>NC_042532.1:19818825-20418825 GCF_900963305.1 Echeneis naucrates
AGGTGTTGTAAATATCGCTGTGAAAAGCCAGAGAGCTGCACGGCCACGTTAAGCACATTATTGATTTAACATCTCCAGCAGTTTTTAATGGGTGACAGAAAAAAACAATCCAGGACTCCGCTCAGTTGACTTTATTTAAGAAAATCTCTTCACGGGTGACCGTGTGTGTTTTCACATGCTGCCCCCGTCACATTATTTTAGATTTCCACTCATTATTTCATTTTATTATCTCCAAGTTTGGGGATTTCCATCTCTGATGCAAGGGAGCAGTCTTTCCTTTCTGCCACTATTTTTATTTTTACTAATTTTCCTGCTGCCACTGAAGTTCTGTCTTTTGGTTTTGACGCTGAGCCGACATGCAGGGACGTTACCTCCGTCTGTCTGTGACGGTGAGCTCGTCTCCCCGTCTCGCAGCCTTGCCTTCTCACTGAAAAGAACCCCATTTATAATTTAGAAGGCCTATTATGCATTCTCTGCAGAGATTGTCTCGTCTGGGCCGCCGCTGATTTCAGCGTGGCCTCTCAGCTCCAATTTTTTGATCTGAGTTCTGATCTGAGTTTTTTTTTTGTTTTGTTTTGTTTTGTTTTGCATTCACATTCACCGCCTGTCGGCGGGGCCTCTGTTGGTGCCCCCTCTCAGCAGGTCAACTGTGGGTGTGTTTTCCATCATAAATCACACTCTTAACACACCTCGTTCAGTCTTTCCCATGGGTGGGTGGATGGGTGTGCGTTTGTTCATGTGAACAAGTGCGTGTTGTGTACTCTGTTGCCCAAGCAGCTCATTCAAACACCTGCATATGTGAAAGTATTCAGGGGTTTGGAAGCGTCCTTCTTTTGAACGGTTGCCAGTCCGACCAGAGTGTGCGTGAGGTTGTCTTCTTGTCTCTCCCTGATGGGAGGAGACACATGGTCGAGGTGGGGATGAGAGAAGACGCCTCTGATTGAGGGACGGATGGTGGGACACAAGGGGATCCAGTGTTTATTTATCCAGACATGTCCCTCCGTCTCTCCCCTGTCCTCAGAGGAGGCCGGCATCCTCCGTGGAGCCAGTAAACATGTTGATTTTTCCCTGGCTCCGACCGAGCTGGCACACGGAGCTGCTGCAGTAAATGAGCTGGTGTTTGACAGGGAAGGCTGGAGAGGCGGGGGGAGCGGGAGGAGCCTTCGCTTCCACACAGCCCAGATCTGTCCTCTTCTTCAGGCCGGAATAAAAACTTACACTTTTCTAACTTCCACACGTAGATCAGCTGATAACTCACTATCAGTGCGTTAGTGTTGACAAGACTGAAAGACTCTCATTGACATGCTAGAAAACGGAAAAGAAAGACGATCAGGTAGAAAAGAGGCTTTTCTACATTTTAGAGAAATGACACAAAGATTTGGTTATTGCTGTTTAATTTCTTCTGTTTAGCTGTCTAATTCATAATTTAGTCTGCCATCTGACGTCCAATCACACAAATATAAAGAAGCAAACGTTCAGATTTGAACACCAGAATCAAAAAACGAATTGGCATCAGTTCCGTAAACATAAACTGTACTCTCTGTCCTTTTGTGTGCAGACTCTGTGTCCAGCGAGACAGCCTTCCTGGAGGACTATGTTCTGGGCATGGGGGACACCCTGGAAATGTCATGTGACCTGGAGGACCATTCAGAGCCCGTCGTCTGGTTCAAAGACGGCGTAGGACTGGTGCCGAGCAACCGGACGCGGCTGGGCCAGAGGATGCTGCGCATCATCAACGTGTCGTACGAGGACTCGGGCGTCTACTCGTGCCGGCTCGCCCACAGCAACACGCTGCTTAGCAACTACACCATCCGGGTGACAGGTGAGACGCAGCTGTGAACCATTTAACACAATGACGTTTGGATGGAACATCATTATTTTTAATGCTATTCGAACAGAAAACTGAGAATCTCAACATGACGGCAACATAATGAAGGAAAGTTCAGTTTTTCATTCTCCCTGCTCAGTTTAGCAAACTGCACACACACAAACATCACAGTGTGTTGGAGCCTGTGTGTGTGTGTGTGTGTGTGTGTGTGTGTCAGGCAGCTTTTCCTGTAAAACTCATGGACACCAGCTGAAACTGTTATTGACGACTAATTAGAAAGCAATTAGCGCACAACATTTCATCATTGGAAACAGATGGGGTGGCAAGAAATGAGAGGGTTCACTCACTATCACCCCCCCACCCCCCCCGCCGTGCTCCAAACACACACACACACACACACACAGATGCATGTGTTTGGCTGCACGCCGGGAAGAAAATGGTCTTTTCCTGGACTGATCAGACGTGGAGGGCTTCTCCTCTCAGACTACAGGAGGGACCCGCCACACAACAACACCCCCCCCCACCGACATCTTCCAAGTCGCTCTGAGCTTTAAAATCAGATTTAGTTTTCCTTAAACGAGTACAAGAATTGAGCTCGGCTCAGCAGGTCTCAGGAGTAGAAACCGCACAGGAAGGGAATTCATCGCAGGCCGTTGTCAGCCGTTTAAAAGACCTATAAAGGCAGATTCTTTTTTCAGAATGTGCTCTCCTCCCTCTACTCCAAACACGGCGTCAGCTCCATCTAAAGCACACATGGCCTATTGTGTGTTTATATTCAAATATTTGAGTAAGGTGTCAGATATTTAGGAGCACCTGGACGGCATCCAGGCGGTGGCGAGCAGCGAGATCATATTGTGCACACACGTGTTGGAAATGAGGCGCTGTGACCAAAGTGTATGAAAATGAACGTTTGGCTTAAAGTCTGAAGCTGATTGCGGGCTAATATCTAATTTCCAGTTTTGCTCTTCAGTGATATATCTTTTATTTTACTACAAATAATGATGATGGATGAAGTCTGTTTTCTTTACTTTGAGCAGTGATAAAGTGATAAACTCCATTTTAGCAATCATTTTATTCATATTTAGCCGGATCTTTTTTTTTTTTTTGAACAGTAACATTTTAGCATGCTACGACAGTTTACATTCAGACTATAAGCACTAAACCTTGTTCTTGTTGCAATCACATGTTGGCTTAGTCGCTGTGAACATGTTAACATCGAGCTGTATGACCTCAGACCTGTTAGCGTAGCCCCCGGGGGGGCCTGTTGTTTCAGTAATTAGTCATTAGCTCGTTAAAGTGAATAATTGGAGTCACACACGTTTCTGCTGCGCTGTAGCGCGAAAGTTAAAGTTATTCATGGACTGATGTCGGATAATAGAAAATCAAAACAAAAACGCATTGTGTTGGGGAGTTTCAGGAGCAGCTTTAGCTAGCTGAGTTTCTGAAGGGAGCAGCTGGCTCTCGTTAACAGGACCTGTGGAGGTGAACCAGAAACCTTCAAGGTCAAAGCAAAAATAATTACAGAGCAGCCGGCGAAATGTGCGATACTCGTATCTGACACACTCACTGTTAGCAAGAGTTAGCATCGGTGTGTGTTGCACGGATGTTGTTTTTGTGTGTGCGTTTCTACACACACGCTCACAGAAGCGTGTCGCAGCAGCAGCAGCTTTAATAGGCCTCTCATTTGTACCGTCTTTGGAAATGTTTGTGTTGTAATATCAGAGTCTCCACCGTGCAGAGAACTGTGGACTCATTCATGAGCAGAGTCAGTTTCAACATGCACATGTGCGTGTCTCTTTGTGTAGACATTTGTCTAATCGTACTCGCCGAGCACACACCATTTAATCTCCACAACATGCAGAGTTCCTGCTTTTGTTTTCGTTTTTTCTTTGTTGTTTGCCCCTCTTGCTCAAAAATAAATGATGTGGTTCAAGCTTTCCAGATGTCGTTTCTGTGCTATCTGATGGCTAACACAGTTCAACGCACAAAGGCTTTTGTTCAGCTGCACAATCAGATCATTTATCTGTTTTATTTTTATTTATATTTATTTTATTTTATCTTTTTAGATTCCCTGTCGTCTGGTGATGATGAGGACTATGATGAAGATCCAGAAGATGCAGGTAATGCAAATGGTGAATTCTTAATTCTTCTCTTTTCACCACACCACACAGGTTAAATAACGTTAAGTCATATTTTCCAGCTGAAAGAGAGTTCACGAGTCAGACTGCAGCGTGCCGATAACATTATGAGCTCATGATGAAACCTCGCTGTCTTGACGTTTGTTCAGACGGGAGAGGCCGGGACTATGGATAACATACTTTATTAACCCCGATGTTTGTCAGTCAAGACCTGTTAAAGTGCATTTCATATCAAAGTGGGACATTTCGGAAAAAACAAAGGCAGCGAAGCAGCTTCACCCGGCACACCGAGAGGTCCGTGAAGGCAGCATGAACCACGCCATTGAGCTTAATGAGCGGCTCCTGCCATGCACACTGCTGGAAGTGGGAGGTGTTAACTGCTGTTAATGGCTTTGGGTTTGAGGAAACAGCTTTGTTTAAATGTTATATTGTCCAGAAACTCTTTTATTGGAGGAAGCCTGATTTTATCACTGTGTGGCACATATTGATATTTAGGGCTGTGAAGTGCAGGAATAGATAGAGCCGCTGATCCAACCCCAAGTAAACCACACTCCTCTTAATCTTTATTGGCTTTCACAGGAGACCATGATTTGGTTAGTAACAGCACATACTGACAGAGCAACGGCTCCCGGCAGGAATGAGGGGCAGAAGAAACTGATGGAACAGAAGGCGTTTAATTGTTATATAACTTAGTCTGATTACTTGACTGGCATTTTATTAAAAGAATTATATACTGGAGCAGTGCAACAGTGAAACGGAGTCAAACATTATACTTCCCTCCACTTGGTTATTGCAGCTCGTCGGATTCTTAATTAAGTCTTTACATCTTCCACTCACTGCTGGCATTACCAGGCCTGGATTAATAGCCAAACTTATATAAGCATGTGAAAAGTGTTCCCAAGTGTTTGCTGGTTTGCAGGAGTTGTCTCTTCCTATTTTTCATTTTGTCAACATTTAATCTGGATTTTATAGTTTAGACTCATTTCACTTGTCGGAATAAGAAAAAATTGCTTTTAATAGGCGGCACAAGAAAGTTATTTTTTATTTTTTATTATCAAACTATGTTTGATAAGCGTCAGATCTGAGTTTCATATCTGTGACTGGGATTGGAAGGCTCCTCTAACCCGTGGATGGCTTCCCGTACTCACTTTACAGCTTCTGTCTTTAGCGTTAAACTAAATGCCGCCGTCACACACATCAAAAGTCGGCGGTTCTCCGGCGGGTAGCAGCCCTCTCTGTGTTTCGCTCTGATGTGAGACATGCAGAGTTCAGGCGCAGGTGAACAAAGAACAGCGAGGGATGGCTTGTGCGAGCTGCGTGCACTTGACACGCTCTGTTCTCTCATCCAGAGAGACAGAGCGCGTCTCCGCCCCTCGGCAGGCTCTCCACCGGCCAGACGCCAAACCGCGCTGCCTTTGTTGTAACGTACGGAAGGAGGCAGTGGAAGGTGAGGCGCAGACGGGAAAAACAGCAGACACGAAACGGTGGAAATTCAAAAGTGACGTGATGGAAGCAAAGAGGTGGAGACAACAGGAAGCAGCAGAAAGATGCACGGGTAAATTTAACGTGACGCAATTGCAAAACACAAAAGTTTCCACCGCGTTACATAACCATTTGCATACCTTTGAGTATTGTGCTGAGAAGTGGCGTTCACAACAGTTCAAAAGAGAAAGACATTATTAGACGAGTCTACATCTCAACGGTGGACCACAGCAGTTTGTGCAAAACTGAAAAACTGCCAAGAACATGCCAGCAGTGTCAAACGGCCCATGATGTCTTGAACTAAATCCCAGAACCTTAACTGCTCCGCAGAGTCGGTGCCAGGAGTGAAATGTGGGACTGTTTCTGTAACAGTCGGACGCCAAGCCAGAATCAAAGCCACTTTTGTAAACGTCACTACAAAAGCTGCGACCTAATAAGTAATAAAGCATCATCACACCCGACTCGCCGTGAAAAAAAAAATGACGCTGACTCAGCGACTGTCATCATCCAGCTACAGTCGTTACATCTGAAGAGAACGGTATTATTGCACAAGATGAGTCAACAATAATGTGGCAGTCCAGGTTTCTGGCTGTTGTTTCTGTGGATCTTCAGATGATCTAGTCTGGTGGGGACACATTGATGATCCACGAAGGCGACTGCAAGTCGGCCATTTGCTAAACAATTACAAGTTTGGTCAAAACTTTTATGCTTTCCAGTTTAGTCCTGACTGTTTTATTGTTATCATTCAAATGATAAGTGGTTCAAGAAGGCTTTCTTTGGCCTCCGTATTGGTATTGCGTTGGATGTGCACCCCTTTTGTTTTTGAGATTTTCACTTGGATAAACGGGGAAGTCCTGGTCTAGAGGTTTCAGATGATCCTTCTACGGGGCTGGGTTGCACTTTAAACCATTTTTAAACCACATCTTTAAACCACCTTCTCTGTCATGTCTGTGGTATCTAAATAATCTGGATGCTTCCCAAAAATATCTTAAAAAGAGCTTCAAGTGAAGACATCACACACACAAAAAAAAAAACGTTGAGGATTTCCTGCACGTTCAGAGCCAGGATAGAAATCTATATTTTATTTTACCTCAGCAGTTGCTGCTGATGACAGAATGTGAAGGGAGCTCTGACAACAACAGGCTGTCGAAAAAACACGCTGCTCTGGAACATAACTGTCAAATCTCAACTACAAGTGAAATAATCAGCTCGTAATTCTCCCAATTTCTCGTTTCACCGCTGTGAGCTCTCCTGTCGTAGCGCTCGCTAGTATCATTTAATAAATACAGGAGCCTCTTTTAATGTGTCTGTTATATCAATTTCAACATTTAATCCCTTCATTCTCCTCACTGAGGATGCTGCAGAGTTTAGAATTTAATCTTGCCTCATATTCATACTTGCCTCTTTTCGTAAGGTATCCTGAGAGATTATAAAAGCAGCAGAAAGCTTCCTGTTGCAGTCTTTGTACTGTATTCAGTCATTCTGAATAAGCTTAACGCCCGCAATGTAAAACCTGAACCTTGAATGCACAGCTTTACTTCCTGGTGAAAGCCTGGAGTTTTCTAAACAGGCCAAAGTGGCAAAAGCAGCAGCGGCTTACTGCAGACATCCTGAATGCCAGTAAATAGCCTCAGACTGCCAGACTTAATCACTGGATGTAAGTCTACCTCATGACATACTAGGCTCCGATTTCCCGGCCAAAAGGAGAGGGATTAGCCCAGAAACGCTAAACCCCTATCGCTGCTTAATGTCCACTAAGCCACCGCTAATTAGCCGGCTGCAGCAGGAAGGAGCCATGTGACGAGCCACACAGCCAGATGGAGAGTCCCTGTCGGTGAGCGGAAGAACATCCACATCCACATGCAGAGAGGACAATATGGGGGGGGCTGTTAATGAGGGGAGGGGGTAGAAAACATTAGCTGATTGACGGCAGGAAAAGATTTGGGGAGTTGAGTCACTGTCGCTGTAGCTGTTCGCCACAGCTGACGGTTCTCAGAGAGGAAGACGGACGAGCTCATTCTCCTCCACCTCCAGAACGCCCTGGGGAACGGCGCCCGCCCAGCAGCCACGCCGAAGAACCAACGCTGCATTCAGTCAAGTTGTTGTGCTTCATGTTTTATCAGAGGAGAGCTGTCTGCTGCCTCTGTTCTATTGGTTTGACCCAAAGTGACCAAATCAGTGGGCTCTTCCTACCCTGAACGCCAGCACAAAGGAAAACAGAGGGGTTGAAGGAGTTGAAGTTGCTCAGTGATAATAACATCAGCAAACAAGTAAAAGCTCCCATAAAGTAAAGCAAAGCCAAGAAAGGCTTTCCATTATTCCTATAGGCCAGGCGAGTTGTTACTTCATCTTCTGAGAAAAACACACTTCCAGTCGAAATGTTCTTAGACTGGGAAAGTCTAAGAACAGGAAAGGAGATGCAGGCAAGAGATACCGTTGTTTGTATGATACGTGTCCTGACCTCTCAGCCGTCACGGCGTCCACAGTGAAATAAATGAATACGACGGTATCATCTTGAAATATGTGGGAAAGTCTAATTTTTGAAGAAAGTTTGACCAAATAGAAGCGAAACAAATCGTCGGTAAAGTCTTTTGACTTATAACTGCGCGGATGCCTCGAGACGTGCGTTTGTCATGAAACCGTTTCTGCAGTTTAAAGACCTGCGTTGGCAGGCGAGCAAGTCAGAGTTCAGAGTTCGAACAATCGCACGCCCTCACACGATGAATATGATGGACTGAAGTGGGAAAGTGTTGTACGCACTCAAAGCCTGTGTGAAGTGAAAGGCCAGTGTGTGTGTGTGTGTGTGTGTGTGTCGAAAGGGAGGAATGTTAACAGAGTCTAATCTGTGCTCCTGAGCTATGCAGCCTCCTTGTTTACCCTGGCAGGAGAGCAGAGAGCCGGACGCTGGGCCACGCTACGCTGCTCCACAGCCGCCATTCCTCCGACTCTGTTTGCCCAGAGTCCCTGCAGGCCCTCCAAGGCAGCGTGCCTTCAAAGAGACCCAGTGTAATCTGTAATGAAATCTGCCTATGTGCTCGCAGGCGTCAGCGAGGGCAAATTATACAATTACACAATTAGACCCCCCCCCCAGATCGGTGTCTGAGCGCTGAAGGGCCTTGTGGCCGTCCTGCTCCGCCTAATTGCCATTGCGCCGATAGAGAGCCACAGTCACGCTCCTCCAACCAGAAGCCCTCTGAAAAGTGAACAGCATTGCAGGAGTCTGTGTGTGTGTGTGTGTGAAACACCGACGCCGAGTCCAAATACAAAGAAAACACCAAGACTGCACAATCTGAAGCTCCACAAACTGTTATTTTAATACCCAGAGAGCCGAAAAGTCTTCAGCGTGCATCTGGAGCTGTGCTGCAGTTTAGCCCAACATGTGACGGTGCAAAGTGTGTTCCACATTTCTATCACAGAGCGAGTTTTGGAAGGAACCATCACAAAGAAAAGCAAAGAAAGGTCCCGTCGTAAGAATTTCGCCTGTTCTGGTCTGATTTAGCGAAATGTGTGTTACAATGGGAGCCAGCACGTCGACCGTGAAGTCAGACAGAACATCTTTTTCACTGTAATGTGTTGAGTGTGACGATCATCTGCACAAACAGCTATTAATAACAGACAGATCGCACACATTGTGCTCTGTTCGTCGCTGTCAGTGAACGATACACACCAAACCTTTACGTAACAGTTGGCGGTGTTGAAGGTGCAGAATCATGAGTTTGGCTCCTGCTTCACAGCGCTGATGAGTGAACCAGCAGCTGTAGTGGAATTACACTCGCCTGTGTGTGTTTGGAGGCGTGGTTGCGTCTGTGCGTGTGAGTCAGACATGATTCCTGCAGCCGCGCTTTGGGGTCTGTTATCGGATGTAAGCCAAACAAACATCGGAGCAGGAATACTCTGGGTGTATTTTTAGGCTCCCGTAGAGACCCCTGCTGCGCCCCTCTGCGCCTGACAGGTGCTCGTGCACGCCGCTGTAACTGCAGAGCTGGGGGAGTGTGTCATGGCGAACCACTTTCCAGGGCAGGGTTATCTGCTGACCCCCGTCCCTGCGGAGGTTCGTCTCCTCTCAGAAAATCCCGCTCCCCACTGCTGAGGAAATACCATCCAGCCAATTAGACACGGGATGGGATTCCTGAGTGCTGCTGAGCGCACAGAGCGGGACTTCACAGTAAATGGGAATCACTCAAAGTATCCACTGATGCTGCAGAGGTTGAAAAAAGCAGGGATTTGTGCTTTTTCTCAGAGCACAAAGCGCTGATATCAGCTGTTTGGTCACATTTTGAAGCTATAGATAGAAACCATCTGGCTGCACATTCCCTTCTCATCATCACAACTATCTCATTCTAGATTTGCTCTCCTCAAATGTTCTTTTATAAAAAATCTTTCAATTCCTAATTGTTCTTCCTGTAATTACTTTGAATTTTTCTATTCTTTTCGAATATTCTAATTTTGACGATTTCTAGCTTCAAAAAAAAAAAAAAAAAAACTATGAAATTGAATGAACGGAACCGATTTCTCGTGGAATAAGCTGATATGCTCTAATGACTGACAGGTGAGCAGGCAGCAGAGCAGTCAGTCTGTTTTTGGCGATAAAAGCACAGAATCCACTCAGAAGGATCGTCAGCATGATGAAGGCGTTTTCAGGCCTCAGTCAGAGGAAGAGGAGGAGGAGGACCACACATCAGGAGAGAGACTGTTTAAAAACTCACTGTGCTTCTGTCTGACCGAGTGTGTGTGGCTCATTACGATGCCAAGAAAACAATGTGTACAGACTCCTCAGAGGATTGTCCCACGCTGCGCTCCGTGTCGCTCCAAACAGGCCGAGACAGCGAAGACGCACAGAGAGAGAGAAGTAATGACATCTAACAGATATTTCCCTTTTAAGGTGGAAGCTGTTAGTCGTGTGTGTGTGTGTGTGGTTGCACATGGAGAGTGTTTGTCTTTGCAAGCTGGGGAGTCTGTAACTCAAGCAAGGAGCAACTGTACCATTAGTACACTGTACACACACAGACACACACACGGAGTTAGTTCAGTAGAAGTGAAGCAAAGTTCTGTTTGTTTGCTTTCTAAGAAGATTCTTCTGTGTCTTTCATCACTGAAACTCTCCCAGTCTGGTTGTAATTATGCTGCAGAGCCGAAGCCAAAGTTTTATGGCAGGAGCCACAGAAGTGTACGGCCCGAGGCATCGTGATAAGCAGACACACACACACACACACAGTAGATCAGGGACTGTGACTGACATCTCACCTGAGCTTTCCTGATAACATCGAGTGGACGGTGAGAATGGCTCTGACTATTGTTTGACTCTGGTCAAACACACAAACACACACACAAACCCCAGATATTGAGATGGTAATTAGCTCCTCCTGCGTTTGGAAAGTAAAAGAGACATCTGATGACCGGTCAGCCACCTCCCCAGCTTTTGTCCCTGGAAACACACATGTATAAAGGCCCATAAAGAGAGCGAGTGAGCCATGCATCAGTGCTCTCGCCCTCCACACCCACACAGCAGGAACAATAGGCCTCCCTGACTCGCTACTCGTCTTCTCAATACAACTCAATAAATTGCCCTGACAGGTTTCCAAACTCTCAGGATGGGACGATTCAAATGAACTCTTGCTTTGTTAGCTGGGGGAGAAGATAATAAGCTTTGTTTGACCCTCACGACGCTTCACGCGCAAGTTTTGTGTCCTTTCAGCGTCTGTCAAGCTGCGTTTTACACCATTTGGGCATCTTGAACTTAACTGTATGTCTTCAGACAGCGAGGTGGGCTTCAAACCGGAGTAGGACGGGACTTATAACCAAAATGTGAAAGGTCTAACGCTGCTAACCCTAACCCAGTCCGCTGAGGGAAGACCCCACCGACACCACAACCGCACATCTGTTCTGCCGAAGTACCTAACGTATCCAATATGAGCAGAGGAGCAAGTCATCCCATCTGTGACATCTTTAAACAATTTCAAAAACATGTAACTCTGAAATCCTGCAGGGTCTTTTCCAAAATGTCCACGACCTTGTTGGAAAAATGGAAAAGTGCAGACAAAAGGCTCAGAGGAAGTCAGTCGCAAAAAACGACGACCTGAGAGTCCTTAAAAACGTCACAACGTCAAACCTTTCGTTCACACGTATCAAAAATGCTGCTGACTGTAATTAAATTGATTCAGACTTCTAAGACGTGTTACTCAGTGTGACTTGTCCTCCATGAGGTGACTTCACTTGGACGGATCTCAAATGAGTGTGGCCCCCAATGATTTGAGACTTTCTTTGACTTGCTTTGAAGCTGGTATCAAATTACTTGAAGCTTAAAGGACTCTTGGTTGGTTTTATCAAATATTTTGAGATATGTCCAAGTCACCTCAAATGACTCGAGGCATAAAGTCATCCATGATATTTTCTTTTTTTGGGGGGGAGAGGGGAGAATAAGTCGTTTTCCATGACTGACGTTTTCTGTCTCATCAACAGAAGCTCCGTATTGGACCAGGCCTGACCGGATGGACAAGAAACTTCTGGCCGTTCCCGCCGCCAACACGGTCAAGTTCCGCTGCGCCGCGGCAGGAAACCCGACGCCAACCATCCACTGGCTGAAGAACGGCAAAGAGTTCAAGGGAGAGCAGAGGATGGGGGGCATCAAGGTGAGAGAACCTCCCCTCGGACTTGTTAACGCTGAAAAGGTTTGAGGAGTAGGGCTGTGATTTAGAGATTCAAATCCTCACACCAGCTCCGAAAGAATCCGCCTCGAGGACCAACCATCAAAGTTGCCTTTTAGCAAGGCATCTTAATCCCCTGATCTACTCCGCATCAGGAGACCGGATTGAGTGTTCGCCAACGACCCCGGCGTGAAATTCTATAAGTGGACAAGCGAGAGGCAGAGTGCTGAAAGAGTGTTTGTGGTCTCTTGGTAAATAAAGGTCAGGAAACACGTCTGAAGGCCCAGCAGGCCTCGGGCTCTGCTCTTAGCACCCGCTGAGCCGCCAGAAGTATATTTAGAGGCTCAAACTGCTGTGCTGAAATCAGAGTGCTGCACAGATACATGTGTGCTTGCGTGATAGCTCAGTGTTGACAGTAACAGTGCAGCAAACAGCTGCTGCGCTGAGTTTTGTCATCGGATTCACTCTAAACACTGCGCTCTCATGTGGGATGGCACCGCTTAAAGTAATAGGTCTCGGTTTACTTTTGTGCTCGTTTAATGGCCCCGAGCTGCGGGATTAAAAGACGAAATTCAGTGTGGTAAGGAGATTGGAATTCAAACAGTCACAAATGTATGTTTTGGTTCAAAATAAACGTAAACTTCAGCGACGTATAAATTCAGAAATCATGTCCAGAGATGTAAATTCTCCCAGGATGCTCCTGTCAGTGTAAAATGAGCATCGGAGGGATTTCGCTGTTTAAGAGTTCACGTTTAACAGTCACCCTTAAAAAGCCGACTAAAGAAAGGCAAGGCAGCTTTATTTGTACAGCACCATTCACACATTCACCTGTTATATTAGTTGTATATGTGTGTTTTGGCTCTTTCATCCAAGTTTAAGGCCGATCCTTGTAGCTTCTGGTGTGGCTTTGCAGAGAGTGTTTTTTTGGATTATTTTCTGCTCCCATAAGCCTCCTTTTCCATTTAAAGAGCAGCCTTTAACTGTGACAGACTTCTCCCTTCCTGTTAGCCTGGTTTGCGTTGCCTTTTCTCCACGGCTGGCTTTTTTGCAGCTGCCGCTGTAACCTCAAATGACAATTAGATGCTCAACTTTGAGTGTAACGCTGGCACAAGGAAGGAGAAGTCAGTACTGACTCAGCTCTGACTCTTTCTCGATGAATTTGCGTCACGTCTGCAAAAAAAAAAAGCTCCCGGTGATATCAGACCATGAGTGTACTGAATCCACTGCTGATGCTCTTTTATTACTTACGACTTCAGCTATTTACTTGTAAGAGGAGACTTTTTTTCTTTTTCTTCTGTTAAAAGTGACACAGTTGGGCTTTAATGAAGTGTCGTAAATACAGCAACGCCAGCGAGAAAGGAGCAGGATTTGAGGTGTTTAACTTTCTGGAACTTCAGCAGAGTTGGAAGGTTTGGCATTCGAAGGGTTAAATGTAATGAGATCCTGCAGCTATTAACAGTTTACAGAGATCTCCAACATCTGCTCCCAGCAGACCAACAGCAGTTGTCTCCCTCCCTCTGTCCCCGCTCTCTCTCACACACCTGTCAGCAGCCCTCAGGACTCCCCAACAACATCCAGCGTGTTTAGCACGCAGGAATATTTGCTGACGATCGGCGTCGTTCGCAGCAAATTAATCCCCGAACTGACCGGTCGGGCAGCACGGATATTTATTCCATCTGTTCTCCAAATCTTACCACCTCTCCCGCACATCCCTGAGTGTCCTTGTTCTGCTCCAAACGACACACCAGCGGGCGGTTTGAAAAGGACGGCGTGGATGTTTTATTTTTATTTATTTTATTCTTTTTGTCCCAGCGAACACTGAGCAGAGTTTACGGCTCACTTTCTTTCAGCAGTAGCCATTTTGTGCACTCCCCGGCTTCAACACATGCTCCCACGGGATGATTGATATATATATAACTAGTAGTGATAGCTACAGCTGACATGTGAGGTCCTGTTGGCCTTGGACGGTTAGTGACACTATAATTTGTCAACAAGCCATCGGGACGAGTTCCTGTACATTTTCCACTCTCAGCGGGTCGAGCTTGGCACCGGCCTTCTGTGTGGGTTTTAGTTCCCGCTGTGGCCGGCCAAGCTGAAATCATCGGCGCTGTAATAAGTGTCCGAGCAGAGAGAAGATGTTTTATCTGTGGTGGTGGTTAACTTTGGCCTTTGTCTGCTCGCACCAGTTAAATCTAGCTGTGAGGATGTTAAAAGGTGACTAAGGTCTAATTAACACGTTTCTCTTTTTATTTTCCCGTTAAATACCACACGGCTCCGGCTCTGTGCCTCCCTGCTGTGAACGCCCATCTGCCAGCGTCTGTATTAAGAAAGATTTCATCACCTTCTTTAACTTTCCAGTGCAACTTCACAGCTACTTTAAATTCCTGCCTCATAATGATCCCTAAAGCAGAACGAGCACATCAAGAAGAGATGAATTTAAAAGTGTCTAACGGAGATGTGAAGTGATCCTTAATAAGTTTTTATATTGAGACATTATCTCCTGCCCCCTCCCTCCCTCCCTTTTGTCCCGGAGATTTTTTAAAATCCAGTTATCCAATCGCCATGTGGCCGCTGTCGGCCTCGAGGGAGGTGAGCGGAGAGGTCAGTCGCTATAGAAAAAGGCTGCAGGGTGACAGACAAGCCTGTGACATGACGGGGCTTCGGGGGGTCAGAGGTAACATCTTCACCCAGCCTTAATGTGAAAACCTCCGCTGACCCAGCACGCTGAAAGAAAGTCTTTATCTCTGACTTTCATCGCAGGTTTTCACATATTTGCCTCCCTCAAAACAACCTCAATGTGTCCATCACGATAATACTCATTTTTAAAAAACTATATATATTTAACCTTTTTTTTACTTGCCTTTATTCTTTATTCTTGACAAAAGACAAATTTTTCCCTGAAAGATTTATTCGCTGCCAATGAAGACATTTCATGCCCAATTAAGTTGAGTGATGTTCCTAATGTGATTGTATTGCCACCTAATTTTTAACACGGTCTTTCCTTCATTGTTTGTGCCACATGTTCCTGATTGTCAATGTTCACGCAGTGCACAGATCAGCCGTCAGTCACACGCTGTACTTTTGTTCGTGAAGGCCCCCCATCCCCTTTTTTTTCCAGTCTTTCGTTGTGGTAAATATATCATCACAAATCATGATGTGTGATCTGTGATGGTATATTTATATTATATGTTGCCTCGGGGAAAATGTAAAATCAGGTGTTCTGAAAGCTCTGAGGTTCAGGATTGACTCGTCGTCGTGTAGACGGACGGATAGCAGACAACTGTTGTCAGCACAGATATTTTTCACAGTGCGTTGAGTCTCCTCGTGTCGCAGCCCTCGTCACCCCGGCTCACATCTGCCTGATGAGTTCATCTAGCGGGGTCAGGGTCGGGGGGGTTGGGGCTGGAGGGGGGCAGATACCCTGACAGCCCGACAATGGCCTTCCAAAGACTCAATTCCGCTGTCAGGGACCTCGAGGTGAAGCCGCCTTCCGCTCACGTCCATATTGAAACGTCAAGATCGTTTTTGATTTGACAGCCGTGCTTAATTTAGGCAGAGACAATGGAGAGCGTGTCTGATTTATTCAGTTTTAATTTTATTTTATTTGACTTTATAAGGTGAGTTTTCCTCACCAGGAGTGTTACTGTGACGGTACGACCTGCCAGCTGATCCGTGCAGAGCGGCACATCGGAGTCCTCTCTGTTCAGCCGGTGTGTCATTTACTCTAAGTGCCTTCAGATCTGCAGAGGTGTTGGAGAAAGTCACTGACTGAGTGCACCATTAAGGTCCATTACCATCTTACAAACATCCCTCCTGTCTTGGTTGAAAGTGTCTTTTCTTCTGATATACACGGTGTTCTCCTTTGTTCCTTTAAAAAAAACTGCCCCCCCCCCAAAAAAAAAAAACATCCATTTTAACAAGCAACTTCCAGGCAGGTGTAAAATCGCATTTCTGTCCCGGAGTATGAATGAGATCCGTACAGCCTCATCAGGTTCACTCCTTCAAGAACTCGCCCCAAATGTGACAAAAGATTACGGCACTTTGAGGCAAATTGGTTCTCTTGTTCCCAACATGCATCAGCAGAGCCGAGAGGATCCGTGTGTGGACCTGTTTCAAGGCTGAATGGGATGTTAAAAGACACCAGATAAGATGCTGCTGAAGGAAAAAAGAAAAATCTCAAAAGACAAAAATACTTGAGCTTCCTAAATTGACCATAAAATCAGGGATAAGTGTGCTTTTTTTTTTATAATAGAGGTTAATGGAAGTCTGGAACGAGATCTTTACCTGAAAAAGAGATTTAAAGTTAATATTTCAGGGCGGAATGGATGAAATACTTTCCAGGCCTGTGCCTCTCCGTCGGCGGTTCACTTTGATGCCAGGCCGAGGTGCGCCGGTGGGAGGAGAGGTGCGAACAGGTGGGAGGTTCGTTCTAATACGGCGGCGCCAAGATGCAGATGAAGCGTTTTAACTAATCACTCCCCAGATATTCAGATCAGCATAAAAACACGACGCGTTCATCTCTAAATGAGTGTGAGAGATTGTTGCGGGATCTGCTGCTGATTTACATCACCCCCCCGCAGCCGTCTGAGAGCAGCAGGACGCAGATGTCGATAAGGAGTCCACTGTGTTCGCCTTTATTAAATTACAGGCAAATGACACCGAGCCCTGCGCAGCGCCCCTCTCACCCCCCCCCCCCTTCTCATTCAGCAGTGCCATGTGTTCTGTGCTCATCCGTCCTGTGTGTCTTTTTTAACAAAAGGGCAGCTTCCTGTTTTACTGTGCCGCATTTCACAGCGTCATCTGACTGTTTGCGACGTGACGTAGATGGATTAGGATCGACGGAGTCACATCAACAGCATCGTCGACCTTTTTCTTTATGCGTGTCTGCCGTTGTGCAAGTTGAATCAGAACCACAAATGAGGGCAGCGTCGTCGTGTGCGTCTTGATTGGCATGAGTGTCCCAGAGCGATGAGACAGATCAAGACTTCATTCATCAATTCGCTCTCTCTTAGTTGCCTTTGTGCGAGGTTAAAATGGGGCATGACGGAGATTGTGTTGTCACGGTGATCTCAAGAAGATTTGTCATCATCATTACATTTTTTCTCTCTGGCCACAGCTGCAGAAAATCTCCAATTTTCCACCATGTTTTCCTCATAGATGTGATTCTTCCGTAGCTGAGTGGTCACTCTGTGTTTAATCATCAGTCTGAGTTGCTTCTTCCCATTTCTATTTCGAGAATAATTATCAGATCCCATTAATATCCAGCCCTGCACACTTTCCTACCATCTCCTCGGTATTTGCTTTCCCATGAGCCCTTTGGAGGATGTTCAGATGTTCTCTTCTATCTCTCAGGCGCTTTGTGTGTCGATTGAAATGCAGCACGGGGAACTAAACGCTACGCTTGGTGAAACTAAATGAAACGGTAAATAGGATGTGTGGCCCGTTTGTGAAATAAATGTAAAAAAAATTAAATTCCAGCAGGGAGACCCGCCGGCAGCTTTGTGCGCCTCCCCAGACAACTGCGGCGCTCGGAGCCTCCTCCATTATGGGCCGACAGGGCCTAAAGGTCAAAGTTCACTTCTCTATTGAGCCATCCGATGGCAGCGGGGAGAGATGGGCGTGTCGCCGGCCTATTGAGGCCAACTGAGTCTTTGACAGCCAAAACCAATGCTGTTGTCTGCTGCCACATATGGCAGAAGGGATCTTATTGTGCTCATGCTAAACTGCAGCGACACAAGCGAGACAAAAGTTGACAAAGTAATTATTGTGTTTCGCTCCGTCCAGGTCGCTCGGCGCTTAACTGATTTTTCAATCCCTGTTTTGACAGGTTTCCAAGGCCGGATCCTTAAACTGGCTCCACACTGTTACTTTTTAAGACTTTAAGCACTTTAAATCCTTGTTTTTCCCGTCCAGATTTTAACACAGCCTGGATTGTGAGTCCCTGTAGGCCACGCAGGAATTTCTACACTTTGCAAGATTGTTTTTGGGCTCTCTTTAATTTAAAACCTGCTGTGGTCGTTTACTTTTCTCCCCCGTCGTTGTACCCAAACGCACAGCTATCAAAAGACAGATTATCTCATTAATTAGATTTTCTGACCCGTGTTTTATTCTACTTTGACCTCTCACCCTCGCAGTTTTACAGCCCCCTCTGTCTTGAGGCTGTGTTGTGTGGACACACAAACATTGCCGGCTTTAATAGCGAGCCCTTCAGGCTGCTTCTGTCTGTTTCAGCCTTCTCTGTGGGTCATATTAGGCGGTAGCACAGATCTGGGCCGCTGGTCCACTCTGACACTGTCATAAATTCTGCTAACTAGCCCCCATTGGTTCTGACAGGGCTATTTTGCGAGGTGAAGACTATAAAGGGAGCGGCGCTTCCTGTGTTTTCTCGGACAACTGCCACACTGCGAAACATGTCTGTATCTCTACTGAGTCGTTTAAGTTGGCGACGCAGCGCAGAATTCTTTTTTAGATTAAAATAACAGTAAGGGTTAGGCAACTTCACTATTTTCCACAGCAGACTCTGCGAGGAGAGCAAAAATATCTTAAAATAAGGCAGATTGCTTTATTTGTCCCAAGATAGTTCAGGCACAAATGCCTGAAAGGAATAGAAATGCAACGGCGCTCCTCTGTGGTCCTCACAAAGCCTCCGTTTGTGGGTTAAAAGCCTCCTCAGACACTTCTTGCAGTGTGAAGCTGCCCGTCCATTCCCATGGTTTGTGCCCTTCTGTAGGTCCACGGCCAAAGCCCTAAAACCTTTAAAGCCTCGTATGACTCTAATGTAAGCTCCTTAATAATTTAATTCTGTTTGGAATCTGGCATGATTGGAATGGATGGGATTATCACGTTTCCTAACTAATGCTGCAGGTTCAACGGGGGTTAGCCAGTGTAACATGGTAATAAAAGCAAGTGGCACGTATGGAGAAAATAATTAAATGTGCCAAAAGGAAAGATGAAGGGAAATTAAAGTAGAAATGCCACTCAGGGCTTAGGGTAACCATAAACAATGCATTCAGTGTGAGGGTGGGAAGACTTAGAAAACTGCATTTATGAAGCTTTTACTCACTAAATGCAGCCAGAACCAGCTAAAAGCTTTGGCTGAATGAGATATGGCATCATGGGTAATATTACAGTTTTTTTTTCTGCATAATCAGAGAAACTCTTTCTCTCATGCAGATTTCAGGTCAACACTCAAAAACAAAAAGAACACATTGACGTCGACCTTTAGAGGCTGAGACCTCTAAAACAAAACAGTCGTATAATTAAGACAAAAACGGTGAACTGACGCATATAGATTATAACTATAACCTTACAATTGCTGGAATTACATACAATCACCGAAACCCCTGAGTGTGTGTTGCCAAGCAGGTTCAGTTAAATAAACAGAAAACAACCTTTTCAATAAAAGAAAAGCAGCATGGAATAATCAAAATCCTCCAAAAAATGTCGACACAGAACAAAAGAAAGATCTGAACAGGTTCAGTCCCGTCAGATTAGATTAAAGGATTTTATGATTATGTCTGATTTTTATTTTTATTTTCTCCGGGGTCGAGATGCTTGTTTTGTTTCTGTTAGTTTGTTTTTTCCTGGCAGCTTTGAGATAGTAAAATGGTGATCTGCTGTCAGATGGGTGAAGTTGGGGGAGAAATAACTCTGATCTGGTTCTCCTGGTGGTCTCGGCCTCTGCACATTTCTGACCTCTGCTCATGTTTTGCAGCCTTTTAGCTTAACGCCTCATGCATTGCAGTTCTCCTTCTTCCCCCTCCTCTCTGCTCAGCGACCGCAGCACAAGGCGTCACTCATCTTCTCATGAGAGCAGCCATTGACTTCAGTTTGACTCCTCGGCTCTGAGAGGGGTAGACGGGGTGGAGCCAGCCGGCTCTGAAAAACCATTTGCCAGCGTCGAGCAGGCAGCCCTGGTCTATGTTACCATGCAACTGCAAAAAGCACACACAGGCATAATATTTACACTGTTAGATTATTTTCCGCATGCGCCTCCAAGAGAGAGAGAGAGCGAGTCAAGGAGCGTATACTGTGAGACAGAAGAGGAGGAGGAGGAGTGAGATCCTCAACCTACAAATATATACATTGTGTGAATGGCTGGCCGGTTACCTAAACACGCGGGGTTAAACGTTTAAAAACACTCAGCCCTCTCCAGGTCGGCACATTTTCCGTCGCAGGTGATGTTAAGTGTTCCACCCTGAAAAGCCTCCTTGTTGACATCACTCACTGCCGTCTTTAGTACATCTGACCTCTTCCAGAGGAGTTCACTGAGCTGCTCGTCTCCCAGCAGAGAAGCGGCGGCGGCGGCGGAGGTCGTCCCACTTGGCCTCCTGCCTATTGGTGCGTAGCAGGTTCTCTGTTCTCGCTTCGCCATGCTCAAGGCCGCTCACTCCGCCTCTGAGCTTCTGAATCTGTCGAGTTAGTATCTGCTTGTCTGCCGCCGCCATCCAGACACACCTGGTTTGAATTACTCTTAAAATTTAGCCTTCTATTCTCCGGGGATGGATTGCTTTTGACTGGCTCAGTGGAACCAATTTCAGAGGTGCAAAAAAAAAAAAAAAAGGAGGGAGGACAGTGCTTTGATTTGACTTCACTGAGATCTGTCAAGTGTATCCTGTCTGAAATCTTCTTTATTTCATTATTTGGATTTGTTTATTTTTATTTTTGGAAACTTCTCTCCGCTCTACCTCATTCTGACGTCAGTGAACTTTCTCCTGCTCTCTGCTGTCTCTGTAGTCACATGGGGTAAAAACTACAGCTGTCCATCTCCTCTTTGTGTGCAGAGGCCACGCTCAGATCTTTTAGCTGACGAGTCCCGGGAGGCCGGTCGTCCTCGGGAGCCCGTCCAGTTGGATCCCAGAGGCTACAAATACAAAAGTGCCTTTTTGTTTTCTAACCGCTCACCGAGACCGATGACTCTCACAGTCCAAGGCTTTCTGATGCTGAAACAGAGAAATTCATCTATTAGTGCAAAATCCATTCTCAGCTGGCTGCCGTTATGCATAAATCACCTGTCAGGTCTGAAAATCTGTTCCTCTGACTCTCCTGAAGCTTGTAGCACAAGTTAAACCAGCAGATTTAAGCTAACTAAGAGCTCCCACTGAGTTATGATCTCACATTTAAAAATATCTGCTAGAATAAGATCCAAGCTCCACACAGGATCAGACGTCTCTGTGCTGTTTGGACAGGCCACACCATCCGATGAGTTTATATTTAACAGGACGTTCTCCCTCATCCTCTCCCTCAGCTGAGACACCAGCAGTGGAGCCTGGTGATGGAGAGCGCCGTGCCGTCGGACCGGGGGAACTACACCTGTGTGGTTCAGAACAAGTACGGTGCCATCACCCACACCTACCAGCTGGATGTGCTAGGTAAACACAGCGGCAGCACTTCATTCACTTCTGCTTTGTGTAAACAAGGAATACATTTCCATTCACAAGTGGCTCAGCATTTAAAAAGATCCACATGAGCTGAAGTTGTGTTTCCTGCAGCACTTCACTTGCACTAATTACTCTGCGCCCTCTCTTCCTCGCAGAGCGCTCCCCTCACAGGCCCATCCTTCAGGCCGGCCTGCCAGCCAATCAGACGGTGGTGGTGGGCAGCGACGTGGAGTTCCACTGTAAGGTCTACAGCGACGCCCAGCCGCACATCCAGTGGCTGAAACACATCGAGGTCAACGGCAGTCGCTACGGCCCCGACGGCGTCCCCTACGTCAACATCCTGAAGGTGGGTGTGCAGCGCGGCGCTCCGGGGTACATTTCAACCTGTGACGACTCCACTCATAATTAATCTCTCCTAAATGTCTTATTTAATGAGTTATTTTAGAGGAGGTGGGACTGCGAGGGCCCACGGGCTCTTTTCACCGCGCCGTGTAATCAATTCTTCCACCGGCGCCCGTTCATTATGGACGTGGGGTGTGCACAGACACGTACACTCATTATCCCGGAGCTATCACGGTAAATCACAGAGCAGCTTTCTGAACCTGAAGTGCTGCAGCTTTGACAAAACTCATGAGAGACCATCGATTTATTTGTAGTGTGTGCCCGGAGGACGAGAGGAGCTGGATCAAATGAAATTAAATCATAATTAACGGTGGATTTTATCGGCATTTCAGGCGTCCCCGGTTGACACTTCAGGTTGTTTGCTTAACACCTGATGTGATAATGCACACGGTGGGCAGGACAGCCATCGGCATTATTGTTGTCACTTCAGCGTTAAAAACCAAACATAAACCTGGATCCTCGGCCCAACTCGCACATGGACATCAGCCGTTTTCCTCCAAACTGACTGTGGTTCATACCCTCCAAGTTCCAAAGTTCTGTTAACTGATATGAATCTGATTGTCTATCCAGATATTCCTCGTGTACTTTTGGTCATGCTATTCCAATTTATTTAATTTGTGAGCGATCGTAATCACAAAGAGGATCAGCTCCCCCCGCTAATCTTGTCTCTGAATGAAGAGAGAAAAGCTTTTCTTTTTTTTTTTTTTTCCCCATCTTCTTCAAGCTGCTCTGATCGTGTTACATACTCAGCCACAAAGAGAACATCTTTATCTTAAAACAACCGGCTTGAAGTGATGAGGGGAAAAAAATAAAGGGGGAGGCCGATATCAAAAACAGAAAAGTATTTTCCCGCAGAAAACTGATGATGCATCTTGTTGCTCATTGTTCCGCCGCCTGCCTCAACTGTACATGGGGCCCTTGAGTCTCCGGGTGCACTAACTGAGTGTTTTTTGGGTGTTTGCTCAGACGAGCTGTGAGTCTTGTCCTGTTTTTGTTGGCAGGCTTTAACAGTTTCGCTGCAGATCTGCATCTTGTTACGCTTTAGAAAGCAATTCTCAGCGACAAGTGCTCCCACACGAGAGAAATGTTAAGCAGACGCAGCGGGTGGTGGTGGCGGGTCAGATAATCTTTGGAGTTGTTAAAAAGAACAACTCCTGGAGATCTCTGTTGGTGCAGAGCAGAAAGCATTCCTCGCTCGGGGAGGACAACACCCTAAACCCACTGCGAGGTGTGTGTTTTTTTAATTTTGTTTTATTTTGGGGGGCGAAGAGACGAAGACTCCCAAAACCAAAGAGGCCTTTTTGCTTTCTCATTTAGCTTCCCCCACATTTTCTCTTTCTTTTTCTTTTTTTTTTTAATGCCTCTAGAGAGCGAGGGAATAAAAACATCTGGTTTGGACTAAGTTAACTGCTGTGGTGGCGGCAGAGAGAGAGACGGGCTCTGTTAACCGCCACTGCCGTCAGATGTGCTGCGTCGCGTGGTTTGGAGGAGGAGGAGGAGAGAGGAAAGAGGGAAGAGGCACCCAAAAAAGCCATGGAAAAAATGAGTGGAGGAACACAAGGAAGGGCAAAGTCAGCAGGAAGAGAGAGAGAATGTGTGACAGAGCGGCGGGTACTGATGGAGGGCGAGAGACTTAAAGAAGATTGAAACAGAACGAGTGACAGGAGACAGGCGTGGAAATCTCTAACAGCTCTGGCTTCATCCATTTCTCGGATGGGTTTTGGGGTTTTTGAATTTCAGTCAACTTTATTCAGCAGTGAGTTGAAAAATAATGACATGAAAACAGAAGAGCGTTCTCCGACTCTCAGTTCGCTGATGGATTATTTAGCAGTTCAGATTAATAACCTCGTCCCCAGATTCCCCCATAACACACATTTTCTAACCCATTTTCATCATTTACGAGGTAGAGAATTAAATGTGTTTATATTATGATCAATTGGCAGTGAGAGTTTCATTATTTCCCAACGTAAGACAATCGATGTGACATTACAAAAGAAACCCCCACAACTTAAAGGAACGGCTTCAGATATATTCACTCACTTTCTTGCCAAAAGTGAGACGAGAAGATTGTTACCACTCGCACATCTGCACAGCAATTATGAAGCCGCGACCTTCAGCCAGTTAGCTCGGTTTAGCTTTAGCCTGGCCGATCTGGTTAAACCGGCTTCATCATTTATTTAACAGACATTAAACTTTATTTTCTCAGCAGGGAAGACACAATAATAAAAATGACAAATTTACTGCAGCGTCTTGAGTGAGCAGAGCAAAGAGATCCATTCAGTGTCGTGTTCGATTCCAGGTCTGACTGCGGGGGAAAGCCAAACTTTTTTTGCAGAAAAGCCAAAAAGAAGTTGCCATTGCATTTATGTGACAACAGGCCTGAATATGGGAGAATATGGATGTGTGAGGAAAAAACAGTAAGATGAAGGCAGCAGAAGTGGAGGGGAGGAGGAGAGCGAGATAGGCCAACAGAAAAGAAAAAGAGGGGGCAAGCGAGCCTGTCAGACCAGACCGCGGCTCCACGCTCTATTTTCAACTACCACATAATTGAAACAGTATTTACTGAGATCTGTGTGCCTCTCTTTCTCTCCCTGTCTCTCTTCAGGGCCCAACCACAGTTCATCTCATGTGTGGTATATAGTGTAGGAGTTAAATACAGCCGAGGGTGGGAGGAAGAAGGCGGAGGGGTTGGGGGGGTCCGTGCAAGATTTTTTTTATTATTATTATTCTTTTTCTTTTTTTTTTTCTTTATTCTGTTTGAGAAATGTCTGAATCACTCTTTTGATGCTTGGGGGGGGAGAAGTTAACGATGAGCCCCCTGCCCCACCGCGGGGAGGGAGAGGGAGGCGTCTGGAGCCCGAGCCTGGATCTTCATTAAGCAACCATAAAACATGATATGTTTTCCTCTTTATGTGCTTTGCCCATTTAATTATTCATCGGCAGCTTCTCTGCTGGAGAGCCTGTCATAAGCAATAAGTGTGTGTGATGGAGTGTGTGTGTGTTCAGGCACACACTTTGCAGAGATTGACATACTAAAATGCCTTTAATATACCAATACACAGCATGTGTTCCTGCAAGTATGTGATGTGCAGTGTGTGTGTGTGTGTGTGTGTGTGTTTGACATTGTAACACCTTTAATCTCGCAGACTTGTGCAGTTTTAGTGAGTGTGTGTTCGTCCAGTTTTCCAAAGCAACCCTTCCTGCTTCATGTTGTATTTTAGGAAATCCACTTACTGGCTTCCATGTTACATGTTAGATGAGAAGATTTGACTCCACTGTTAGTTTAAATAAAGGAGACAGTTAGCTTAGCCTAGCGTTGTTAGCATCTCCATTATTAGAAAACTAAATCGATCTGATTATTTTTGTTTGTGTAATCTATCCAATTCTTGTTCAGCCTCCTGGATGTAACTATCTCCTTACATAACATATTAATCTAAAAAAAAATAGCTGTAGAGAAGGGAGATGACTTTTGGTTTTGTTTCAACTGGACAGTGAAAGACGGAAATTCTTAAAGAGAGGGACACACAAATATACAAACACAAATATGGCAGCCAAGAAGAAAATGAATTAGCTCAACTTCACCGAACAGATCTGAGTATAAAATGATGAAAGTGAAAATTAGAAATGAATATGAGGTGTGTGTTTGTTGTTGTTGTGTGTGGTGAAGGCTTCACTGTGCGTCTGTGTTCTCACTTTACAGACTGTGATCAGTGAACACACTGAGGCCCACAGTAAGTTCGATCTGTCCAACGTGACAGAGAAAGACGCGGGGAAGTACTGGTGTCGCGCCTCAAACTTTGTAGGCAAGTCAGAAAACGCTTTCTGGCTGCAGGTACACAAACCAGGTAAATCCTGAGCACCTCCGCTGTGACTCCTCCTCTCTGCAAGGCGCCGCTTGGTTCTGGGTTTTATGGGCTTACTGGCTTGCTAGCGGGGACAATTACAAACACACACACACACACACACACACACATTCAGCTTCTCAGTGCTGAGTTTAAACATGAACTCGTAGGTATCATCCATTTTAACACCGAGCGCCACTTTGTCTTCCTCCTGGATCAATAACAAAGCACAATATCACACCTTTAATTACTGCGACAGCTTCAGAAGACTCGCCCTCGCTCTCCAACACACACACAAAGCCTCCCGCAAGCTAACCATAACAAACACACACACACACAGAGTGGCATTGATTTCACTGGGAGTGCATTCTCCAGCTGTATTAATGCACTTTTATATGAAAGCATGCAGTAGGACTCATGATTCATGGCTGCGTCTGGATGTCACTGTTCATTACTGAGGCCTCGGGAACAGGAGTCCCCCGCCCCGTCCCGTTCCAAGCCACATCACATGCTGGATCTGAAACAGCCTCCCCAACTGGTCATCACAACAACGATTACTCCAAGTGGAAAAGCCACAACTGTGCTGGTGGCTCTTTTCTGAGTAACTTTAAGGTTGCTTGGAAGAAACCATTGTGAACTTTTATGTTTTTATATATATATATATATATATATATATATATATAAATCAAATTGAGATGTAGTTTGTTCAGCTGAAACAAGAAGAAAATGTGGATATGATTAAACGTAAACAACAACAACAACAGGACCCAGATTAGATCCCTGTGGCACGCCGAGAAGAGGGTTAGGGTTAGGGTTAGGGTTTAAACAGAAAAAATTATAACCCTAACCCTACTTCAAGATCGAGATCATAGAAGAGTCTTTCTTTTAAACATTCAGACCAAAGAACACGTCTGAACCGTTCACATTTTGTGCTTTGCTTTAGCGTCAGGTAAACTTTGTCTAATCTTTGACTTGTAGCTTCAGACAGGCCAGTTTCTTAAAAGGTGGATGTGTTAAAGCAGATGGAGGAAAATCGAAAGCTTGATTCTGGAGAAATCTCATTAGTTGTCATCGAAGCATTTTAAATCTGCACATTACTTTTCTTCATTCGGTCACAGTGTGAAAGCTTTTTTCTCAGCAGGGTGGAGGTGCTGCTTCGGGTGTTTTTCAGGCGTTGGTGGTGGGACTGTCAGCAGAAGAAAGCTGTCCACTTCCAATCCTCCGTCCTGTTCCTTCTGCTCCCTCCAGGGTGCATTTGGTGTTTCTTCTCAGACGCTTCGGGCTCACGTTCTCTCCTCTCTCTCTCTCTATCTTTTTACCTCTCTCATCCTCCACAGACGGCTGGAATTAACACTACAGATAAGGAGCTCGAGATTCTAATCTTGACCAATGTGTCTTTTGAGGACGCGGGCGAGTACACTTGTCTGGCAGGGAACTCTATCGGCTATAATTACCATTCTGCTTGGCTGACGGTGCTTCCAGGTATATTCCTCCCCTGAACTCCCTCTGCAGCCGCTTATGGTCCATTTCTAACATCTGAAATATCATGTAAACATATTTTTTCCCCTGAAGTTTCATGTTTTGCTCAGTAGCACAGTATTTAACAGGAATTTTCAAACCTAATCATCACGGACTCTTTCTCCTTAAGACGTCTTGTGTGTGTTGAAACTGTGTCGTCGTCTCTTTAATTTAACAAACACAACATGCAATCGACAGGAAGAAGCTTTTTAATCACAGCAGATCGTGTGTTTGAATGTCTCGAGGCTACGAGGCAATTTCAAGACATTTATGCGTCGGTTTATTTAACACAATAATTACCTCCCCGAGGAGGAGCATATCACAGGTACAATTACCTGCTGCAGGATAAATCTTCAAGATTACAGTGCCGACTAGTTTCGGTGTTGATCCGATTCCGTTTTGATTTATGGATGTAACGCTTCCTAGAATCCATCCGAGTGAAACGTGCTACTGAGGAAAGCAAACGCCTCTTTGATGTGAATCCTGTTTGTACTTTGACTGATGTCCCGTGTGTGTCTGTGTGCTGCTCCTCCTCTTCCTCATCCCCGAAAGCAGTCAATCCGGAGAAGGAGGACTACGCTGACATCCTCATTTACGTGACGGGCTGCGTGCTCTTCATCCTCGCCGTGGTCATCATCATCCTCTGCCGCATGAGGATGACCAACCAGAAGACGCTGCCCACGCCGCCCGTGCAAAAGCTCTCGAAGTTCCCCCTCAAGAGACAGGTAACAGAAAGTAGATACAAGATTCGTACAAGACTTTTCCCTCTTTTTCTCCGTCTGTCCGGTTCCAACAATGTGAGCCAATGTAGTTAATATTTTGCATTGAAAACATGACGTGACCTGCCAGCTCAATTCAGTTCAGCAGCTTTTCCCAACGGACAGGCCGGTTTCTGTGGACAAAGCTCGTTCTGTTGACAAACATTAAAACTCCCAACATTAACTCCTTCAGTAAATTTATAGCATCAGTTGCCGTTTTTCACTTTTTTGCAAATAGAAATTCAGCAGAAATTGACTTTATTATGAGCAAAAAAAAACAAAAAAAATTACCACAACAGTCAAGTTATTACCTTTTCAAATTAGTAACTTTTTCAAATTAGTTGTGGAGAGTCATGGAAAAATAGTGTAATAGCTCTGCAGTGGTGCTGCAAAGGAGTTTTTATTCTCAATATCAGTTCTCTTCCACTTCTAAAGCCTTCAGAGAACCACACGGAGGAACCGGAGTGTAAATACAGACAGACGTTATCGTGGACCTCTCTCCAGTGACGTAGAGACAGACAGCAAAAGGCATCACACCCGTGACATGTGTTCACATTTATCTTGGAGCAGATTCAGCTCAGGGATATTTATGCCCTCCTGCGACTGTCAGTGTTAGTTTTAGATTTCACTCTCAGCGTAACACACACTCACCCCCTCAACTGTTTGGAGAGAAACATGAAGTGGAGCAGCTGCCTCGGCGCAGCCTGCAATCTGCCGAGCTCTTCGCGGCGGCGTCTCTCAGGGCCCCGTTCAAGGTGAACGTCAAAGTGGAGACCAAGTTCAGACCAAGGCAGGAAAAGAAGGAAGGTTAAAGGAGCAGCTTTGGAAGAATCGCTCTGCTGGTTAGCTTAGCTTAGCTTAGCTTAGCTTAGCATAAGGTCAGCCCGGCTCTGTCAGACAGTAACACAAACTTTCTTATGTTTTAGTTTATATGCTTCATTCTGGTTTTGCTGCTTTTTGGGCAGATCTGGGGCTTTTTCCGATCTGCGTGCTGTGCTAAGCTAAGTTGAGCCTGAACAGGACAAGAATGGACCTGTTTATGGAGGGAGGAGGGTTTTTGCTAATGAAGCCACCCTGTCCTTCATCTCCTGCTCTCTTCACTCCACTTAAATCCCACAAAAAGACTTCAACCTGGGCGTGCATTTCTTTTCTTCCCACCTCCCTGTCTTGTATAATCATCAAGAAGTGTGGTCAGGACCTAACGATGATGTGGTTTTCCAAAATGCAGATGAGTTTGTCGTTACCCATCCTGCCCTGCCGGCCTCCCGCTGTTCGCCCGCAGACGCAGCTGCCATGCGGCTGCTTTCTGCGCGCTCCGGCTACATAATTAAAGGGTCCGAAATTCAAAAGTCACATTTTTAGAAAACTGTTGCTTGAAAGTCATTTAATTCAGCTCTTGGAAAAAGAAAACAAAAAACGTTTAATACTAACGTTAGAGTTTGGGTTAGTATTTCTTCCCTCAGCACACGCTCTCACTTCAAAGCAGGTAGAAACTAGATGCTCCGATCGGAGCCTCTAATTCTCTGTTTCTGCTGCCTTCATATACATGCTCTTATAAGGTCGTGCACAGAAAGATCTTATTGCATTTTTGTGTAATCTTCGCTTCGTTTTCGTAAAGCTAATCTCCTGGTTCTCTCCTTTCATAACTCTGAGTAAATCTCCCATAAACCTCCTGGCATGTTCTATCAGATATAACTTTCATGCCTCTGAAATTGTGGTCGGCTCCGTGTTTTGTTGTTTTTTTTTTGTCAGTGTTTTCTCATTTTCCTCCGTTTCAGAAGTAGAGGAGGGAAGTCTGGTAAGTGGACATGTTTGTTTCTGAAGGGGCCGAGCTGGCAAACTCTGACACAAACAGATTCATCAAAAGCCAGGCTGGAGCCATCAGTCCCACCCTCCCTCTAACCTGCCCCCCCCCCCCCCCCCCCAAGCACTCAAATAAATGGTGTGAGGATGTCGGGCCCACAGGACCCCCGGTCTGGAAATGGAGCTCGCTGATGGATAGAGACGTCCACCGCCCCACCTCGCCAACCCCCCCCCCCCCGACCCCGTCGCTGCATCCTCCTTCATTCATCTTTGTTACCGGCTGCTTCTCTCTGCCCGCTGCTGCCAGCCGGCTGTTTGCAAAAGTCACGAGTCGGGTTGTTTTTCAGAGAAAGCGCAGAAGCCGCTCCTGAGATGTCTGATGCTTCTGCAGCTGATTGCGGCCCCAAAGAAGTCTTTCCATCTCCACAAGTTATTCAATCGCTTATTTATGCTGAAGCTCAAACTGGAGTTTGTTTGAATTTTTGAAGTGGGGGAAAAAAAAAAAATCTGCAGCAGCCAGAAGATTTTTATGTTTGTTTTAATTATATCTTAAGTTTCAGATCAAAATATTCAAACAATTCATTGAAAATTGAATTTGAAAATGAATTTGTTTTCTTTAAAGCAGCTCCACTTTTTTCTTAAATCATTCTGACTTGAACATTTTACAGATTAATCTCTGAACTGAAAAAGTTTCTCAGTCTTATAATCGTCTTAAATTTAGGCTTATACAGTCTCCCTGGGGTCAAAGGTCATGGTTAGGCTTCCTCTATTCCCTCTGTCTCCTTGTTTGAACACACATCAGCTCTCGGTTTTCAGAGACTATAACCGTTTGTTTTTTTGCACCCAAGCAGGTGTCCTTGGATTCCAACTCCTCCATGAACTCCAACACGCCGCTGGTCAGGATCGCCCGTCTGTCGTCCAGCGACGGCCCGATGCTCGCCAACGTCTCGGAGCTGGAGCTTCCATCCGACCCCAAATGGGAGTTCCCTCGAACACGGTGAGAAGGAGCAGAACAAAAGGATATTTCTCCAGCACTAAATTCGTCACATCTCAGGGCTGACTTAAAAACATCACGGGGCCATCAATCCGTCAAGGTCGCCATGACGCCTGCCTCTTCGTCCATTGTGCTCAGCAAACAATTCAACCTCATTCAGGCGCGCGCTTCAGAGCGAAAACATCCGAGCCCTGACGCCGTTTTTGCTTTTATTTCAGGTTAACTCTGGGCAAACCTCTGGGTGAGGGCTGCTTCGGTCAGGTGGTGATGGCGGAGGCCGTCGGCATCGACAAGGAGAAGCCCAACAAGCCGCTCACGGTGGCGGTGAAAATGCTGAAAGGTTAGTGACTGTCATGTCTGCGCTGCAGGAACCGCACAGCAAAGGTAGTTTTTTTCGAGGACATCAGCAGCGTTTTGTCCTTCCAGCTCCATTTCACTCACGTTTTCCTCCTTTTTCCTGAAGCACATATAGAGTTCATTGTCTGTTTCCCGCTTTCTCAAATTGAAACTTTCATTCTCTTCTACTTCACTGCTCAGAAAAATTATAATAAAAAAAAAAAAACACCCAGAAATGAAACACCTCATTAATTCTTCTGCTCTGTGGGGTTTTTTTGTTTGTTTGTTTGTTTGTTTTTTGTCCCAGATGACGCTACAGATAAAGATTTGTCCGACCTCGTGTCGGAGATGGAGATGATGAAGATGATTGGAAAACACAAAAACATCATCAACCTGTTGGGAGCGTGCACGCAGGATGGTGAGGGCCGCGGCGAATCAGGCGTACGAACATCAAGTCTGTAAGACGCTGAGCGTTTTTGCGTTGCATTGCAGGTCCCCTGTACGTGCTGGTGGAGTACGCCTCCAAAGGCAACCTGAGGGAGTACCTGCGGGCGCGGCGGCCGCCGGGCATGGACTACTCCTTCGACACCTGTAAAATCCCAGACGAGCAGCTCACCTTCAAAGACCTGGTGTCCTGCGCCTACCAGGTGGCCCGGGGCATGGAGTACCTCGCCTCGCAGAAGGTCAGCCGCCATGACTGCTGCGGTGCTCAGTCTCTGAGCCGAGCCGCCATGTGTGGATGTTTTGGGTTTCTTCTTTCTTTTTTTTTTTTATCCAGCTGCTCTCGCAGCTTCAGCTCTGAGTTCTTGTCACGAAGGACATAAAACCAGACAGAAAATCTTCCGTCACCAGGATCCTTTGGCTTTCACTCAGGAATTCTTTTCAGCTTTGTTGGCTTGTTAGTGTTAAATATTTTAAATGTAATAATAATGGATTCTGTTTTGACTCAGATATGATTATTTGCAGCGTGACGATGGATTTTTAAAAGGTCAGGATTTTATTTTTCAGTGATCATAGTTAAGATGAGGCTTTACTTTTGGAGTAAAGATAAAGTTTAAAGTCAACATGAGCCTGAGAGTGTGTGTGTGTGATGTTTTGTCGATATGCATTTGATGCATTTGTGTCTCCTTCCATCAGTGCATCCACAGAGATCTGGCAGCCCGAAACGTTCTCGTGACGGAGGACAACGTTATGAAGATCGCAGACTTCGGTCTGGCCAGAGACGTGCACAATATAGACTACTACAAAAAGACCACCAACGTGAGTCTCATCTCGTCATCATCATCATGAATCAGGGGGCAGTGTTGGGTTTAAATATTGATGAAAACGGGATCTTTTTGCCGTTTCCACAGCTGTTGGAGGGAGAAACACAAACGTCAGTTTTTCATTCTGTGTCTCAGTCACATTCAGATTCTGAAGACTTTGATACTGAAGTTACAACATTGTTAGTTCAGTAACAGGAACTGATCGCATTCGATTGCTGAGCTCGAACAGTTTAAACAGGAAAGATGATAAGTGATGAACCTCAGATAAATTTTTCTGACACTCTCATGTCAGGAGCTTTTCACTGTCTGCTCCGTACAGAACGGTTCTGCTGACCGAAGCCTTTCTGTTGTTGCAGGGTCGCCTGCCCGTGAAATGGATGGCTCCGGAGGCTCTGTTCGACCGGGTCTACACGCACCAGAGCGACGTGTGAGTTTGCACAAACCCGACGGGCCGCATGCCGACCGTCCACTCATGTGGAGCTGCCCTACACCGAAGGGAATCCGGGTGTTGAGATATCGTGCCGCAGCGCGTTAGCATCAGAAAGCTTTTGAGTTTGTGCGTGTGAATACGGAATCACGGCGTTTCCCTCCCGGAGCTTCTCCCGCCTTGCTGTCATCTGCGCTCTCCTGGTAATCCAGAGCTTCTTGTGTATCAGCGGCCGCACATTCCTCGTCCCGTTTGTTCCCTAATCTCCCTGAGACGACATCAGAGGGAGGCAGAGACGCCCCCGTCGTCTTGCTGTTGTTTTATCAGTGTAAATCCAACCTGGGCCAGAACAGGCGGCCATAGGAAGGTCAGCGGATTTATCCCAAGGTGTTCCAGAACCGCTCAAAGGAATCACACCTTCTTCACATCAGCTGCGATTAGGAGAACAGTACGTTTAGGCGAGGAGGGTCACAAAGTCAATCTGTACTGTAGCTGGAACCCCAGAAACTGCTCCTGCCCCCCCCAACACACACACACACACACACACACCGACTGTAGCCAGACGTTGTGTCCCCAGCGCAGCCATCCAAGCCAAACATGGGACCCTGTCAACACTGGCTCGCAGTGTGATTACACCAGACTGGGAACGGGCCGAGAGGAGAGTCAGCCCGCTGTGTTATTTCAGCAGGTCTGGATTACAGAGCCGGACCTCCTCCTCCTTTTATACAGTAGTCGCTCCGCAGCAAGTTTACACTCGACGCACCCCGAGAGACTCTGACTTCTGACCTCTAATGGTTTTTCATGAAATAGATTAGGCCCAAACAGACGGGACAGGAGGGGGGCATTAAAAAAAGTTAAACACACAATCTAAACCAACCGTCAAGATAACAACTGGATACAACAAAACTGCTCAGGCAAACACAAACTGACGCCCGTTTCAGTTTCACAAACATTTACAGCGAGAGTCTCACACACACTTTTTTATGTCGGTGTCTGCACTAGTTGGACAAAAGCGGGGAGTCGTGTCGGTGCTGTGAAGTTTGAGAAACATCTCCGGAGGCTTCGCCCTTTAACTTTTAAGTTGTGCTTTGTCACTAGCTTAATTTTTAATATGATTATCTGCAAGAAAACACAAACACACAACAATTGAGAGTCTAGTAAACAAGCAAACAAACAAAGAGAAAGAAAAAGTGCGGCTGTCTGGCTGGCTTCACTCTCATTCTCATTCTGTCGGCTCTCGTTGCCGCAGGTGCCGATGAAAAATTAAGTGTTTACATCTTTATTGCCAGCTGCTAATAGGAGCCTAATAGCCTGTGAATATTCATCCCTGACGACTCACAGTGAATATAAACAGACTGCGTCGTCTCTCTGCTGATTCCTGCACTCGTCCCTCAGACCCTCCTGAACCCGGTCTGACCTCAAACACCCGATCTGTTTATGTCCGCAGCACAATCATGGTAATGAGCTTCTTTGAGACGTGCCGGCTCTGGGTGATTATTCTCCACTCCGTCATCAGTTGTTTGAGTTTTTGATGTCTCTCTCTCTCTTTCTCTCTCTTGCCGTCTCTGTGTTTGGATAGTGGACTAACCGGCCCGGTCAGTCGTGCCAGTTTTCCACCCTCTGGACCGGAGCGTGGATAATTAGATTAAGCCCGCTGAGCTCAGCAGAGAGAGGAGGGGTCTGATCCCGATTCACATGCCGAGCAGCCGAACAACAGAGCGCTGGGTTAATAGACCGCCCATTATTTGATTACCTCCCCTGTTTTCTGTCTTCAAATCTGTGGGCATAATGCAGCAGCTCACTTCAGCTGTGGGAGAGAGAGAGAGAGAGAGAGAGAGAGAGAGACACCATGTCTTGGTTTAGAGACTTCGGCAGCAACTGCAGATACAGTTTAATACGTTTGGGCAGCCCGTGTTTTTTTCCCCTTGCTTTAGTTCAGGGTGTGTTTCATCACCATCAAAACAGAGAAAAGATGATAAAAACTGTGCAGCGGTTGCTGCTCCATATGCAGAACAGGCGCTGCGGTTTAATTAGTAATGAATATGTATTAAAAAAAAGTCCCCAGTCAAAGCCAAACTTTAAGTCTGTTTTGTCTGTAAAGATTTGTCTCCTGAGTACAGACCGAGTGGCAGACGCTTCAGAAAAACACTAACAAGCTAGTTTTGGTCATTTTAGAATATGAGGAGTGCAGAAGCTGAAGTTTCGGTCTTTCTCTGTGGCCTCTTCGTACGTTTCTCACTTCTTTTCCTCTCAGACATATTGAGCTGCTGTCTGAGACGATACAAATGTCAAATTGATCCTTTAAATGAGGGCAGCACTTTAACTTTATTAGGATCAATATTTCAAATCAAACAGCTGAATCTGAGGAGGGAAAAGCTCCGTCTGAACGGTGACCGCTTCAGGCCAAGAGCACCATTTGACCTGTTGTAATTGTATTCATTGTGTATTGAATTTGAGTGTGTGTGTGTGTGTGTTCAGGTGGTCCTACGGTGTGTTGTTGTGGGAGATCTTCACCCTGGGGGGCTCCCCATACCCAGGGATCCCAGTGGAAGAACTCTTCAAGCTGCTGAAGGAGGGACATCGGATGGACAAGCCCGCCAACTGCACCCATGAGCTGTAGGTTCACAAACAGACACACAACACAACACAACACAACAGTGCGGCCGCAGATCAAGGTGTAACCGAACGATGATGTGCGTGTTTCAGGTACATGATCATGAGGGAGTGCTGGCACGCCGTGCCGTCGCAGAGGCCGACCTTCAGGCAGCTGGTGGAGGATCACGACCGGGTTTTATCGATGACCTCCACAGATGTGAGTCTCCCTGCACAGATAAAAGGCTGACGGTGGGAAACATTTCCCTCCAAGGACATGCTCAAAGTCACAGAGAACAAATATAAAAAAAAAAAAACAGAAGTCCGACCCATTTTTAATCTTACATAACGAGAGAAATGAAATAGGCGGTGTTTAGCTAAGAGCCGGATTTAAATCAACCAGGAGAAGTGAGAGGTAAATAAATTAGACCTCAGCCGCATTCTTCGGTGAAATGTTTTGGCCAGCAAAAGCAAAGATATGGCTGGAGCTGCTTTGGACTGGAAGTCTGCACACAGATCAGTCTGAGCAGCATTTTAATGTTTACAAGCATCCTAAAATGAACATTTTTAACACGTCAGGATTAAACGAACAAACGAACACCAGGACGCAGGATTAGAAATGATTTTTTTCGTGACACGACTTCTTGAATTTGATGCACTTGGAAGAGACGGTGGAAAATACGATCGTGTTCACAATTCATAAGAGGATGTTTGTTCCAGAGCTGTAAAGTGAAACCAACCTCGAAGTCTGAATACCGATGGCCGTGCTTCTCATCTCAGAAAAAGGGTTCCAAATCGTCATCAGAACAACATCTTGCTTATTTTCTAATTATAAACGGAAAATTAAAAATCACAAACAAACTCACGAACAAACAGGTGGCGCCGTTAGTTCGTGGCATAAAGCTAAAGAGAAGGAAAAAAAGGGGTTTCTGTTCAGCGAAGACATAAGTGATGTTTGCCTAATGATGCGACAACAGCGAGCTTTATGACCGTGGCACCCCCGTCTGACCTTTGACCTCTCCCCTGACAGGAGTACCTGGACCTGTCGGTGCCCTTCGAGCAGTACTCGCCAACCTGTCAGGACTCCAACAGCACCTGCTCCTCAGGAGACGACTCGGTGTTCGCCCACGACCCGCTGCCTGACGAGCCCTGTCTTCCCAAACAGCTTCCCAGTAACGGGGTGATTAGGACATAAGACCTGCCCCGGCTGGGAGGGGAGGGCGGACATGACGCTCCCCTCGGAGCCTGTGACTAATAATCACCTCTCAGCGACTTAAGCTCCTCAAGATATGGAAATAAAAACTCGTGCATGCAATACTTCCACAACCCTTCAGCTCTTCGATTCGTCTTAAACCCTTCGGACGAGTTTTACTTCCTCCTCCCCCCGAAAGACTCTTGAAACATTGAAGGATTATTTTTTGCCGTTGAACCGTGTTTGCGTTCTTCTATTCAGAAATGAAATTATATTTTTGTACTCGGGCCAGTCTTTTATTACGGACAATCTGTGGGGTGAAACCATTCCGTGCCTACTCGGATAAAAACCTCCTGACATTCAGAAAAAAAGGAAAAAAATAAATAAACAAAAAAAGACAAGAGGAGGGAATCAAGGGCATTTGGGAAGTGACTGGTTGGCGATCCAGTGGGCGAGGACCTCCATTTTTTATTTTATTTTTTTTAATCCACTGGTCTTCACGGAGTTCAAGATCTCGCAGCAAAAGAAGCATCCGTCGACGAGATACCAGCAAACGGCGGGACTCGTTCTTCTGAAGGTTCACAGTGTTTCACAGATGTTCATCAGCAGAACCGGATTACATGATCCTACCCAATGTACCGTCACATCTTAGCATCCCGATCAAAAACAAACAAATAACTGTTTTGTGATAATCAAGGGAGGCGAAGTTTCAGGGCCATTCAGTAATAAGTCCGTTAAGGTTTGGAGCGTTTTTTTTTATGTATCTAGAAAATGATTTATTGTAAATACAGAAATGCAAATATGTATCATATTGCTGTACACAGCCATCTACTTAAAAAACAAAAAATCACTTCCTTTTTTTTAAATATTGTTTTAGGATGGAAGCAAAGCAATCTAGAAGACACTGTCATGAACGTGTAAAACATTTAATCATTTAAAGGGATACAGAAAAAGTTTATTTGAATAATTAACGTGTATATTTGTAAAGATATTTATAGACTTAACGTGGTTCTTAAGTTCGAAAGGTCTAGTTTAGGATTTTAGTACTGTACGCAAAGATTTTTATTTCAATTTTTTTGTAACTTATTTTACAACAAAACTGCAACGTTATTTTCACAACTGGCAGACTCCTCTAATTTTTGATCCTTTTTTTTTTTTTTTTTTTTTGTGTTTACACAAAAAAATTAAGAATGTATGACATGATGAGTTTTGAGAGCGAGTGTTGGAGCCGGACGTTTCTGCCGAGCTCGAATTTCTGGTTTGAAAAGTTGACGTTTGCAATATCAAAGCAACGATTAACTCTTGCTGGGCAAGAAAGGGCAGCGCTTGGAGATGAGTACCAGAGAGGCCTTTTAGTGCGACCGAAGTACTTAAAGACATGTTGAACATTAACAACATCTAGCTGTGAATCTAAAGAAGCCTTCAGAGAACCTGCACAGCCTGTTTTTAAAATCTTCCCCTTTTTGCTTAGAAAAAAAAACAAACAAACAAAAAACACCAAATTCCATAATGAGCCCAAAAATCTAGAAGAAAAACAACCGGATTTGTCAGATCAAGTTAAATCTGTTGAATATCGGTCAGTGAAAGAGGGAAGAGTTAACACAAAACTTCAATGATGAACTACATTTCCCAGAATGCACTAGCTGCCAGGGAACGTTCTTGAACTCGAGAAAGTCAAAAACATACTAAAGTCAGCAGCAGCAGGAGATTTGATGACAAGAAATTTTATTTTTTTATAAAACCGAGTGTCTTTTTTGCAGCATTTTGGGATTTTGAGTCCATTTAGAGTGCAGAAATAGAAAATAAAAAAATAAAAGCTCTGACATTTAACATCTATGACTTAAACCACAAACAGGACTCAGCCTGAGCGGTGCTGCTGAAGGCTTCAGACTCTTTTTTATCAAACACAAAGGTCACAGGGTCAAATCCGAACAAGTTGCGTGCGGTGACAGTCACACTGAGGGCTCAAAGGCAGAGGCGTAAAGCGTTCGGCCCTTTAGTGCTTGAATGTTACTAAAAATAAAAAAATAAACCTGCCCACACGCTTGAGATGTTATCGCTGCTCTCTAGTATTAATACTGAAATGAAGGCACGCTGTGTGGTCTGTAAGGTGCATGGCAAAAAGAGAAAATATATCGACTATATATATAGAAATATATATCAGTTTGTCTGTGGTGGACGCTTCTTTGAGAAAAGTGCCAAATTTAGTCTTAAATGTGTGTTTTCACCGAGTTCTCCAAGATCTCTGAATCAAGTCGCTGCACTGTCGAATGTAGGCGGGCGGAGGTTACGCGTGCAGAGGAGGATCATGGGATTGCCAAATCAATAGTCCAACCCACTCTTTTTTATTCTTTTTTTTTTTTTTTAAATATGCAGTCATTTCTCCAGCTGACCCCAAATAAAAGAACACACACACACACGAGGGTTGAAATGTTTACAGTCGGTTTTCTTAAGCGAAGTCACGAAAAGGGAAAAGCGTCGAAAGGTTCAGAAACGCGATTCGCTCGCTGCTAAAAGGAAACGGTGGCGACTCTTCACTGTCCAGTGGCCTTGTTCCGGTGTACAAACTGAGTTTATGTCCAGAAATGAATCATAAATACCCAACAACACCTCCCCGGTATTTAGAGTACTTAAGAGTGAATATATATATTTAATTTGTTGCTACACTGGGAGGTTTTTGTTTTGTTGTGTTGTTTTGTTTTTGTACTTTCCATCAGTTTCGACACAGAGACAAGGCCTTTGTAAGGTGAAAGGTCACACAGACTTATTGTTATTTGTCTTCACTACAGTTTTGGCCCAACTCTACAAAGTGCCTGGAATAATTTAGCAAACAAAAAGAAGATTCATTTTGATCACATTTTGAATGTAAAACAATTAGAAAGGCCAATCTTTTTTTTTTATTATTGAGTAATTACGACAAAAAGGCACTTCTGTAAAAAGTAGGTGGTTCTAATGAAACAGATGGTGTTTTATTTTATTTATTCTTCCATGCTGGGTAAATGCTTTCCCTATGGTGAGAGTATTTTTATTCGTAGCTATCTGCTTTTCAGTGTTGTTTTTCATTAAAGAGCCACAAGATGATGACGAGGATGTAGAGTAATCATTTTACGCCCCCCCACTCCCTGTATTTTATTTTTATTTCATTCAGACGCCCTCCCTGTTTGTTCCTCTCCGCTGTGGTCACTTTTTAAAAATGGATGTATGGTTTTTAAACTTTTAAACTTTTCAGCTGAACTGAAGAGTCGCTGTGTTTTTGCAAAATGATTTGATGATCACAACATTTTAAAGCGTTCTTCAGAATCTAAATAATCTACAACGACTTCTGTTAAAATCTAATTTGGCCAATTTCTATTGTTGCCAATGCGTTTTAAATGTCCAGAAATAACAGTAGGTGTCGTAACGCTGAGATGTTTCTCAACACTTTGCTAATTTTAAACAAAGTTATTTACAACATTTAAAGGTTTTTGGACACTAATTAGCCTAGGTTGCTAATGCTAACATAAAAAAAAACAGGATATAGAAAATGTTGATTGATCTGATTGTTCCTCAGAATGAAGATGCTGCTAACTTAAGATAAGAAATAAATAAATCTAAAGTTTTATTTTGCAGTAACACAACTGGGACCAATGAAAAAAAAAACAAAAGGCCATTTAAACTTAAATCATACGATTATTGTTTTAGTTAAAAACAACGAACCCTTTTTTAGGAGTGGACCCGTTTTTCTTTGCTGCAGAGTGAATTAACAGCGCGGCCTCAGCAGGGAGGGACTTTTACTGTATGTACAGTCGAACTCGGGCCTTAAATCTCTGCCTGACTTATTTATTCTCTTCTGTAAAAACACAAAGAAAATCAGGATTAACGATGAAACTGGGAGGAAGGAGGAGTGCGAGCTCAGCTTCACACACCTTTACCTCCACGGTTATACAAAAAAATAAATTTCTTTCCTGTTTTTGTTTGTTATTTTATAGTCTAATTTCCAGGTTGGAACGGTTAGTATCCCAGTTTCATTTCTAACCCGACGCTGAGTTAGTCCAGGTTTAATTTATAGATTGAGTTGTGCTTTTTAAAAAAAAAAACAAAAAAAAAAAAACATTGCTGGTGTACACACGAGTAGAGTTTTCTGTAGCTGTGTGAGCTCTTTTGGAAGAATCTTAGAGAGGAAATGATTTACATACACAGTTTATCTTACGTTCTGTCTGTTTCACCACATTTCATTTTGCATCATTCCACATCAGGTTTTTATTTCACAGCGATAGTGAGACAAAATCATGTTTGTCCTTTGATTTCTTTATTTATGTTTTGTTTTGTTTTTTTTTTGTTTTGTTTCAGTCCCGCATAATTTATTTTGCTCCCTCTGTATTCATGTCTCTAACATAGAAAGGTGGAACTAACCATTTGGCATTATGTGATTTTTATTTCAGTTAATTTTTTTGGTGATTCATTGCTTGTTGGTTGCGATTGTACCTGTTTTGATCACGATGAATTGTCTGTAACATTCCACCACAACAACAACAACACCCGATGGGCAAACATCTCCCCACTGGGAAAAAACAATTACACAACTCTCTCTCTATGCCCCCCCCCCTCTCTCTCTGTGCCTGACAAACTATGCTGTCACAAAAAAGGTTTTCAATAAACATGTTATAATGGCGTCTGCTGTCACTGAGAGCATGTATCGGTAAAACAGACAGATCCCAAACAAAAGAAACATCCTTTGTGAACAAATGGGAATGAAATGAAACTAAACCGCTGCGGAGTCGCACGCAGTCGGGTTGTTTTGTCTGAGCGCCATCATTGTCAGGGCTCGTTTTCCCGCCACATAAACTAAACTAACCGTTAGTTCAGCTCACACTGATTACACGGGAGCTTTAGCCTCGGCAGCACGTTAGCGAATCGACCTGTTAATAAGGAGGAGCCTGGCTAACGTTAGCTTCAACAGCTGCCGTGGTTACGAGACACCGACTCGTGAGCTAAACAAAATGGCTGCAGAGTAAAAGAGTACAGTTCGATGTTTTCAGACGGGGGAAGTCTTGATGCCAACTCAGTTTTAGCTCCTCTTAGCTGATGTGAAGGTCGTTATTCAGTTTCCCATCCGGTCGTTTGAGCGAACTCTGAAAACAAAGGACGATAAGTTCACCGATAACCTCCCGCCTTTTTCTGCACACACACGACAGGTTCTTCAACGCCAAATCTATCTGTTCTTTCTTTTTTCTGACAGAAGACTATTTCAATCCATTTTGTTCTTCCTGTAAAAGGTCAGCGGGTTAAATGAAAAGCACCTTTTTTATCCAAGTCTGGACCAGACGGTGACTAAAAATAAAATGTCAGACTGTTCTTCCAGGAGGTAATTTCTTTTCAGGCGGATTCCTTTTTGGCCATGTTGGATACTTTTGAATGGGTTTATAATTGTTGGTGAATACAAAAAGACCATTTTATGGTTATTCTGCTCGTGTACATTAAGATGTCTCCATCTGATTTGGGTTTTTATAGCTTCAACAACATATCAATCATATCTGAAATATAATGTAATTACATCAACAACTAGTTAACTAGTTATTGTCTTTGTAGCTGCAGCAGGAATTGCAGGCAGCAGGGACCCCCTCCACCCCCGATCCGACCCGACCCCCCCGAGTTCCTGTTGATTCTGTCACACAGTGAACAAATTAGCCTCTCATAGCATCTTAACGGCTCTTTAATCACGGAAAGTCTTTGTCTGCTGAATCCAGTTCCACGCCCTCCCTCGCCGCCTCGCTGGCTGCAGCTCAGTAAACGGAGGAAGGAGGAGGAGAAGGAGCGGGCGAAGCAGGGGAGGTTCGAGTGGAGCCGGGTGGGGGGCGGGTGGGGGGGTAAGTACTGAAGCCGCTCGGCCCGGGTGGGAGGGCAAAGCTGGACAGTGACAGAGGGAGAGAGAGGGGTCTATGTATTCAGACTTTTGGCCCTCGTCCCGTCTCAAGTGCGTCCTGAGGGGAACATCCTGCCCCTCGTTGGAACTTCCTCGGCCCCTGAAGTGGCCCATTCACGGAGGTCTTGTGAGGGGGGCTTGTTTTCGCTGCTAAATGGATGTTTCTGTTTCAGAGGTGTTTACGTTGGTGGACGCCTTCCATTCCTCCCTTCTCCCCCTTCCTCCTCCTCCTCCTCCTCCTCCTTTCTCCTTCCCAATGCCCCTTTCTCTCCCGCCTCCCCTCTTTACTAACCATCCCCTCGGCTCTCATTCTTTGGCTGCACGACCTTTTAACCACCTCCCGTCCAGACGGGAGAAGGCGGCGCTGGAGGAGGGGTCAGGGGGCGTGGCCACACTGCAGTTGTTAAGAAGTGATGTTAAAGTTTAGGCCTTTGAATCGACTGTGGACCTGATGGGCAGTTTGTAACAATCCATCGTGATTTTAAACATTCACACCTTCACTTAACTCACCTGCACAAAGCCGGGCTACCTGAAGGGGAACCAAAACATGGTCCAACAGACAGAACCCAGAAAGATCAGGGCTCACCACCGCAGCTCTGGGACGTTGATTAAACAAACAAAAGTCAATTTCCATGAGCTCCTTTAAACAAATTCAAAGCTGGCTTCTCTCGTTCAGACTGAAAGCGGTTAGGGTTAGGGTTAGGGTTAGGGTTCGCCTAATCCTCAAAACATATTAGTCCACCACCAATCAACACTTTGAAAAGTTTTAAAACTCATAAAACAGCATCTCTACAAAAGATTGGCTCCATTAAAGTCGTTGATAAAGATTTGTTCTTCTTGGCTTCACGTGTTTAGACGGATGTGTAGGTTTCTAAAAGCGAGTGGCCCGTCAGGACGCCATGATTTGTTACGATTTCCTCAAACCGAAGTTTGATCCTGTTGTAAGCTGTCAGGTTATTTCCTGTCCTGTTAAATGTTGTTCATGTTTATCAAAGCAGAACACGAACCCAGAAGGCCTTTTCCAAACCGGGTCAGGTCCAGATCTGACCTTTGGCCCTTCTCTGTTCTGTCTCCCGTCGGCTCTCTAAATAAAGGCAGTAGAAAACGTTTCTTCTTTCCAGACACCCCTCTCACCCCGACTGCAGATCCTGCACGAGTCTCCAATCCGTCAGAGGAACGGATGCTAATGTTGCGCAGGCTACCTGGACGTCTGCTCTCCGAAAGCACCAAAGCAAAATTCAACATCCTGGAGTTTATTTCCTGTCTCTTACATGATAAGGACGCCGTGTTTTGCAGCTGCTTTGTGAGTCTTCTTCTCCAACGGAAGGGGAGAGAAGACAAAGAGACGTTTTCTGGAAGATACTCATGACTCCAGACGGGCCGAGCCGAGAGGCCTCTCTCTCTTTCTTCTGCTGAAAAGCTCGGCCATTTTTATCGCTGTCTGGCTTCATGTGCTGCCAAGAAGCACTTTAATTGTTTCCTATTCAGTCAAAGCCACAAAGCTTCAAGCGTTCCAGGATACACAAACTGACGGCCGATTCTTTTCTCAGAGATGAAAATAATTGCAGGTTTCAGCCTGACATTGAAAGCACATCCTTGTGTTTTGTTGTTGTTGTTGTTGTTGTTATAATTTTGAGTTTGTTTTTTGTTTTTGTACTGTTTGAAGTTATTTTGGTGAGTCAACAGTCGGAGGAAAATCAAAGATGGCTGCTGAGCGAGCCGGACTGTTGGCCTCATCGTGACGTTCCAGTGTCTTCAGTTTCACAGCCATTGTGCAAAAAAAGTGTGCGTGAGAGTTTGCATGTGTGCGAGTCAGAGGTCCGGTACCACACTTCTATCTGTGTGTGTGTACTAAGTTCCTGAAACTGGACCTTGGTATGTTGTCACTGTAAGTGTGCCAAATCAGCGATTAACTGCGCTCCCTCTGAGACAGGCGTGTAGCTGAGTGACGTTCAGGAACAGGTGTGTGTAAAACAATCCGGTTTTCAGCGCTCCTCGGAGAACTGCAGTCCCACCGAGCGGCAGGAATAGACCTGATGATAGTTTTGGGACCAACATAGGTTTGTTTGCTGCTTAGGTTGTGGATGCCTCTCTGACGGCAGGCGTCTCCTCAAATATCGGTCAGAGCAGCAACAATTGGATTTCAATTCACGAATTTGCCTTTTTTTTTTTTATATAGCTACATATCTGAAATGAAAAAATAAATTAAGTCAAATCTGTGTGACGATTTGCAATCTGATGCAAGTACATCTGGAGTCAGGTTGGAGTTTACTGAAATACACCCACGAAAAAGATAAGAAAACTAAAAGAAACCACGTCAGCAGGAAATCCTTATAAGGAGAAGAACCTTCTCAGTCCCGCCCATGTTGTTTGATTGACAGGTGCAGAGCAGCGACACCAAAGAAACAGGAGTTCAGTTCAGCTCTCTGGAGACCAGAAAATAAATAAAGTAGTGAGTGACGCCTTTCACACACATCTTTATCTCCTCCACATGTGTAAGAAAGCTCATTTATATCCAACCTTTGGAGTGCAAAGCCAAGCTGACGTGTTTGGGTGGAATCAGGGGGGCCATCAGAAGGACGTTTCAGCGGGCGCGATGATGCTCCACGTTCATCAACTGTGGATCCAGATTCAGTAAGGAGGGAAAATATGTCGTAAAAGTAAGAAAGTTCTGCGTATTTCTTGTCTTTAGTGTCGGGGATAGTAAAGCTATTTTAAACTTTAGACTTAAATGTTAGCGCCTGCAGGGAAGAGCTTTCAGCAGGTACTTCACTGTGTTTTACAGAATAACAAGAACATAAATAGCAGGCCCTCCTCTTTTTCTGTCTTCGCCACGATTTACTGCCTCAGTGTTTGTGTTTCTGGACACCAAAGCATCACATAAAACTCTGCAGCGTGCCGTCAAACTGCTGGACACGACTTCAAAACGTAAAGTTTGGACCTCACCCTGACTGTAAAACGCACTTTCACACCAAACTGTAATCTACAGACGTGAAACCTGGAGCCAACAGAACGGTTTGACATTTACTGGTCATTACTGTTTTACATTTTATTACATTTTATTATTAGCCAAAATATATATTCTTCATCTCCAGCCATCAACGCTCTATTTTATTGTACAACAGTACAAACTGAAATGTTGTTATTATTAAATTGTGAGTTGTCTGTGTTTTGTTATTGGTACAGTGGTTAAGTCATTTTTGAAATCAAACTGATTTCACTCAACAAAAGCTCATCTCTAACTTTTTCTGGGTTTGGGGATGAATTTTCTTTCCTGAGACACAAACTGTCACATCTTTTGATGCACAAATTCATATTTCTGTGGTTTCAAAGATTGTTTTCCTCTAAATGTGAGCTGTTTATGTCCGACGGGATTGACGAGTGTTCACTGCTCCACCTCAAAGAAAGACAAAGGAGAAAGCCGTCCCAGGCGTCGTCCTTTTGGGAAGCCAGCTCATACAAAGTGTCGTCGGACGTCATCAACCAAAGTGTTTGTTCCAAACAACAACAATCCCAAATAAACAAAGGAAAAAACATTTCTAAGCTCCGTCCTGCTGCCTTCCTCCTGTCCAGGTCGCTTCACTGAGTGATAGCTTTGGATGCTGTTTGAGCTGTAAATCTTTATTTGAATTACTGCGACCCCTGAAGGAGCAGAGGCCTCTCTTCTGCCGGCTGAGGTTGAATTATTAGCAGCTCAGTTTGACCTCAGTCCGAGCTGGCCGCTCTCTTCCTCTCCTCGGAGAGATTAGGAATACCATCGAAGGCCAGGACTCCCTCTGCCATTCCCATTTATGGAACATCTGTTCCGTCTCTCTGGCCTGTTCTCTAATTGCTGGATTAGAGGGTGACGGGAAGGCCCTGGCTGTTGAGAGTCGTCTCTGAGCTGTTTTGACACGTTCGCCCCTGATGTGCGATCATGAGGGAAGAATGTCGGTGTGGGTCGTGGCGTCTTGAGCGTTCGATGGCGTTTTACAGGAGGATTCGGGGCTCGTTCTCTGAAATGTACCGAGGGAAAGCTCACACACGCAAATGGTGCCTCCATGAACCACACAGAGTCTCTAACTACATGACATTTCTTGGTTTAATCACAGCGTGGATTCATCTGACTGCAGGATAATCATATATAATGAAGTGTGTTAAAAAATGCAGTTTTTACCATCACAAATGAAGCACAGGCTGTGGGGGGACTCATCATCTGATATAGGCTCATACGAACTGATTCATATCCACACAAATACAGTGTTCTCTGTAGATAAAGGCTATTATCATGATTATTATCTGTGCAGCAGCTGAAGCTCCTCGGGAAATTAGAGCACAAAGAAAATATTGAGAAAGTTCTCACATAAATACGCCCTGCTGTCTAATTACACCTCAAGATGTTGATATATTCATGTAAGTTGATTAAACATTTACGTCTCTGCCCTTTGCATAAGCAAAGTGGGCTTTTTTTATATTTCTTATATACCTACCAAGGCTAAATATGGAGCCGGAGCACGGAGATAATTCAGGTAGCTTAGCAAGGAACACCTCAACCACGTTATATCCACAAACACAACAGACAGAGAAATAAAGACTCAAAATCCCCCTCGCTGCAGGAAACCAGGAAAAAACCTCCGAGCTACGTCTGCTAAAAAATGTTCCAGCTGTTTATGGAGTTAAAAAGGAGAATTGTTGTAGATACGGATTTCTTTAGCTCCAGTTTGAGACAGAAATTAAACCGGACTGAGGCTAAGCTCAGAAAAACCAAAGACGATAACCTGACAGCGGTCAAACTCAGAGCAGCAGACATCAAAGTGGCTCCAACATCTGACAAAGAAAATCGCACAACAGAAGCGAGTGCACTCGCAGGTCGATGGGCAGATGAGAAAGGAACATTTAAGCTGCACCTTAACTGGAACAGAATGTGATGCTGTCTCGTTGCAGCGCTGCACTCAAAGGCATCTTTGTTTGCTTTATTTGCCATAAAATTAGGAGCCATTAAGTGAAAATGGTCCCACATGTGAAAACTGTTTTCCATCTCACGTTCGAGGTAAACAACAACGAGAGACAGCTCTGTCTCTGTCTCTCTCTCTTGTTCCCGACTCTTTTTATTTCTATGACCTCGTCGCTCCGCTGAGATCGGCAGACATCCGACCCAGAGAGGAGCATCAGTGACAAACAGATACATCGATACATCTCTTTTCCTCACACTTCACATTTCTGCTTGACCTTGTGCGTGTTTTGATGATGCAGAGCAACACACAAACACACTCTGACTCTTTTTTGAACATGACTGATGACTCTGAGCTAACAGAGCTGCTGATGTGGAATTTAAAGCAGAACTGTGAGAGCTCAGGAGGCCTCTGCAGGACCAGGTGGAACACCGTAGACCGGAACGCTGTGGCTTCGGGGGGTCGGAACGTTTTTGAGATTGAGCGAAAAGAAAGCTGGGAAAACGTGAGAAAGATACGATCTAATTCAAATTCACCTGCTTCAGAGTTCATTATAGTGACATCTTTGTTCATCCTGATTGGATGGTAGAGTCTGTCCACCCCACGGAAGCCACGCCCCCAATCCACCCCCTGCTTCATGGTCTGTTTTCCTGTGAATGGGGGCATCATGTTGTGTTAGGGTTAGGGTTAGGGTTAAGACTTGAAACCAGAGAGGAAAATGTTTACTGAGCTGATAAATCAGGACATTTTCCCATAGATTTCAATACAATCTTCCCTTTCTTCTACCACCAATCTTTCTAGATTTCCAGATTTCAGGTTTCGGGCTCTTCAGCTTTTAGACTCTGGATCTCACACGCTGACTGAAACGAGCAGGAGACGAGCTGACGGATAAGCCACGCCCCCAACAGAGATCCGATCGGGGTCATTTTGTCCACAGAAGAAACAGAAAGACGTGGGAGCACCTTCCTGTGTGTTATTTTCCAGGTGAGATGAGGAACGTTAACGCTGTTTCTTTTACAGCTTAACACTTCACAGATCTACAACTTTGAACACAAGTGCCACTTTTTCACCCGACAGGTTTGAATTTGCAGCAGCTCGCTCGCGGTTGCTTTTTTTTTTTTGGGGGGGGGGGGGCTTGTTGGCAGTCGATCTGTTTGACTGTTGCTGCAAATAATCTTTTGTTTGCTTGTGAAAGCAGGGAGCCTGCCCCGGAGCTCACCTCGGTGTCCTGGTGGGGGTTTAATGCGACATACTCAACCTTTTACACTTCTGCAGCCATCTGACACGCTTCATTCCCGCCGCTGTGGCCCGGAGAGCTCGACACAGTGCAACCCTCTTAGAAAAACAACCGACCAAACAGGAGCAGAATTCAGAAAACATCTGCATTCGTTTGATAAAATGTGCTGCAAATAGTCACAACACATCCAGACAGAAAAATGTGCTGCGAATGCCAAAAACACAAGCACAAATACATAAACGCGCTGCCGGCGGTGCAGACGACAAAGTGCTTCCAGGGGACGCAAAAAGGTGATAACTCGCCGAAGCCTGAAAAACACGTCGGCACGATCTAAAACCGATACATCTACTGGAGCCGCCGCCTGAATACATAATAAACAGAAAAATCCATCCATAAGCAGAGTTAGACTGCCAGGCGGGAAAGTCCACATTCAGAGCCGCCCAGATATCAGCGATACTTAACGTGTGAGCCCCGTTAAGCTGCCAGACCTCCACGTGAACCCCCGATGCCGTGTGATTGAGTTTCCCTCGTGTCAAAAGAAGTGAATCATGTATTCCAGTCTGCGGCTCCATGAAATATGTGAAAGGACTCGTCTGCTCGCCCGCTCGGTTTCCTCTCGCATCCTACAGGGGAAATAAATGAGCGGCCACCGTGTTGTTTTATTGATATTCAAATCTCCCTGCGACCAAAATTAAATTATGCCTGATGACGTTTATATGCATCGATCCAAACTGTGGCTGCTCCTCAGCACGTAAATCAAACCTGAATGTTTCTCAGCATTTAGATGTTTTGATTTGAAAACAGTTTAATGTTTTCTGTCTAACTCGTCCCAGACAACACAAAGGGCTGATAACGCTGGAGCAACCAGGTGAAGGAGCGAACGCCGCTCGCATGTAAACATATCTGCTGCCTCCTGCACCGTAGGCGTGTGATGGATGAGCCGTGGAGGAGATTAAACGCTCCTCGGCGAGCGGTGGCAGGTGAGTCCGGCGGCTCTGTGCTCCAATTCTGCCTTTGTGACTGTCTGGGACCAGCGCGACATCGGGGGCCGGACTACAAAGGCCCTTCAGGTCTCCATTGTTCTCTCTGTGATCAATATGGAGGTGGAGTGCTGGAGAGCACCGCCGGCGCTCAATTAAAATGATATCGCGGATCGTTGTTTCGCTGGAGTGCTTTTACAGTATCAAACATGACGTGGAGCCTCAGCAGTGTTGGTTATCATGCCTGTTGTGTGAGGGAGGAGAAGATGAAGGAAGGAAAGGAAGGAAATTTAAAACACTCATGAAAGTAAACATCAGTAAAATAAAAGCAGTAATGCACGTACCGGTATACAAACACAAGTCGCTCAGTCCATCTGCGTCACACAAGGAATCAACGAGAAGATTCCAAAACTATGATGCTCAGTGCGAGTCAGTGCGAAATAATAATAATAATAAAATAAAAGAGCAGCATTAAAAGGTGAGATGAACAGAGTACTTCAGAGGCTGCAGGCGTCTCCGGGTGATGCGTTCAAAGAGCCGTAATAGTTTAAGTTTTAGAATTCCCTCCAAATTTTTCATCCCCCTCCGATGCGGCGTTTTAATTATCCAAAGAGCTGATGTTTGTTCATCGCCGGGTGCTTTACGCTGATTGCTTTGCTTCAGTCTGGCTCAGATCATCGTTGTCCTTTCAACATGACAGCGAGGAAACCTGCAAAGAGGACCGGACCGTGTTTCATTTTCCTTTCTGTGGTTTACATCCAGTCCCGTCTGTGATGTAAATATGATCAAATGTGTCTTTGTGGTCTGTATTTCGGGACACGTCTGTGGTTCCCCGACTTGGTACGACAAATCAAAGCCACTGAAATCTTTAATTTTGCCTCAAACAAAAATCGAGCTTCGGTGTCTGACCTGCCTGTGGTGTAAAGACTGTATAGAGTTACATGCAGTTTTCCTCCAAAATTAGAAGAAAAAAATAGCAAAGAAAAGCTGGTTTGTAATAATTATGCAGGACATGTACACGTAGTTATTATAAGCTCACATTCATTTATATATTTAGTCTGACGGCAGCGGAGGCTGACCTGCTTTCTGACCCCTCGATAAATTCATATCAGGAAGTTTGGGCTGGTTGGTGCTGACTCCGACTTTGCCCTTTTTTCTTCGACAAGCGACCGCAGCCTGCGGTTCATTGTATAATTACACGCTTGTATGTGCATCACATAATTATAGTATCACATGCAGCCGGACAGTTGCATCGTGTTTTCCTACATCACACCAAAGAGGAGCCACAACTGAGGCTCACAGCAAAGCTTCTATATGTTGTAAGTCCCACTCACACAGATACGCTTTGTTTTCACGGACCATTTTAAAAGCGGAGCTAAATAAAATCTCGTGTTTTTGTTCTTTTTAAAAAAAAAAAAAAAAAAAACAGGCTGCAACCCGTTACAGTATAATTATACAGCGGCTCCATCCATCTGTTGATCCTGCTCGTGGTCGCTGAGGGCTGGAGTGTGCACGTACAATAACACACAGAGAGTGTCATGGCAGCGCAGCGAGGTCAGGGAGGCGTTTGTTTCCGTGATGATGAACCGAAGGGACTCGGATCAAAGTGCGTAATTCACCTGTTTTTATTTAATGGCCGCGTTTACCCAACAGTCAGGAGTTAGAGGCGGAGTCAGACATTTCCAAGATGGCGAGACGTCCATCCTTTGAGCTCAGGTTGCTCCGATGTCAGGTAGTTTAATTCATGACAAGGCTTTCTGCTTTGGAAATCACAAGACCTTCGCCAAGAATCAACGTCGGGTAGCAGAGAAAAGAAAGTTTCTCAAGAAAGTCAGAAAGAGCCACCGAAATCTCCCATCTTAGTTAACACCGGAATGATCCAACATCCAACACTTCATAATGATGTTTGGAATCAGCAGAAATTCTGTGTTGGCGAGGAACAGTGGGATTTTTCTAATTAGTTTTTTATTCGCCTTGGACGGTTTCAGAGTGCAGGAAGCTCGGCATTTTGTTCTTTGTGTAAATAATGCTGGTAAATAATCCGGCAAACCCAAATCTCAACCGGATTTGTTTTTCAGTTTCAAAAATGAAGCAAATACAAAAAAAAAAAAAAAATCACAGAAATCTTGCTGCTTCCTCTCGCTGATGCTCAGTCCATTGCGGCCAGAAGGTTTATTGTGCTGTGACACTGAGTTTGGCCAACAAATCAACAGGCCACACACACACACACACACCAGCAGCAGCAGCAGCAGCAGCACCACCTCTGGCTTTGGACCGGCTTCTTTGGGCTGGAAGCCGGCAGCTCAAGGCCGGGCCGGGTCAAAGCCGCGCAGCAGGAGAACGGCCAGCTCTGGCGGCTGGTGTCGCTCTCCAAGACAACTGTTGACGGAGCCAGAGAGGCCCAACCGGGCCAGAGCCCGGCACGCTCAATAGTCCCCATTGACAAGGCACTTCCTGGAGGCAGCGGCGCGCAGAGAAATAAGCAGAGAAGAAGAAGATGACAAGAGAAAGGGAGAGGAAGAGAAGAGGGAGGGCGGGAAGAGAGAGGAGAAAGGATGTCAGAGGGACAAAAGACGAGAAAAAGGCTCTGATGAGGACGAAGTCTGAAAAGAAGGTGAGACGAGGAGTCAAACATCTGTGACTAAATGAAGAAGAGGAAGATACAACATCCTAATAAAAGTGAACAATCACTGAAGCTACCTGACGACATTTAGCTAATTGGTACTGAAGACAATCACACACAACTTCAACACAAAGACAAGTCAAAGTAGAAACACACATCGTCTGCAAATTGTAAAACTTCTCCAGAACCAGAACATTAGAAAGAAAGAGAGAGACGACAGAAAAGTTCAGGAAGGAGACGAAGGCAGAAACAGAGAGAGAAGTAAAGCAAGCGAGGAGAATCTGGAGGATTCAGTGTAGACCTGTAACAGTGCAACACACACACACACACACACACACACACACGCACACACACACACACACACACACCTCGCCAAGTGTAATTCACTCTCACGACTCCCGCTGAGCACCCGGAGGTTTCCTCTCCTCATCACCTTCCTCTTCCTCCCCCGTCCCATTTTTCTTTAGACTCTTTCTGACTGTGAGCAATTATCACATCTGGAACTTTCCCCCTGACGTCCGCTCCCCCACATAAACAAACATCCACCACCTGCTCCACCTCTCATCTGACCGGGTCGGCCGGGTCGCCGTCTTCGTCCACATCTGGATCCTGAAAACAAATAAAAGTTTGCGTGTCCTGGTCTTGTTTATCGCTGTGTGATGCGACAGAAGACTGAACACCAAATGCTGAGAAGTTGTTGTTGTTGTTTTTTTTTTTCAGTTTGTTTCCACTACAAAACCCCGCTCCTCTCCGTAATTTGTTTTCGCTTTGAAATTCATGACTGGGAGGAAAATATATTGAACTTATTTCAGGATTCAGGATTTGTTGTTTTCCGTCACCGACTATATAAAAAGTGAATCCTGTGATTTTGTGCAAATGCCAGCAGCAGAAGGGAAGTCACCAGACAGCTGTGAAATCAGGAGCAGCCAAACCGACGAGGACGAGACATGAAGGACAAGCGTGTTTGTTGATGACTCCAAATATCTGGGGACTGTTGGCGTCTACCATATAACATAAATAACAATAAATCCAGTTTGTTTTCAGCGCAGGGCTGCAGTGGGGGGGGGGTTTCACTGACTCACTTGGCTGTGATGTTATCTATTTTAATGTAAATGTTGCTTTGTTGTAAAAAGCTCCAGATAAATACAGTAATCAATAAACCTACATTCAAGATAAGATGTAGCTTCAGAATCTGAATCTTAAATAAATAAGATTTCTAAACAAACATATCGTTTCTGCCGTGAATCTTTCTGGAGATTTTAAAATTGAAATCTGCAGAGACAGCGAATGAAAATGATTACACAGCAGGAGGTGACGCTCAGAGCGTATTCCAGGGTTTCTGTTGCACGTTCTGCAGGAAGCTCTCTGATGGTTACCTGCCTGCAGGCTTCATGTCTCTACCTGTAATCACAGGACTTTAACTGCAACCCTAGAAAGTTCTCATTCAGCGGAGAATGGCGTCAGGAGGGTGAAGCGTGACTTAAAATACGATGCGATACGTCTTCAGTTTGGTGGAAAGCGTCCTACGAACTTCCTGTATCATAATGGGAGTTAATTGTGAAATGTGTGCCGCCTTGTTGGTTAAAGCTCGCTGCTCTGAAAATTTTTTTTAATCACTGGGGTGAGATGAAGAGACTTTGGGTGGTTTTTTCTTTTTTCAGAGCCGCTCCATATCTTCCCCACTGTTTAGGCTGAATTGCTTTTTGAATAATTCCATGGCTGATTTCTCACGGCTGTTAGCGCCGTGCTGTTCGTCTCTATGAGCCGAGGCAGAGGGCAAAGGAGGAGAGAGAGAAAAAAAAAAGCCTTTTTGGCCTCAAACCTAATTAGCCCGAGCATTAAACCTGGACTCGCCTCCGCCTCCACCTTCGCCGGCGCCGCCGCCGCAGCCACAGCAGCAGCTAACGCAGCTCTCCATCCCAGCAAGGTCAAAACAATGCCCGTCCCCGAGGTGATGAAAAACCTCTTTGCTAAGCAGAACGACGGGTTTCAGGTTTTAAGGTGCGTGTGCAAGAGGCAACCCCCCCACCCCCGCCCAAAAAAAAAAACAACTATCAGAATTAAGCATGGAAGATGAGAGGCAAGGGGAGCTGTTGCCTAGCAACCGGCAGGTCTGACAGGTGCTTTGCAGGGGATGGGATGTTGTGTTCCTCCAGTTGGTTGGCTTCTTTCCCTTTAGAAAAATAAAAAATAAAAAACTTCACCTGGTCCGTTGTAAAAGCCATCTGCAGCTCTCAAACAGCAACATCTTTTCTCACCGCCAAGTGCTTTGCCGATCGCCTTTTTCTCGGCGAGTCGTGTTAAAGGTTCCAGGTCTGCAGTTTTCATGTTTTCCTGCCTGTTTTGGTTCGCTGGTCGTTCTGTGCTGATTATGGAACGGAAAGAGGAATAAACATTAAACAGACTCAAACCTCCTCAGCTGCAGAATACTCAGACAGGTTTCCTTTAAAAAACGGCTCTGATGTCAAGATGAAATTGAATTCATACGTTATCTCCTCATCTTCAGACTGGAGACGTAACTCATTCACACCTGCTTCGTGTTTACGCTGCACGCTAACCCTAACCCTTTAGAGACGGATCCAAAGGTGAGATCAGAGCCCCCCCCACCTCCACCACCACATTCTCCGGCTCTCCTGCCTGAAATAAGACGAACAAAACTGAGCTTTAAAGCAACTTATAGCAACTTTCTTACAGGTTCTCCTCCCTGAGGGGGGGGGGCTCATCTGAAGTTCTCAATCCCACCCAGGAGAGGCTTTTTTGGGGGTTGTTGTTGTTGTTGTTGGGAGCAGATGGGCTTCAGGAGCGAGAGGTGGACGGTGCAGATTAAAAGAACGCGGCCGAGGAGAAAAGCCTGGAGGTCAACCTGACTGCCAAGACGCTGCCTTTCATTTGGCTCAGTCTCCCTTTTATCTGCTGCTCCTACCTGCGGAGAAAAAGGGGGGAGGTGGTGGATCTCCGAGGTGAGGCAGAAACAGTGACACCCTGCATGGAGGAGAGGAAGACGGCCGATATGAAATCTGACGGGCAGTGTTTCGTTTTTTGATCCGCTGCTCGTTGCATCACATCCGAAGGAACTTCTGCAGACAGTGAACGTCTAAGTAAATTTTCATGAGGCCGACGTGGTGACGTCGCTCAGACTTTTTAAGTGACCCTGGTGTTACTCAGCAAGGCGCTGACGGAGGAGGGGGGGGCAGCTGTTGCGGCACCCTCTCCAAGCACTTGAAGAAACAGAGCAGAGGACGAGTTCACCGTAAACAAACCTCGGCCCATCGAAGCCGAGCTGCTTGTTTACAGACCAGAGACGTAAACTGTCGTCAGCGTGCGGTGGACAAAGTCCTCAGTCTGTCTCTGCTGTTACGTCACTGTTGTTTCCAGCTGTCAGCACCGTCGGTCAAGTGGTTTTCTGCAAAATATATTAAAGTACGAAGGCCTGGCTTCGCTTCTTCTTTTTAAGTTTAATCAAACATTTTGAAAGAACGAGTATTTAAACTAAAGCTGGTAATTCCAGAAAAAAATGGTAATGCCAGCAGGAATGTCCGACTTCAGAAGCTGTTTGTGGAATAATTCATGGATTTTCAGGTATCATTCAAATTCAGTGTAGCGATGGAGCCAGCGTGAACATCAATAAAAAGCCACAACAAACACACACAACACATCCATTGTGTCTCTGCCATCAGCGACACTAATGACCTGCAGGCTGCAGGGGCCTGTCGCTTCTCTCTGCAGAAGATGTCCTACACAAGAGTGGACGCATCATCCCAAACTTCCCAAAGTCTCCATTTGTGTTTTTGAAACTGATCGTCTGTGATCAGAGCAGCAGAGAAAAAGATGTTGTCAGATTTATCTCCTTCAGCTCGCTGATCGTTCTGTCCGTTGGTTTTTAAAAGGAAACGGTTCCTGATCTCGTGTAGAGCAGAAGACGAAGAGTCTGTGGTCAACGAAGCGCTCAGAAACCAGCTCTGGAGCATGTCAGGGATTAGGACTATTTACTGTTTCATGGCCCACCAGAGGGGGGAGGGGTCTGAGGGGGGGGCACACAACAATGTACATAAAAAAAAATCACAACTGCATTCAAACAACAGCTGGATAAGCACAGCTGTGTGCGTCCAAAGTCAATGTGAAATATGTAAAAGTCAGCGGCAGTGTGGGGGGGGGGGGGCGGGAAATGGATCCAGCCCCACGAGAACGTGAGGCCGTTGGCGGGCGGGAGATGAGAAGGTGAAGATCGAGGGAAGAGGAAGGAGAAGAAGGAGGAAGCAGAGATTACGTCCGTGAAGCGCCCTCATTATGTAACCTTATAGCAGCACATTACAATCGCGGCCATTCCAGGAATTTTCTCGGCGAGGGGAAAAGTGGCGTCCGTTGTTTTTCTGGCTCGGCAGCTGTCGCCCCCCGCTCGCCCCTGCGGTCGCTGAGGATTGTGGCCCCAATGAGGCACGACATTGTTGAGGGAGCAGAAGTGCAGCAAAATGCAATACCCAAAGAATGTCAACCCCATCAACCCCCCCAACACCACCACCACCACCTCCTCAGTGCTGTTCTTACAATTATCACACCTCCGTGTTCATCGCCTCTTGATTTCTCTTCCACTTTGGGAACCGTCCGTCGATGGAAAGTATCGTCATCCTTCAGGCCGAGCTCCGGCTGCTCATCCTTCTTCCAAGCGGCATCAACATCAAGCAGGAAAATCCTAAACGGGAACAATCTGCACCAGACGAGTTTTATTTTAGTTTTGTATTTGTCTTTTCGATGAAAACCTTTTTCTTCTTCTTAGTATCACTCGAGTTTTCCTTCAAAGTTTCTTCTCTTGATGTTTTTATTTTTCCTGATATTTGTTATCAATAAGGTGAGCGGTTGTGTTTCATACGTCCACTTTTCTCGGTTTGCTCCAATTGGAGGTCTAAAACTGAAAAATCACGTCTTTTTGTTCACCTCTGCTTCATTTTCTGCCTCTTTTGAAGGCGTTGGGTTTTTTTTTTTTTTTCTTATCAGAAGCGCCGTTCATCAACTGTTTAACTCATTTTCCATTTTTGGCTGCTTCGTTGTGGTACGTTGTGGTATAAAATGTTTTACCAGCTTACATCATCAAACGCTTTGCGATATTAATCAGGAGACATTTTGACATATTTACACTTTAAAAGCCACCACGTAGGAAACAGAGTCTCAGATTTAACACACAGATTCAGCTATTGACATTTTAGCCGACATAACAAACAGACAGTCGGGCTTTTGTCCCTCTGCGGTTTCCAGCCGGAGCTGCAGCGGTGCAACTTTTCATGTTCTAATGTGAAAACCAGATTACACCGAGTGAATCAACAGCTAAAAAAAAAAAAAAAAAAAACTTAACTGTGGCTTACTCCATCATTAATTTCCCCCGTTGACTGAACCCATAATTTAGCCGTCGGTGATCTGTGAGTCAATGCAGAGCGCATTAATGGGTGAAGTATTAAAGACAGCGAGCTGCAGATGTTTACTTCTTCATTTTACCTTTAACCGCCTCATTTGTCCATCCTGACACGTCTAAACAGAGTTTACACTTTTATGTGTGACCCGATTTATTCCCCGTCCTGAATGAAAAGGAGTTTTTCTTTTCTTTAGGCGCTCTGACTTTTTTTCCAGTAATGTACAATTAGACATCTGGCTGTATTTAAGCGCTATTCTGAGGCAACTTCTCGGCTACTTCTTTATTTTTACTCCACCACATTTCAAAGGGACATCTCTTTTTTTTCTCCCCTCCTCTACATTTATCCGACACTCACTGGTTACTTTAGATTTCATATTTTACAGGCACAGCATGGGATCAGCCAAAAATATACACAAGTGAAAGTCAGGAAAACTTTCCCACATTGGAATGTCCAAAGAGATGAAGCTGATATATATTTTGTTGAGTTGTGCGTTCATCCGTTCTGCAGAGAAAAACAACCGTTAACTTAATTAAAGCGACACTTTCCGGTCACGGCGTCTTTGTTTGTCTTTCACGTTGGCGTTTTTACAATTTCGCCTTTTTAGAAACTGTAAAAACTCCTTCATTCAGTCACAGCAGTCACATATTTGGATAATTCGGCATGAACATATAACTGCAACACATGTTTGGATTGGGAACGAAAATGTGTTTCACATCTCGGAATATTTATTTAGTTGTTTCTTGATCTGATCGATATTTATTCGCCCGTGAGTTGCGGAAACTGAATGAAGGCGCCAACAGAAATGAGGGGAACGCTGACGGTTTCTGTTGGTTTGGTGTTTGGAGCTCCAGCTGAACATGGAGGAGCTGGTTTCTGACTAAAACCTGTGAGGGCTCTGTGGGATATCATGAGACCCTGAAACATCAGGCATGAGATCTGAATATATCCCACATCCACAGCCCCCCCCCCCCCCCCTCGGCAAAAAGTCACAGCTAATCCTGCCCTTGCAGCCCCGCGTCAGCTGTCTGCACCCCCTTCCAGCTGTCTCCCTAATGATATAGCTAATGAGACATCTGGGGGGTCTCTCTCTCACAGTGAGACACTATGAGCTAACCTAACGGGGGGGGGGCACATCAGCTTTCCCACATGTCCCAGTATAGCACTGTGACTAACTCCTGGTTGCTCTTTCATGAAATTTCATCAACTGCTCCTTGAGGTTTTTTGACCTGTAGTAGCACAATTCCTCAGAGAGAGATAAAACCGAGCGTGACGTGAAGCCGCAGCGTCGGGGGTTGAGGGGTGGTGGTGGTGGTGGTGGTGGTGGTGGGGGGGGGTCGGGGGTGGGGGGTAATCCGTGAAATCAGCCAATATTTGAGATTCAAAAGTGCCCACGCGCTTGAAAGGATAAGCCCGAGTCAATCAATCACGTCTATCGCAGCAGTTCTGCATAATGTCACGGCAAATAAGTTAAGCCTCGGGCTTTACTTCTTATTTCAGCTGAGATCTTCAGAGAGTCACGTGTGCTCCATTTTCAGAGAACAGAGAATAAATCTGCCGGACTTAAACACTCACGGCGGCTCCATAAAACAGCAAAGCTTGACCTCAGAGGCCAAATAAATGTTTGGAGTGTTTTCAGCGTAAATGTCTCGTCACGCTCGTTAAAGCGTCCTTCAGCTCAACTTCTTCAGCTCTAATTACTCAAAACATAATGAAGAGAATCTATTTTAACGCCGTCGCTGTCGTACATTCATATAACCAGCTTTCATGTGTTTCCTTTGGTTGTGTGTCTTTAGTGTCATCTTGTCACGCGTGGGCAGAATAAAACTTCAGAAACAGTGTTTTCTTTGTGTTTCCTGATTGAATTCTGGAAATGGCAGAAGCTGAAGGAGTGAAGTTTTATCTTGTTGCTGTTAAACTCGTCCTTCATCTGTGCAAAATAAGTAAATAAGTAAATCGGGTTGGTTGGCGTCCGTCAGTCGGCGCCTCACACCCAGGTCACACAGTCCAGCCCACGAACAAACATCTGGATCAACATCATAAGAAAAAGTTTGACGCCTCGACACCTTAAATCCTCCAGCTGATCACAAAGTTTGTGTTGATTCTGGATTGAGGAGGTTTGCGGTTTCGTGGCTTTGACTGAATACTGTTTTGTTCTTGTTTATTTGGGCCCAAAGTAAAAACTGTCTTCAGGTATTGTTGTGAGTCTGTGTTTTTAGTTAAAATCCTTCTGAGAGTTTTTTGGCTGAAGTGTCTCTGAGGCGTGTCGGCGAATTTCGTCCGTTTGTGTAATTGGAGGCTTGAAAATGTTTTTTTTTTTTTATCCTGCTGGAAATAAAACGACTGCGGTTTGTGGTGTTTTTTTGTTTGTTTGTTGTAGATGTATTTAAGTGTCTGTCTGCCTGGCGATAAACCCCCCCCAACAATATCATTTTGACCTGTCCTGAGAGCAGAGAAGCCTGTCGCTAATTTCATCCCCTGAATCCGCTGAGACGGTTTTGATATCGGAACTCAGATAAACTGTGCAGGAAGCCGGAAAAATGATTCTGCTGCTGACGTCTCAGTTTAACCTACAGACAGAATCCATCAGAGTAGAAGTGGTGGAAAAGGTTGACAGCAGGTTGTCGTGGGGCTTTTTTTTTTTTTTCCAGAATGTTAACAACGACGCACTCCGCAAAATCTATATTGCAGCCGTCCACAGTCTCTATCCGGCGAGCTTGTTTTGGCTGCGTAATGAAAACAAATGGTGATGTAGCTGCGCCGCGGCAGCTCGGCGTGAGGCCTCATCCATCCCCATCTAAATGAGATCTATTCGCCGTCACAGAGAGAGGCCGCAGCGTTCCCGAAGGCTCCACTTCCTGAAATGTGTTTAATTGAATTGATCCGAGGACTTTGCACTGAACATCCACAGTGTGAGGGGGAAATGAAACCGACCCCGCGTGAAGGGGAGGAGTGATTTCTCCCGCTTTACGTGCAGCCTCACTGGGATTGGTCGCCTTGTGGGATTCGACCACAATCAACTTTTTCACAGTTTATTCTCCACGAATCCAAACGCTTCCATTCAGGATGGAAGCCCAGATAGCGTGTTTATCCCCCCGACGCTGGTTCGGCCGGATTCAATACAAACTGGTTTCTCAGAGGACCGGTCATTGTTCCCTGTCGTCATACCTAAATTTATATTTATTCTATGTTCTACAGCCAAATGAACAATCTCCAGTTTTTAGTTTCTGCCTGAAAGTAACAATACAATATAATCGTAAATAAATCCAGGGGTCAAGTCCGTCTTTACCTCCGGACTAAGCTGTGGTGGGAGGTTTTCTATCTGTCTGTATTTTTGCAGCTGGAAGGGAGAAATAAAGAATCGGTCATTTCTCACACAGTAACTGTCGCTTTACACAAACTGCAGCAGCTGAATTCCTCCAAAGCGACATGACACCAAAACCTTTTTAGGTTTCTGCCTAAAAAAAAACAAAAACAAACAACCTGTTGTGCCCTAAAATGAAATCTGGAGGGGGTCGTGCTATCAGGCTAAAAATAAAAGGTGCCACACTTTTCCAATTTGCAGTCGCGGTTTATACAAACGGCGACGGTCACGTTTCACACGCTCACAGAAGTACAGTGCAGCCGTCACCGTGTCGTTCCAGGTCCGGACGCACATTCAGAGTTCCTCTGATGCCCTGACAGCCTGAGGAGAGGCAGAAATTGGTTCATTTGCTGCTTCTGCTTGAGACTTTTACCTGCTGGGGCCTTTAAAATGACAAATCAGCTGAGTGACGGGGGGTCGGCCATGCAAACCCAAACAAAGCACCGAGGGAGAAACAAAAAGTTGACGAGAGGGAAAAGTGAAGGGAGACTCCAGACATGATATCAGACGGCTGTCCCGACACATTTCATGACCTCGCCAAGTTTTAAGAAAATGTTCAGGTTTTGTGTCGCTTCTTTTTTTTTATAAACAAAGTTGTTTTCTCTTCGACTGTGTTTGACCTCCTTTTATTTCTTTTTAAATCTGGCGGTAAACTCCTGAAATGAGGCTGAAGTGTGGATTCCTTTGTTGTCCTCTGAGGTGAAGAGCGGAGCTGGCTCAGGACGGCATCAGTCACTATAAAGGCTTGTCTTCCTCTCATCAACAGCAGCAGCAGCAACCTGGCAGCTTTCCACCGCCGTGTGTGTGTGTGTGTGTGTGTGCCCTTCAAACACACTGGACTTGGCTGTATAAATGAAAATGCAGTTACCCAGAGAAGCAGAGGGAAGAAGGAGCTCCACCTGTCCTCCACCCTGCCAGAATGTGTCTGTGGGTGTGTTGTTGTTTGGGGGGGGGGGAGGTTGGAGGTGAGCCCCACCCCCCCATCTCCTCCAATCTCCTTCCCATCCTTCACTTTCTCCTCCTCCCCTCCCCCTTGTTTTTCCTCCCCCTCCTCCTCCACCTTGCCAGATCTCTGAATTTGAAGCTGAATGGTGGGTGGGGAGGGGGGTAAAGTCCCACCCTCCCCCCGAGAGGAGGCGGTCAGTTAGAAAGGGGTGAGGTGATGGGGAGGGGGAGACGAGGGGAGCACCACCTCTCTCTTCCTCCCACTTGATAACTGTGTGGATACCAAAGTGGGGACAGGTCCTCCAAACGCAGATATTCAAGTATGTGTGTGTGTGTTCAGCACACCTCTGTTCAACGTCCCCCTCTGCAGGTGAACAAATCACACACACACACACTTGTGAGGAGACACTGATGCAGTAAATTCTTTTATTTTGAAGGTGCATTCCGATAATTGACATCCATTCCTGAAATCTGTGACGCAGACGTCCTCTTTTGGTCTGTCTGCTTTTGATTTGACCTTCAAGCTGCTCGTTAATTTCGGGACGACGACGTCCATGTTGATGGACGCCTCGTTTGTGTGCTTGGACGGTGGGAGGACTTTCCTGCGAACATGTGTTTGTGTTTGTCTTGTGTCGTGCTGCCAGCAGCAGAGAGCCCTCGCTCCTGATCGTCAGATGACTCTGATGACTGCAGTATTGTGTTACAGCCGTAACTACGCTGAGGCCTTCAGCTCCGACAGGAAGTGGATGGTTAGCACTATTGTGTTTTTCTGTTATGAATGATGTTTAAACCCTCCTTTCTCAGTCTCACACCTTTTTGTGCCGAATGCATCTTTTCTTTTTTCTTTGTCTTTTTTTTTTTTTGAGGAGAGGCCTTCGAGGGAATCTGTGTGGCCTCACATTCTCCTGCATCGCCCCGTTGCTTCATATAACTTCTCACTCTCGGCCGTTTCTGATTTCAAAGCGATCGTTTAGAGACGGAGGAACGGCCTCTCTTCTCTTTCTGTCGTTGCCAAAGTCGAACACATCAATCGCACATTTGTTTTCCATTTAACAGAGACGCTTTTAAGAAATATGGAAATATCCTCTTGGCAGTGTGTCGGTGCACTCTTCCTCTTTCAAGCCATCTTATTTAGCTGGTTTTACTCCCCCCCCCACAGCAGAGCTACCACCACATCTGTAGGTTTTGGTTTTGGTTTTTAATGGAAGGAGGGAGTGAAACTTTCTGGGCTATTGAGTGAGCAAAGCGAGTCCTGAAACTCTGATGAAACTCCATCAGAGCTCCCATGATCCCCTGGGGCTCGGTCTTGGAGATGCACACCGGCGTGCCCCCGTGCAGCAGTACGCAATCTCTTTTCAGGATTGATGATAACGCAGTAGTGTGGAGGAAAATATGGAGAACTGCTGGAGGGGGGCCCAGATCTGTGCTTTAGGTGAGACTTTGTGCAGAGGGGGAGGTGAGCGAAAGTCATGGCACGTTTCCTGGCCGGCTGGATGCCGCTTTAAAGAACCAGGCTGGCGGTTTTGCACGTTTCTGGCTCATTATCTTCAAATCTCATGTGACCTGGCGTGAATTATCAGATTTATTTCCTACCTGTGGGCCAACGGCGGAGCAAACGGAGACCGAGGCTGATTTACACCACAAATACCGCAAGATTTCAATTCCTCATTTCAGCTTTCATGGGAAATAAACTACGATTACATTTCATTTCTCTAAGTTTATGATTAGTTCTCATTAATTACTCATCATTATTTTAAGCTAATCAGATTTTCAGCCAGATGAAGCTCAACCTTCAGTGAGCTCAAAGAGATCAACAGATTCCTTTGTAGCTGAATCACGTCACATCGACACTGATAATTGATTAACACTATTTTATCCTGCGTTGTGTTCTCATTTAGAGTGAGAAGATCAATCGAAAAAACGGATAATGAGATGAGCTCCCATCCCGTCGAGGCCTCCCTCCCTCCCTGCAGGAATGTGAGCGCCGTTAGTCTCACTTTACCTGCGTATTTTTATAATATTTTAGAAAGCCAGACTGTGTGCTCAGGATGTACGACGGCTGCTTGTGAATGAGCCATAATGGTGATAAAATGCCGATGATGGTCCTTAAAAAGCGTTCGGTGAGAGAGCAGGAAGGTGATGAAACGGGAACAATGCAGCTTTATCTGAACACACAACAGACACCTGTTCACTTTTTTTAGCAGCGTGACCGACACACAGTCCTCTAAAACACATTCATACTGTGCACTGAGCGTTCAGAGCTCAGTGTCAATGTGAAATAAATCTGCTCCCGCCATGATGATCAAACTCCCCATATTTATAATGTCACTCTGACATCATCACGAACAGTTCTCAACTTCTGATGTTCCCAAACCTCGTCCGTCCTGGAGTGGCGCCTTACCGTCATCGTGAGGGTGTGAGGGACATCGTCGCTTCAATCTCTTCTTCTACATGACATCATCTTTGTTGTCATGGTTACAACAACAGCAATGAGGACGCGACAATAACGGCTGCTGTAATGTGGGAATCGAACGCCGCTCGGTGGATCCCGTTGCCTCTGTGTATGAAATGTGTTTCATAAATAAACCTGCCTGGCCTGCCCTCGCCTTTGTTCCTCCGGTGTTTGCCACCAGACAGCAGGACCTGCAGCAGCTCGTAATGAGTCTCTGAGGAGCGTCCAGCTGTGCAGCAGCCAGGAAGACTCATTTCATCCCCGCCGCTCACCAGCTTCCCCTTCCAGACACTCCAACACAGCACCCTGCATCAGGCCTCGCCACCTGCCAGACCATGCTGCAGCTCCCCCTCCCCCTCTTTCTCTCCCTTTGCACTAAACCGGCCAAACGCTTTCCCTTCAGTCACCTGAAAACATCATCTGCATTTAAATTAAAAACCGACTTTGGTGACTCATTTTCACTGCGTTTCATTAAGAGGATCTGCAGGCAGGCAGGAGGAACCGTGAAGACTCGCTGTGACTCACCATGAATAGAAGAGGAGTCCTTTCTCTCTTCCACGTTGCCGTCCTGAATGAAAGGGAGTTCAGATGCAGCAATGGGCAGCAGAGAGTCATCAGCATGCAGAGAACGGGCATTCTGCAGAAATCCAACAATGTCAGGACACAATCAGGAAACTAAAATGTTTACATGTTATCTTCTATCACAGATTAGATGTCAGTCGATATGAGAATTAGGAGGTCTGACACACAGTATGGTCCAACCAGACACTGACTCCTTCTCTGTAACCAAACATGTTATTTTACCTACTTTAGTTTTTCTTATCGCTGCTCTGGTTGTGCCCATGAACTGGATTAAACTACAAAGAACTTTCCCATATTTGGATTAATCTAAACCCAGCTAGCTCCTTTTAAAGCGGGCTTTCTGTTCTTACCAGAACCAGCCATGTTCTTGGCAAAGGGGAAATGTTCATTAACGTGAATTCAAACCCGTTCGTTAACAGAATTTGAGAGAAAGAAGGTTTTCGTGTGGTTAGAAAAGAAGGTCTTAAATCTTTCATTTCAACTCATGGGGAGCAAAAATAAAAGTGTACGACATGATTGGAAAGCTCAAGCTGCAATGGTTACAACAGTTCCCGGTCAAAATCCGCCACAAAGTTTTAAAATAAAACTTCTCTCTGTTCATCCATCTCTGTCCAAAGAAGGTTTGGGAAGTTTTATTACCTCTTTAAAAGCTCCTGTATGCACTCTGAGTGACTGTGAGGGTCGTTGGTGAAGCGCTCCAAGCCGTTCATCATCATCATCTCCAGCTAATACTGATTCCTGTGAGGGACCACAGACGCTGGGTGGCCTCCGGTGACGAGCCAGCCTCGCTCACCGACGCCAGATAGCAGAGGTCACCGGCAGCCAAGGAAACGGAGATGGATTTGTGTTTGGTCTGGAAGGGAGACAGGCCTGGAGACGCGCTCTCTCTCTCTCTCTCTGACAGAGGGCTCGGTGTAGCTCGCCCACCAACTGGCTTATGAAAACTGAACGGAGCTGCAAAAGTTCTGAGTACTGAAGAAACATTTTGGAGAATCTTTTCTGAAGTAGTGCCACAATCATTGGTTGCCATGAGGTGCGTTATTAAAAAAAAAAAAAAAAAGCAAACGTTGTGTCCATATCTTTGTTGTTGTTGTGTTTTGTGATTTGGTTCAGCCTTCAGCCTGACTCACCTTCCCTGAACAGTGATGAGACACACCTGATGGCAGTCAACCAATCATCTCCATATAAGCCAGCCTCAGACTGAGAAGCTCTTTTTTTTGGATGCCTTCCGTGTGATCGGCCTTCCTCACTTTTTTATTTTTAGTTTTTTTTCCTCGATGTTGTTGTAAAATTCTTGACTCTGGTTGTGTTAGAAATAATTTTTTAATTTTTTTGTCTTTTTTTTTTTTGGTCTCCTGCTGCTCCTGATCCATTGTGTTCCTCCTGGCTGCAGCATGTTGCACGTCTTTTTCCAAAAACAATGTTGCTGTTGTAAAGCAACCCGCAACATATGTCCAGGAAATATGGATAAATATTCCCAAAATAAAGAATAAAATGTTCAGTTTTCACACATTATTTTCTTTTTCTGATATTGAAACAGGAAAAGCTGGAAGAGCACCGTCACACTCCGATTCTGCTGAAGTGGGAACTGAAACTACTGAAGCGTCCTGTCCACACACTTTTGACCACATGATCACGTTTCTCATCTAGTTGTGGTGCAGGAGAAACTAACAAACTGAATCTTAAGAAAGGCATTATTTAACAAAAATAAATAAGAAGAAGAAATAATGTAAAGGAGCTGAAAGGGTGGATGATGACAAGTCCAGTCCACATGTTTCTGTGATTGTCAACACAAATAGAGCTCATTCGCCGCAGTAAACCTTTCCGCTGCGTTAAAGGTTTGTCGTCGCGCCCCTTTTAGCACACGGTGGTTTCTTCATGACTATCTTTAAACTGCCCACTGAAAGGATCACTGCTTCATCATCCCTTCGGCCCATTGTGACCATAATGAGTCTTCTGAGGATCGTTTAATTTTAAGTGGTGCTATCTCCCACATTTTCCCCTTTAATGGTGCTTTATTTTTGTGTTTTTGTGTTACAGTTGGTCAGCCCTGTTTTTCTCTGTCTGGAGGCACAAGGAGGGAATTTCATAGCAGAAGGACAAACCTTGAAACATTTGTTGAGTTATATTTTACCGTCAAGCCTGTTGACCATCTCCAAGTATCACTTACATGGAAATATCTTTAGGAATTTATCACTTTGTCAGAAGAAACCACTAAAACACACGGGCATGGTAGTCTTGTTTGAAAAATGTGAAACGATCCCCAAGAAACGTTCACAAGAAGCAAAACAACAGCATGCATTTTGACAGTTTATGCAGAAATGTCAAGTTGAGGACTGGTGAGGTCCGGCTCAGTCCTGTGAACCTCTTCGAATGGTTTGTTTGGTTCACTGAGATGCTGTGTGGGTTCAGTTTCCCTACAAGGAAATGAAATGATCCGCAGTCACAGGGAAGTGGCCGAGAGTCAATCTGAATCTGAATGAATTTTTTTTTTCTGACCGCACACAGTAAAAACCTTTTAACTTCACCTGACGCTCCAAATGAGTCGGAACAAACAGTTCCCTGTTTTTTATTTATTTCAGTCACTCTGTGTGTGTGTTTGCTCTGCTCATTCATCACTGACAACACTGAAGTGCCAGTTTTCCAGAAAACATTCGTGTGGCCTGAAAGTCACACGCTGCCATCTAGCGGTCAGAATGCAAACACCATTAAAATTATGGTTTTGAATTTCCCCTTTTTATTTTAAATGGCCATCCTTATTTTGAGCTCTTGAGTCAAATCAACCATCACGGTATTATTTCAAGGTTCTTCAGAGAAAGTAACCGACAACATAAATCCAAGTAAAAGCAGGGTTGTAGATTTCTTACTGCCCCAAAGTCAGAGAAGTCATTTCTCTGAAAGACAAGATCAATCAGCAGAGGAAAGGCACGATGACATCACGACATCACGACGTCAACATCAATTTCTGAGCTGCTGTTTGTAGTTTTTTCTAAAAGGCTCTGTCCTCTATCCCGATTGGACAGCACAATCCATCAATCACTAGGTAGCCACGCCTCACGGCCCTTTGAATGGCAGCGTCATTCAACAATGCTGCTTGAATGAATCAAGTTGTCATTTTCCCATAGACTTCAATTCAATCTGTCTTTTTTTTTTTTTTTTTTTATGAATGACAGGCAGCTGCCAGAGAAGCTTTTTTTTTTCAGAGATTTATTGCAGTTTGTTTCAAGCAACGTGAAGTGAACAGCGAGATTACAGCAGCTGAACATCCCAGATGTGTTCGGTTGGTAAACACATCTCAGGGCGCAAATCCCCCTTCTGTAAACTCCAACGCCACAAAAAGGGGAAAAAAATAAATAAAGAAATCAAAAGTAGGGTTGTTTGGATTGTTTGTTCCACTCCGGTCCTTCCTTTCGTGTGACTGAACATTCAGATGTCGTGACTGATGGAAGAACAGCAGCGACCATAAATCCTTAACATGGTTTTAACCTCCAGGGAAGAAACAACCACAGGAAACATGAAATGATGAAACTTTAAGCAACACAATAACGTGACTGTGTAATAAATCAGAACGTTTCAATGGCTTATTACAACAGAAGTGCTTTTGAAATCAGAACTTGATAATAAATGTACATTCTCATGAGTTGTTTCATTGTTAATCAACATTATTGTGTGATTTATGAAACTGAAGCCGGAGCCCTCCTGGTGGAATAAAGGGGAAATATTTAAAATGAACAGATGCTTTAATTATTTCATCATTCATTTAGCAACAAAGCTGCTCAGCCAAGTTTGTGTTTTTCATTCAAAGTTAAATTTGTCAGCAATTTCTTATAGCAATAAAATAACTTCAAAGTAGTTTTTTAATAATATCCATGCACAAACTGAAGAAGAAATCAGAGTTATCATGTTGTGTTAGACACCCTCGTATTGTGTTTATGAAATAGGAACTTGTTAAATGTCATTTAAGCCGCAGATCACACAAAAATCTTCATTCCAGCTGCGAAGGAAAATAAGTCATCCTCCTTTTGGCCTCCATTTAAGATGTTAGCAATTAATGCATTTACAACAATAAAAGCAACTTGTTTCACCCGAGCTGGGGAAAAAACAAAGAGCATATGTGGAAGTGATCTCCAGGCACTGATTTTACAGAGTAAATCCAACATGAAGCACCTGTGATGAGGCTCTCAGTGACGTCGGGATGAATCCCTTCCTCCTCTCTGTGTCTCTAACAGTGACACGAACAGCCTCAGGACCGATACAGGACGACGGGAGCGTGAGGATTAACAGTGAAGGCTACGCTGGCATGCAACTCTACAAGTGCTGTTTCAACACTGCATGCAGTCAGCTGAGTCCCCCCCCTTATTTACAGTAAAGATCAACGTGGCCCATCGGGCGCTTCAAGAGGCCACTCAGACGTTTAAAACAACCTGAGGTCACTTTAACGGTCTGCTGACTAACGTCTCCTCATGTGCACATTAGTGTCCAAAGCTCGGAGTTTGGAAAGTCCCGTTTATGTGTGGATCATGTAAACCTCTCATCAGGCCGTGAATCTTTATTTTAGCTTTTGGGAAGTGGTTAATCTGTGGAAAGCGTTCCAAGTAGGAATAAAGAATATGTATGGATATGTTCACACACACACACACACACACACACACACACACACACACACACACACACACACACACACACACACACACACACACACACACACACACACACACACACACACACACAGATGTGTGTATCAAATTGTCATTATATTAGCTGATTAGGCGATTTCAGTTCAAATGTTTGATGATGATGATGATGATGATATTTTATCTTTAATCATTAACTTAACAGCTACTATCCCATCATGCATTGCATGCTGTACAGACCCTGTTCATTCCAACCTTCAGGCTGATCTAACCAACGTTTCCATAGGAACTGACGTCTTTGCCCCCCCCCAGATGACTGATGCTCGGGCGTCAGTGTGACGGGTGACACCATCATGACAAATGTTCAGTGCTGCAGAAAAAGGCATCGAACCGCAGAGACGTGGAAAGAGAAAAGTGGGTCAAGGTTTTAGAAACTTTTATCCCATGCTGAGTCGGGGGGGGGGGAGTGACAGGATGGGTGCTACATTTCTTACATTTCTACAAATAAAGTGAATTTCATTCATCTCAAAGCTGCAGCTCATCTCATCTCTCTGACCGCTCCCGTCCTGTCTCACACAGATGAGCTGCCATCACAAACTGGTCTGTCTAAAAGGATCCAGTTGCTCGCTCGCCGCTCAACACACCTCGACCTCTACAGACCAAGTTACAGACACACCTCAGCCCAGACAGACTCCTGACACCTGCCTGCTGAACTGACGGAGGTGTGAAAGGGGGGCGCAGGAACATTTAACAGTTTGATACAGAAGTTCTGGTGATCACCGTTTCATATGCTGCTGCAGAAATTCTGCACGTCTGAAAACTTCAATCAGCTCGTTTATATTCAGATGAAATTCAAAGGTCTCGACTTCAGATCTTACTGTTCAACATATTTCTCTTCTTTTCACAGCCAGATGCCAAAGACCGGATTTACACTTAGGCTAACCGTAATGCCGGTCTCCACAATAACAAACACAAACCTTTTCGTCTCACACCTCACAAATTCATGTAACTATCTAACCCTGCAAAAGTTGTGCTGATTGGGAAACACTCAAATTAGATTTGAACCAAAGTGTCGCCCTCAATAAAAACATTATCTAAACACATCTAAACAACAACAGTCAGATGCAGCCTAGAAGTCTGTAAAAACAACAACAACAACAACAACTCACACGACGAGTCAACAACAAAAAGATTTTAAAGCAAATCAACTGCAAAAGAAACAAAACACCATAACTGGAGTGATGAAGAGTTTTGGCCCATTTCCTCAGATAAATTAGACATCGATGAAATGACTGAAGGGTGTAATATCTACCTCTCACACAGGAAGCCCAGTGCACACAGAGGATGCAAATCCTTTGTGTGTTTGTGCATCTTAAAATAAGCGCTTTTCGCATGGATCTTAAAATTGACGCTGGAACAAATATGTGTGGTTGCGTTCCAGCGACAGAGGACACGCGGGGAGTGGCAGCCAGTGTGGGGAGGCTGGTAAAAACTGAGGAATGAGGCTCCGGTTTGAGGCCGGCGTGGGAGGATTCAGACGAGACACACAACCCAAAATGGCTGGATGAGTGACGGGAAATGAGATGGAGACAGAAAAGAATCAAATGAAACCAAAGTGAACTCAGGAGCAACCATGATTTATTCAGCACTGATTAATCTTTATAAATGATATTTCTTTACATTTGTTTTGTATCTAAAAAAACAACAACAAAAAAAAAAAGAAAAAAAAAAGAAAACTGATGCTTTTCATACATTTTGAGATTCAAGTTCAAACTGAAATCAAGTCCAGGATTTGATATTTAATATGCAATGTCTCACATGTGGAAGGAAAAAAAAAAAAAAAACAACCTTTGGATAATTTGATTGAATAAATAAATAAATAACATGACAATTATCTCAAATAATAACTCCAATATAGGCTCTATCTTCTATCTGTGCCAATGGCTAACGTTTTTTTCAAACTCAGTGTAATTGAGGGATTATGCTGCAACATGTTGTCTCACCTTTCAAACCAAATAGATTAGAATAGAATCTGACCAAAATCTATTTTTTTGACGCGGCTGCCGACCTAAAATACAGTCTGTGGTTCAGACTTAATGGACTCCCACATTTTCTTTGTGGTGAGTGTTGAGTTCAGTGAGAGACGCTGAAAACGCAGAAAAACTCTTCACTCTTCAGGACCTACGTTTGAAGTCGAATTTCATCACTCAGCCGTCCCATTTAATTTATTTCATTAAACGAGACTGCAACACGTGGATCCAATCTCTCCCAAAATCCATTACCTGCCGCCGCTATGAATACATGTCAGTAAACTCAGGGAGCTCGAGGTTTATACTTTCAAATGAAACTCTTAAAACTGAGGCCTTTAAATCCCCAGTTGTGTATTATTGAGGTTTGTTGAGGTTTTTCAAGCTTTGCAACAAAAACTCTGTGTAGACCAGACTGTCTCATTCCGTATCAGTCTACTTCCAGGAAAAAGGACGACGCCTTCATAGACCACGTCTTCTCAGGGAAACAGTCCCTGAATTAAGACACAGCTGAGATACTGTGTGTCACAGCAGGCATGGCCTCTCTGCTGGCTGCTGGCTGGCTTTAGAGCTAATGTCAAACAAAGTCAGCGTGAGCTTTAACGCTGGTGGCTGCCATCTTGTTTAGACTTATTATCTGCAGTTAAATAGTCAGAATAAATGTGCAGCTTCAGAAACAAACATCTACAGAAACACGCCGCGTTTCTCTGCTATTAATCAAAAATGTTGCTGATGCTGTTTCCAGTTTCCAGCTGCCTCACTTTATTTATTTTTTTTTCTTATTCCAACTGAATTCTCGTCTTTTACTTCCACTGAAAGAGAAAACGCCACAAAATAAGCAGCTGATGCAGGAAAGTTGAGTCACCTGTCCTCAAAAAGTCCAAACAAATCAACTACTAGCACATAACTCCTAAAATAAGCAGAACATCATCCTGATATCAGGAGGACGAGCAGAATCCACCAGATGCTTCTCAGCCGCACCATCCTCTTTTCTAAATTACATATATTACAATATATATTCTTGAGCAAATTAAACCCGTTAGAAAGAGAAAAAAGCACAATTAAAAAAAAAAGATGCATAAATGACTTATTGCTTCAAATATTTGTTCTTCTACTGCACAAATTCCACAACTCAGCACCACAGGAATCTTCCAGGACGGTTTGTGTCGCGGTTTACAGCTTCTGTTGTGAAACCACATCAGACTGAACATTCACACCCTGAGTCGATCGTTTCACACACACACACACACACACACACACAGACTGCATCAAAAAGGAAATAGTGCATTCACAGAGTAGCAACACGTAGCAGATGACAGTCAAAGTGAAGGATGGTGAGCTAAAATCAGCCATTTCCTTTCCCTGTTTGATTAAAATGTTCTGGAGAAAAATCGCTAAATGAAAAAACAACTCAACAGTTTGACAGTGAAAACCGAATTGATTTAAGCTCACTGTCACATACATGCTTCTCCTGTCAGCTGCATCTCTCCTTTCCTGCCTCCGTTAGCTCCACTTTTTCTTTTTTTTTTAATTTAAACACAAAGCAGCGCCACTGAGCCCTGAACTCTGCTCAGCGCCAGGACGCACGCTCATCCGTCGCCGTGCACGGCTGCAGAGACCTGCGTTTGGAGGCTGAGAGGGTGACTGTGTTTTGGAGATATGGGCCTCTATTCAGTGACTGACGTGTGGTGGTCATATCAGAGTGTCTGCATGTTTTCTATTTCAAAATGTAATTATTTTTTTTCCTGGGATTTCCTGAATGCATTTGAAGCTTTCATATATCATAATCACATCCTGGCTGCAGGAAGGAAATATAGAATATGTCATATCATTGACTGTGCGACAAAAACACTAACATTTTTAAGTTCATTGTTGGAAAAACAGAAAGCCAAATATTTTCTGTCACCTGGTTCCAAACTTTGAGGTTTTCCTGACTGTCGAAGTTAAATTGGCTGTTTTTTGAAAACACATCGGAGGAGTTGCTTACAATTTATTATCAAAATAAAAGCCAATCAACTTCCTGCTTCATTATAAGATGACTGAGCTGAAGACCGGTTCACGTGTCAGTTTGACAACATTGTACAGTGGCCCCTTCACCTTTGACCCCTCTATGCCTCCAAACAGTGGCAGTGCTGCTCGAGCACAGCGAGGACACAAACACCACCCTCTTCTGCCGAGTGTAATCGAGACGTTGTCACAACGATCCTGCGACGTGTTTACACTGGCTGCTGATTTATGCGGCGCAGACCGTGCCATGTCCCGCCGGAGCGTCTCTAAGCTAAACACAACCCTCCAGCAGCGCTGGCTCTGGCCCATGTATGGGCCGAGTGTTTACCCCGCGCCCATCAGTCTGACCGGTCCCAGACCGAGCAGAGCCCTCGCCCCGTCAGGCGGTGCTGAGTCTGAACCGGGAAGATGAGCCAGCTCTCCATCATCCCCATGTAGACAGTGGAATCTGGGAACAGATTAAACGGAGCGTCGTCCACTCAGCGTTATCTAAAGTGCCACTCTGTCATCTGTGTTTACACCTGAGCTCCTCTCTGGTTACTGTGGAGGAATAACAGAGGGCTGGCTGAGACCGCAGGCCGAGTCAGTCCAGTTCAGCAGACTGAGGCGGATCAAATGTTTGTAGGCGGTTTGCACCAGAAGCGGCACGACAAACATTTCCCTCAAGACTGCAATACCCGACCTCCTTCAGAATAAAGTCGACTGCAGGGATCAGAGAAGGTGTCAAGAATTTATGATTTTTTAATTTAGTTCAATTATCAAGTTATTTTACAATCACAGCTGTCAGTACAGTTTCTTCAACTCATCAACATCAGATTTGATATATCATTAATATTATGCTGAACGTGCAGCAGGATTTGGGCATTTTTCTTTTCAATTTAAAGTATACGTATTTACATTAACAAATCAATTATGAGCAAAATAATCATCATGATTTTAATAGTAGTTAAAGTAGAAGAGTCCAGCTGCAGAGTGGCCTGCAGTGTGAACACAGTGTTGAAGATCTGAGTCTGATTTTATCTCTAATAGCTTCCTCATGAGGAAAACGCACATTCAGGGCGACACCAAGCGTAAAGGCTATCAGAGCGGTGCTTCTGCTCTTCAGCAATACACAATACTATTTAAATCTATAACTTCGGCTTCACGAGAAGGCCGCTTTGCATTTAACCTCTGAAGGTTGTTGCACCAGTTGCGCACAAAAAGCTGCGTTCGCACTCAGATGACCTCCAGACAACTGAAAACTGTTTCCTGAAACAGAAACTGGTAAAAACAATAAACTCTATCACGAGGGACGGCGACCGATGACTAATATTTGGTTGGTGGGCTGTTTTTATTGTCGTAAATAACACTTTATAGGAATAATCCAAAACCTGTTTTTAAATGTGACTTAGTCTGATTAAGTGAGACACAAATACAAAGGATTAATAAATACAGCGTGAAAAAAAACAACCCCCTAAACTGGGAATTCTATACTGTTCAATGCACGTTGCACAGTTCTTTCCTTTATAATTTGATGCCTTTGGTTGCAGCCACCATTTAAACATCCTAACTAGCATTAAGCCTCCTGTTCAGGTACAAATCAAACATAACGTCAACTTGGGAGAACAAAATCGAACAGAAACAGAAACAGATGGAATGACAGTGATGATGGTGTTTTGTTTTGGGTTTTTTTTTCTGTGCAAAGTTCAGAAATGATCTCTCATTTCTCTGAGATGAAGACGTGAGTGAAATGAAAGGCAAGACGGTTCACCTCAAACCTTAAATAATTTATCCCCTTGTATATTTTCCAACATTATTTTGGATTGACTGTTTGAATCGGAGAACAACTGCAGCTTTGTGTCATCCTGTTCCCCCATTATCAATAAGCTCTTCAGTAAAATGAAACAAAACCAAATATCAATCTCTGTTACATGACCGGACCTGATGAGCTAAACATGATAGCAATTTAAATGTCTTTTTTGATTTTGTGCATTTTAAAAGGCAATGAGCCTTTTTTTTTTTTTCTCAAGTTTGTCGGAGCTATATTTCTGGTGAAGTTATGTTTGGAGAGGCGGCTGTTACCCTGTGACTCTTCCTCCAGAGTTTTTTGTGACCAGGTACCAGCCAAAAACTTCTCAATATCACCTCTTTCTCCTCAGCTAATGCGCTGCGTCCTTTGTCCATCAGGAGTTAGCTGGTGAGTGTGGCAGCCTGCTCCTTCTCCACCTTCTCTTTGGCCTTTTCCTTCTCCATCAGCTTCTCCTCCTTCTGCAGCATCACCATGATGTCAGCCACCTGAGTGGTGGAGATGTCGATGTCCTCCTTGTCGATCAGTTCCACCACCTGAGGGTGGAGATATTTATTACAGCTAGCTATATTTAAATTAAACTTAAAACTGAAATCACAGTTACTGGTTTTTTTTTGTTTGTTTTTTTAAATCAGTCAAAAATAGTTATAATCAGTGTTAGTTTGCCTCAGTGGGACTGTGTTGGCTTTGTTTTGATCACAATTCACTTTCTGACTTTCTTTTATGAATGGTAAAAGAAAAAAAAAATCTGGGCTCACAAACAAGCCATTGGACTCTCACTGTCCCTTTGATGCTGATTATCTTTGACACAAAGCAAAGAGGTTGGTAATTAAGATGATGCTAACTAAAACATGAATCTGGAAAATTCCGCGCTGTGGACGTACTTTGATGACGTCGTCGATGTCGATCTTGCCGTCCTTGTTGTCATCGAGCGCCTCGGCGATGCTCTGCAGTTTGTGTTCAGGAATGTTCTGGATCTGCCGCATGACGCTGATCAGCTCGTCGATGCTGATGAGGTTCTCCCTGAAGGTGTAGAACAGACTGTATACAGGAAACGGTTACAAAGTTTGACCGCACGTAAAATGTGGTGGAGAAAGTCTGAGGTCAGCGGGCTGCATTCAAGGTCCCCAGATCACACCAATTCAACTGCTTTCAGAGTTTCACTCTTTTTAAATTTGGGCCAAATGGTTCAATCATGCTGAAACGCGGTGCAGCACAATTCACACTTTGACTGATTTACATTCAAAGCTGCTCTGGGCATCTTTAAATAGAATGACGAAGAAGTTAGTCTGTTATTATGGGTGCAATTTTCACAGAAATGTTATCTGGTAGATTTAGAAATCAGAATCCTGTTGATTTAACCTCTGACAAACACCAAATAGAGTCAGCATCAATTCACATCATGCATTTAAAAAAGTCAGATCTTTTTGTATTTGAGGTTATTTCTTTCATCAAGGGATGAAAACAGTGCAGTGAATCTGGAGCACAGCACTCAGGGCAGTGTGAAAGGAATAATGGAGGCCATGGATAAGGCGAAGCAATGACTGATCTTTTTTGTAGCAGCTGATGGTCAACAATTATAATGCAGGATTAACATCAGGCAAGCAAGCAAATGGCGGTTTACCACAGTGTGTCTTACCTTGAAGCATCACTAGCTTTAGTAAAGAATAATCTGTAAAATTTGGATACAATAAGAAGCTGGATTTGGTTTTAACACGTCAATTAAAACAATTTGTGTTCATTGGTATATAATTTTTTTTTTCTTTTCTGGGGAGACCTTTTGTCCCTTGTTTGATCTCCACCAACATTTTACAATTAAAGTAATGATGATGAAGATGGAGATGAAGATAATGATAAGGAGGATGACTATTTGGAAAAATAAAGGAACTTTTAGAAAATCAAAGCACATACAATTAGAAATAAAAAAAAAAGCTTCATGTCATGGAGAGTTGAGGTAAAAGATTCATAGGCAACATTTCGAGATCTATCTGCAGACGACCTAATTACGTTGTTCCTGAAGTGAACATCACACATCATCAAAATGTGGCCTTTGTATCATTCACCTTCCAAAGCTTCACTGACACAAACACACAGCCTGAGAAATGGAGCGAAAGCCACAATAGAGAAAAAGCTTCCTATACACAATCATATGACATTTCCATATAAGAATCACACTGACATAAAAGATTATATATGAAATCTATTAAAACAGAAACAAATTCATAAATTTTAATTTATGTCTCGCGCACACAAATATGGATGGACGTATGATTATATTATGTTCACCGTGTGAGACTAAATCTGGGGGAAGTAAAAAATGTTTTAAGGTAATGAGGACTTAATTGGACAAAGGTTTGCTGAGGCTGAGAAATAATTAGTGTTTTCTAACAACCCCCCAGCCTCTGCCCGACCACTGGGTAAGCAGCTTTTTTAATTAAATACTGCACCTCTTGAGACGCCATTAACAGTACATCTTACTTGCACTCATAGTGCACCATGCTTTTTCCATATAGGCTGCCAGAGACTCAGCAAAGTCACTGTCAAGGACAAAAAAACAGCTGCCATGTGCAGATAACATTTAGAATACAATCTAATTTTGTCCATAATAAGTGGCCTAAAACCATAATTCTATCCACTGATCCCCAAGATTGAATTTTTTATCCATCTGCTGTTGTTTTAATGACCTTCCATGTTTAAATTGGATAGATTTCATTAATTCACATTTCATCGCATTCAGATTTTTTCATATATGTAAAAACTTTGTTTTAGATAATTCATATATGTTATAAACTTTTATCATCACGTGTCCAGAGGATGTGTGCATGTGAAACCTTTCCTTCCAAAGGTGAGGGGATTAGAAAGTATCTTAACTATATTGCGTCAACGAACTGATCATCAGGTCTTTGCTTCATCTGCTCTGGCATTATTATATATATATATATGAACTCAGCTTCAGGAAGACGACATGTTCCGCTCTTACCCAACAGGTGGTATGGTTCCAGTGTCCATCTGCCCGTCCAGGATGACCTTGTCCTTCTCCAGCTCCAGGATGATCTTGTCGATGCGCCCAATCATGCGGTTCACCCTCTTGGACAGACGCTTGCTCGCCTTGGACTCCTCCACTGTCTTCTCCTGGCCGCTCTTGGAGAGCTCCTTCTTTATTTCCTCCAGATCCTGAAGGATTAAATACATAACGTAAGATCACGTTTAACGCATCCCGACGGTGGTTACTGTCGGAAACGGGCACCTCGTTGTATTCTTGGACGTCGTCCTTCAGTTCTTCCAGCTCCTCCTTCTCCAGAGTCAACAGCTTCTTCTGCTCCTTCAGCTTTGAGCAGGCATCACTCAGCATGTCAATCTCTTCCTTGGTGATTTCCTCACCCTGAAACACGAAAACACAACTGAGGATATTTTCTCCAAATAATTTGATTATCCACTGCCGGGATAAAAATGTCTGTCCCTTTAGACAACAGATTCGATTAAAACAGCTTTAAACAGAGCAGCTTATGGTCATATTTTCACCTTCAAAATGGATGTACGTCTCTTTACAAACGCACAAAATGGGTAAAAGTGGGGAGCTAGAGAGGTTGTTATGCCACATAACCCAACAACATATTACCACAAGATGGAGGGAACGCTGTGGAGCTATAAAGGGAAGGAAAAAGGTTTAGTTTGGCCTTGGAGGATAGACAAGGAATAAAAGAGGAGAAATCTGATAAGATGTGGGTTAAAGAAAGTTTGCAAAAGATATTTAGCATATGTTTGGTTTGTCCACATTGGAGGTTTTTCATTCTACGAACAAGGAGCCCTTATTTTAAGTTCCCAGTTGTTCTAACTTGTCTGCTTTTAATCTCACTTCACAACACACAAAGCTGATTACGAGCGTCTGTGGTTCGGCGTTTACTTCATTTTCTCTCATTTTCTGTCAACATCCACCTCATCATCCCCACAAATCCTTGTTTTTGCACTGTTTTTCCCTGCAGTTTAGATTAAATGTTGGGATGAAATGAATGAACAGCGGTCAAAAAAAGAAAAGCAAAACAAATGTGGGCAAACACTCTTTAACCCACATCTGGATCTGTTCCGAGACAGAAGGGATGGTGTGTGCTGGGGAGAACTGGAGTGGATGTGATGGTGGTTGTTTGGGAGGAAACACCTAAAAAACCTAACCTGGTAGCGCAGGAAAATCTGCCACTGTTCAAACTGTGAAGTCCAGAAGACAGAAGTGATGAAATAAAAAGGTGGCAGCGGGTGAGCAATAAATACAGGCCTGAATAAAAGAAAGTCACTGATTAAATCCCTTAAAGATATATAATCTTTATTAATTTGAGGGATTTGGGAGTTTTAAGTGAGGAAAAAACATTAAAGACAGCACTTGTACGCGATGCTAAAAGCAGCATAAGAGGAACAATTGTTTGTTGTTTTGGCTGTTTTTTAAGACGCTGATACTAAAATTTAGCAGTAAATAACTGAGATAATATTAAAAAGTTTCAACAAGCGTTACCTTCAGCCCGTCGATGACGGGTGCTGTGTCCCTCAGTATCTCTGAAGCCTGGTCAGCGCTGGTTGTTGCCTTGCTCAGCTTCACCCTCTCAGCTTCCAGCTCCAACTCGCCCTCCTGCAGACGAGTGTGGTGGGCCCATTGATCAATCAAACAGGATTGCACAGAATAAGAAAAGTCAACGAAAGTATTAGAACAAACAAAGCAGCTTTACCCTGGCGACCTTCTCTGCAGCGTCAGCCAACCGCTCCATCTCACGGTCCTCGTTATCCTTGCGTATGGCCGCCTCCTCCTGCAGCATCGTCTCCAGCTTGGTCTTATTGTCCACTTTGGAGAGCTCCATCTCGGCCGCCATCAACTGGGCCTCCTTCGCCTGTGGAGGAGGAGGGAGCAGAGCAGAAACTGTATGACAGCTTGGAGACGTATTCCCAAGGGTTTTTTTTTTTTTTGCTCTACTTTAAGCTCTGGCCTGTGCACATACCACCATCTCAGGTAGCGTCTGCAGCGTGGTCTTCAGCTGGTCAGCAGGAGAAAGGGTGTCGGGGAGGTACATGGCCCGAGACAGCAGCAGCAGAGAGGTGGGGATCTGCTGGTTCAGATGCAGCTCCAACCACTACACACAACACACAGAGGACACATGTTTCAGACACTTTCACCTGTCAAGGAGAAGTTTGGGCTTCAGATGCTGAAATTATTTTGTCCATATTGTGAATGGTTTTATTTTGTAAAGCCTGAAAATTGTTGAATTTTCACTCAACTGAACTTATTGCAATTGATGCCATGTCCCAGAAAACATTCAAATAACTAAAGCACAACAAAAATGTACCACAAAATCAACAATAATAAACTGACTGTGTCCTGTTAACGAGGGAAAACCGTTCTATGGGTATCAGGTAACCTGTAAGCCCTGAGAACAGCCTCAATCCCTGGTCGTCGTCGTTGTTACCTGACTGAGTTGCTCTCTCAGTCGCTCCTCTGTGACTCCAAGAGATCTCATCCCTCTGACACGACAGGCTGCCTGCACCTCGTTGACGTTCAGACTGGCCACTCCCTCCTCTGCTATCAGCTGGATAATCAGAACACAGCCGTTTTTACAAAAAAAAAAACAAAAAAACAAACCATTTATTATTGGTTTGATTATTTCATTTACTTTCAAAGCTGTACTCAGGAAGACAGTTGGATTCAGTTCCTTCACCACAGCCGATAAACATTCCCAAATCTTTCTGTCTAATTATAAGAGGAAATGTAGTAGGTCACAGAAGAAACTGATGACGGGCTTTGTACCTTGTCATCTGCCCGGATGGCCCTCAGCTTCATGATGAGCTGGAAGCGGAGGAAGTTGTTGGTCCCGATGGACTGGAGCTCCAGGAGGCGGCAGAGAGCCACCAGCTGAGGCCGAGTCAGGTTGTCCAGCGTCAGCTCATCCTCAAACAGTTTGGAGAATTTTATGATCTGCTCATTGCTGGGACGTTCCCCAGAGTCCCGGATCTAGAGAGACAAAGAAGTTACAACCCCTAAATGGTTGGTGTTAATGACAGAGGGCTGCTCAAAGTCTTAAAATTCTAAAATCAAATCAAGACGTGAGATTTCAACATAGTTCTAATTGAGCTCTAAACATTTTCTTTATTATCTAAACTCTGGTGTCAAAGGGTTTAAAATTCCACCATTTTGACCAGAACCAGAAACAGTTCATTGCTTCCAGCAGCAGAGGGCAGTACTGGGCTTGTGTTTCCCTCTTTGGAGCTTCCTGGTCTGAGCGCTGACACCAACCTTCTGGAAGAAGGTGGAGAACTCCTCGGTCACGTTGCCCTGAGCGGCCTTGTTCCTCAGAGCGATTTCCTCAATTGTGTCTTGCAAGAACTTGGCCATCTCCAGTTTGACCCTAAGCTCCTTTTTCAACCTCTCCTCCTAAAAAAAGAAAAGACAGCTCATTAATTAAATGCGGTATTAAAATAGACATTCTTCATTATAGCTGGAATGAATGAGAAGTTGATGAGCACCATTAGCTGTGTAATGAAATTAAATCAAATATAGAAAATACATCAGTAATCTATTATCAACGCTGATTGTGTCTGATGGTGAAAGTGACACTGATGAAGACAATAGCCAGAAAGTCATAATTAATTTGACATTGTTTATTTTCACAGCATAATTATGGGCACTGCTAAAGACAAACAATGTGGACCAACAAGTCAGGGATCCTGTTATGATCTGGATTAGCCAGTAATCTGGATTAACTCTTGTCAGGATGAGGCAACGCTCATTCTGGGTGAAAGTTCATGTGATAACGCGGATTCAAATTTATATCCTAGAATACCTATAAATTGTCACTAATTCTGCAATCTGGGAGACACTGTTTGTGATACTGTCCAGCTTTCCTTACCTTCTTCGACTGTGTCTCGAAGGTGGATGGCAGCATGTTGGGGAAGAGTTTCAGGGCAATCGGAAGCAGGAACTCCATGAAAGGGACGATGATGAAGACCAGGAAGGGGAGAAGTCTGAAGACGTCTGCACATGTTCTAAGAAACTGAGGGAGAAAGAAATGGGCATGAAGACTAGACAGGGCCGTGCAAGTCTGTTCACTGTACTGGGATGAAGGGGGAATTATGAGGCAAATGGTTAAAAGGAAAAAAATAATTCAGAGCATGATAATTAACAGTTAATCTATTTCAAGTGCCTGAATATATAGATATTTTTTCTGAACCAAAATTTAAAAACTAAAATATAAAATTAGAACAAGTCACTTAAAAACACCACCTATCTGTGTACACTCCTGGAACAAGATAACATGACGGCATCTTTGAATACAATAAGTTCTGACAATGGCAGTCATGAGGCCAGTGTCCACTTTTGACCATTAAAGTCAGCGTCTTCGATGTTTTCCACTTATTTCCACCAGGCCTCCAGCAGAGAGCAGCACTGAGAGAAAAGTCCACTGTGAAAACCTGTGAAAAGCGTTTACCCCATCTTCCTTTGTCTCTTGGTACAACAGCAGTCAGTCAGCACTTTTAACCCTGAGGCCATACATCCCCAGAGCAACAGAAGCCTCCTAATTCACTGTTGCATTATTTGTATGGAGCCGCGGACCAAAGTGAACATTCAGCCTCACAAGGCTCAGGAACTGCCCACTTCAGCCAACAGGAAGGGCATTTGTTTGACAGAAACGTGGACAATCCTCAGGGTACAGAAGTACCAGGCAGACACCAGTCTAGGTCATTGTACAGCTGTCCAACTGTGGATCAGTCCTGGGACACAATCCCAAACCGGCCATCTACAGAAACGGCCCCGAGGGGAGAAGGCCAGAACACGAGTCCTTCTCTCGCTGCCTTTCCACCTGCATGTCAGTAGACCAGTAGGGTGAAGGATTTAGGCCAGCCTGAGTGAAAAGGCCTTTGTCCACAGGCCCATTGACATGTATATCATCTCCCAGAGTTCCACATCAAAGGAGGGTGGAGGTTGGGGCGCGACAGATTAAAATGGAAGGAGCCTTAAATGGAGGCCTGAGTATTGTAAGTGAATATGAAAGGAGGAGATTAAGGAGGCAAAGCCAGTCCAGGTTGGATGAATGGGGTGTGGATGGTTTCAGGACACGCACTCTGAGGGAGTCAGCTGCATTTGAAAAGGTGCAGATGGGATGGCGGTATGGGTTTAATGGTGGATGGGGGGCTGCTATTAGCACAGCAGTCAGGCTTCATCTCACCCCAGTTAGTTTATCATAAGCACACAGAGGCTGCAACATGCTGGATCTATTGGAAATAAATTCATTTTTTTTTCTTTCACTGGAATTGGGACGATGCACCACAGTGTCTTATTTTCAGTTAATGCACATATTACAGATTCATGTATGGACAAACATAAGTGGTGTTATTATTCATTTTAGCTAATCCTGTATCTGAAGTGATTTAGATAAATAATAAATAGTTACATCACATCACATCCCAAATCAAGATCTGACAGCTCATTTCACCCAAGTGTGCAAAGGTCCTGGTGGACGCAACCTTCATTTTGAACATTTTTCCATCTTCATCTTGGAAAAGAGCTACTGAATGTTGTACTTGGACCAGTAACTTGGCCTCAGTACAAGATTCTCAGACAAGGGCAGCATCAGTCGGGTGATCCAGTCTCTCAATACTTCAAACCAGTAAGTGGAACATTAACAGCTCACCAGTCATGTCTGTAACAGTAAAACCTGAGCTGACCTGATCACCTTCTCTGAAATGACACTTGAGTGCCAGCAGCCGTGTCAGATTACTTCAGCTTTTCTGAACCTCGGACACCCGGATGCCAAGAATTCTGAACTACCACATTATTTTAAAGAATATGAGAAGAGCCTGCCCTTTAAACAGTTTTTACTACTTCACGGCTTGTTTCTTGTTTATTCTGCATCTGGTTTAAAGTAGTGATTGTAAAACTTCTGTGTATTCACATGAGTGAATGATACGGTTACATCATCAGTTAAAACTTTATTTAACCGGGAGCTGTTTCACTATTTCAACACGTCGCAGCCAAGTGATTTTATTACATTCTAACAAATGTTTCATCACACAGCTGCACCGTCATCACTGCCATCATCATTAGTGGCCATAAACTTTTTAGGAAAAGTAACATAAACTTTGTAAAAAGAGTAAATGTCAAGCAAAGCTAACGTTAAATGATGTTCTGCCATCAAAGCCGCAGCACGTAAAAGCTTTTACCTAAAGAGCTTTAATCAAGCAGCCCAATGTGCTGAGCGCCTGGTGAGTAAAAACTCAGCGTGCAGCCAATTTCTATAATTGATCCCATTAGGATCCCAGAAGCTGTGGATTAAACGTTCACAGAACAAGATGTCTGGGCTTCAATCCTCATTCAGTCTTCAGTGATCTAGTTTTCTGCTGCGTAAATTCTGAGTCAGAGCGGAAAATCGGCTTCTATGGAAACAGTGACTGACGGGGTTAGTTGTCCCATAACTATTTCTGCTCAAATGCAATTGTCTATAATTCAGCTCTGAATACAGAGAATGAATGCATTTTTCAAGTATGGCCAATATAAACCAGTAATTCCAGTTTCCTAAGACGCACACCGACGAGTTATCGTTGCTAGACCTGTAGACAGAACAGTGCACTACAAGAAAAAGCATGCTACACAAACACATGACCAACTCCACATGTGTGGGATTGTGTGACAGATTTGGTGTCTATGGAAGTACATATGTATTTCCTCCCTGCAGGACTCACCTGTCTCCTCTCGCGTCGGGATAGGGGGTGTCCGTTCAGCACCCTCCACAGCATTCGCCCAGCAATGGTGGTATCGATCCACAGCAGTCGGAAGCCGTGGTAGTAGTGCTTGATTTCATCTACAACTCGCTGCCGTAGCGTCCGCCTCACAGGTTCTGCATCGAGCGTTGGACTGTACACCGGACCTCCTTCCTCCAGTTTCTTCTTGTCCTTTAATGAACGTAGCGACTTCTCCACCTTCGAGTCGTCCCACCTCCCTCTTGAAGTGTGTATCCACCTGACGCCACAGATGTCCTGCGGCCGTGCTATCGTCCACCGGGCCCCCGATGTGATCGCAGGGTACGGTGAAGCGGAGGCCCCCAACACAAAAGCACAGTAGAGCCTTTGTGAGTCCGGACCCTGGAAGGGGCCCACATGTCCATCTGACAGGGGGAGTGAAGGACCAAATGAAGAGCACTGGGCCAGACTGCCAAGTCGGAGTCCATCAAGCCTGAGGACACAAGATGAGGAGCTTACGAATACAATATGATATATTGATTAACCAAAACTATATAAAGAATGTGACTCTGCGAAAAGCTACAAGCTGTACAACAAAGATATAAAGCTATTCCTAAGTGTGTGTGGAAGAAAGAGTTCTCAAAGTTTAAGGACGTGAAATCTCATTAAACTTTTAATGATAAGAGAAATCAGTTAGGATATAGAACTTTCAATAAACTTTGTGTGTGGTTTCTACTATAAAAGCAGGAACCAAGAAACCACAAAGTTGAAAGTATTTTAAAAGTGTTTAAGTCATTACAAAACACAGGGCCTTTTGGTTTGATGTGAGAGCTCCAAACAGAAAACCTCAGAGAGCACTTGTAAAACTACACGGAAATGGTTTTAAGTCCTTTAAGCCATTTTTGGTTTAATCCTAGCTCTTAATTATCTTACTTTTGACTGGAGAGTCTGAAGGCTGTGCAGTTGAAACAGGCACCATCTTGTAGTTTCCCTGAAAGAATGAGGAAGAAAAAAAAAAAAAAAACAAACAAAACAAATCAAAAAACCATGAACAGCTGTATTATGATAAGCCACTAAGTCACATAAAAATATACCTGTATGCATGTGTGCTTAGATATAGAAATATATTCATTGGGAGGTAGGGTGGGGAGCTTATTCTGGGCTTTCAGGAATTGCTGCTGATGAGTGAGGGAGCAGATCATACAGCAGTAGCTATGTACAGATGGTGCCTGGGCTCAACTTAATGCCCAACAGAGCTATGACACCATGAAAAACACCCGCTGGTTATGCAATAATGACATGAAGGGAAGTTACACACACAGTTACACTGGTGTCTTATGCAACAGTCAATGGAGAGGTACATGTGCCTGCTGAGATCTTGAACAGGCCTTTGGACTATATTTCAGGCTTTGCTAACTCGACTAACACCACCTGAATTCAGTTCAGCTCAAAATACACCAACAATCACTTTAAAGAAGGTTCTCAGACTAAAATGAGTCAAGTCCAGAGATTATTTTTATATATTAAATAGATTGTTTTTGTGTAAATATTGTCACACTGATCTGGGTGGTTATTATATTGAGACCGTCAGTGAGGCCCAGAGTGGGGTAGTCATCTCCCCGAGGCTGCTATCAGAAGTTCAGAAGTTCAGAAGTGTGTGTTAGAAAGGGGCGGAGTTGTGAGACCCTTTAAACCAATCATATGAGAGCAGATGGCTTGACCACACCCTTTCACTGGTTCTCACATGGCCTGCTGGAGTGAATCCAGTAAGGCCTGGTTGATCATGACAGGACGGAGAGTGTACTGGAACAGAGTCACCTTTGTGGCTGAGTGGCCAACTGTTGCACTGTTACACAAAGAAAACCCTGGAAATACAGTAGATTATCTAACAGTACGCTGCCGGCCTGGGCTGCCAGGGTTTTATTCCTCTGGAGTTTCAACACTTTTGGTTTCACATGTAATTATTTTTCAGTCCAACATTTGTTACATTAGTGAGTTCATTTTCTAAACCAAGAGGCATAATTATTATTTTCTTTCTCATCTGAGCTTATAGATGTATAAAGTGCGGAGCTGTGCTCATGTGTTTCTTAAATACAGAGATGCATCCTTGTGATGAAATACTTGGATTGCATAGTAGAACCTTAGACATATAGACACCTGTTGTTGCAGGCTTATTTTGCTTTTAATTACTTAATTTCCATTTCTATGGTTTCTATGGTATCGGGTTACTGTGCTCCACAGGCATGCATAAAACCAAAACTTATCCTTCTCTGTCCTCACAGCGATTTCAGTGAATTAAAAGCTTTCAGCCACTTATTGTAAGTAAACCATTTCTTTCAGGCTTGGTGACCTACAAATGTTGCCATAGTTGCTTAATTATATGTTTCCATGCACTTGGGAAATCCTCCAACCAGGAATACAAAGACAATGTGCATTAGCATTAGCAGCAGCTAAGGCCTCTCTACTGAACCTACTGCGGTCATATGTTTCTACTACAGAAAACCCATTTGTTAACTAATGCACACTGTTTATGTGTCTTTAGTTCATTAAAAATAATTATTTTACAGCAACAATTTGGCCTTGACCTGAAGTAAACTCAGTCTGGTTCTGGAAAGTCATTAGTAGGTCTTGCCCTGACCTGCCCTTTCTGACTCTCAGCCTGCAGGTGTCAGGCCATTAAGTGCTTGAACAGTGTAATAAAACTTGCTTATACACTCTGTAAGCCTCTGGTCTTCCTTTTTCCATATGTGTTTCGCTCAAAAGCAAGCCAAACATAGTGTTTTTCAATTTACTTCAACATTCAACAATATAATTAAAGCATCTTATGTTTGCTTGTGAGTTTCCATCTGTATGTTTAACTGAAACGGAAAGGAGAGGACAGCTGGTTAGGCTTTATAATTGGTTTATCAACTGGGGGCCTCCTGTCACAGATGTTTCTTTACATTAGGTCCAGGGCAGCAAACAGAACAGTCCACTGCTCCCTGTGAAGATGTTCATTTTACTGTATCTATTATCCTTCAAGTATTTGTGTAATCTGCAGAGGCCACATGTAGCCAAACTGTAGCCTTGAAATAAAAGTGAGAGACTCACAACAAGCTTGTTTAGGGGACACACAATATTAAATGCAGACATTGCTTCACTTTGTAATGCCTGGCCTGCTGAGTATGGAGTCCTGGAGGCTTGTTAGTGTAAGGTATCTCCTTTCACTGTACTTATTTTTGGGTCATTACCCTGGACAAACACTCTCAAGCACACTGAACATTAGAGCCAACCGAGACTCACATTTCCACGCATGTCAGTGGGAAATGACCGTAAATGACAACAGCCTCAGCTGGACAAACTCCAGAAAACATGTAAACACTCCAGTATTTACATACACTCCTCCATATGCTGTTCCAGATGTCCCCTTATGCTCCACCACTGCCCTATCACTTGTGCACATGTGGCATCATTTCATTGCAAATCAAACATTACTGTTTCTCTCATGGTTTACTGACGAAATGTTAGATAATGCTCTAATATTTGCTACACCTAACTTTACAGCCCCTCTTTCATGACTGCAACTCCTCCACTTTGCAGAAACAGCCCAGCGGTCAATTTTCAGCAGCTTGGTCACAATGGTTATAAAGATTTGTTTTTATTTACCTTGTTTATTCAGATGTATTGCAACTGTGAGCTTTGTAAATCAAAGGTAGAGCCATGATTGTTAAAATTTCACTGATGTTTGTGTCATGATCACTACAAGGACTTGAATCAATGCCCATCATATAATAGGAATGGAATAGTGCGCATGTCAGTAAACACGTGTTGGGAAAATGAAGCACAGTTAATCTCAAGTAGAGGCGCTGACTTTCTTCATGGAAACTGCAAATTGTCTGATGATCTGGACCTAAAGCCAATAGTGGTTTCAGTCTGTCCACTGCAGACCTCTCATCTATTTATAAGCACTGCTTGCATGCACCATGTAATTGCATCTGCAGTCATTACTAATTTCTAAAATCCAAATCACAAACAGTCTGCGACACATCTAAAAACTAAACAGTGAAAAAACAAAGCACCATATCACCATAACATCTATACTGGTTACACAACATATAACCTCCAAGGTTTCTCAAGACACGTGCATGTAGGGATAGGGCATGAAAGAGTTGGTCTGGAGCCAAACTCAGTCAGACCAACCAGTCAATGGAGGGACAAATTTAAACAAGGACATTTTCTTAACTAGATGACATTTGGTCAGTCGTTAAAACAGTTGATTATTTCTAGTTGATTATTCTACCAAATGAATAGTTATCGGTGCTCTGGTGAAAGATTACAGTGAGACATTCACTGCACATAAACCTGAACTGAAAGTGAAATGTCATCAGTGTCCCAGCTTAGGAAAAAGCCCCTTCTCTCGGTCGTCATCATCACCACTCCTGTGGTTCAGGATTTCACAACCTTGCTCAAACATTTAACTGTACAACTAGCTGGATGAACACAGAGATAGCAGCACACTATGGAACCAGACGTCGCCTCTTTTGCATTAAGTCCTATTTATTCACAACATTTCTTGCTTGGGTTAGAAGATGGTTTGGAGGCAGAATCAGTCTGCCACGGTAACGAGCATCCTGAAAGAGGGGGGCGCTCTTTAGTCAGAACAGAACCCGGGTTGTCCTGACATAACCTGGATCCCAGATCAGGGCTTTTACTGCTTATTTAATTCTCATCAAGAGCAAGGTGTGGTGGCTTGAGGTCACAACCCTTTACCTGCAATATCAGCAATGCTGCAAGATGGTTACTGATACGTAATACACGTGAATGAATGACAGAGTATTTAAAGCGATATAAGCCATTATCTGCTAACACATTCAGTTATCCACCAGATTCCTTAAAACCCAAGCAGGGCCGAACCAGAACCACCAGCCCATGTGAACTACACGACTGTCACAGATGCTAACGCAAACCAAGAAGCTAAGTTAGCTTAATTTCGCCGAACACAAACACAGAATACATTCAGTAACACACAAAGAAAGCAACGTTACCTTTTCCTTTCCGGAATTCGTTCTTTAGAGATCGGGACGTTTTCATCAAAGGTGCCCGGGACCTCGTAAACAGGATTAACGCCATGCGGAGGTTTTTGTTTTTTTATTTCTGCAATAACTCGCTGCTTGTAATAGTTAGAGTAAACTTACAAGCTAGCTAGCAGCTTTAGCTAGCCGTGCGTTCGTTCAACACGTCTAAAAAACGAAAACGACCGAAGAAAAAAATGTTTAAAAACGGCGTAAAAGAAAGTTTTGATCCCTTTTTTGTTCTGTTAACAGACTACGACGCATGTACTATAACAGGACATGTAGAAATGTGGCTCCATGTCATGTCATGCCCTTCCCTGCTCCGCCGATGACAGTTAGCCGGCCCAGACTCCCGAGTGACGTCAGTCGAACGATGTTTTTCTTCGGTGACGCATGCGGGACTTCAAGCGGAGAACTTCCGGTGATTTAAGAAAATAAAGTCCATACACAGTTATATTAAAATATTTAATTATAATAGATGAAAATATGATGATCATTTATTTTATTTGAACAACATGTTTGTAGCTCAATTTTATCAATTGCGCTACAAATTACAAAAGGTGAGCTTGGATTCTTTATTTAAACTATGAATATGTCTTGTGTTTACTCTTGTGTTCGTTCTTCATGGTATGCAAGGAAGTCCTCTTTTAATTATGTCTCTTCTTAGCTTCTCAGTCATCCAGGTCATGTTTGCTTAAAAAGGTCTAATCTAGGGCAACAGGATTTAGGCCTAGTTGTGGAGTCTTGGAGACATTTAATTCCGAGAAACTTCTGCAGGTCTGGTAATTTCAGTCAGTTATGTGCCCCCTTATTCCTGAATTAGCATCCACCTTTGATAGTGCTTAAAATAATACAAATACATATATATAATAAACATACACACGTTTTTTGTTTTTTTTTTCAAATATCAGCACTATATAAAAATGGGAAAATACTCGAACAGAGAAAGATTAAATACTCTATTACTAATTTATCTCTTAAAATACTCATGTTCATATGGACTTATATTTTGGAAAGCAAACATTTTCCGGAATATAGTTGTATTGTTCCAGGAAAATTTCACGCCCCTCGGCTTCTTTTGTTGGTACTGCAACAGCAGTTCAAGAAAAGAGAACATGGTGCAAAAGATTGTCAATAGAAAATGAAACAGAACGTATGATAGTTCACTGTTATTTATTAAATTATACAATTCAAAGACACCACAAAGTTTTTTTGTTTGTTTGTTTCTTGTACTTATGAGACTGCTAAAGAGTTATAGGTATATAAAGCAAGGCCTGACCCGCATACAACACGACTGTCAGATGATACATCCTTATGTAAACCAGGTCTGTTTCAGATGCAGAAAATCCTCAACGCTGGAAGATAATGGAAGCTCTGGATAATGGAAACATGGCTGAAGACCAAGTGATTTACTTACACATAAGTTTTATTTTGCTATATAAAGGTTAATGTTCATTGAATTAGTAGGACCATAAACATTTCCGCAGGGAGCATTTGGCAGCTTAATCCATTAGACTATGATTAAATATTAGTAAAGGCCAAGGGACCTTACTTGATTTGAGTCTCCTTTAGGTTTTTGGAGACGATCCAGGGAGAATGTATAACTTGATATATGATATGATATCTCAATCCAGCTGTTGATGCAGATGAACACCCAGCCTGAGCCAGGTTCTGCATCCTAAAGAAAGTGATAAAACATAACCTTGGTATAAATGTAATTCCACTGAAGTAAGTGAACTGAGTGAATTGTTGAGTCTATTTAAATATTTCATTGTGGAGTTCAGCCTAAACCTGCTCTTTAGAGCCTTGAAGTAACTTTCTTATGATTTGGTGCTACATAAATAATTTAGATATGAAACATGACATTATAATGTATTACTCTTGTCAAACTTTGTGCTCAACCATCCCTTTTCCAAGATTTTACCTGAAAGCAAACTTCTTTTGCTTCAAAGGGAAACCGAATTTAACGCTGACACATCCAACCCTTCCCTGACAGAAGCGCTAATAAACGAACACAAAAGGGCAGAAAGGACGTAACAAAAACACCAGAAATGAGGAGGCTCGGTAGAAAACAGACGGACACGCCGGGTCATCCACTTCCTACGGTTGGTTTTTTGAACGGGCCGGTCGGATCTCCTCTCCGCTCCCGACCAATCGGAAGTGAGTATTTTTCGCGCTGGTCGGCCGGAGAGTTTGAGTTTCCCGCAAGCTTTTTTTTTCGGTTCGACTTGAATGAAAGCTCCGTTTTTTGTTTTTTTTTTTTTACAGGATGAATACGGACGTTTTCTCACATTAACCACCGACGGGAGATCCAACAGGTAACTCAGAAGAGACGCTCTTTCATGTTATCGTCGGAGGGAGAGGGAGAAGGAGAAGGAGCCGGGGGGTGGAGGAGGAGGAATCAGCCGGCTGCTACACTTGTTCTGGGCCGACCATCCATTTTAGCGACGGAGGAGCTGCTAGCTCCTTAGCTGTTAGCCGCTAACCGCGCTAACGCTAACTGTGCAGTCAATGGGGCGCTGGTTAGCTTCGGCTAGCGGGGTTAGCCTTTTTTTTAAACGAGCTGTCATGGCGCCTACAAATTGGTGATATTAACGAAACAATAGAAAAACATTTTAAACGAGACGCCGCAATCAGCCGGCCGTGCAGACACGGAGTTGTCCGCGTATTTGGCTCAAACGGCTGAGGTAGCTAGGCGGCGAGTTAATTGCAATTAGCTTTCGGGTGGCGGCTTTGTCTATTTGCTGGAATGTAATGGCTGACTGGTAGCACTGACAGAGATGCGGTTGTAGTCCGAGGACAGATGCTCCTCCGGTTATCCGTACTAATGAATCAATGGGACTGCCACATCTGATCGTACCCGCAGCCCATTCCATGTCTGACCATATGGAGCAAGCGAAAGTGTTTATTTTAGGTGTGTTACTCTCGCCTGTAGAGCTCTTCGGGGGTTTGTGTTAACTTTAAGACGAGTGGCCGGCTGTGTTAGCCCGGCTCACTTTCATCCGGCTTCACCTCCTGCAGCAAAACGGAGCCAAAACGACCCCGCTGCCTTATCCACGTTAAGGCTTTAACCTGGAGCGGGACACGCTCGACTCCAGCAATTATTCGCACTCCAGCAGCGCCGCTCCTGCTTGTCAGCTGCTTCCATTTCCGCGGCTTTTCTAGCCGGTGATGCGGTGGTTACGCGGCACAGTTAGCCATCCACTCATTGGGCATTCCCTGCATGCATCCGAGCCTGCAGCCAGCCTTCTCCTCACCGCTTTTACCCCCCCCCCTCCTCCAGGCTGCAGCTAGCAGCTAGCTAGTCCTCCTCCAGGAGAAAGCCGACTTGAAATTATCGCGGTAAGAGATTCTCCGCCCGCCCAGTTTGGTGCTGCCTTTTTGTTTATTTGTGTGTTTTGTTTTGTGTTTTTTTTTAACCCTCTGCATGGGTGTTCTTCGTTAAAAGGCTTGACCTGCCCCTCTTTCAGATTAGTTGTGATGAATGAATCGGGTTGGCTTTCATTGAGGGTCTGATATTCCTGTTCTGCACTGAGCTATTGTTGCTTCAGACTTCGGAGTCAGTCGAGTCGCATGAGAACATCCAAAACTAGGCGGTCAGAACATTGTGTGACAGGTGCAGCTCCCTCTGTTCAGTTGGTGCCATTTTGTAAAATGTGTAACGTTATGTTCCTTCAAATCCCAGAATGCCATTTCACAAATGACCAGAGGGGAGAGCATCAAACACTCACTGCATATTGTTAATATTGTCAAACTGAACTTGTGGAATGAGAAGTTTCTCTGTTTCCTGCCCCTGAAGCTCAGTTAGCCCCGAGGGGGTTAGATGGGATGGACACTAAAGGTAGCTCTCTGCCTTCGATGCCCGAACCAGCCAACCCGATCAGCATGAAGCAGCCGCCGGAGTCCCTGGGTGTACGGAAAGGTCGGGGGGACGTGAGCAGTGACCCTGCACTGCTAATGGACAAAGCTGCTGCCCAGCTGGCTGCCACACTACAAGACGGCGTCCTTCAGAAGATGGCTGGCCATGGTCATAACAACCACAGCCACGAGAGACTCAAAGACCTCACCTCTCGTGTGCTGAATGGGGACCAAGACACGCTGCCCAAGCTTTGTGCTCCAGAGCCGCCCATGCTTAAAGGTGCTGAAGCTCCCACTACCACTGGCACCCATCAGCACAATTGCACTCCCCATACAGAACCTGAACTGAAGGTAACGATACCCCAGGTGGTCAAGCAGCCTGTCTTTGAGCCATGCTGTGCCAATGGGACCAGTTTGGCCATGGCCACTGAAGGTACTTTATCTGGACCCGAGAAGAGGGAGGACGCCAAGAAAAGGAGGGGGAGATCAAACAAACCAAAACCTCAACCAAACCACAGTTCCTCCGTCATCCCTGTGGAGCAACTTGACTACCCAAATGCTTTGGATGGAACTGAAGCATCTGAAGAGGTTTTGCTTTTATTTTCACTTTTAAGTTAACAAAATATGACTACAAATTTTTCTCTTTTTTTTGGGGGGGGGGGGATAGAACCTTTTATATGTGGCAATATAGTACATTACAGTACACTGTACTATGTTGAGATGATACTAGTTTTTATGACAAATACTTGCACAATAAAATTAAATCTTAATTTACTTCAGGAAATGTCAGGTATACATGCTTTCCACGCAGAAAATGTTAAATTGACAAAACATCACCAAACCAAAAAAAAACAACAACTTTATACTCAAATGCAGAACTGGAGTGGGTTTGTCATAATGCATGGATTTTGTGTAGTCACAAGAATAAGCACGGAAATTGATGTGTATGTGCTTGAAATAGATTGTGCGTGTATAAATTTAATTTCAGGTAATGAATGATGTCATAAAATCAATTAGCCTATTTTTAGCTATTGATTAACTGATTCTTTTGTCTCTCCAGCTGGATCTCATCCCCAAGGTGACGGAAATACCTCCAGAAGAGTCTCCTTTGCTGATCCGTTTCTCTGTTGGTGATGTGGTTTGGACAAAGGTGTCTGGATACCCCTGGTGGCCCTGCATGGTGACCACAGACCCAGAAATCAGTAATCACTTCAAACAAAAACAAAAAGGTGAGATAAACTTACAATGCTGTGGATTTAATTGATGTGTTGTGGAGTTAAATGTCGAAGAAACCTATTTTTATTCTTTTCTCTCTTTTTTTTTTTAAGCTGTCAACAGTCGGTCGGGCGTTCTTTACCACGTACAGTATTTTGGAGACACCCCAGAAAGAGGCTACATCTTTGAGAAGAACATGGTGTCCTTCACTGGGGAGGATCAATACCAGGAGCTGAGCCAGGGAAACAAACAGGCAGCTACACGCATCAGCCACAAAAAGGTATTTGAATAACAGGAAAGGAATTATGGTACATTTGGGTTTTTTTTTTTTTTTTTTAGGGTAATCTTGAAAAACAACCATGTATTGGTTACCCTTGGTAGCAACATGAAACAGAGTTATTAAACTATTACTGTATCCTCCTTTATCATCAATCATATAACCTCGGCATTTTCTCCCTGTGTCAAGCAGACGGCTCCCTCCATACCCCGTAAACTCCAGGCACAGTGGAACATGGGCATCATTCAGGCTAAGGAGGCCGTCAACATGCTGCTGGATGAGCGCATGGCCAATTTTGCATTTCTGTACGATGATGACGGACCTCATCTGAACCCCCACATCATGGAAAAGTTGAAGCCAAAACAGAGCTTCATGATGATCCAGGACACAGATGCACGACTCATCCCAAATCTTCCCTCATTGCCGGTAGGCTGTCCCATTGACCTTACAGCTGCCCGTCCCCCACAGTCCCAAGCTAACAAAGAAAATGAAACAAGTGCCAAAAAAAACCCAACTCAAAACGGGAGAATAATAAGAGATTTGTGTTGGAAGGAGAAGTGACACAGTTTCTGAGAATTATTGTCGGTTTAATCATGAAGTTTCAGAAAATAGTAAAATCTCTGCTTAAAAATGACTGAAACAACTGCATGCATATTGAAACTTTTGAATGATATGACTTAACCCATGGTGATGATTAAAATGATCACATCACTTGTTGCAGATCAAGTTTGTACTTAAACATAAAACCAAGGAAAATTAAATATTTGGTCCGTAATCAAGTCAAACATGAAGCTCAATTATGGTCATTGTCAGTTCTCTATGTGTATATCCTGAAACTCCATTGTGTATTAGCATTATTTGCAGTTGGAGAAAAATGTCTCTTCTCTTCCCCCCCCCCCCCCCCCCCCCCTCTTTTTTTTTTTCTTTTTTTTTTAAGAACTCAAACTGTCCTTTAGGCAGCTCCTCACTTGAGCCTCAATGAAACTGGCAGCCTTACCTTGGGCCTCCTTAAGAGGCCTCCTTAAAAGCTCACTTTGTCATGATTGGGTGAACATCCAGAAGCCTGTTGGGAGGCAGTGCACCCAGTACTTGTGACCAGCACCTCATCTTCTCAGTGGTGTGTCGGCCCTGACAGCAAACTGTAAAAGAAAGTAACAGAAAATGACTGACTGAAAATGGAAAATTCTCAAATCCATCTTTTCACTTTGGAGCCTGGATCCAGAATGCGAGAGTGGAGCACAAACATCCACAGCTTCAAAGATTACTGCAGGCCGTCTCTGTTCTGTAAATCTGACGCTCTTTTCTTGCTTATTTTGTTTCATAACAGAGGATTTAGTTTTTCAATCACATTTAATATAAAGTAGTTTCTCTACATATGGCCCCCTCTTAATAGTCGTACATGTGGGAAATGAGCTGACTGAAGTGGAAAACCTCTGTCAGGAAATGTCGAAGCTAATGTTGCTGTTAAATGTTTTTCTCTCTGTTGTAAAAATGCACCAGTTATTAGTACACTGGAATAAAATAAATGTGCTGAGAGCAGGCAGACATCTGAGATAACTTCACTGCTTTATCTTAAGCGACACACAAACATCTGTGATGGCAAATAAAAATTACGTCAAATTTGGTTGTTTTTCTTTGCAGGATCCCACCACGCCTGAACCCGATAAACAAACAGCAGAATCAGCTTTACCCCAAAAGAAAAAGAGAAGGCCCAAACAGGCTCAGCCCCACACCAAGACAGTGAGGAGGTGGCAAAAATCTACAGTGAGCAACTCGTCTAACCCCGTGAAAAAAAGGAACTCAAAGCTGGTTTCTTCAACAGATGAAGTTTCACATCCAGACTCGCTTCCAATTTCAGTTCCAGGTCAGTTGAAAGTTGAAATCTGAAATGTTGGTTTAATTTGGTGGTGGCAGCCCTGGCAAACAAATAACCGAAGTAGAGCTGTGGAATCTGCTGCTTTAAATTGCCACATGTGGCTAGTAAAAATACAGAAGTGGGCAGAATTTCCATTCCTGATCGTGTATTTAAAAAAAAAAATAAATCATGTAAGATCCTTAGTTTCCATTAACACCAAAGCTCAGAGACGGGTGGAATTGATATAAGATGCTGTTGGCGTGGTTTTATTTTGTTGTCACGTGATACTAACATCACATCTGCACAGCTAATTCTGCAGAAAACCAAACGTTAATGAACATTTGGAGCTTATTTGTTATTTATAAAGCACAGTGAACATGTGCCGATAAATGCTTTTCTTTAGTTCTCAACTGACCTAGATAAACGTTCCTGATGCCGCCGTGTAGATGTGCTTTGAATTAAATGAATCAAAAAGGTGCTTTTGTTTTTGTAGTTGAGAAAGTGAAGAAAAGGAGAAAGAAAAGGACACCTGAAGAGCAGACGGCCGATTCCTCAGGGTCAGGGTTAGGTGAGTCACTTAACTTTCATGAAGTGTCACCAAAGGTAGACGGTCTTGTGTGAGTGAACCAGTCTTCAGGAGAATTAGCTTTTTCTTCCTGAATCTGACTGTAGCAGTTTATTTTGGCCTTTGTTTTTTGTTTTTTTTTTTTTTTGTTTGCATTTTTCTTCAGCAGATTTAGGAGCTTGGCACAAGGAGGGACTGAGCTTCTAAATAAATCATTGAGCTGCTGTAAAACTGGCCTGGAAATGTAAGAATATCCTGTTGTAACAAATAAGAGGATTTATTCTAATCCTCATTTTAACATGTTTGTCTACAGTGAAGAGGGAGCGGAAGAAGACCACTAAAAGGCAGCTGGCGGATGCTGCAGGAGACAAGAATCAACAGCCTAAAAAGAGACGTAAAATGAACAAAGATGCTGAAACACAGGTGAGTTTTTATCTGGACTGATGTCATGTTGTACAGAAGCTCCATCTGAACAAGACAGACTCTGACTTTTAAATTCAAAAAGCTTTTAAATGAAGAACGCGAAACACTTTTATCCCCAAAATGGACACGAAGCTCTTTGGAATAAGAGCTTGATTTTTCTTATTGATCACATCCACAAACTGAATGAGGTTTAACCTTCGCAGGCTGGTGCTTCGGAGGGAACAGAGAAAAAATGGAGTAGGAGGAAGAAAACCGATGAAGACATTAAAGAAACAAAGAGAAGACTGAAAAAGTCAAAAGATCCTCTTGCCGGTAAACACGCCTATCTCTCTGTAAATCACTAATTTTATTCTGTGGCCTCGCTGTCATATCAGCTGTGGCAGTTATAAAGGTCAACCATTTTATCTCTTAATAGATGAACAAGATGCAGAAAAACCAAAGCATAGACGGAAAAGGAAGAAGGATGGAGAGAACCAGGTCACATCTACAAAGGCGAAGAAGAGGAGGCCCACCCCATGTCCTGATCCTGAGGTGAGGGCGAGAAACTTAAGGTGATATTAACTTATATTACAGGAAAAAGGTGTAAAGCCACGCTGTCTGGACATAAATAGGCTTCAGTTGAATAGTTAGTATTAATGCTTGGCAGTAGATGTGTTGCCGGTGGCCATTGTCCTATTCAAAGATGATCTCTCTTTGTTTGCTGCAGGGCTCCGGGAGTGAAGGACGTCCTGACTCTCCGAGTGAAAGCTTAGACGGCACAAAGAAGGGAGAAAGGAAGAAGGAGTTTGTCTGTCAGGTAGCTTTGCATTTTCAGTGTTTAACTCCCGGTTCATTAGTTTCTAGATACAAAGTGTCCGTCTTTTTGAAATCATGTGTGGAGTAGAGGCATTTGTAGCTCTTCACTGTTTGCTCTTGCTTCCCCTGGTCCATGTTCTGCTCCCATCTGTAGTTCTGATGCTCACTGAAACGTGTGTTGGTTTCTGCAGAGGTGTGAACAGGCCGGTGAGGACTTGGTGCCCTGTGAAGGCCAATGTTGTGGGATGTTTCACCTCCACTGTCTCGGCCTGTCCTTACAACTTGAAGACAAGCTGCTGTGTCAGGAGTGCAGCACAGGTGAGATGTTCAAATTGCCGCTGGGCAGCCATTTTATGTCACACGTTCACGTGTGGGAGGCAGAACTATTAATGTAATCACAACTTTTCCTCACCAGCTGCTGTTCTTTGCTTATTTATCTCAAAAGAGATGCTTGATTTTTATTTATTTTTTTTTTAGTTTAGAATAATGTGGGGAAATATCCATGTTAAATGTGTTGTGTGATCATGTATTCATATAAAATGGTAAATATCTGATTTTAATAATGTTCTAACTGCATTAGCTTATTTGATCAGTTATTTTTTTTTTTTTTTTAATGAGTATATGGTACTGCAGACAGTATGTACTGTACTGTATTAGTAAAAGCTGCTGATAGTTGTATTTTAATCGCAGATTGACTTTTCTTCTCTCCTCAGGAGTTCACGCCTGCTTCACCTGTAAGCAGTCAGAGGGCGAGGTGCGTCGCTGCCACGTTTTGCACTGTGGCAGGTTTTACCACGAGGCATGTGTTCGCCTCAACCCCCTCACCTCGTTTGACAACAAGGGTTTCCGCTGCCCGCTCCACACCTGCCTGAGCTGCCACTACGGCTGCCGCACCAAGCACAAGTCCAACAAGGGTGAGGAACTGCAACACTTTGTGTGTCACTAAGAGACCTGCTCAGTTTTTAGAATCAAAAGATCAAATGACATTTGAAACCAATTTATCTTCAGGAATATCCGGCTGTTGGACTTAAATTATTCATTTCTGACTTCCTGTATGTCAGACCAGAGAATGAGGCCTCTTTAAAGCTGTGTTGGCAGGAATATTTTGAGTCAACTGCCTGTTTTGATGACTGCAAAGGAAACATCATCACCACCCATGTCAGCTTGGAAGTGAATGACATTTAGAACTGATGTGTGTTGTTTAAAGGAATAAGATAATGAAGTTTTTAGAGTCAATACCACAGTTTGGGAGTATGACAGAGTATGACATCACCTTCCTTTCATGGTGCTCATGTTAAATGTTGGAATCTTGGAGTTGGAAATAAGAAGGAAGTGTTGTTGTGTTGTTTTTTTTTTTGGCCTCTAGACTTGTGAAGTCAGTTGTCGAATCCATCATCTGCTTTATGGTCTGTTTCCCATCGTTTAAAAAAAAAAAACAAAAACATGTTGAGTCCACGTTTTTACCTCGATAGCTGTCTTTCTCTCCACGCTGCAGGAAGGTTAATGCGTTGCCTACGCTGCCCGGTAGCATACCACATCGGCGACCTGTGTGTGGCCGCCGGCAGCGAGATGATCACCAACACCGCCATTATCTGCACCAACCACTTCAACGCCAAGAAGGGCTACAGCCACCACAGTCACGTCAACGTCAGCTGGTGCTTCGTCTGCTCCAAAGGTTTGACTCTCCTCCTCTCTCACGTTCGCCACTTGAAGGAACAGATGAGTCATGTGAAAACAGCAGCATCATTTAAAGGTTCTACTGTGCTGCTGGAACCAGAATTTTTACATGATTGGTAAATGTTTTTGATGCCTTTTTGTTTTTTTTATATTTCCTTCTTTACATCACCAAAGTGTAGTGTAGTTTAAATCTTCTGGGTTATCATCATCGTAATCTCTGTAAAGTGTAATAGTGGCCCCCTGCACTCAGTCAAGCTGGAGCAGGAGTAGAGCCATTAATCACACTTGCAGGCAGCTGCTGCTGAAAATCAGAGGAAACGTTTTCAGTAGAAATCACAGTCAGCTCTTACATTCAGGAGGTGGCTGAAATCTTGTGTGTGTGTTAACCTGTTAACCCCTTCAGAGCCAGATTAAGGTCGTTTCCTCATAGCAGTTGGAGATATTTAGATCATTATACATGTGACTCAGTGATACTCTGTTCAGAAAGACTCTCCAGCTCACAGCATCGTGGAGCAGTAGTGATCTAAAGACATCATCATCTGAAATGTATCCACTTCAGATCAGTTTTAAAATGAACAAAAAACACACGGCTGTTCTTTCAGCTGTGAGTCAGACTAAACATTTGCACTTCGTTCACAGACCACTCGGGTGTGAACCGGAGCCGCTTACAGTCCGAGTTGTTCCACACACATCTGGAGTGTCTTCCTGGTTTAATTGGTTTTGTCTTTGTGCTGCAGGCGGCCAGCTGCTGTGCTGTGAATCCTGTCCAGCAGCGTTTCACCCCGACTGCCTGAACATCGCCATGCCTGATGGGAGCTGGTTCTGCAACGACTGCAGAGCTGGGAAGAAGCCCAAATACAGGGACATTATCTGGGTCAAACTAGGAACATACAGGTGAGAGAAGCTGTCATGGTACTTCATTTAAAATTTTTCTAAATCAGGAAGCTAAGCTGTTGAGTTTTGGCTGCAATTCCTCCTCAGATGGTGGCCTGCAGAGATCCACCACCCACGAAATATTCCCACCAACATCCAGCACCTTCGCCACGAGATCGGAGAGTTTCCGGTCTTCTTTTTCGGCTCCAAGGATTATTTCTGGACTCACCAGGGCCGAGTGTTTCCCTACATGGAGGGAGACCGGGGCAGCAAGCACCAGAGGACCGGCATCGGCAAAGTTTTTAAGAACGGTAATGTTGCTGGCTGTTTGTCCTTAAATATCAAATTACAGTTCTGACATTTGATTTTTAAGCTAAATGTTCAGATGACATGAAAGGAGCCTTGATGTTGTTTTTTCCTCAGCTCTGTTGGAGGCTGAAGCTCGATTCAAGGTGATAAAAATGAAACGAGAGGCAAAGGAGGCACAAGAGAACAGCCGGAAACCACCTCCATACAAATTCATCAAGGTGTGAAGTCTTATCACACGTGAAGAGTTACTTTTACTTTATCGTGTCACTCATATCGCTTTCTTTATGTTTCTGCTCCCTCCCCGTCCTCTTCAGGTCAACAAACCCTTCGGCAAGGTTCAAGTGTACACTGCAGACATTTCTGAAATCCCCAAGTGTAACTGCAAACCGACAGACGAGAGGCCGTGTGGGTTCGAGTCCGAGTGTCTGAACCGGATGCTGCAGTACGAGTGTCACCCTCAGGTGTGTCCCAGCGGGGAGCGATGCTGCAACCAGGACTTCACCAAGCGCCTGTACCCGGAGACCAAGATCATCAAGACACCCGGGAAAGGCTGGGGCCTCATCTCCCTGCGGGACATCAAGAAGGTGAGGAGCTGTCCAACCATAAAGATGGGAACGCTCGGCAAAAGCAGACAAAGGTGGAAAAGAGTTGGCGACTAGTTTTAATTTCACACTTTTTACTATTCAAAGCTTAGAATTAAAGTAGACGGGGACGTTCATCAGGTTTGATTTAGTTATAAGACATCACAAAAGCGCTCACTTCATTCTGATCCGTCTTAATTGTATGCTGGGTGTCGGCGTCAGTATCTTGCCCTTTTGGTCTGATGGAAGCGTTTCTCAATCAGGGCGAGTTTGTGAACGAGTATATCGGCGAGCTGATCGACGAGGAGGAGTGCAGGGCGAGGATCAAGTACGCCCAAGAGAACAACATCACCGACTTCTACATGCTCACCATTGACAAGGTCAGTGTAGTGTGTGGGGGCGGGCTGTATTGTCGACACACAGCTTCCACTTGTGTGTCAGTAGTTGCAGGTGTTTGCTCCACAGTGTGTCAGGGCGCTGCCTCCTCAGCAGCAGCGTCATTTCTACTTGGAGCCACAGCAACATGATGGTATTGCATTGGGAATGTTGCACGACAGACAACTGCAACATTACAGGAGCCGATACTACAGAAACCGTCCGAACAAATAAACACAAACTGAACTGGAAGAGCAGGAGCTGTCACTCATTCATGTTTCCACCCCGTCTGTTATAATGACGAGGTGAACGCTAACACGTGACGACTCCTCCTTCGTCGTTTTGTTTTTCCAAGGATCGGATCATCGACGCTGGCCCGAAGGGAAACTACTCCCGCTTCATGAACCACAGCTGTCAGCCCAACTGTGAGACGCAGAAGTGGACGGTGAACGGCGACACGCGTGTCGGCCTCTTCGCCATCTGTGACATCCCGGCAGGTGAGCTGTTTACAAACGTTTCATCATCTCTGCTTTGTGAGCAGATTTAGCCCGTTTTCTCTAATCCAAGTCCTGCCTGCACGTCACGTTGTTGTTGTTTGGATCACAGGCACCGAGTTGACCTTCAACTATAACCTGGATTGCCTCGGCAACGAGAAGACGGTCTGTCGCTGTGGCGCCCCGAACTGCAGCGGGTTTCTTGGTGATCGTCCGAAGGTGAGTCCTGACTGTCGCGTCACATCCAGGTGTTTCCAGATGTCGTACAGATGCATTTAAATTTCAGTTATTGGAACTGATTTAACAACAACGTACCGGTTTGACTCCGTCTTGGCGTCTTCCTGCAGAACTCAAACGGCCAAGCAGCTGAGCCCAAAGGGAAGAGGTTGAAGAGAAAGTATAAAAGAAGGAAAAGCGAGGGAAAGAAGAAGTCTGAGGACGACTGTTTCCGCTGTGGAGACGGAGGGCAGCTGGTGCTCTGCGACAAGAAGACCTGCACCAAAGCTTATCACCTGTCCTGCCTGAACCTCACCAAGAGGCCATTTGGTAAGAGACGCCATCAGACCATCAGCTGACCAATAATTCAGCTCATTGCTAACAGTAGTAATAATAATAATAATAATGATGCCCCCCCCAGGACGCTGGGACTGCCCCTGGCACCACTGTGACGTCTGTGGGAAAAACTCTGAAGCTTTCTGCCAGCTCTGCCCCAACTCCTTCTGCAAGGCTCACCAGGAGGGGGCGCTGCGCCCTTGGCCTCCCACCGGACAGCTGTGCTGTCAGGAGCACGACGAGCTGGAGGTACCGGACAACCAGGAGCAGCACGCCGTCCTGGAGACGACCGCCTCAACTGCCACTACTACTGCCGCCGTCGCCAGCGCCGCCACCGCCGCCGGTCGTACTCAGAAAGGCTCCAGGAAGGTGGAGGGAGCCGAGGTAAAAACAAAGGGCTCTAAAAGGAAAGCAGCAGAGGCCTGAAGTGACCTTTGACCCCACCATCCCTCCCCCTCAGAGAGCCAAAAGACCAAACTACACTCTGACACGTACCCCATCTTCAACATCACAAAAACCAGTGCACTGTACATCATCGTCATCAGGGAACGCCGCTCGGCGACGACCTCCAGCTTCGTTCTGCAACATTTTCAGGTTTATCTTCCTGTCTGCACTGAGCACACAGCAGCAGAGCGAGCGCCGGTGACGCTCCATCTCCCACCAACCAGACTGCCTTTTTTTTTTTTTTTTTTAGATTCTTTAAAAAACTTTTTTTTTTTTTTTTTTTTGGGTAACAAAGGAAACAGTTGGTTTCTGCAGAGGAGAGACTGAAGCCGTCGGACGTCGCCGTCTGCTCACTTGAACCTCAGTCACCCCCTCCTCCCTCAACACGATGATTTTCAATAGCAGAGTTTTATAGCTATATCTATATATGTGTATATCAAAGACCAAAATTATGATTACTGGAATAGTGTAAGACATCAAACAGGTTGCCAAATGGATTGTTTTTATTTTTATATATAGTATATATATGCCAGATGTGATATCACACCAAGACACTATGGATAGGCCTCTTTGACCTCGTTTATTCTGTAGCCATAGGTTACATTAAACTGTAGACATGTTGGCTATTTTCCAACCTGTTTTTGTTTTAGCTCAGTTTTTTTTCACCCTTTGGGATCAGGATGCTGAACAATGGCGCTACAAACCGAGTATCTACCTGCCTGTTCGCAGAGCGAGGGCTTTACAGGAAGTATTAAAAGCGAGAGTGCTCTTAAACCGCCGTCTGACGTGAAAAACACTACTGGGAGGTTTAACGGCCTCGGCGCTCTGCTCGCTGGGTGAACCAGATCAATGAAGGAGTGTTGAGTCTGCTTTTGTTTTTCCACTGAAGTATCTGAAAGCTGAGGTACAAAGATGTTTGTGTAGACACACCGCATGCTGTTCGGAGTGGCTTTTTACAGGCGACTCGTCTGCCGTCTGGTTTCGTCGTTAACGGAGGTTTACGAAAGACCTCAACTGTTTTTAATCCTCAGGAGGTTTTGTTTTTTGTTTTTAAGTGTCAGAGCTGAATCCTGTTTGATGTTTAATACGCCAGCGTGAGCTAGGAGGTCACTGGCTAACAAGAGGAAGAGTGGCTGCTTCAGGACTCACTCAGCTCTTTACTGTCCCGGCGAACGCCTTTCTGAACAGTAAAGCGATTAGTGGTGACTCAGACTGCCTGAAATCTGACGGTCGCTCCAGCTGAAGCTCTTTGGTTAGTGAAGAAATCCTCTTTTTTGTTTTTCATGGAGAGCAGTTTGGTCCTGTGGATCAGACAGAACAAGCACTTTGAACAGCAGCTCTTCGCTCACCGAATCCAGACGTGAAACTGCCAGAACAAGGTTTTTATTTTTTTAAGATCCTCACAGGGCCGATTTCAAAGGCGCACAAAGGTCTCGAGGTTTCTGTTGACGTTAATGGTGATGAGGCTTTTCGGCTCGTCTCCAGCTAATGACAGTGAAGGCACCACCGATAAGTGTAGCTGGTTCAGAGACTGCAGGAAAAAAAGGGTCCAACAATCAGCTGTTGTCCTGACATGGCCGCCGTACTGGGGGCTTTAAAAGCACCTTAAATCCCAGTCAGCCCAGGAGAACTGCTCATTTCCAGTACAAGCTAATGATGTCGTGACACCAAGTTTCTCAGTTTCGTTTTTGACTGAATCGTATTCAAGTTTGTTCCGAACAAACTGGAGAGTTTATCGCTCACATCTGTCGGTTGTTTTCTCAGTCTCACTGGTTAATTTTATTTTCTATTTGTTTTGTTGGCAATGGAGGAAAAAAAAAAACTTTGGGACTAGTTCAACATTTTTATTTTAAAGCCACTATCCAGTCTCACTTTGTTGCATTTGTTTCTTCGATCTAAAAATATCTTCAAAAACCAGATTGAACGTTTAGACAAACGGCCTGTTTTATAACAACTGCAGCTTTTTGTGTTTTTTGTTTTTATGATTTTTGCTTTAGGACATGTGAGCCAGACATGTCCAGAGGTGCAGCAAGTATCGGACTTTCTACGTAATGATCTTCATCCTAACCTTGATTTGTCTTGAGTGAATGTAGTCCAGCCAGTTTTTATTTTTTTTGTAAGCACTGTACTTCCCAGTAGAACTGAAGTGTAATGTGTGTAGGGGTTTCTTTCTGTAACTACTGTCATAGTAAACCAGAGACTAATATGTACATACTGTATAAGTGGTAATAGTGATGCATCTATTGTAAATATCATACAGTTTGACATGGTATGTTTTTGTTTTTCTTTATGCAGTGCTCAAAGACTTTTGTGCAGGATCTCACATCTGTTGAATCGTGCAATAAAAGGTTGTTACACATGCATCCGGCATCAGCATCCTCCATAAGTTCAGTCTGAGGATTGGACTTTTACACTTTTACACAATCGGTTTGTGAGCTGCTGTTCTTTGTTTTAGAGAGAAAATTTGGAGTCTAACGTGCTCTCGTTGTCTGACGGGCACGTGTGGAGCTAAAAGCTCAGAGTAAAGCGGCTGACAGCAGCCAAGATGGAGACGATGCTGCAGGAGGCGGTAACTATGACAACTGTCAGTTAGCCAGATTGGGTTGTTCGTTTAACTAACCAGTCTTCAGAAGTCCAAAGCAGTAAATCAGATAAGAGAAGCTGATCAGTAATCGACTAACAGAATAAGAAGCCTCCATCTCTGTCCTCCAGAGTGTTTATTTCTCCTTAAGACAAAAACAAAACAAGATTCATTTTGCATAACAGTAGTAGTACAGCAGCGGCCGAGGGTACAAAACGCTTTTGTAATTTTTCAGTGTAAAAATAACTCTCATACCTCACACCTGTGCCGTCCTCTCGTAGTGCAAACGCTTCAAATAAAAGTTAGGCACATGATGGATACGATACGATCGCAGTTCAATTACACTTAAGTGCTGACGACCAGAAAAACATCGGTCAGTCCGACTTCCCTCCTTCCTTCCTCTCCGTCCGTTCTGAAGAAACAATGATGGAGTTTAAATATCAATAAAAGGGCAGTTGGACTCCCTGTAGTAAGAAAAAGAAAAACAGACCTGTACAGTCCGGAGTCAGGTTGAGGATTATCTGTTTCAGCTTTTTCCACTAAGTGCAACCGACTCATGGCCGAGTTTTAATACTACGCCAAAAACAAATGACATTGCAAGCTTATGGTCCCAAGCAACAATCACAACTTCTCTCTAGTTTGCTTGTAAATATCTGAGCAAGCGTTTAAGTGGCAACTTGACATCTTTCTACTTTGAAAAGAGAGAGAGGAAAAAAAAAAAAAATTAAAACTAGCTCAAAATAAAGTAAAAAGTAAAATATTTCCCACTTTTACATATGATACAAATAAAAAATAAATATCAGCTCTGTTTTTTGTTTTTGTTTTTTTTTTTATCTAGGCATTTCATGATTCATCCAGAAAAATAAAGGTACAAAGAGCGACCGTCATTCTTGTCCCGAACACAGTGCAGCTTATTCTCAGAGTCACTTCCTCCATCAGGAGGCCAGCACGCCCCGCCGGATGATGTCAGAGCCGTAGCGGCGGCTAAGAGACGAGTCGCGTCTGAGCTGGTGGGAGTGGCATCGCTTCAGGCAGGGCTCCACGTCGCCGTCAGCCGGCTTGGAGTCGGAGGCGAAGCCGTCGTTCTCCGTCCCCGTGCGGAGCCGCGTTCTGGGGTACGACGGCTCCGGCGTGTTGGTCAGAGGCCTCAGCAGCGGCTTGCGTCGCTCCTCCATCGCCGCCGCCGCCGCCTCCTCATCCTCCGGCTCCTCCTTCGTGGTCAGCGGCCTCTCGCTCCGTTTAGGGATCCTGAACTTGCCCCAGCCTTTAAGGTGTCCGTCAGAGCCGCCGGCCGGCGCTCTCCTCAGCCAGCCGTTGGCCCTGGTGGCGGCGGCGGCCTCCAACGCCACGCTGGCTTTGCTAAATTTAGTGTTGGTGCTGACATCCAGAGAGACGGCGTTCCTTTTGGTCATTCCTTCGTCTAAGAAATAGTCGTCGTTGTCAGAGTTTCTGATGTCCACCAGCCGGATGGACACCGTCTTCTCCAGATGCTTGGAGCCGAACTTGTTCCTCATCTGGCTGGAGAAGCTGTCCGCCGCCTCGCTCCTCCTCTTCCTCCTCCTCTCCTCCTGCTCCTGGTCGCTGTCTCGTCTCGCTCTGGTCAGCGCCTCCTGCTCGGGGGGTGGGGCTTCTCGTCGAGGGCCTTTCCTGCTCTCGGGTTTGTGCGGTTTGACGACGACTGTTTCCTGAACAGCCTCGGGCTTCGGGAGCTTTGGGAGCTGGATCTCCTGACTCACCTCGGCGGTCTGGATTTTGGCTTCGCCGGCGGCCTCGCCCAGCCCCGGCTCTTTGATCCGGGAGCTTCTGCTGTCCGTCTCCAGCGGTTTGCTCGGATTGTCTCGTCTGTGAAAGTCCGAAAGGCTTTTCCTTTTTTCCTGCTTTAAAGAGCCTCGTTTGGTTTTGAGTCCAGAGTGACTCCAGGGTGAGCAAGACTGGGAGCCCTGAGACGATAACCAGCCCAGTGAGAAGAGATTCTCCAGGTCCTTGGCTGAAGGATCCCCTGAAACAGTTCAGACATCAGTGAGGAAACATGGACAGTAAACCACAGCAGCTTTTGTTTCTGTAGCTAATCAGCTGACAGAATCTGTATATAGAAGCAGTTCTGTTTTCTTTATGTGCATTTCGTTTTGTTCCGTTTCTATTCAGTCTGCGGTAACAAGCATCATCTTTGGTTTCACTGACAGACCTGTGAGCAGCTCGTGGTCCAGCAGCCGGACCTGGTGCTGGAAGATCTGCTCCTGCAGTCTCCACAGTGAGCGCTTCATCTTCTCCCTCCGGGTCACCATGTAGGTCAGATTACGGACCTGAGGAGCAGCAGCAGGTGAGAGAGCGGGACAACACGTCACATATGTCACACACAGTCACACACACAGATACCGCCGCACTAAAAAAAAAAAAAAAAAAAAAAAAAATCCAGAGCCACTGGAACCAAAAGTATCCTGGTCCCAGCTGAACTGAACCCTGATCTGTGACTCATCGGCTCAGCTTTGTCCTGTCCGACCTTGACCTGAGGATTTAGGTGAACCTTTAGCTGATCACAGTTAGCTCGTCAGCCTCAGACTTTCCTGGAGATTCTTTTTTTTTATTAGCACCACAATGAATGGTGAGTTGTTTTGTTTCTCAGGAGAGAACATTTGTCACTGACTTCCTGCTCTGATCAATAAAAAACACTTTGCTCTGAGTTCACGTGAATTTATTGAAATCGTTTGTCGCCTCGGTGGCTCCTGTGCGTTCTGGTGGGGAAGAGGGAACTCACCCTCTCCAGGTCCTGGCGAAGGTGCGTGAAGAGCTGCAGCCGTCGCAGCAGCACTTCCTGCTCACGGCGTGCCAGGCTCTCCTCCTCGTCCTTCTTGGGCGTGAGGAGCGGCTGGTTGAAGTTGGCTTTGCGTTTCAGCTTCCAGTACTGGTACAGGAAGTCCACCACCTCCGGCGGCAGCTTGAGGTGTCCGGCCACTTCCTCCACTTCCACGAACTGGTAGAACTCCTCCTCCATCTCCTGCAGCTTCAGCTTGCGGAGGTTGACTCTCTTCTCCTGCTGGCTGAGGCCGTCCGAGGCGCCGGCCGCTCTGTCCGAGAGGGGCGGCGCCACGTAGGAGGACGAGGCGGCATCTTCCTCCGCTCTCACCCTGCCTCTCCTCCTGCCCTTCTTGTCCCTGGTGCCCTCCTTCTCCTCCTCGCCGCCCGATTCTCCGTCCCGGCACTCGGCGCCCTCCAGCCCTGAGTGTTTGGGGCAGTAGGACTTGAACTTGACCTCGTCGTCCTCTGTGAGGATGGTGTTCATTTCAAGGCTGGCGTGGAGGCCGCAGGTCACGTGGAAGGCAGTCCGGCAGTTTTTCGCTGAGCACTAAAGCAGCAACAAGAACGACAGGTTGGACTTTTTCCAAACTTTTAAATGTTTCCTTCAGTTATTGGTGTCTTTTTGTTAAAATGTGCTCAAAAGTGGCGAAATAACATTAACTAACAAATTCAAGTCTTGTTTTGTTATTTGACGTCTGGCTCTTTGATCGGCTGTGTGAAAAATGAATATCATAGATTTATATAATAAAAGATGTATTGCTGTTGTGTTCAGTTTAAACGAGTGCTCTGGCCAGTTTAATACAATAATAAGTGAATAAAATCTGAATTTATATTTTAATTAAAGTTCTTGAAACTTAAACTTAAAAGAAGATGTGTTGACGTCTGATGAGCTGCCACCTCCTCCCCGCTGAGCTGTGAACTCACACTTTCGTTTCCTCGTGTGAGGAAACGGATGAAGCATCATGCTGGCCGACAGCGTGTACGAACACAGAGGATCACTTTCTACGGGGGCGCTTCGCCATTCGCCTCTTTTGTGTTTGTGTGTCGGGTGGAACGTGAGCGGCGACTCTACCTGTATACACGCTCCGGTCTTCTCTTTGCACAGGCAGCAGATCAGAGCCCATCTGTTGCTGGGAATGTGGGAAACGTTGGTGATCGGCTCCATCTTCTCTGGATTCCCGATGCTCACCTGCACGCCGGACACACAACGGGACAGAGCCGTTCGACAAACACATATCTCTCATATGAACATTTGTATGCAACAACAAATTCATAAAAACAAACTGGCTTTTTTATCAACTATTTATCGGCTCTGGCTTCGATTGTAAACTCATCATATGACTGAACAGAAATTTTCCTGCCAGCCATCAAATTGTATTGATGTCTATGTGAAAATGGCCCACATATCATTAGCAGGTTTACCTGCAGGTTAATACTCGATCATTTTGGTGCAACAAGAGTAAAACTTGGGTCCTTTATCGATTTGAAAGCAATCAGAATCGGGTTCAGTGTCAGTCGTCGTGTTACAGACTCAGAGGCTAACTGGTTGGAGTTGATTTCCACCTCAGGAGACAGATGTTGGTGAATAAATAAAATAAGATGGTAAGCTCAACGTAGTCACTAGTCAGTAAATGACTGTGAATGTTAACAAATAGCTTTTTAAGGAAGTGTGTGTGTTTTTAAAAAAGTAGATTTTGGCTTCACCTCTGGAATCCACAAGGCACAGCTGACATGGACCCACTTGGTTCCACTCCGGGTCGGCTTCATGGCTCCGCCTTTCTTGGGACACAGCTGGCACTTTGGCAGGATGCCGAGGGCGCAGATCCGACACAGCCAGCTGCCCTTCGGGACTTTCTGGATGCCGTAACAGGCCTGGTGAGAAAGGGAAACAGACGGCGTCTCAGCTCCCAGACAGCCAAACAAGAGTGTTGATGAAACAGCTGATCAGCTTTTTACCACAGTGAAGCTTCAGACGACACATTTAGTCTCAAGTTATTAATAAGTTGAGCCATGTTTGTGCTTCTTTCTGGGTTAAAGTCGACACTGCTACTCTATTTTTCAGTGAATCAAACTGAATAGTTGAAAATCAGAATACCGCCATGAGAAATTCGTACTCTGTGTTTTTATCCTTTGAGACAACAACACAACCCTGGAGGTTTCAAACTAAAAGTGCTGAAGCAGCATCAGAGTAGCAGAGTCTCAGAGTTTTAGACACTTGAGGACTCCAGAGCAAACCGAGCCAGAGAAATGCAGCTGTTGTTTAAACTCGTCTGCTAATGACAATAACAAAATGGCTGAGGGTCACTACTGAGCAAACTTCTTCCCCACAGAAGACGACAGTGTTCAGTGTGTTAAGGGTCTGGACCTCTGACCTGGTGGACACAGATGTTGCACTTGTCGCAGAACACCATCTCGTTGTTGTCCTCCCCGTCGGGCGACTGGCACACGTCACACACCACGTCCTCGTCGTACTCGATGCCCAAGCCCTCCTCCGTCTCCATGGCGTGCGTCATGTTTTCATGGCAGCGGCGCTCAAACTCCTCCATCACCCGCTCCATGGTGATCTCGTCCAGCGGTGGCATTGCTGCAAACAGACGGAAGCACCGTTTATCTTCTTCTAGTCACACGATGAACAGCATCTTGAGAAGTAACCGCCGGACTCACCCATCTCAGCAAACTCCTCGTTGATGATCTGCAGCCAGGACACGTCCTCCTCGTTCAGGTCGTAGCGACACATTCCCTCCGCCAGCGTCCGGATGTCCACGTAGCCCAGCGCCTCGGTGCCCGACGTCCGGATCAACTTCTTTGGCCTCACAAACATGACCTCCTTCCCTTTCTCTGCCAGCACCCTGGACGACACAGCCAGGAGTCAGACTCATTTCATCAGCTGAAGAACTTCAGTGTGACCGATCAGATTTAAATCAGCTGGGTTTCCTGGTTGAAACCTGAACTTCTAACTCCGTTGTCGTACCTGGCGACGGGCTGAGGGATGGACTGGGGGCTGACGGGCACCTGGACGCCCTTCTCCCACTCCTGCCTCCACGGGTCAGCGAGGACGTAGTAGTCCTCGGGGTTCAGCTGGTACGAGTCGTGGACTTTCATGGCGGTGATCAGGTCCGTCCTGAAGACCTGCAGCACAAGACGACAACACAACGACTGAACACTTCGCTGCAGTTACACTAACAATTCACAGAGAGCGACAACCAGCATCTGGATGTGCCGACTACTTCCTGTAAGTCCTGTCATCACATCTCTCCTTTTGGCCTCAGCAGCATCTGGACTATAGATGAAAACAGCCCCAAAGCTGCAGGAAGTGCAGACTGAAGTGTGCTGAATTAAACATTAACCCATAACCACCTCAATTATACAGCTGTGATCAAGAGATCAGCAGCCACTTCAATAACAAATCTGAGTGACTCTGAAGCTAAAAAGCTCAAAAGGAATTATTCCAGGTCACTTTCAGATTTTCCATTTTACATATTTACATCATTAAATATTTTATGGGTACTGGACTGTAGGTACAGATACAGTTCATCAGTGTTCACACAGGTTAAAGAAAAAACAAAAACAACTACAGGCCGGCAGCCAATCAGCCAATCAGGATCCTGCTGAGGCCAGAGTCCTTGTTTTGCTTTAATTTGACTGGCTCCTGGTCAGAGGGAGTGTACGGCAGCCTGCAGGGACCAAGTCCACAGGCTGTACAGCAGATAATGGACACGCAGCAAAAAGCACAACTTGAGACATCAGATAAAAACTTTGATTATAAATAGTTTAAGATTAATAATGTCAGACCTCAAAAAAGTCCCTTTTTTTTTGCATCTTTCAAGACTGAAGACATAAAACTGTACTCAAAGAAATAGATAAGAGAGTAGAGAACTGTTGGTGATGAATTAAAACCGTTTATTAAAATCATGATAATAAGTTGCAGTGGACAAACGTACCTCAGAGGGTTTCTGTCCCGTTCCCCTCCTGGGCTGTGATGAATGCTGGGACCAGCACGTGGAATTACCTGGAGGAGAGACACCACAACAGAGAGTTAACGGAGGGTGCGACATGGCTGCTTCTGGATTTCCCCCCATCGGGTAGAAACTTTAACATGAGTCTCATTTGGATAGTCAAAAACAACTGCAACTGTTTTTTTTCCTCTCTGTTTTCAGTTTCATTTCAATAAATTGGTTAAGAGTTCACCACACAAGATCAGGACGAGCTCAACAATTCCTTCTTCTGCAACTAAACGTGCGTGTGAAGCCATCTTGTGGGAAAATGATCAGAAACTCATTTGAATCAAGTTGATAAATCACTCTTCACTTTAAGTCAACTTCCTATTCTGCAGTTTCTCCATGGACAGGTTTAGCTCAGCCTTTCTTATCCTTTGATAACTAAAGCCAGGACAGCATTGAACCCGGAGAGAGGGCTCCGAGGTTATTGCTACACCACACAGACAAATCGGACAATGACAAAATCCAAACAATCGCATATTTTCTGTAATTAGACCTCACTCCACCCTTTTGTGAAATGTGGCACACACCCCACCCATCTGAGACCTTGTGGGTTTGCACCGAGTCTTTCTTCCTAACCTGCCAGGTCGTGTTTATAAGTCCAAATGTGCCTCCTGTCCCTACTCTGTCTCCTGTTTCTCAGACTGTAGACCTTCTCTTCCTTTTCCTTTATCCATCCTCTGCCTTTCTGTCTTTTTCTTTCCCTTTGTTTCCTTCCTGAATATGAGGTATAGATTTAAAAAAACACTGACAGTGACAAGAGGGATGATAAATCCTCTGTAAGAGTACTTACAGAAAAAAATTAATGGTTGTTTAGTGATGCCACGAAAATGTCTTGACTTGTCTGACAAAAGTTTAAAAGTTAAAGATACTGAATCATTATATTTGTGTGACAACCTAAGCAGAAATTGGCGTTTGTAGAAAGTTGGATTTTCTCTGCTGACCTTCTTGTCACTACTTTACACTTTGACTTGTGAATTTCAGGAAGGTGTCGTTCAGGTCTACGTTTGAGCCAGGTGTAAACATGTCAGCAGAGACAATATTTGGCTTACTTCCATTGTCGGAGTCGTCACTGCTGCTGGGGTGCCTGCTTCTCTTCATGGTCGTCTTTGTGCGGAGCTCTGGCGTAGGGACACTTCAGAAAGAAGGCAGCAGGTTAAGATAAAAAATGTCTGTCTATAAATTTCTTCTTTAATCTGTCTCACAATCTAAAATGCTTACTTCCAAATTTGACAGAAAAGCATAAAATCTTTCTCATTTGAGAAGCCGGAAACAAAAAATATTCCACTTTATCGGATTAAGGAAAAGAGATTGTTCAAAATATGTCCAAATAATTTTCTGCCTCTCAACTCCTCACTTGATAATCATATCATTATATTTAAACCAACTATGAAAATAATAGTAACAGCATAGCATGTTACAGATCAGTAAAGGCCTGTTATGTCCTAAACAAACTTAATGCATCCGGATAAACATAATCTGCAACCATCACAATTATTGATCACAACTGATACAGTGTGAGTTTCTAGTCGAGTCATTTAAATTATAACTTCGTAATGCCAGCGAAGCAAACTGCCTCTAATTGTGTATCAGTGAAATAAGAAGACAAAAACAAATACACGTTTCCTTCTGATGTGACAGCCAAGCAGCCCTGAGGACGGACGGACACACACCACACACACACACACACACTTCCAACGATGTCAACAAGGAGTTGCCACATGCAGCACAGACAGGAAGCAACGCCTTGCAGCGCTATGAGCTCCACTCCTGCCGTGCAGGGGAGGACTTTGTACCCCGACAGGTGGAAATATCTCCCCGCTGCCAGCGTGCACAGGAGGGGGGGGAAGAGTTAGCTGGCTAGGCTAACAGCGGGCTAAACTGTTTGTGTAACGCCCCTTCATACTTAGCAGAAAGCTAGCTAGCTAACTAACTAACTAGCGGCTAACTCCAGCAAAACAGCCGTCCAGTTCAAACCCCCCCTTCCCCAGTGTCTCAGCGGAGAGGCGCATAAGGAGATCCTGTGTGTCTAAGACTTGATTGTGGTTTGCATCGAAGCAAAAAACACAACAAAGCGTTGCATTTTCACCCAGACAGCCGCCGGCTAACGTTAGCCGCACCGCTAATCCCCCCCGTACCGTTATGCAACATACGGGGCCTCAGCCGGCGCCTCCAGTGGAAATGTTGTTTACGTTCAGATTTTATTTATTTATTTACTTCGTTAGTTTGATTAAAAACATGTCTCTTTTTTGTTTTTAAAAACAACAAGTGAGAAAACAAATCCCCGGGAAACGGTTAATTATCAGAATGTTTCTTTTTTTTTTCTTCAACAGGCTTAGCAACAGCCAGCTCGTTACATTTAGGTGACGTTTGTGGTTGTTAGCATTAGCGCGCTAGTTAGCCAGTGGCTAAGCTACACTGCAACACAGCGCTCGTACTTAACGTTAGCAGGCTAGTTAGCTAGCGGCTAAGTTACACGGTAAATACAGAGCTTTAGTTTAGCATTAGCGTGCTAGTTAGCTGAAGGCTAAGCTCCACGGTAACCACCGAGCTTTGAAACGTTTTCTCTCTCCCGCTCATTAAAGCTCAACATCCAGCCGCCTACCAAAAGGTTTGTGGGGGTCAACTACCGATTGAAACAAACTGCCCCCCCCCAAAAAAACAAACTTCACATAAACTAAAAGGTGTTAATGAATGCGGTGGCGGTGTTTTGGCTAGCCCAGCGGGGCACTGTGGCAGGTTAGCCACTGGATGAGGTTAATCTTTGGCGCCATTTTAAATGACGATGTCGCGTTTTTCCTAGCGGGCTGCTGGTGCGACTGCTCCGGACACAAACTGTTCCCCCACAAATCACACAAAAAAACACAAAAATGCACACAGATCAACGCAGCCTGCGGTGCAGGACGGAGCGGACGGTACATACGGAGCGCGTCAGGCCGATGCGAGCCGCCGTTAGAGTTTGATGTGAAGCGCAGTTTTGGCCGAGAGTTCCGCTTGACCCGCATTCCACATACACAAACACCGAGCGGCGGCGGCGGCGGCGGCCGGGGAGGAGGTTACCCAGCCCGGCCTGCGGCTGCGCGTCAGGCCGCTGGAGGGCAGCACCAGCCGAGAAGACGAACGACGGGAAAATATGAATCTGCAATGTTTTTATTTGGATTTTTTAAGGCATTAAAATCTAAAAGCACGGCGCACAAATGGTCAGTTTTAGTTAATGAATAAATTTAATTACATTTATTTTAAGGAGAAAACTGTTTTTCTGTTTAGGAGACAAACAACAACAAAAATAATCATTAATCAGTATAAATAAATAATAAATTAGACCGGACCAACCACCCACCCCTAATAAAAGTCAGACTCAGAAACTTCACCTCTATTTTAAGGAAATAAACTTCAGTCATAATATCAATTTTCTTTATGTTAATATACATTTTTCCAAATTGTGGAAATTTTCCTTTTCATTAAATTACATATTTCCCAGCAGTTTGAATTGAGTTAAAACTTTTAATTCCTACAAATTGTGTAATGTTACGGTAAATAAATTGTCGATGTATTTGACTCCTTCAGTTTGGATGATTTTAACCTGCGAAAATAACTCAAATGAAACAGATTCAAAGTTGTGGCTGCTGTGTAAGTCATTGATTTAAGAACCAGAATCACTCACAAGAAGACTTTTTACTAGAAATTGTTTAACTGTTCAGAAAAAAAAGTCATTGGGGTTATTTCATGCAGATTTGGTGTGACAGGCTGTGGAATTAGGGCTGTATGCTGAGGGTTGGGATGGTTGTTTGTGTGCTTTTTACAGATTTCTACATGAAATAAAAGGCAAAAATGCACAATTGGCTGCACATGGTCAACATCTCTAATGTCAAAGGGTAAAATTAGTGCAGAAAAGTCACAAGAGAATACATTTTTCAAGTACAGATGATTACATAACAGGAAGAAGTGCAACAGTGAGAGGCTGCGTCACTGACAGACTCCAACACCATGCTGATGTTTGCACACAGTAATAAATGTCCCGTCTCTGTAAACATGTTCAGTGGACACATCAGGGGACAAAAATAGGTTAATGGTATCACCAGCTACACACATCCAGAAAGAAAAATAACACTTTAATATGCTTCTGATGCACAGCTCGATATTTTGCATTCACACCTCATAGGAACGTCACAATGAAGTCCTCTCACGAGCAGCTATTTGGTGCTGAGATGATGTAAACCGACTGAAGTGAAGCAGATTGTCAAATCACACATCCTGCTACTGCTCCAATACCTCAGAGAAATGCCACATCATCACAGGAATTACAGAGAGAAAATACAGCAAACAGCAAATTGAACAAAGACATCACCAGGAAACAGTTTGAATGGTTGTAAACATGAAGTCTTATCTTGTGAACTCATCACGACACACAGAGCATCAAACTTCTTCACCTTTTCCAGATCTAGTTTTCATTTTTTCCTAATATTCGACTTCCAGCTCCACTTAAAGGGTTCTTGCAAGACAACAGAATAAAAATACCGTATATCAACAGACACTATTTGAAAATGGTTCTCCAGCTGTCAACATCAGAAACAGACTCACAGCTACTTAAAAATAATAAGAGATCCATGATTTTCATGCTTTTCTACTAAGACAGAAATTATTTGTAATTCACTTTTGAAATCCCTTTTTTTTAGAACTATGTACTTAAGCAGCATAATAGTATTTGTAACGTGAAGGACTTAATGTGAAGAAAAGCACAGAAATAACGTGCAGGTTTTATTTGTTTTTCTTTAATAACGGTGTTGCTCGCTGACACCACTGCAGCCAAAGAAAATGATTTTATCTCCCCATCTAATGATGAGTAACTGTTAAACAGAATCACATCACTAGATGCAGTTTCATTATATATTTAATGTGTTCTTGGCATTTATTTTGAAAATGACAAAAGCTGGGAGCCGGGATTAAAAATATCTGATTTACTTTGATCTCTGTGGACTTTGACTTTACGGAGATGCAGAAATCGGTTACCTCAGTCCAAAAATGTTTGTATTGGTACAGTTCATGAGAAACAAGACGCTGGGCCTGAACACAACAAATAACAGATCCATGTGGATAAGAGAGTTTTGTGTTGTTATCCTCACCTTTCCAAGGCCTTGAAACGTTCTGGGAGAGTGAGCTTGGCATTCTCAACCTGACAGTTTCCTGGTACGTCCTGTCGGAGCTCATCTGGTGGCCAGGATGGCGTCGTAGGACTTGCCGGTCCGACACACCTGAACGTTCTGGAAGCCGGTTTCCTCGAGCATGTGGGTGTACTGTGATGGCGGACGCTCCCGGCCCTCCGCCTGCACCAGCATGTTGAGCGAGAAGATCTGGGCCATTATTGGCCCACGTCTGTTCTCAAACAGCAAGGCCTCCACCAGCAGGATGCCGCCACCTGCCGGGAGGAGAGAGCCAATAAGCACAAAAGACACAGAATTCAATGACTTAAAAGCATCCAGTGTGCATTTTTTTAGCTTACCCTTCCTCCAACCTGCGAATATTCGAGAAACAAACCCCCAAATCTGTAATCCTCCATAGTCTCCTCTATCAAATATATATATTCAGAGTATCTCTTGTGCTATCCTAAAGCCGGATACACTCACCAGGTCTGCAGGCGTCATAGATCTTCTTCAGCAGACTCAGGCACTTCTCCTCAGGCCAGTCATGGATGACTCTGGCCAGAACGTATAAGTCAGCAGCCGGGATTTCACCGCTGAAGAAGTCCCCTAAACACCAATAGAGCCCAGTCGGTTCAGACTGGCAGGCCACGCTTTAGATTTGGTGGACGAGGCTGAATGAGGCTCACCAGTCTGGAAAACTACGGCGTCGTTCTCCTGAGCGAAATGTTTCTGAGCTGATTCCACCACCAGCGGGAGGTCAAACACGATGACGGAGGACGACGGGTATGCTTTCACCATCTCTCGAGCAAGAGCACCGGTGCAACCTGGGAAGTATTCAGGCAGAATATTTTGTGTGTATTCACTTTGTTTAGAGTGAAATCAAAATGTCTGAAACAAGAAAATGTGCAGGGCCCAGGATGGATCCCTGAGGAACACCAGTTTAACAGAAGGCTTCTGATCATCTGCACATAACTGCGCGACGGGGAAAGTAACATTAGCTTCATATTAAAATACTGCCGACACATGAAACAGCATTTCACTGAGAGCAGTTCGGCTGGATTTTACCTCCAAGATCTACAATCGTCTGAAAGCACGAGAGGTTGAACGCCGTCACAATGTCGTGGCCGTCAAGAACCCAGGAGGAGTTCATCAGGCCCATGAACTTCAGCATCTCCTCTTCTGACCTGCGTGGGAATATTTTACTGATCAAACCCATCGATGTTCACATGGGAACTCATGGGATTAGTCCATAAACCGAACTCAGCACAGACCTGTAGATGGCTTGGAAAACATCTTCAGGTGGAAGGCCAAAGGTCTTCTCGTTCTGGTTCCTTCCCTCCCTGCGAGGCCACAAAACGACTCTTTGAGTGTTTGTTCTTGGTTTGAGTTCTTATCTCAGGCCACTTAATGTGTGAACATTATCAACAAAATGGTCGATTCTGACTCATCTTTGAGAAACAAAAAAACTTTTACTCTCTCTCCGCTTTTTGACGTGACCTTTTTTCTCCCTTTGAGCCCACAAACCTGACGGCGTCCGCCATGTTGCTCCACAGCGGGTAGATGGTCTGCGACTGGTAGATGATCATGTCGTGAAGCGACTTGGCGCTGCCTTTGCCCAGGTAAAGGTTGGCCACGTCGGTGCTGCTGTAAAAAGCTGTTTCAGAAGAAGACCAGATGTTTTAAGGTCGAGCTCAACAATCGGTAACAACAGCGAGTCGAGACGCTCAAGAATTCACTGAAAATAAATTTAAGCTAACATGGAGCAGACAACCTTCAAGTCGGTGAGAAAAATACAAATATTTTCTTATTCCCAGTGAGAGAATATCTTATTTTATATATTAAGAATAATGAAATGACATTCTGTGTTTACAGGCTTGTTGCAGCAGTTTGGTCTTCAGTTGATCTTTCTCCTGCGATCCGCAGAGACCACAGAAGTTCAGGCCGTCTGCGGATCGTCGTCGCCGCCATCCTCACCTGTGCCGTCCGTGGTCTCCACCTCCAGGATCTCGATGCCCACCAGGGCGTCCAGCAGCCTCTCCATCCCGTCCACGCTGGCGTCCAGCTCCCGGGCCACGCGCTGGGCGCTCAGGGGCTCCTGGGAATTCAGCAGCAGGTCGAACACTCCCAGCTCACAGGCGGAGAAGATCACCTGCAGGGGAGGGACACACGATTACCCAGAAGCCCCTTTTAGAAACGTCTGATAACGGAGACACTAAGAATCACAGCCTTCATGTTTGTCGGGTCGCAGTAGTTGGAGTGAAACAAATAAAATATATTTTTAAATAATTCAGGTAGCACCGAGCAATTAATTATGAGAAGTGAGTCGGTGGGATCAGAATAAAATCTGGAGTTGAACAATTTAAACAGAGTAAAATAACAAAAAAAGGAGTTTTACCTTCGACACCCTGAAGCCGTTAAAATACTCCAGAAGTTTGAAGGGATAGTCCAGCTCGCTCTGGGACAGATGTTCTGCCATCTCTGCTGCACAAACACAACACAAACACAAACACAAACACAACACAACACAACACAAACACAAACACAAACACAAACACAACACAACAGTACTTTATCGCCCCCCCTCAGTGCTTTCAGACCTCCGTGTCCTCCGGATCCGGATCATCCGTCTCCTGGAAAGCGGCCAAGATGGAGGTCAGGTTTTTTATTGTTGAGTTATTTTGTTTGTTTGTTTGTTTGTTTGTTCTGTTTTTGTTTCAGCCTGATGTCGGTTTGGCTGCAGCCGGAAACAGCAGCCAGGATGTCGGTGTGTGATGCGGGATGAAGCCGCTGCAGGTGTGAGGTCCAGCCGGACTCGGGCTGTTGGATCCGGCAGCCTGGAGGTCCGGGACCGGCCGCAGCTCAGAGGTGGGGGGGGGGGGGGTCTGATGACGTCAGGACGGCTTATCTTTACTTCAAGACGTCATCACGTCGGGACGTCGATCAACGTTAGATTTTTTTTTTTTTTTTTTCGAAAATTGCGACAACAAAAACAAAAACAGGACATTTGCTAATTAAAATAAGAATAAAAATGATGAAAATTAAATGTTTTAACGGAACTCAAGAACCTTAAAAATATATCAGCATATTTGTTTGACCGAATAAATTTATAAATAAGAAAAATAATAATAAACAATAAAATTAAGACAAAAAATGAAAACATAATTTTGTATTTACTAAATAAAAGCATAAAACTAAATATGTTGGCGTAAAAATGATAAATGATGATGATGAATAGAAAGTGACTGAAATGTAAAAATTGTTTTAATGTACATGGTGATTTAAAAAATTGCATGTTCACATTAATATTGATAGATAGATATACTTTATTTATCCCAGGCTGGGAAATTGCAGAATAATATGTAATTTTAATTTCTTTAATTTTTCCTGTGCTGTGCAAACACATGAATTTAATGTACATTTAACTTTTTCAACATTTTCTGTATTTTATTTTCACTTATTTATCCTGTATGAAGAGGAATGTGCTCTGAACAGTTTGTTCCTGCTCTCCATAATGGATGGATGAATGAAGAGAATTCATTTAGTTTCTCATCCTGAAGATCAGCTGTGAAAGATGTTTGTTTCCAACATTGCGGGGGTAAACAATAAAACCCAACAGCAAATAAACTCCAGACATCTTCAATTATTAACCAAATTGATTTATTATGCATGAACAAATCCTTTCCAGCCTCTGTCACGCAGACACGCACACACACACACCCAACATTTAAATACATGACGTGGTGGGATTTCGGCATAGCTCACTTGGTTGTTGCACATGCTTTAATAAAATGATAGATATATTTACAGAATAAGCAACAGCTCCGAAAAAAATTCGCAAGAACAGCTCCCGGTCCGCCCTGCAGCACTTTGCAACACTCCTTTTGTTTTTTTTTTCCTTTGTTTGTTTTTTGGAAATTCAAACATTTAAAAGGAAGTTCAGAACTGAAAGAAAAAACAAACAAACGAACGATGGGGGTTTTGGCCAAGACGACATAGCAGTATACGTTTATGGAGTTTTCATCATCTACATAAATATGGCAGTAACACTGAGAAACTCATACGGTCTATTTACAAAACTGTGAAGTGGGGAAATATTACAGTCTGTGTGTGGACGACTGCCAGAACATCTGCCTTCTTTAAAGTCTGGGGGACTGAGTCTAGGAGAAACTGACACCTCCATCCCTTCGCTTGCTCACCTCCTCTGTTAGACCAGTCGGGACTGACAACAAACAAAATAAGGCACAATTAATACTTGGACCATTTTCAGGGGCATCTACAGACTTGCAGCTGGCTTGTGAGGCATGTAAACAATTGAGTCGATTGATTAGGACTGCCTTATCACCTTCCCTTTGTGTTCCCGATCAGTGATTCAGTCCATCTGATGTGATTCAAAACAGGTTTCTTATGGCAAGGACCTTGACCCCCCCCCCCCCCACAACACCACCCCCCCAAAAAATAAAAAACCCCAAAACAAAAACAAAATAACAACCGAAAAAAACCCTTCCCTCCAGTCTCTCTCGCTCTATGCTACTCAACAAATACAATCACATGGTGACAAACAAAGAAAACTAGTAGTGCATACACTACAAACAACAGGAAAATGCATCGCCCTGCCAATTACCTTTGGTTAGGCCACAGCACTGCCCTTTCAACTGGGGGTGGGGGGGGTGACTGAACGAAATAAACAAATTAAAGAGGGGAAAAAGAGGGGGGATAGATTGATAGATAAGCTGTCCAAAGCTGAAGCAGTTTCAGTTGCAATGTGACTAAACCACAGATAAAAAGAGAGAAATCTGTTTCCCATCCCAATGCACCGATCGTCCCTGACCGACCTCCGCCCAGCACTCAGCGGCGACCACAACGGCCACACGGCCCCCCCACCCCCGACAACAACATATTCAGATAAATCTCAATAGCACAAGCTCTCTGCCCCCTCCCCCCAACATGAGTTTGCTGTCATTATATATTTATATAAAAAGAAAGGGAAAGGAAAAACAAAAACAAAAGCCCCTCCTTGACGGTTTCCAAACGCTCTCAGTTGGCGGTCGTCTCTGTTGGATGAAGAAGGAAGGAGGTTCTGGGCGCCGAGACTTGAGCCCCGTCCTTCCAGAACAGCCGCAGCACCGGACAGACTCAGGAAGTTGCAAAGGTCGAAGAGATGGTGAAGAGTGGTGGGTAGATGGATGGGGTAAGGAGGGGGAAGGGGAGGAGGACGTGGTCTGGGAGGTCTGGGGCGTCTGGGGCGGTCTGTCGCAGCTGTTTGGGGCTCCTGGCCGTGGTCGGTGTGATGGAACCGCTCAGTCGTGTTTCAGGTGGTCCTTGATGTCCTCCTCGTCCGTGTACTCCGACGGCTCGTCTCCGGGCTTCAGCAACCTGCCGACGTAATCGTATTTTTCTGGAAGAAATAAACTGAATGTTGCTTTTCTTCATTCAATAAACTGAAAATTTATTTAAGGCTGCAAATTATTTTCATTGATTTAAAAAAGGCAAATCTTCAAATGAAGAAAGTTTCTGCCTGTCAACAAGAATTCAATAAATAAATGAAAAATGAGTGATTCATTTCCTGCTCTACGTCTTTTCCTCACTAACTGAGACGAATGCTGACAGCAGCCTGATAAACACCACATAATTCCATCAGTCACAGTTTGAGACCGCTGAAGGTTCAAATATGTCCGGCTTTGAATTTAAATTTTATGCTCAGTCCTGGAGACGTATTTCAATCAATTAAGTTTAAATGAAACACTAGAATAGAGGAGGGGGGGTTGTAAAATTACAGATTACAGATTAAACCTGCGTTTCATTTACAGCGGGAACAGAACAATCCTTGGACTGTGACATAAGTGATGTGAAACGCAGAAGTGCTCTTTGTTTTTGTCCACTTTCATTGCTTCCTGCAGATGTGGTGGCAGGAGATATTTTTAGTTTGGTTTTATTGCATGGCAGTGAAAAACACACTCCAAATTTAGTTCAACAAAACATTTGACAAAAACTTTCAAAGGAGCTGAAACGATTATTGGACAGATCATAACTTCTTTTCTAACAATATGACAGGAAACTCAACGAGGAAAAGTCCGTCAATCATTTAATCTGATTCAAACTGGAGAAGGAAAGCAGAATAATTCATTAGCTCTTATTTAATCTACATGTAGAGACACATTTCTCTGAACATGAAGGAAAACTGATGATAAAAGTTGATGCGATGAAAATGTAACACGACAAACACTGATCAGAAGCCAGCCACTTCGATCTGACGCCTGTGTGTCAGCTCCTCGGTGTGAACTGATGGAGGGCTAACGGGCCTTAAATACCACGGGTGTATCTGTGACCCTGGAACTACTCAATGCCTCAAACCTTTTCCTCACAGGTATCAGACATCCAGCCTACCCATGAACTGCATCTCCCATTCCCTGACGCTCTCCATCTGTACAGCATTGAGGTCTGACAGGTCGTCGTACTCGTCCCGCAGGGCGTCTTTCTCCAGGCAGAAGGTGGCCAGGCCTCTTGAAGCATCCCGGCCCGCGAAAATGCCGTAAGGGCCATCTGGGGAAGCAAACGCAAAAGAGAATGAAGCTTCAACAGATACATTTCTTTCTTACTTCTCATTTTAGAAGGATAACAATCCCTCCGAGTGAGAGTGAGCGAGAAGAAGGTGATAAAACTGTACAAATACTGTCACAGCCAAGCAATAAGTTAACGCAACACGGGACATGTGACCGCCGCTGGTGCTGCTGCTTCAAAAAATGAGAAAAATGAGAAAAATCGCATGAACACAACAAAAAAGGAAAAATCAGATCCGCTTCTCCTTTTCGAATGAGTCGTCGTCGTGTTGAAGGTGACTTAGCCGAACTCTGCATCCATGTGATGATGTAATTAGAGCTGGAGGATGAGTTTGGACAGAAGTGACGGTGTGTTATGGTCTGGGATTGCAATAATCATAATCCTGCTTCTCACTGCACTTCAAGAGCCCACAAGAGTTCAAGTAGAGCTGCAATAATTAGTCCACTGATCTACAAACTGCCGACTACTTTGATCATCACAACACATTAGGGCTCGTTGTTGCTTCACGAAGGCCGAGCTTTTGATGTCGATATCCATATTGGAGAGTTAGACAGAAGCCATCTATTATATATTTGCCATTATGCCTTTTCTCAGAACACATTTTGGCGCTGTAGCTTCGGGGTGAGAAGCCAGCTCTGCTGTCACACTCATTTCCTCTCATCTCTCCAGTAACTTCCTCAAAATGTCCCAAAAATAAAACTGATGAGACAATAGCACACACATAAAAATGAATTATGATAAAGAACCAAGCAAGATGTTCCACAGGTGAAAAATAACTATTACGTGGCCTTGCATCATAAATCTTGCAGTCCGAAACACGGACTGCAAATCAAGATGGACGTCGGCTTCATGACACCACCGACAGGTTTCTGGAGATTGGGCTACTCCACTGCTGCCTGGCATTTCCTGACTCTGCCACAGACACGTGGGGCATGTGGAGACAAGACTTTGGTGCACGCCACTTCTGCATCAAGATTAAGTTCACTCCTGTCTCTCTCACAGCGCCTCAAATTTACAAGCTCCATAAACCTTTTCCTGATGAGTTTATGGTCTCAGTCTCTGGTTTCAAGTCTTCAACACAACATGTAAATTTTTTTAAATGATGTTGCATTTAGAGGGAAACAGAGCAGAAAGGAGGTGATGGGTAAGGGGGCGTGGCTTCTTCTGGGTTTAAAAATCCAAGATGGTGAGAGTCAAATTACAAACTTGAGGCTTCAAAACAACAATTAACCAACCAACGGGTGGCATCACGCTGGGTTCAGTAAAACGTCATTTACACTGTGAAGCTTCAGCCAAAAGATCTTCACATTATAAGAATTGCACGGCACTTGTTGCTCTTTTGTCCTGTTACACAACTTTTTACAATAATAATAAAAAAAACAAAACAACAACACTGATATGTGGTAGGTAGTTTAGAGGTAGAGGATATTACAGAGGATTTGGAAATGATTTCCTGTTATCTAAATTATATCATTTATATCCCTTAAAATGCTGTGCTGATAGTCACTCTGTCCCTTCTTGCCCTGGGCCTGCCACGAAGCCCTTTAAATCATACGTCATTCCTCCACCAGCAACATCTGACCAGCATGTGAAAGCGCTACCGCCCCTCTGGTTTTCTGACTCTAGTTGTGCAACAGGAAGCAAAAGAGGGAAAAAAAAGTCCACTGTTCAAAACACTTTTTGTTTTTTTTAAGAGTTCACAAAGCAAAGGTGTATCACCTCCAAGATTAGATGTGCTTTTATGTTGCACAACCTGACAAATGAGCACTTTAGATAAAACAGCTTATGCTATTTGACAGAAGTGCCAAAAACAAGACAGGAGATTGATATTTTTGTTTTACAGCCTATTATTGGAATCACATTAATTTTTTTTTATGTCCAGAATTACTCTGAATATTGATTGAAAAACTTAAGTGTGTCCACTGAAAAGGGCAGCTGCAGTCTGCTGGACTCTAACCAGAAGTACAGAGCTGCAGCTGACTAGCTGCTTTGGTGACTAGTTAATAATTAGGTGTGAAACTGTTTGGCTGGGTCACTGCATGTTTCAGCTGCTATTCGTGGAAGACAAAAGGTTTCCATATTACAGTGACAGGTAATAAAGGAACAAAACAAAACAAAGTTTGACCCAGAAAATACCGGATCAACTACAATATAAAAAACTATTCTGACCAGGCGGTAAGTTGGATGACAATTTAAGATATGACCTGCCAAGTCCAGCATGGCTCCAAGTGTGTGTCATGATGTGCAGGGCTGGACAGATTCAGGCCAACTTGGCTGGCTGCTGACTGCGAAGCAGCAGACGTGACACACGAGTCTCTGTGGGAGTGTGTTTGAATAATTATAGTTTATCACACAGGCCAAAGAAAATGTGGAGAGAGTTAGCCCTGCTGGTCAAAGGCACAGACACACACCAGTAAGGCGGTGTGGTGTGGTGTGGTGGGGGGGTCAGACAAGAAATGCATCATATTTGTCCACAAACCTGAGCTGCAGTCATGTGTTTAACTTTGCACGGCAGATTACTGAGAGGCCTCATGTGCCGAATCCGCCCTTTTCTGCAGAAAAATCCCCTCAGATGAAGGTTCATATCTCAGTGCACAGTGAGCTCCATCACTGGTCCGGACCAGACAGCCAGACGGTGCAGTGTGTCTGTGAGCACGTCGACAAGCTAACAGGCTAAAGTTAGCAGGCTAGCTGGTTGAACACAAACCCAAAACAAACAAACAAAACACACCCACACACCAACAAACGCAGTTTTAACTTGTCTGAAAAGTTCCACCGGTCCAATAACAAGAGATAAAAATGTTTTAGTTTAGTTTAAAGCCGTTGAAACAGCTTCACAACAGCTGCGACCCCATTTGCCCCCTCCCCTCCGAGAAACAAACACTCACTGCTGGCTAGTTAGCTCACAGCTAGTTAGCATCCCATTCAAAAACACGGACAAAGCCGTGCTAAGCTAACGGCGGCCGTTTGCGCCCAAATTCTGACCCGGGACAACTCGCCACAAACTGGCAGGGGCACGTCAGCTAACACGCCCGGCTGTCAGGTGCGGTCCGCCTCCCTCCCCGACCTGCTCACCTTTCCCGTAAAACTTTTTCCCGGTGGTCACGTCGAAAACTTTCATGTTGACGGCCATGAGGATCCGGGGGCTCTGCAGCCCGTCGTACTCCCGCAGCTGCTCCAGGGTGAAGTCCCGTCTCCTCATCTTGGGCAGAGCCGAGGCCTGGTCGCCCTGGGCCGCGTCCGGGCCGAGCCGCCTGCCCCACCGCCGGTACGCCGCCAGGCAGACCGCCACCAACAGCACCAAGATACCGATATTCAGCAACATCCCGCCGAGGCCGAGCCCGTCCGACTCCTCCGCCGCCCCCTGCCCGCCGCTGGCGTCCACCGGTCCGCTCGGACTGTCTCCATCGTCCGCCATACTGCTCCGTACCCGCCCCTGGACTGGCGCTGCGTTCACGACCCGCCGGAACGACCCGCACACTAGTTGAGCGGCCTTCGGGTCAGTGCGAAACCGGAGCACGGAGCGTTGAATGCACACCTGCAGCTACACTATATACACTATATTTATTTCTGTTCTACTATATTTATTTATCATTATTTATTCATTACCGTGGATTAATCGTCAAAGACACCAAAACACCTGATCGCCAGTTGCCGGAGTCCAAAATGACTTATATTAAATATGAAACATTTGACCAGAAAAAAAAAACAAAAAAAACCAAAAAAAAAACAAAACAAACAAACACCAAAATTATTGTTCCCTAAATTATCAGTCTGATTTTAGTTCATCGCAGGGAGGTCTGTTCCGCCACATCTTATTTTGGGTGGAAGGATTACGAGGAGCATGTGAAGGCAGCAGAGCACCCACCTACCAACGTGACGAGTCGAAACAGCGAGTTGTTTATTTTTGTCCCTGTCGGCTTCCGTAGCTCGAAGACTGACGGTGCCAAAACTGAGTGTTTCCAACATTATTGAGTAATTATCGTGTATAATTATGAGGCTAACCCGTTTTAATCATCACTACTGGCCTTCTTTTGGCTGCAAATGATGTTATATTAGTTGTTGTTCTTTGCTGTTCACTTCTCCTTTTTTAGTCTTTATCTTCATGCTATTTGTTCACTTTCAGTAAACACATTCTTCTTAGGGTGATAAGCACTTTGGAGAAGAAACATCACTTTAGATTTAGGGCTGATCAGACGGTTTTAAAGAAGGTAATGACAGCTGATGGGAACAAAAATCTGCTCATCAGGCTCCATGAGACTTCAGCTTCACCAGATTAGAATAAATAAACAAACAAACAAACAAAAAAAGCATAAATAAGTATACAAGGCAGAGATCTGCAAGTGTGAGTGTGTTGAACAGATCACACCAACACAAGATTGTACAATCAACTGTTATTTTGTATTTTTTTGCATTTTACAATTCATCAACATGCACCGCTTTAGCCTAAAACACACTCAAAAACCACATTACCAATAAAACAGATCACTTCTTGAAATCAAAATGATAATTGAATAGCAAAGGATTTTTTATAGTATTTACATTTTTTTCTTTAAGTTCAACTCTAAAACCTCTTAAGTCCGCTGATGAAGTAAAAGGAAAGTTAACGATCAAAGTGCTCTAGAGCACCAAGCCTCAAACATAATATGAAGTAAACTAAAATATACTGTAGTTTTATGATGCTAGCGCAAACCCATAATTCCAGCAAACATTCTTTAAAATCATTTAATAGCAAAAGCCATTTAAAACTGCACTGATTACCTAAGACTAATCCATCAATCAAGTAAATGGAAAAATAAAAAGAATAAATTATACTACCTCTGGGTGTAAAACGGGACTTAAATGTAAAGCTTTCCCAGACAAATTTGTCATCATTTTTCATGGTGTCAATTAAGAACTGCTGCAACGGTTTAGCTGTGATGCCGGTCGGTCTGACAAAAAAAAAAAAACATCAGGGCACATCTGTTATGGAGCAGCAGCTTCAGGGGACCAGTCCTTCACAAATTTATGGCTGCAGCTGTCAAGTTTGATTGTCATGATGAAAACTGAAGATACTGATGTCTCAAAAGACAAAAAAAAAAAAAGAAAGAAAGGCAAGTGGTGTCAGTTTTTAACACATTCAAACCCCAAAGAATCAGTTGGGAAGACTTTAAAAAGCTGAATTTTGTCATTTTGCCACCGATCGCCCTCCAGTCATCCTGGTGAATCAGATTAAGGCACACAAGACTATCTGCAGTATGTCTTATCTTGGCAAACTAGATTCACAGTTCAAAAGCTCTTCACAGACCAGAGCGGTTGACATACTGTGGAGATCAACAGACATGTTGAAGAGTTTTGGCATCTGAGAGAAAAAAAAGGCAAAATGCAGGGAATGCATTTTTTTCTGTAAACATTATGAGCTGTCAGGCGCACAGATTCAAGCTCACTGCCTATGCTTGCTTGCTTTAAAATGAAATGCACTGATAAAAACAATCAAATGAAGTCAACCACGCTCAGTCCCTCCTCACACACTAACAGTTTGCCTCTGAAAAGAGAGAACGCTGAGCTCAGAGCTGCCGCCGCTGACGCCTCTCTCTGCATCTCTTCGATCCAAACTCACGCCTCGATGAGTGGAGCTTTCATTTATTTGGTGCAACGCTTTCTTTCTTCGTGGCGCCGGCCTCTGTCTTCTTCGTCTGCGCTGCTGCTGGTTTCTGGGCGTTGTCTTTGGGTTGTTTCTGAGCGGCGGCAGGTTGAGCGGCGGTGCTGGAGGATTTGGAGGCCTGTGCGGGCTTTGAGGTAGTGTTGGAAGGATGTCGCCGACGCCTCCCTTCGTCCCCGGCCGAGGATGAGTGACGTCTCCTCCTGCCTCCCTCCTCTCCCATCGGGGGCTGCTGACGTTAAGGTCAAAGGTCACTTATTATGAAACAAGGACACAATGATAGCAGCAGGCAGAGCTACGCCCTACAGAAGATACTGCATCACAGAAAAAGCCACTTCCTGTCTCCTCAGGGGGCGCGGTCGCTTCTTCACGTCAAATCATAACGATACAAATTTCAACAGCTTGAAGATTTTGCGGCTCGTTTTCAGTTGCAGTTTAATATTTGAACAAGATCTTTATCCGTTTCTCATTCATAAACAGTTAATAATTCTATGAAGAGCGTTATTGAGCAAAGAAATTAAAATTTTACTTCAGTACTTTTAATATATTTGTGACGTGCGTTGTCATCATGGAGGAGACTCACCACCACCCTGAAGTCCTCCAGGTTCTTGAATTGGGAGAGATGTTCCTGCAGCTTCGGGTCAATCGGCTGGTTCTTCATCTTTGAATACTTTAAAAAGGCCCAGAACTTTTCCAGCCCGTACAACTGACCTGGAGGAGGAGACAGAAGCGGAAATGATTCAGTTTCCATGCTGCGGTTTAGCCATCTCATCACTGCTTCATCAGCATTTGTGTTATTTCGTCTTTTCTCTTTTCTTTAAGCATTGGATCAAACTTGATGATGAACGTGGCTGCACACGATAAATCAGATAAAAGCAATTTCCTTGACATGGAAGTAACACCTGGTGTTGAATTATGGGAGAAGCTTCGACTGCTCTTCCTGAATCTGGATCTGGATCTGAATCCACCAAATTTAGCCTCCTGGATTTCTAAAAATCCACACACTGAAATATACTAGAATGGAATTTATTACAAATGGCTGATGGGCCATTTTAATTAATGTATCATAATTGGATATGACTCACAGGAGCGGTGTGTGGTGGTGACGGGCTTATTTGGTCTTGTGTAGTTCTGCGTTGACACTAAAAGCTCCCTGACAGATCTGTGACTGGGAAACATTTTGCTGCACACCAAACTAAGTGAGCTGGAAATACGTGGGTGATGCCGCGGCCTTGGCTCTGCTCCACTGAGCCACACGCAGTGGTGGAATGGGTCAAGAAACTGACATTAATCCGGTTTTCACTTCTTTTTCCACACAGCTACACATTCACAGCTTAGAGGGTTGAGATTCTGCAAAGTTCACTTTTAAGTCGAGTAGAGCAGGTTTATTTTATTTCAACCCTTCAACCCTCACTCATCATTAATTAGCAGTGTATTTAACAATGATGAGATGGTTTAAAACAGACTAATGTGGCTACCAACACAGTAATACATATTAGAGCACAGACATAATTATATTTCAGTGCTCAACTCCACTCTTGGACTGGATAATAAATCCTTTATATGAATATGCATATACAGACAATTTCTCAGTATTATGAAGCATTTATTAAATGTTTTTTTATTTCTTTTTCTAAAAGCTTCATCGGTTGTGCTACACTCCCACACCCAAATACTTTCACTTTAAAGGGCAGAGTGCACGATGAAAGGTTTGTTCTGTCATAAATTATAAATGACAGAGCTATTTGTTCCTTTCAACATGGGGAGCTGTGTCTTTCTTCTTTTATTCCATTGTTGCTGTTAGCAGTGTTGTACTAAATTGGGGAAACATCAGCTGTGTGGTTTTTACTGAAAGTTGCCAGTCAAGTTTGGGACCTTCTGAAGTTAATTACCTTTCTCAAAATCCTTGAGGGTCTCTTCTTGAAAGTCTTTGAACAGATCTAATCTGAATCTTTTCTCCAAACCGTAGCTGTAGTATCTGAAAAGACACTCCAGTCCATACCTGCAGGGGGGAAACACAAATATTTACTTGCACTCTGACCTCACAAGTACACAAATGACACTCTGCCTGAAAATCTGGCTCCCGTGCACCAGTTTATTTACATGGGTGGGATGTTGTGTCATGTAGCTGCTGCGCTGTAAGATGATCTTTTTGACTTTCCCTTCATACATCTTCAACATTTCACCACATACAGCTCTTTCCCACGGATCATTTGGGACTTGAATGCAGCTGACAGAGGAACCAGACTGACCAGTCGACCCGTTTTTGGTTAAGACGATTTGCTGGATAAAGAGCTGATGGGGTTGTCTAGAGGTCTGCTCACACACCCTGAATTTACATTCACTGCCACCGCACACTTACATAGACGAGAATGTGGGCTTGGCAAGTATAATAAGGTGCTTCAAGTTAACCTGCTGCTGCTGATTAATGGCAGTCAAACACTACTGCACATAAAAATATCAGAGGTTCCCCTGAGCTGTCCCAGATGGAAACCAGTCATCCCACACACACTGAAACATATTCAAGTTTAAATTGATCCCAGAGAGTTTTTCTGGCTAAATGTCACAACTGAATCAAGTCATGTTTACGGTTTGTTTCCAGAGCTCCATTTTGTTTTTCTGGCCTCTGGAACTGAAATGTGCTTGCATGGGGCTCAGTGTTTCATTCAACCGCCACACCTGTAGTTTTCTTTGGCGTCTTCCACTGCATATTGTTTGAACTCTTCATACATCTTCCTGTTGAAGTTGTCCCTCAGGAAGAACGACCAGAACCTGAACAGAGTGTTCATCTCCTGAGACTGGCCAATCCCCAACCGTTTCCTCTCTGGAAGACGTCGATTCAGTCACAGACAGACAGAAAGAAATCAACAAATTCATTATCTCGGAGAGAAGACCGTTCACGATTCTGATCCCTGTGAATTTAACACTAAAAGACCAAATGAAAGATGATTTCAAACTCAAAGACTCCTTATTCCCTCTCATATTAAATAACCTGTGAGCATGTGCTTGTGTGATTGAACAGCACTATCAGTTTTTGCGTCCATACCGTTAAGGCACCGTCGGCGGTACTTGTGGTATCCCTGCTGGGTGAAGCCGTTGTCTCTCAGCAGTTCGTGGGATGGATGCCAGAACTTAGGCAGAGACTGGGGGGTGCAGCCGTAACTTCCTGACAGTGGAGCTCCTTCAGATGGAGAGGCGTTGGAGCTGCTGTGGGGGGGACGAAGATGAGAACCAAGATATGAAATACACATTGTCTTGCCTTTATTTGTTTGTTTGATCTGTGAATCAAAATGGAGTTAAAATTTTAGTGAGCAAGTCTTTATTACTGTAAATATTCTGAAGCGATTGGCTGCTTCTCTCGAAATATTTGGTTTTTAATCAACTAGTAATTTCCACCTGTTTCCTTTAAACTGAATGTGCAACTGATTCATCAGAAGATAACATGTGTGAGTGACAGCACTTTAAAAATGGAGCTGATAAAACATCGGTTTAACTTTCAATCCAGGAGCACATTTTTTCTGCCAAGTCTGTTTTTTGTTCTGCAGCGTTGCATAAAAAAAATACTGAACTGGGTGGGAGGCCCAGAGAAGAACCTATAGTTTGGATCAGATCTGGGTGACTCATTCTGAGTATGATTTCTTCATGTGTGTTTCTTGATGCCGGCCTTGGTGGAGGTCTGCACTCTCTCAGTGCCCTTCTGGCACTTGTAATATTCACGATCGTCATTTATTTAAAAAATAAAACACAGTTATTGTTTTATTTTGTGAAGCCATGACAAATATGAAAGTAAACCTCATCGTTTTTGACAGCGAATGTGTTTGTGCTGACTAACGGTGACACACGGTCTGTACCTGCAGAAGTCAATATTAAATGACTTTGGCCAAAAATAACCTCTGATCTGTAATTTATACCATTAATGGCACACTGCAGCATCTTGTGAAACAGAACAACAGCAGTAACAACACAACAACAACTGGCAGAGTGAAAGTAGGAAGTGACGAGGTTGTGTTCTTTTATTTGTGCCATCTAAGATGGAATGAAACTCTACCGGACCTGATGGATGCAGAGCGCGGCCGGTGCTCCCGGGAGTCCATCACCCAGCCGATGTGGGCCTCCTGAGGAGGGTTGGAGCTGTGGCGGGTCTTCTTCTTCCTCGGCATCTGTAAGGCCAGAGTAGACAGGGAAAAAAATAATAATAATCACAAAAACCCTGAATTGTCAAAAAATTTCAGGCAACTGCTGCCTGTAAATGAGGTTCATCCTGCAATTTTCACAATGTAAAACACAAAGACAGTAAACAAAAGTGACATTTAAATCACACAACATGCATCACCAGGCCTTAACCCTTTCAGAGCCACTTTGAGGCTTTTCTGTTGTTTCATTCTTTGTGTCTGCTCATTCTTTTCAGCAGTAATGCTCCAAATATCTTATATTCCACATCTTTCTTTATTCTACAACTACAATAAGCTACAAAAATAAGGCAACAAGGTCTAAATAGGTTTAAACACGAACCAGTGTATGAGTTTAGAACAGACCAGAGAACTTTGTCTCTTTTATGATGTATAGATATCTACTTTGAAAACTATAATGCTATCATCATCGTCATTGTTGCTCAGAGACAAAGCTTGAATGTAAGAAGAAAGGGTAAGTGAAAAGTGAAATGGAAACTTGAGCCTGGACAGACACACTGGGCTGAGTCACACCACTTTTTTAGGGATGGTGGTTTGTTCAAATGAAACAATGTCTGTCTGGAATCACTCACTACCAGCTGTCAACAGTTCAACTAAAATTACACAGTCATCTACATCGGAAATGGCAGCCGTGAATAGAAAGTGATTACAATAAAAAAAATTATGTTATGTATCAGGAACATCTGTTTTTTATATTTCTCTTGAAAGAAATAAAGGAGTTTTTCCTTCTCACTTACAGGAGATGGAAAGAATCTTAAGAAGCTTCAGTAGGAAAATTAAACCACTAAAGTACATTTAAATTGTAGAAACCATTTCTTATGTACAGTTTCTTTGTGATGTCACTCTCCTGAGGGGATAATTTCACTATCACAGGAGACATCTGAAATTCAAAGCTCCTCTGAGGGCGAGTACACTCTGCTAGAACCTGAGCTTCTGAGATTGAGGTTATTGAGAATTGATGGTCTGCTCGCTGGTACTTTAATAATCCAGTGAGGAGTCCGGTCCAACAACAGCAGCCTCTCTTTCACTCTACAGACATCAGTGACTTTCTCCATGTACACCAGCAGCATCAAGAGCTCACCTGTCCGTCGATGGCGCCGCTCTCCTTCATGACAGGGTAGAAGCGGGGCGTCTTGTTGGGGTCTTGGCGTCCGGGGGTGCGAGGCGTTCTGGGGGTTCGGGGTTGGTGAGTGCTGGGGGACTCTGGGACCGTTGTAGGCAGGGAGCGGGCAAGTTCTGAGCCGGTGTCCACTGAGGAAACACATTTTCCACAAACAGAAGCACAACCTTTGTTATTGTCTACTTTGATGACATAACGTTAGTGCAATGCTGCGCTTCCAGACAGTTTTTTACTGGTTAAAGCTGCTTTATCAATCTGATTTTCAAATATAAAGTGAAATTAGTTCACTTGATGTGACCAGAGCAAAAGTCTGATGTGTTCTAATTGTTTTATTGTCTGTCTGATTGGATCATCCTGGTGAAATAAAGCAAGTCATACAAAAATGAACAACATCCCATCAGAAACTGGCAGAAGAAAGGAAGGATAAGTTTCAGAAATACAACTGCAAACAGGATGCTCATGAGCAGCTCCATCAACACACCTGGCATAGGAGGAGGCGGGACTTCCTGATTTGGGTCAACAGGCACTTTAGGGGCAAGTGTTTCAAACTCATCTTTACTGATGACGTTGAGCTTCTTGAAGTTCTCCACGTCCTGCTGAGGAACACAGAAGAGTCAGAGGAACTGCAAAGATTCTGCTACTTCCCGCAAACAAGAGCATGAAGATCAGTGACGAGCAGCTGTGGTGAAAACCACAGTCCAACCAAAACCCCCAAAAAAGAAAAAAAAAAAAGAATGAAGAATGAAACCCGTCACTGTGAAATTACTTATTATTCATTTATTACATTTTTCATTTAACCTGAGAAATCAGTTCATTTTTCACTATTTCATTGTCCTACTTTGAATGTTAGATTTCACTTTGAGCTTACAGTTTGGATTTTATCAAACAATAATTATCGCTTGAATTAAAAAATGAATACCTAATAATGTGCCCACTCAGGCTTTTTAAACTGATAACAGTGCAACATGGCAGTAGAAATATTTGCTAGGCCAGCGACTGCAGCCCTGCAGGCCTGTGTGACACACAGCAGCTGTGCAGCGTACTTCGAACTTTACACAGCAGCGTCAGAGGGAGGATAGGGGTTCACCTTGGAGTGTGTATGTTCAGGCGTGACATTTCCCACATGTTGTGACATTACTGACGACCTTTGAACCCAGAGAGAGCTGAATACACTGAAAATTCAGCGTCAACAACCCCCCCCCTCCAAAAAAAAAATAAAAAGAGAAAGTTGATCAAATGCGTTCAGATTTTAAACTGAACTTAATTTTATTAACACAAATTATATTTAATATCAGAAACACATTGAGTGTGTTTCATGTCTGAGGAAAATATCAGTTTTTGTAGTTTTTCTGAAGTTAATATATGGTGATATGCAAAACACACAATGAACTCAATAAGATTAAATAACGCTGTAATCTATAGAAAGTGTTTCTGCAGACGATGCAGCTTTTCTCAAAAGCAGGTCACACAGCTCTGAAGGCAGCTGTGTGACACACATCGTCTGGGGGCTCGTACAAGTAGTAGTTTATTTTGGTCCCACTGTGCACAGTGTGAGGTTCAACAGCTCTGTCATGAAGCTGCTGAATCCCCAAAGAGAATGTAAAACATAAAAAAACTATCTCCGAACATTTATTTTACCGACTCGATCTGTAAAATGTCTTAATTATACGTCATGATAACATACACAAAAGGCTGCTCATCTGTTGAATACAATGAAAATTAAATCACCAGGATTAGATTTTGCTGAGCCTTTTCATATATTTAGGAACATAATTTAAATGTATGAAAACAGTCGACTCAAAGAAGGATCCCCCTGGATATACTTACACATACTCCATCGGCAGTCAGAGGGATTTTTTTTCTCATTCCTCAACATTTTTCTTACCTTGCTGCACTCGGTCGGTTCCTCTCCCTTCCACAGGTCCTGCTCATAGTAGTACAGCCCGTCGTTGATGGCTTTGGCCAGGTCGGCGGTGATCTTGGCCCGGGATTCATGGTTGCCTGTTCGGTCGCCGCCGGGGTGTTTGCGGAGGTACGGAGGGGTCTGAGTGACGATGAGGAGCTTGTTGATATCTTGGTCGTCCAGCTCGTAGTCTGAGTCGTCCTCGTCTGACCAGTCGGTGAATTTGTTTTTCCTGGGCGCCATCTGCTCCATTTCCTCATCAAACAGGAAGTCCAGCTCCTCCTGATCGGGCTCAGCCTGCGGAGGAGCCTGGTGGCTGGGAGGAGGCGTCTTACTTTCCCCCTGAAAAACAGTGAAAACAACAGAGCAGACAGATCAGGAGGGGATGATAAAAATAAACCCTGTTTACAATAAGTGTCATATAATATTATTATCAATGGATGCTGAAGGTTCACATTCAGTTTCTTGATGTGATTTAAGTTTTTTTCCTCTTCAAGGTTTTTAATGACACAGGTGCCTGAAACTTTTGGAGCTGCTTTAGTGTTTGAGTTTTTTTATATATATATATATATATATATATAAATATATATATATAAAAACTCAAATTGTGCATCTAAGAGATGATGCAACATTGGAGGAAAAATTGGTTGAAAAATAAATATGATCACATGATTTAATGAGAGTTGACCACTACAGAGGTTATGTGGGAAATAAACAGAGAAGTTAATATTAGAGGTGGAATAAATTAGGAGCACAAGGAAGAAGCGGGAGAGGAAAGAAGCTGAAAGGAAGAAGTACTCAACTGCAGATGGGAGGTGATCGGGTGGGAGTGGTGAGGGAGGAGAGGAGCTGACAACAGACACGTCATCACTGACATGCTGCTGAAAAGGTGGATGGGACAACGGCGGAGGAGAGGAAAAGACAGATGAATGGAGATGAAAGAAAACAGAAAACAGGTGATGAGAAACAGAAATGTGATCATGGAAAAGATTACAGAGCTTAGTGATTGTTTTAGTATGTTTTTGTTTTTATTTTTTGGGGTTCTCTCTTTGGTCCTTTACTGTTCCCAAAAACCTGAACACTTAACCAAATGGTTAAGATCAGTGAAGGTGTGAAAAGGCCTCCATCACCCTCTGTACCTTTGCCTTTCCAGAGGGCTGTTTATGGCGCTTCTCCACCTGGATCCAGGCTTCAGGGTCCAGTTTAGGGGCGGGGGCGTCTTTCATAGCATCCGTGGCAGACTCCTGGCCGTTGGAGTCGGGCTCAGCTGAGTTCTGAGGCCCGGCAGACTTGTCAGGCGTCTCCTTTACAGGCGATGAAGCTAAAAGACCCGACACATCACACAGACACTCAGCGCAACCTTCAGCACGGCTTTTAAAATCACACATCACACTGTCAGCTCTCATTTGGGTAACAAGCTGCTGAAGTCTGGAGCCTTGTCGCTGGTTGAGACTCTGCATCATTATATTTGATCAACAGTGCATGTGATCAAAGAGCAAGGGGAAGTTAAGGTCAGTTATTGGTTCATGAAGCTGTACTTGGTCATATATTCGAATTTATACTGTGAAGCTGAAAAAAGAAATAAAAACAAGATAAAAATCACTTATTTTACTTTTTTAAAATGTGAATAATTACGTCTTTTCTCAACAAAGAGAAAAGGCTGATGGAGTTGGACACTGACCAGAGTTTGTGGAGTTGAGGGTTTGTCGGGGAACAAACTCAGGGCAGTTGATGAGCTGGGAGAAGTCGGTTCGAGGGGAACCTACGATTTGAGGGACGGGGATTGGCCAGCGCTCCGGGTCGGTTTTACAGCGAACCCGGTCGTCCACCAGCTCCACCTCCGTGCTGCTCTTCAGAGCCTGGACATAAGGACTCGGTTACAACAACACATACATGAACTGTGGGCATAATACTAGAACATTCCATGATGTCAAATGGTTTCTATGTTGACTTTGATGCAAGAATCACTTCCTCTTGAGAGATAGTAAAGATCTGAACTGAAATTTTGGTTCATAAATATTTACACTTAATAACAAATTTGCTTTCCCGAATTTTCATTTTAAATGATTTTAATTTTCACAGTCACTAAAAACATAATTTCTATGATTTCTGATAGGTGTCTCCAAGCAGACATCCCATTTTTAGTTGTTCTCATTGTGGTTTAAAACAAATACACAACTGAAGGTGCCTGTTATCCTGACATCTGTGTGTCCAACAGACCTGAAAGATTACCTGGAACCAAACAGAGAAAGCGAAGTAGCCAAATTAAACTGATCCTGAGAGGCCACACTGGAGCTTTAGACAGGGAGGAGCATAATTTGTGGCATTTACGGCCACACGTCTGAGCTGAGTGATGATGATGACGACGTTACCTCCATGATGAGGGCGATGTCGGTGGTGAGGGCCTGGACTCTGTGGAAGCTGGCAATGAGGGAGATGGGGAGGAAGCCCTGCGTGTCCATCTTTCTCCTCAGGAAGAAATCTCGCTCCAGGTTGTGGAGGCTGAAGTAGTACTCACTGCAAAAAGAAAGAAAAGGTGTGTTACTTTAAGTTTATCATAAGTATAAACAGCAGACGAGCAACATGTGAGCATCAAAACGAAAATGTGACTATTTTCAATTATTAATATTTTACCTTTATTCATACATTTTATTATTATTTATTTTATTTTTTTTTTTACAATGGTGAATCTTCCCAATTCCATTTAATATAACCTACAGTCATAAAATGTCGTCTTAATAAGGAAGCAGGGGAAGGATTTAATCCAAAATTGGATACATTTTAAATTTTAATCAGGAACTATCTGCTCTATGTCAGGTGTTAAGATTAAGACGGATAAGATTTTATTAATATTTTATGTATGAAGTCAAAATACATGTACAATCTCTTGACTAGTCCACCAAATCTGTAGACAAGAAAATCTCTCCAGTGCTTGTTTCACCACTTTAGGTCACCTCCCTCTCTCACACACACACACACACACGTCTGCATGTCAACCTCAGCCTGCAGGCGGTGTGTGTGTAGTGGTCGCTCTATGTGGAGTAATGTCGGCTGAGTGAGTGGCCTGAAAAACGCTGAGGAAGACGAGAAAGGAGAAGACAGGAATGTGCCCTCCCCCCCAAACATTTTTTTTCCATTTCCTTGCTCAGGCTGGCGTATAATTCATGCCCTGTCCCCTCCAAGGCACTCAGACTATATTTAGGAGTCCACCTCACCCTCCACTCTTCTGAGTCTTGCATCAGTAACAAGGCCAAAGTTGTCCGGCTCATACAGAGCAAACGCTGCCCCCTGTAGGTCACACTGAAGCCCAAAGGAGACTTACTACTACAAACGGACTGTTTACTGCTCATCAGTCAGGCCTCCGATTCACAGTGAACTATTATCTAAACCTCCTCGGACTTTATTTTGCATCACACCAATAACAGACTCAATGCTCACATTTGACGTTTGATGTATTCTTTAAGAAGCTTCTCATCCACAGTGTACATTTGGACCTTGCTGCCATCGTCGTAATAGTAAACCATGTTGGTGCTGAAATCTGTGGCGACCTGTGTGGAGCCGTCAGAAGACTGGGAGTCGCGGAAACTTTGAGAATATTCGTAACGGCCTAAAAGAACAGGATGAACAGAGAAGAAACATGACTGTGAAATCATTGACTGATCTACATCCTCTGGGAAATTTTAGTCTGTCATAAGCTGCAAAATATTTGATTATGCAGAGATATCCTTTATAAAAGCACTTATTATGAGGAAAGTAGGGGGAAAAAGCTAATTTGGAGCTCAGCTCAGAACAAAAAATTTGACAAAAAATTGACAAAATATGTAGAAATTTGTCCAAACTTAAAACCTACCTCGTCCACGACCTCTCCCGCGACCACGACCTTTCCCTCGGCCTCGTATTCCTCCACGGGTGCTCCCACTGTCACTTCTGATGCTGGATGTATCGTCCCCAAAGTCCCGTGGCTCTCTTCTCCAACCTGTGAACAAGAAAACAGAGTGTGTCAGATCTTATAGATGCTTCATGTTGTAGCTCTGAACCACAAAGTCCCAGAGTTCCTCTGAGAGACTGAGAAAATCGGATAAGTCCCTGCAAGAAGTAACATTAACAGCCACTCAGGACTAACCTACCTTAATAAAGGTAAGGATAGTCAAACTATTTAAATTATTTACAAGGTCTTTTTAATCTGTTCTAACATTTTAGTTTTCTATGTACTGTACCTGCTTAAATCTGAGGATAGAAACGGATCATACAGGGACACAGACACCTACCGATGAACACATGGAATGTAAATTAATTTATGATCAGTTGATATAAATCCCTTTTGGAGGTGATCAAAATTAAGAGCAATTTAGGTATTAATAGATCTGCAAATCTCTCCTAATTAAGTAATTAATCATTTACAAAGTCAAATTATGAGAACTAGTTTAATTGAACAGATTCATTTACTGCGATGGCTTAACTGATGAAAAGACAATTTTAAAAGGGGGCAGATCTGTTTGGAATAATATGTATAATTTTGTGTAATAGCAGTAATACCGTTTAAATTTTTTAGATATTGTGACAGAAAGCGATGACTTCTTAAACCCTAAGAAGCCTCAGAGGGGACAATTTTGATTTAGTTTGACCTTGTTTCCTCGTCCTAGCAGCTTGTGAAAATTTGTTAATCATAACCACCCGACTAACTGAGACTGAGACTCATTTCTGTGGACGGTCCTCAGACCTCAGAAATTAATCTTTTGAATCCAATGTTGTCATAACCAAGAGAAACGACTAAAAAATAAACTATCATTTTCTTATTTACTGCCTCTTTTTCCAGAACAACAATGGAAAATCTAATGAGTGGTTTTAGGCAGAGGTCTATGAGCTTTAAATGACTAAATCTTTCTGAAAAGAAATTAACTGGAGGATCTTTTCTTTCCAGGTGAAAGTTCAGGAGTTTGATAACAGCTTTGAATTTACTTATACCATGCTTTCATGTTGTGTGTTAGTAAGGAGACGGAAAAAAAAAACAGCTTCCAAAGAGCAAACATGAAGTAATTTTAGGGAGGCGGAGCAAACAGCGAAGCCAAGCCGGCGAGGGAGGAAATAAAAACAGACACTGCAGGCGTGAAGAGAAAGCAGGGAGCTGCTGGCCACTTACTCCTGTTGCTATCATGCGCCCTGTTATTATGGAACGTGTGATTGGGCGACGTGGGGTCAGATGAGTCGGGCTCTGTGTCCAAGTGTGCCGAACCCCCGCTGGGCGCCTTGTCGCCGTCGTCCCGGGACGCTTCCTCCAGCGGCAGAGAAACCCACTTACGTTTGTTACCTAGCGATGATTGCACACCGAAAACAGAGCTTGAAGAGGTTTGTTCCAAGATGCTGAAAATCCATTTTGGAACAAATTGAGTAAAATGAAAAAAGCGTGATGAAGATGATCTGCTAGTAAAGAACCATCGGGGTGGTGCTCTAAATGTACCGGGAATCAAACACTGAACAGCAAAGAACCTTTTAAATACTTTACAATTAGTTATTTTCATGAATTATAATTAATATTTGTCTATTCAGGGACAATCACTTTTAATTTAGTTAAACTATCAGTTTAAGTCCATCAAAGTGACTGATTCAATATAAATGTTTTTAACCTTTTAATTTTCTTTTACTTTACTTCATCTTGAAATGTTTAAAGACTGGCTCGAGTTCCAGCTTGTTCATTTTGGTGTATTATGAGTCAATCAAAATTGTTTTCAGGGCAAGATGAAATCTGAGCCAACGGGCCAAGTTATGACATGTTTCAAACATTTAATGTAATAAACTAACAGCTACTTATTCACAATCTATTCACCATCTTTTTCCTCACTAACTACCATTAATTTACTCCATCTGCTGAGGTTAACGGAGCGATACAAATGAAAGCTCCAGAATAAACATGAAATGGATCTCATTGTGGGATGATGCCGTCAACACCAAGTGATTTATTTTGGATAGTTTTAGTTTCATTTAGAGTTCTGTACCACTGTTTCTTTTCTTACTTCACTGAATAAGCAATGGTGGAAAAACGAGTCTCCAACACTGTCTGTGTATTTATGAAGGATTTTGTTGTTCCTTCTGAATCTGTACTCAACAATCATGGGGAAGGATTTTCAAGGCTTGTTGGAATCTAAGGTTTATTTCACATTATTTTGGCTGATGAAGTGGATGGTTTGTCTCTACTTGGCCTTCACAGATATTGGTGACCGCTACTGCTCTCGGGCAAAATGTTTGTAAATATGCAGTGAATCAGTGGAAGTGACAAAAATAGATGATCACAGCAGACCATGCACCAATCTGAACCAACCAGCAATTAATAAATATGATCAATACAGTCAATGACATGCAGCAATCAAGGGTACAAATTATCACTGTCCAGCAAAAGATGTCTGAATCCAAATTAGGTTCATTGAAATCTGAATTTGTTTTTCGTGGGTTGGACATAACATTGGGGGATCATTTCACAGGACAGCGACAAAATGTGAAGTTAACTGCATCAGGACTGCAGCCACAGTCAGCCTTACTCTGATTATTTCAGGGATGCTGCCAACATGCTTCACCCAGGGAGAAAAACTCCTCACCCTCACCTCCTCTCTTCTTCAGGCAGGAGCTCCTGGCGTCCTGCCCCACTTTTGACTCTCCATCTTTGGGCAGCTCTCCCAGCGGGTCCCGCTGAGCCTCCTGGTTCTCCTTGCTCTCACCTCCATCATGGCTGCTCTCCGATTTCCTCTCCGGTCGCTCCCTCCTCTTCTCCTTATCTCTGCGTGAGGACGACGGCTTCTTACCGTTGTTGTTGAGGACATTTTGTTGTTGCTGGAAAAACAAATGTGAAACAGATTTTATTTGTATTTTCAGAGGATGATCAAACCTCATGACATCTTTTCACTCTAAAACGAAAGAATATTTATCAGAGATAATTCTCTTCAGAACAGACTTCAAAATGTAAAATTTCTTTCTACAACTAGTGCTCTAATATAATAGTTCCCATCAAGAGGATCAAAACCTCCATGGGGCCACAAGAGATAATAATGTGAAGGGTCACAAAATATTTTAAGTCATACAAAGGTTTCTTTTAGAATATGTGTTGTTTTTCAGGCACATGCAGGTCTTGATTTGACCTGACATGCAGGTTGAAAACTTCAACTGGGTTCAACCTGACAGGATTTCTCATATCTTGTAAAACACGTGAACCACACAGGAAATTAAAATTTACATCCTGATAGAGAACCAGAATGAAAAGAAAACTAAACACACACCCAACTGTTTCAACTCAGGATTTCTCTTAGTTCTGCAAAAAGTGCCTGAGGAACATTTTCTTTTCTCTGACTCAATCTACAAACACAAAGATCAGCTTGAAAGATTCATGGGTGGTGAAAACATGAAGGTAAAAACTTTCTTTGTGTTATTCTTTGTTTTCGACAAAACATGGATTTAAAATGTTAGTCCCCATTGAGACCAAGTGCAGCATAAAACCTGAACTTCTGTGGATGTTTTTAGTGCTCCATCTAGTGAGCAGAGACCAGAAAGGTTTTTCTCGTTGAGCCACCCAGTGTGTTTGTTAAAAGCAGAAGGATTTACTTAAATTCTCTCACAAACAGACACACAACATACCTCTTTGGCCAGTTCACCAGGCGTGGGCCAGTTTGTGATATCACTGAAGTCACTTGACTGCAATATTGAGACAGAAACAAACATTAACAACCAAATCATCATTTCAGCTTTAACAAGCCAAACCCTGTGACCTGGACGCATTCACCACTTTAAACAGTGTGTGTGTGTGTGTCTGTGAGTGTGTCTGTGCATGTTTGTGTGTGCGACAAGTAAAATCTGAGTACCCTTCTGGTGGAGCTCAGTGGGCAGAAAAAGGAGGTCAGTGTTCTGTCAATGGGGACACTGCAAACAACTGCGATAAACAGGGCGACTCACTTTCCACCTCTGTCAGTGTTGTAAATTTGGACAATCTGATACGAGATCAAGGTCAGATGGACAAGAGTTACAGTCAAACTCAAGCTGAACAGTTAAATTAAACAATAACATTGTGATACAGCTTGTTCTACTCCAAGGATAATAGCCAAAAGGATTTTCTTTGGTTGCGCTTTGGTCAAAATTTTTTTGTTGCATCACAAACAAGACAAACGGTTTTTGAACAAACTTAAATAGGGTCATTTTAAATTATAGGGTCCCTCTGCATGAATAAAAGAAAATATAGAAAAATAACAACACAGTCTGTTCTTTCTCATTTAACATTTCCTGTATTTTTCCCCAGTCAGGCTCCATTTTACATGAAGAAGAATTAAGCGCAGCTGGCACCGTAGCTGTTAGTGAGCTAAACACGAGACGCTGGTGTAGTTATTAATGATTACCCCAGAGATCTACATTACCTATAATCAATCATTTTGGCCATTTTTGGGGTTGTTACACAATTAAATTGTACATCCTCCCCTCACCACAATAAGGACAGTCAATAGAAGACTATTTCTTATTTCTGAAACAACAAACATGAAAGAAATGCTGCTTCTAAAGTTAACAGGAGATATAGACCTGCTTCTCCTGCTATTTACAAGCATAAATGCTGTATTAGAAGGCATAAAAAAAATACATTTAGTTAATTTGGGACAGGAAAAGACCTTGGAGTCTATGTGGGCGTTAACAGCAGGCTCAAGTTTTGTTTTAAATGAGCTTTTATTTACGCTGCATTCACAGTGAATTCGAGCTGCCCCTGTGGAGTTTTTGCTCATAAACAAACAAGGCTTGTGTTTCTCACCAGACACATTGTGTTCCAACAAACATAATGAATGGATTTCCTTACTCATTAAACATTTACACTGCCGCCTTTTTTAAACTACTTTAAGTCCAGCAGTGTTTACGACACCTGTGTGTAATTAAAGCTGCTTTCAACTCCAGCAGAATTTACTGTAAAACCTGGATGACGAGTCGGTAAATAACTCAATATTATTCGATGCCCTAAAATTCATACTGACATTTTATTAGAACACATTCTCTCTTATTTAAATGAATAATTTTGAGCAGATCTGCAACAATGAACAACAATTTAGATAATCAACTATACTTGCTGGATGTGCCATTTTTCTGATGACATACGGCAGTAAACTAGATTACAGCTGCAGTTAATGATCAATTAATCAATTGGGTGAATAAAAAAATTATAATAATAAACTAATAATCTTTGGGTTTTGATATATTGGGGGACCAAAATTAGTAATAGATTTATGCTATATCAAAGCTTCATACACAAAGAATTAGATTTATAATGAGAAATAAAAGACTGATGTATCTATAAAAGTTTATATTCATTGATTATATACACAATCACTTGTCCACGACAGACAGAAGTGCAGCTGTAATGTAACCCGTCTCATGCAACATGTGACAGACTTGATTTCAACCATGAAAATGGAAACAGGCTGCATTCTGGGTCATTAAGGTATGATGCAAGGAAAAATGCAATGGATGTGGGAAGGTCACAGTCAATGGAATGTGTTGCCTTCCAATAAACATATATAACAACATTTTTGTAAAGTTTGTATTAATAAAGAATAAAAAAAAAGGTGCTAAATCTCAGAACACAGACTGCATCATTAAAGAATGCACACTTACCGTTATGTTAGTCAGTTACAGGTGTCAACATTCAAAAACATAATTCCCATCTGACGCTAATAAGCTAAATTATTTACATTTTGACACATTTAATATTATGTGGTCTCTTTTCAAGGTTTAATTTCAAACAATTACAGTGGAAAAACTGGTTGGAAAAGTAAACCTAACATTGGGTTAACACTCGGTGAGCAACAGATGTTAATTTCCCATCCTGCCAGTTACAACTTTGAGGGAGCTACAATGGTGAAATATGAACACGTGATTGTTTCAAAAAACCAAACATGTTGCTTTATGTACATATGTAAGTGAGAGACCGGCAGGACTCCGACACAACCATTAATTATGACTTCTGGTAGGTTTGGACTGTAAATTGTAAAGAAATAATGCTGACTAACAGGTTTTTGAAAAAAAAAAATCTTTGACTTGAGAACTACATTTAAAAAATTAAAGTCCATTACCTTGCTGGATTTTCTCGTTCTGGGCTTGCTGGCGCGGACGACTTTCAAAGCGTTTTGTTGATCTGCGGATACAGAATCAATAAGTGACAGTGACATCATGATATTTACCCTAACAGGCCTGAATCCCGAATTTTAATGCCTGTCACAAGGTCCTAAATCAACAACACCAGAGAGCAGGTTGCCGGCCTAGTTGGTTGCTCAACGGTGGAGTTTAAAAAGTCAAGTCATGTACTCGGTGCATGCTCTGCTCTGTGTATGCAGCTCTGGGGCTTTGTGAGTAGAGAATGATTAAATACCACCCCCCCCCCTAAACTCCAGGGACAGAGCAACTTGACTAGTTGAGGGTGTTTTGTGTACAGCCAGTAGCAGTATGTGACTGCGTCTCTGCAGGCAGATGCAGGCTGGGAGTGGCCCCCTGCAGCCTGACAGTCCCTATCGCTCAGTAGAGGATGGTCAGATTGATAAGAGACACAGGGCCGAGGCTTCCATATGAATGGGTGTATGCCTGGCTGAGCCTGCAGACATCCACCCACAGGGCTGCCTGTACAGTAACGCTGTAAAATGATGCCTGCGCTCTCGCCAATGTCGAACACTACAAATATAGCTCCCCTGCTCTCTCTGTGCTCTGACACACATTCACAACTCAAATTTAGTCTGAATTCAGCAGGACAGGCGTGGAATGAATCGGTAATTGTGGGGCTTTTTTGTGTGTACAATCAAACTGGCAATAAAATAATATGCTGATTTATCATTTAGTTGATCAGATAGGCGGATCAATCCAATTCTGATAGCTTATGATCAATCATTCAAGGTTATGCCAGTAACCTTACTATTAAACATCTATGAAGTTGGGGCAGTCAGAAAGAGAAAGAATGTATTAGACTGAAGCAAAACAGACTACAACGCCCTAAATTTTACTCCTAAGTACAGATCCTACATTTCCCATCATGCAACACTCCCTTCCACTGGACTCCACCTTCTGACAAACATCCACATTTAAAAAAAAACAAAACAAAACAAAACGCTGCACTCTGAATTTTGGAATTCAGGCTTTGAGCCATAATTCTAGAGCACTGAGTTGAAAACAAAAAATAAACCTTGATATCATCATATATCATCTACATGTCAATCAGGTGGATTAACAGAACTAAAATTGGTGGAGTGCCCCTTTAATTTTGTTATGACCATGTTAAAATTAGAACAATGACATGCAAAAATTTTTTTGTTTTTGCCTCTCAAATGGAGGGGATTCCCAGCTTTGTATTTTTCATGGCTTTATGTTAAGTTTTCAATAGTTTCTTTTTCTTTTTTTGATTGTTCATAAAGACGGTGTTGTGTGAGAACAGCCGGCAAAACGTAACATTAGTTTGCAACAAAATGGGCTTCAAGAGTTGTACAAACAAAACATCTACTGTCTCCAATGTGTGCACTGACTATCTAGATGTTTTGAGCTGTTGTTGGACTTCTGGACAAACTGAGTTTCAATTTCACAAACAGTTAAGCATTTACCAGAAAAGGTTATCAGCGTAAAGAGCACTTAAAGCTGCATTAGCGTATAAAAAAAGTGCCACAAAGCCGATCATAAATAATCATGAATTGCGGTGTCCCATAATTTTCTCAATGAAAAAGTACACATTTGTTGATGAAATTCTTAGAGGCAGGTGGCATTATTTTATGATTTACAACTGATTGGGCAGTGCCCAGCAAAAATTAACAGTTAGAACCAACTTTGAATAACTGGTCATTTTAACTTTAACTTCCACCTGTCAGGCCAGCTCTTTCACAAACTTGTGCCTTCAGTAGTGACAGTGGAGAGCAGGCTGGGGGGAGGAACTGCAGACAGCCAGGCCATTGGACATGCAAAACGTGTCTTTACAACAGCAGGAGCAGCTAGCCTGGCTGTCTTAGCTCCTGTACCCGGAGTCAAACCCTGCTGCACCGACCTCAGGCCGATGTTGGCCCAGATTGACCCCCCCTCCCTCCACCCTGTGCTGTATTTAACCCACATCGGCCCTAACAGTGTGTCAGTGGCCTTTCCAATGAGGGGAAAGCAGCGTTGCTAGTAGCTAAGTTGCAGGCTAAAGAAGTAGCAGTTGTCAGCAGTCAACACGTGGTGCTCCGGAGCAACCCGAGCACAGGAGGGAGGGGGGAGAGGAGGAGGAGGAGGCGGGGGGGGGATGGGGCAAATACTGTATGCCCCCATCAACACTTCTCTACCGGGCTGACATTCAAGTTTATGTGCTGAATAACTCCAAATGGGGCATGACAGGCCCGTGGGGGGCAGTTAGAGCGGATTTCCCTGCAGTGAAGCTGTCAAAATGCTGCAACAACGTGCTCCTCTGCGGGGGGGTAAAAAGTTTTAATCACCACAATCAGCCATCATGTGAGCACATTAAAACCCAGATCTGACCTTTCTCCTGGGAGCCGATGTTGCCCACCGGCACCCTGCCCGTGGTCCTCTTGGTCCACGGGTTGACTTTCGGCGGAGGAGCCTCCACAACTTTCCTCTTCACCGCCTCAGCAGCCGAGTCGGCTCCGCCGCTCTGCTCGTTCTCTTTATCGTTTTCTTTGCACTTCTTGTGGGTGTCCGCCGGGCTCCTGGCCGCCTCGGAGCCGTGGCCGTCCTGCAGCGGTTTCTCGGAGCCTCTCGGAGCCTGCTGCTCCTGCTCCTCCTCTGGCCGACCCTCGGACTTGTTTCGGGGGCCCTTCCCGTCCTCCGCTCCGCCGCAGCCGGCCGCTGTCAAACCGGAGCCGACCTGGCTGCTCTCAACCTCCGTGGACATCCTGCTGGCTTCCAGCACGGCGTTAAATCCAGCGTGAACCGGCGGAGCCTGCTCTCTTCTACCGGAGAAAAGTCGCGAAAAGCTCGGGGGGTGACCACATCCACGGATTTTTTTTTTTTTTTTTTTGGAGGGGGAGGTAAACAACTTTTTTTACCCCTCTTGGGCTGGACCTAGCTAGCCAGCTAACCAAGTAGCTCCTGTAGCTAACACCGTTAGCTAGCTAGCTATCGACCATGCAGGAGTCCGCGAGCCCGAGCTAAAAAAAAAATAAATTAAAATATCGATTTATTTACCGCCTTTACCGACCGTTTCACGCCAACCAGCAGCTACCTGCGAGTCCGGACCCTCACACCATGCGAGCCACGCCGGCTGAACGGATTCGATTGCGACTTTCTGTAACTTTTTATGGGAACGAACTGCCAGAGCGACCTCCCGTCGGGCTCCGCTCCGCGCTAACGGCTAACAGCTAACGGCGGACGGCTCGTGCTGCTGCGGCTGTAAACAGTGACGCTGCCGCCCCCCGCGGCCACACGGTGGTACTGCAACACACACAAAAAACTAAACTAACCACGTTTTAATTTGATTAATTACGTTTTTCATTAAAAATTATTTAAACTTTTCTTCTACAATGTAGACATATGGAAATATAACAGGTGTTGGAAAAAAGAACGTACATCAGTAGATAAATATTTGTTATGCTAACATATGAGAAGATGTGATGGAAGTTTTAGGTGAAAGACTGCAATTATATGAATATTTCAAATAATAAATATATAAATCACTATAAAAAATAAATCCAATGATATACAGCTCAATATGAAGCAGTGTGGTGAAGTGGTGTTTAGCACTCACAGCAAAAACATTCAGTTCTGGGATTCCCACTGTGGAATGGGAAGGAAATTTACAAACATTTGAGATTTAATTTAGAATACATTCATCTATTGAAGTTGACTGATTTTTGTCTTAATGTGAAACCTGTGCACTGTGTTTTTGGGTAGAGCACCCAGAATTTTGTTGTACTTTCCCCACTGTTCAATGACAATGAAGTCTATTCATTCATTCAACAAGTTATCAACAGAGAATAAACACTCATACATTCGTACAAATAAACATAACGTACATTAACACAAAGTAAAAAAGAAAGCAGAAAAACTTTTATAAAAAGAAGAAAAAGAGTACAATTGAAATATAAGACAAGTATCTACAGTTTCCCATGTTTGTAATATATGATTTACACACTTTGTTCTAAATAACTAAAAGTTCAAAGATTTTTCAAAGATATTTATTTTTCATTGGATTTTAGTGCCAGATAATGTACGACATAAAGTTTGGCTAGAATTGTATTAAAATAAGAGAAACAATAAGTGAAATAATGACAATATGATAATAAAGGTTTTACAACATGATTAAAACAACAACAATTACATTGTTACACAGTTCACTACTACATATACACAACAACTACATCTTCAACAGATGGAGGGACAAAGTCAGAGCTTAACATTTTCTATAAATGTGTGTTGGAGAAATGAATCTCACGCTGGAGTCATGGATTGAAACTTTATTTTTATTGTTGGGTAATATCAGAAAATGAAGAGTTCAGTAAAAATGTGAAACCACAGAATGATTTAAATTATGTTATCATTTAATCTATGATCAAAATAAGAAATACTATGTGATACTACCTTGTTATCATCCATTCAGACCCTGAGTGTTTATGTTTAAGGATGAGCAGAACTTAGATCTTCAGTTCTGCCAATGAAATGAATGAATGAATACAGAAAGCAGAGACGCCATCATGAAGGAGAAATGCTTTGGTGCCGGTGCAGACGATGCAGCTCGAGGTCTGGTGTAGATGTAGGGATGTTCCTGCAGAAAATTAGCACGTCATTTTTAATGTTTCATTTAACACAAAAATGTTCTAAACAATTTTTGGCCTTTGTGAAATTTGAGGGGAAAAAAGTTGTTTCGTAAATAGACGTCAAAAATCTGTGGGGTTTTTTTTTTTGTTTTGTTTTGTTTTTTTTTACCTTTGGTGGACAGATCAGTTTCAGCGGCTCATCAAATGTCTTTATCATCTGTTTCGCTCCTTCAGGCTGGAACTAAGAAAACATCCTGATTAATTTAGGGGGTTGGCATCATGAACATTTATTTTGAGGGGCAGTCTTTTTATAACACCACATTGAAAAAAAGAACAGGATATCTGTCCTAAAATGATCAGGACAGCTCTAAATGGAATATACAAAAAATGCTATCTATTTAAAACACATTACCAATTTTAACTACTACTATCAATATATTTTCTGTTCGGCGTGCTCTGACCTCATCACACAGAGGCCACGACTCTGACTTTACCTAATCCAAACCTTTATAGGTATAATTATCTCTTAACAGGCACAAATCAAAAGTCTAAAATGTTACCATGTTGTTCCACAGTCCCTTTGCCAGCTCCTCGTGTCCCTTCACAGTGAAGTGGAAACAATCTGCTGTGAAGAAGCTCAGGTCGATCTTCCCGTCCTGGAGGTGAAAGAGTGGATGTTAGAGGCAAATAGGCAAATAAGTATTACAAAATGAATATGATTGCGTGGATGTGACTTGCAGGAAGTCGTGGTGGTCCTGCGTTCTTTAAATACGGTTGCAGAATAACAGCAAAGTCCTTTTTGAAGAACCGGTCGCTGAGAAGAAGCTTCTCCAATCTTCTCTATAAACAAGGAAAGTTAAAGAATTCTCTTCCCAGTTGTGTCTCCCTATCTATCTATCATCTATAAATAAATAAATATTCCACAGTGTAATAAAGAGCACAACAATCTTGACTTCTGCACGGTAAAAGGAAAACCTGGGCTGGACCATTTCTGACTCGACATGAAGCTGTAACACACACACACATACCTGAAACTCGTAGTTAATCTCCACCAGCTCCGTCAGCTCGGGGGAGTTTTCCTCAGGTTGAACCAGACAGGAGCAGAATCTCCTGAGAGCAGATTATCGGATTATCAGGTCAGTTATGACTTGTAATCGTCTCAGACAGGAGAGATATGGATCCACAGGTTTAGTGTCTGCAACACTGACTATCAGCTGTGTGTGAGGATATACAACATTACTGACATTTTACTGATGAAGTTTTGATCCCCTTTTTATCGCTCACTTAGCTGAGTTGAGTGAATTCATTGAGTTTTACCTGGTTGATGTAAATGTAGTTGACCTGAAGTGTTTGTACTCACTTTTGGAGCTGACAGCCCGGACCTGGCCTCTGAACTTCTCTGAGAGGCTTCATGGGAAGAATCTGAACCACGTTCACGATGGTCCTGGGGATCTGAGCAGCACAAAATAAACTGGGATGATTTCGGTTTGTCTGGGCACCAACGAGGCTGCAGACATTTCAACTTATTTCTTATTTATTCTTGTTTTCTTGCTTTGGGATTAATAATGTATCTGAGTCTGATTGTTTAAATAGTTTTAACCTCGTTCATCATCATGTCCAGAGCTTCTGTCATGTAGTGGATGAAGCTGTCGGGCGAAAACAAAGTCTGCAGAAAGAGACAGTTTTATTTTTTCCATTTATATTCCTGATGAATTTTTGTCTTCCTGAAATACGTCACATTCTCTCCCCAGTCACTGAGTGGTCAGCGATTACAGCGGCTTTTGTATCTGTGATAACAATCAGGCCATTTTACAGCCAAATAAGAATAAAACTGGTGAGAAAACAGATTTACAGACACTGAACAACAGTTTCACCTCCGACCCCACCCGACACACCCGATGGGTGTGGCCTGAAGTGTCATGTGACCACACCCACCAGTGATGTCACTCCACACGGACACGCCCGGGCTTCGATGGGACATCACTGAGGCAAACTGAGACAGTAAAATTGCTGAAAAATAAGATTTCTACGTAGTAAATTTAGACTCTCAGGACAAACTGTAGGTTAAAGCTAAACACACTGACGGTTCCTCACCTTGTCTTTGCAGTAATCACAGATGTCGTTCATGCCAATCAGAACTGTCACCACCTTCCAGTCCTCCTGGAAGTTCAGACCCTGAGGGAAAGCAGAAACTCTGGGTCATTCTGGGACCGAAGCTGCCACACAAAGAGGAAGCTTAAGATTATTTTCCACCTAAATTGAGGTTGAAACTCACCGGATAAGACTTGAAGGTATCTATCATGTGTCGTATCTGATCTGAGATGTTCCTGCAGGAGAACAGGCCCCACTCAGATCAACATCAGTAAAACAGGGTTATTAGAAAGAAAAGAACCAGAGCGAGTCCATCATGGTCTCACAGCGTGTTGTGGCCGGTGACGGCGAAGTTAAAGCCGGTCTCGTTGACAGTTACAGGCCAACCGTGGAACGTCATCACCGGGGACGGACCCAACAGTTTGGGATTGAAGAGTTTTAGAATGTCTACAAACAGAGACGGGTCAACGAAACAAGCGTCTGAAATGTCCTCAGATCTCCTCCAACATTTACCCCCAAACTTTTTTCATTGTTGGAATGTTTTAGAATGACCCAGAGTATACTGAGGTTTTCTTTAGTTTTAGTTTCTCCAGTAACTTTTCCCACAGAATCATTTCTCTGCAAACCCACCTCAGAAATACTGAAAACTGTGAAAACAGCTTTCTACATTTTCACGAGTTTAGCTCTACCAAGCTAACATGCTAACCTATCCAGCTGCAGACATTTAAATGGCTTCTGTGTTGGTGTTGTTGTATCTCAGTGTAAATTAACTTACTTGCCAGTGTAATGACATTTTGATAAGTCCCAAAACCTCCAATGCTGCGAAGAGATAAAGAAGAAAAAGAAGCAGGTCAGCCAATAAAAACAGAGATAATAATCATAATAATAATAATAATAACATCCTCATTGTATGACAAACCTCATTAGTTTATGTAATAAATCATTGTGTGATGAACAAACTCGCCTGAGAGTCGGGCTTCTTGGTTAGATGTATCGTTTAAAAATCAATCAACTGATCAATCAGACGTTACAAATACAAACAATGAACTGGATAAAAGCAATAACCCACTCATGACACATAAAGCAATAAATGACATGTGTAATCAGTTATATAAACCTAAAGGGAAGGTGCAGATAAAGAAGTAATAACTATAAGCAGGATGAAGATAGTTAAACTTATGAAAATCAAATAGAGAGGAAATCAAAGACACCAGATTCAGTCTTGATTTACCTCCATGACACCTGACGAAATTCAAATGGAATTGAGATAATTGTTGTGCCGTTGGCACCGATAGCAGTCTACAACAAGAACACAAACAGAAGAAGCTCTCAAAACAAAGACTGTGCAATTTACAAATCCGCAAAACTGTTTGAATAATTTTGTGTTTCAACACCTGCCTACTGAGAAAATTCTCATTATTCTTATTGTTATTATTATATGTTATCTTTCAGTTTGTGTGGTCAACAGTCAGTATAACTTCAGCGCTCTGTCCTGTCTAGACTGATCTTACAAAAGTAATTGGCATCAAATAAGCAGATAACAGGGTAAATGTTCAAGTATGTTTTGGCAAAAATAGCTTTTAAAATCAATAAATTCATGAAAATAATGTTGTAGTGATGCAAACTGAAGTTCCTGTAAAATCATCAACCAACTGAATTGAGTATTATTAGCTTGACTCACAGTTAGAGAGTCTCCCAGGGCAGCGATGACTTTAACATCTGCAGCTTTAACATATTCAACTAAAACAAAAGAAAAAAGAGGAGAATAATAGTAATAAACACCAATTAACAGGATAAAACTGCCATTCCTTCTCTTAAAATCATTCAATGCAATACTGCCAAGCATGATATCTCTGAAAAATAATATTAGGAAAACCAGCCGCAGGATCAGGGACCTATAAGAGCTGCAAGGAACAAAGATTTGAAAACACAGCTATAAAAAGAAAGAGTTATTTTTCTCAGCATGTTCACACACTATTTCAGAATCTGACCAAAATCCCAGTAAGGCAAAAATCATCCAAATCAGGAGCTGCAGAGAAAAAAAGGAACTTTTTTCTGCAGACACAATCCGAAATTGGAATATTGTGCAGCTTCATAATTAATGAATGAATTTCCCCGCAGGTGGAGTGATAGTCACCTGAGGTGGGGACTTCTGTGGATGGACTCATGTCAGGGCAGTGAAACAGAGGATGGAGATCACGCTGCAGAAAATCTGCTCGGAAAACATCCTGCAGGAAAAAACCTCAGTGTCGATGTTTTTCTGCAGGTATCACCACAGGACCAAAGAGTTAAAGGTTAACAATACCTGGTTGATTGTGTCTTCTCCTTCAGTGAATGGCTGACCTGCAGGAGAGAAGAAGAAAAATCACAAATCCTCTGCAAATTGTAAAAAAAAAATAAAATAAAAAAAAAATCTAAAAGCAAAAAGCCTTCATTTAATTAATTCAGTTGTGTTTATTTATCACCTACCGCTGATGTGACATGTGGCAAATACACAAAGTGACAACAGCACAGAAAGCAGCATGTTTCACTCTTCCAATGAGAAAAAAAGAAATAATAACTCACAGTTTGGTCTAGCTGCTTTATTAGAGAGCTACAACCTTTGAAATTAATCAAGATGGGTCTTATCTTTGACCTTTGCAGCCATTAGCAGAGTCAGGACGCATAACACAGTAATAAATCACAAATAATGGACTCATAATCGTCAACAAGGCGAGTCCAAAATTAAACTGTCCTGCGTCGTCGTCAACGACAGACCACATCTTTATCTTTTCCTTCAGCCACCTGTTCCAGCTTTTATAATAATCAATATTACAGCAGTTATTACTTCAAATAAGATTAATTCTTCAAATGAAATTAAAATATGAATCATTCCAACTTCATATCATTATCATCTATCACATTTTAATACAATCAACAACTTTAACAGCTTTTTTTTTTAAAAAGAAGCTGGATCTCTGTTGATTGGGGTCATGACGTCATCGGGGTCACGGGGTTTGACCCCGGCTCAGGTGTCTTCCTGCCGAAGGTAAACAAATGGACGCGGCGGCGTTTTGCGCTAAAAACATGAGAAATGTGAGCGAGCCGCGCGGACTGAAGCGAGCAGAATGCCCGGCCAGAAGAGACGATATAACGTCCGGTTCCCCCCGGTGAGTACCGACTCCGCTCCGCCGGGTTTGCCCGCTTTTGAAGCCTCCTTTCGGGCTACATGCTAACGGCTAACAGCTAACGGCTAGCTCCGCTCACCTGAAAGCATCTGCTGCTGCGTTCAGGCGCTGTCGGAAAACTCGCCTCTCGCCGCCGATAAAAACAGCCGCGTTCAAAGGACTGAAGAAAGCAGCAGCTTTGGAGCCCAAAGCCAACATTTGTTGAACAGAACAGAATAAAGCTGCTCTGATGCTGCTCAGACTTTTAGTGTCAGAGATTAGTGAAAGCGACAGTTCACACTAAAAATAAGCTGATGTCTCCAAAGTGCACGTAGATGACCTTCATCAGACTGTCTGGATATTTCAACATGTGAAAAATAAATCATATTGGAGGGCAGATTTAGTGGGGTTAATCTTCAATGGTCATTTTTCCATAGAATTCTCACTGAATGAATAAATTATAATAATGACCAAACGGCAAAACAAAGATATTCCTGAAAAGGATGATGAAATTTGTTGCTCCTGTGATCTATTTATTTGTGATCTGCAGCCATTACACATGGCCCTCCTGCCAGGTTGGTACGGCCCTGATGGTCACTTCCATTTAAACGGACATCATCTCGCCTGGTAACAGCTTGGTGTGTTGTGTCTCTCAGAGTCGTGTCAAAAAGATCATGCAGAGGGACACCGAGGTGGGGAGGATTGCGATGGCGGTTCCTGTGATCATCTGTATCCTTTAAAACCTGCAGTCAGTCACATTCTAACTGAGTCACTCACTGAATCCAGATGTGCTGTTGGTCACGTGCTGCATGTTTTCGCATGGAAAAAAGACGCCTGTCGGACTCACTGAAATCTGAGCGGTGAAGTCCTGAGCTGCAGCCATCAGCTCGGGCGTTGGAGATGTTCCTGAAGTCTCTGCTGACCAAAACCTGTGTGATCACTCAGGCCAAGCTCAGCACGGTCGTGTCTCTCTCTCACATGTGAGTGACTCTGTGCTCCATTTTCCCCGAAGAATTTATCCAAACAGCACGAATCTGACGGGACTAATTTAGTTAGGATGTGTTCCCTGCCAATAATATGCAGTTTATACTATATTACATTCTACATCAGCTTGTTTTTGTAAATAAATGTAGTTAACAGAAGTTAAACTGTGACTTTGGCTGCTGGGAAAAAAGGCTTTCCAAAGATTTAATAATTCAATCAAAAATTTCTCAAATATTAAGAAAATCAGTTCTCAATTTATTTTATGTGAGTCTCAGAATATTTAGGATTTATTAAAATTTGTGATAGATTTTTCAATGCTATAATTTAGATAATGTACATTGAAAGTATTTATATGACACAAAAAAATTATAAACAAAATAACAAAAATTTTGCAAAACTTTGAAAAGTAGTAAAAGTCTTTTGTGTGAAATTCCCAGAATGTAGGAATCAGGATTGTGACGAATATGAAAATAAAAATAATGTGTTTATCAAAACAAAAATCATTGTGTTTTTTGTGTTTTTTGTGTTGTGATTCAGGAAGCAGTGCATCGAGTCAGAGAAACTCTTCCACTTCTTGAAAGATCTGGTGGAGCGAACTACGGCAGCCCAGAAGGACAACAGAGGGATGAGTGTGTGGCCGTTATACAGGTCTGTATGGCTGTCGTTATTTATTCATGCACAGTCGGTCCGTTCAGCTGTGTAAATCCAGAGTTTGTTCACTGTTGCTTAATTTAATCAAATAAAATCTGAAGATTTTCTCAAACATTAGGAAAATAAAGTTGAATCTATTATGACTGAATGACTGAAGTGGAATATTGTGATTTATTAAGAAGTGTATTGAAAACAAGTTGATGAAATGTGGAAAATTAATTTGTGTTATTTAGGAAGAAAATAAAGTCTGTTTTGCAAAAACTTTGACCAAACTTTCAAATGTTTTTCAGGAGCACACATCATGACATTCCTGTAAAAAAATCTTCAGATGTGGGCGAAACGGCGCCGCAAAGGAGCGTTGACTTGGCGGATAACTGCAGCTCCAGCGTACGTATCCTGAGGCCGTTAACAGCTCGTTTGTCTTTTTACAGATGAAATCCTCCCACTCCATCAGCAGGCCGTTTGTGTTGGAGGATGACGAGCGACAACAGCGGCCTCATGAGGCCGAAATGGTTCTTTACACAAATGTATCTGAATTATCGGAAACAGGAATATTCATCCTGATTTATTTTATTTTCCGTTCTCTCTCTTTCAGGACTCGGAGCTCTACATCTGTTTATGACTGTGAGTTTACAAACGGAGAAAAGCAAAAGTTCAAGTTTATTTTTATATTCAGGCTTAATTTCATCATTCATGATATTCACTGTGACACGATAACAGTTTTGGGGGGAAAACATTTATGTGCTGTTTTTGACCTTTGACCCCTTTTTTTTTTTTCTTGAAACCTAAAAAGTGCCTTTTTTTGTAGGCGCTTTAACTTTGGTTGTAGCGGACGTGTTTTAGAAGGACCTGGTGCTCTGTGTGAGTTTAACAATTTACATTTATAGGTTGATCATGAAATGTTTATTTTTATTTGCGAAGCACGTTCACCAGCTTGTGTTGCAGCTGAACTGATGCTTTGTTCGCACAGATTCCGTTAAAGAAATTGGTTTTCTCTTTCTGTAGTTCGACTGCAGACTCGTGATGTTTAGTATTCAGTTCATTTGACGTCCGAGGGATTTTCTTCTTTCTTGTTTTGCTCATTAAATTTTGCTCTCCAGTGAGAAAAGATGTCAACACGTGACCTGCATTGTCTGTAAAGTGCTTGTTCAGCTGAAGAGGCCTTTTTCTGGTTTCTGTTTGGAGTGTTTCATTTTTAAAGCACTTGTAAATTAATGTTTTAAATGATGAAAAGGCTTATTACCCAATATGAAAATAAATAATGTGTTAATAAATAAGTTCAAACAGCTGATATTTCATGAAGTCAAAAATGTCTTAATAAATAAAAACAAATGGAAAGCAGATATCAGGATTGGTTTATTCCAAGAAACTAACCTTTTTACATTATGAGGGGATGAAATGAATAATGTCTTTTGTCCTACAAGCTTTTAGTCTTTTGCTGTGAATTTACATTTTGAAGCCAAATACAGCAAAAACATCTGTTTCGTTGCTACGCTAGCTGCAGATTGAAGTCGTTACCGTCTTTCCAGCGATGACAAACATCGTTTCCGTTAACGGTCCTGTTGAAGGTCCCCGCTGATCCCCGGGGCCATAACGTGCATGAAGTCGAGTCTCATTGAAACAGAGTACAGTACTGAGAGGTTCAAGTCTGGTGGCCATCCCTCCAACTGAGAGCTTGAAATGGAACATGCATCTTGGCTGAAAGCATCTTCACTACAGTTACACTTGAAAAGAGTGAAATACGTAAAAAATAAACATTCAATTCTTTCAAAGCAACGTAATATTTCCTCAAATAAGAGCAAATCAACATTTATTTTTCTAACTCTCTGCAATAATTACATATGTATAGAATTGAAAGGCCAATTTGCATTAGTGGTTCAATAAATTCTCCTTTTCTTTATTCAACTCATTTTTTCCATCCAGAGTGGCAGAGGCAGTCCGACCGACTGAATACTGAAGGGGAGAAACTAGATTTAAATAGGCTGAGAAATTAAAACATTTACACAGACAGACAGGTGTCGGGCTGACCTCACCTATTTCACCTCATGTGAACTCGTGCTATGAGTTTACGACGGGACGCCTCGTGCCAGAGAGATCGAAGGACAAGAAGTTTAAAAATCCAAAAACAAACAAAAAGACAAAACAGCACTACAGCCCGCCGTCTTCAGAAGAGTCGCGCTCCGTAGCCAAAAGTCTGTTTAATAGCTTCGAAGTAGTATCTCTTCCAGCCCTCTTTCGTCCGCTCCTCCTCGTTGTCCGGGACGCCCCGACACTCCACCTTCAGCTCCGTCTCGCTGCTCTGGTCCAATAAGGTCATCGTGATTGTTGCGTAATGCTCTGTGGAGCACAAACGGTCAGCGTCACAGTCAGTTCGGCAAAATTAATCTACACAAGTCCTTTTCTGGTTCATGAAGTCTCTAAATGATGAATGTGCCTTTTAAAAAGGAGCCAAATGAAAATGTAAAAACTGTAAATATCACAGAAACATGAGAGACGATCAGATCAGGAAAATATTTCATTAAACTATAAATGATTGATGCAGCACGGCTCACTTAAAACGACGAGTCAAGTTCAGTTTGAATAAAAGAAAGTGAAGACATAAAAGCTGCTCCTGCAGCAGGAAGTCAACGTACCACAGGGCCAGTTGTTAAACCTCCACTTCATAACTATTTTCTCATCAGGGACCTGGAGAAAGAAGACGAGTTTTCATTTGGAACAAAGAAAAAGCCACATAACTTCAAACCCTCAGATTTTCAGGATTAGAGGGGGAAAGTTGGTCTCACCAGGTCTGTGAATTCACCAAAAACGTTTCCATCTAACAGACGGAACTTCCCGCCTCTCTCTCCGTCCACTGTGGCCGGAGCGTGCGTGAACGCCTGCACCATCTGCACGACACAAACACCCCAGTCACAGCCTCTTCAGTGCTCTACAGTGAAGCAGCTCAGGGAGCCCACTCACCTCCTGGTTGAGGAACACCCTGTACAGGTCAGCCGGGGAGGTCAGGAAGGTTTCCTTCATGCTGAATTTACAGGTGGGGATCTTCACGCCGGTGTTGACGGGAGCGGCCGTGCTGCCTGAGGAGGAAATCTGTTGGACAACAGAGCTCAGGTGAGCGAAGGCCTGGAAACTCCAACGATTCAGCTACAGCCAAAAATTCAGGGCTCGCCACTGACCTGAGTTCTATCCGTCTGGGCTTTGGACTGAGATGTGGACTGCGGTTTGGCCATGCCGTTGGCCGTCGGCAGGATCATTCCCTGCGTGAACTCTGAGAAACACGAATAAAAGCTTCAGCTTCGGTAACTTTACCTTCATCACTCCTCGACAGTCACTTTAAACAAATATAACAATCTCTGATGAGGAAATTTCTGAGAGCTGATATTTAATACTGAGAAAATAAAATTAATTTCAACATAGCCAAGTCCAATATCAGGATCAGAGGCGCTGCACCAAAAAATATTATTATTTCTTTGTTGCTGACGGTAAAATGCGTCATGGCATAGCACTGTATCTCCACATCTAAAGGAACATGTCACGTTTCATTTTCAGGGAAAATGATATGTAATAATAACCGCTCCAACTGAGATTGCAGTATCTGCCAACATAATTATAATGTTTGTCTTTTTATTTCATACAGTGACGCCTTATGCAACGTTCAGCGTATGAAGGCTTTGAAAACACTTCACAACCTTCAGAAGGAAGAGAACCAACAGGAAGGGAGGCAGCAGAGACGTGTTGACTGAGCTGTGAATGTCCCGTAAACGTTCAGGTTAACTCAAAGATCACTACAGATCTGTGTGTCAGTTTATACATTTTCACTTTTTACAAGAAATAAATGTCTTCAAGACAAGTTTAGTTTGGCCCAGATAGTTCTTTTGATTTCAAGCTTTTATAACTTATGAAAAATACAGTTCAGGCCTGTGTGTTGCCTCATCAGCAGTTTTTTTATGATCAGTAAAGGTGAATTCATTATTTACACATAAGACAAGACTCTGACTCACCTGTTTTTAAGAACTCCACGTAGCTTCCCAGGGCTTCACGCACTTTTTCAGCTCCTTTAGTTTTCATCAGGTTGGTCAGCGGCGTATCAGGCTCATCTTTGTTCAGCGCTACAGAAATCTGGACACAGACGGGACAGGCATCAAACACACTGTTCATTCAGCACACACACACTTCGGATCCAAAACGTCTCCTGATGTGGAGTAACTCACATCAAGATCCTCCATGTCGTTTTCATCGGACAGATTTGGAACTTCAAGCGTTCCTTTATATTTGACTCCTGATTTTGACTTTCCTGGAAAAACAAAGGGAAACATGTGTCAGCAAAGTTGAACAGTTTCCTTTGCTATGTGTTTGTCATTGATTAATTTTGTGTGAATGATATATTTTGTAAATATAATTCCAACCAGGGTTCCCCTGAACAAAACAAACAGTGACCTCAGTCTTCTACATACCAGTCCAAGAAGCTTTCAGGTTCCATTCATAAAAGAAAATAAGTTTCCCTTTGCGGTTGTTAATCGAGGCTTCTCCTTCCAGCTTGCTGACTTCGGTCACCTCACACTTGCCTTCGTCATTTTCGACACTCAAACCAAGAAGCAGAGCTTTTAATTTGTCTGATGACCAGTTTGTTGCATCTCGTTCAGTCCTAAGAAGAAAAAAAGTCAGAGCTGAGACTAAACAAGTTTAGCAGAAACCACTTTTAATAGAGAAATGTGTTTTATTATCTAATCTTTACATTAATACATAATTTCATATAAATCATTTAGTTAAAAGAATGTCTGATTGAATCAGCTGTGATCATTCCTTTTTATGCTGCTGCTGTTTTCATTGTGTTACGGAAACAGTTAAGTCAGTCAACCACACAAGTAGTTTTAATTTCATGAAACACGCACTAAGGTGAAGTACTCATCTTTAAATTAATTACTAGAATGATCCCAAGTGCTACTGAATTGTAAACTGCCACTGAAAGCACGAGCAAATTCCAACAGATCTAATTCAACTGTGAAATGAGGAACTTTCATTGTTCACTGTTATTTCATAACAAAGACACATTTAAATCAAATATTTTGATTGTCTTGGCAGAGATGAGTACACTGAAGAGTTGAACCTTCAGTTGACTGTAGCGTGTCATTTAACAGCAGAATTCCTAATAATAATAATATAAACCACCCATTAAATATGATCTGGAGCTGCATGTAAAGCCGGAACGTGTTTACTTCATGAAGTCAGTTCGAACACAAACATTACAACACAACTAACATCAGTGCAGGACCTGCACACACACACACACACACACACAACACTTCACTCTGAACGGCACTGTTGTTGTCTGAGTGATGGCAACGAAAAGAAATCTGTCTTTGGACACAACAAGCACAAACACGGCTGAATCTGATGCTCCGCTGTCACATCCAGTCACGTTGTAACGGGGCTAACCTCACGTGTCTCACCGGGGCTTCACCGGCAGCAGCTGAAAGGCCCCGGCTCACAAACCGAGGACCCTCCGGTGAGATTATTCCGGTGGTTTGGACCGGATGCTGCCAAACTGACGGTTAACAACCTCAAAGCACCGACTGAAGCTACAGCAGCTAGCTTAAAGGGGGAAGCTAACAGTCGAGCTACAGCTCAGCCCGAATAAGATACTTCATTTAAAAAAAAGTAATAATAATAATTTATAAGATGTAGGAATATTAACAGGACACACACTGAGCGGCGTTGGGTGGAAGTAAACAGTCCAAAAATAACGGCTGCGGCTGGCCGGTAATGTGAGCTGTTAGCATTGTTAGCTTCGGCAGGCTAGCGTCCTGTCGCCTCACCAGTGCCAGTTATTGACGTTCGTGGCGTCGGCTCTCTCCTCCACGATCCACCGCGGGTCTCCTTCTCCCCACTTGGCCATCGGTGCGGCTGGAAGGTAACGGGTCGGCTGGGAGCGGAGAGCAGGGGTCGGGGTGTGTGCCGGTGACTGTCCCGGTGCACGCTGCTTCTAGAAGCCTCTGTGGCCGCTGCTGGGCTGTCTGCCGCGGTGCGCCTCCGTTTGTGCTCCGGGTTCAGAAAGTGCTGGAAACGGAACTGTCCGGCTTCGTTTTCCGTCCTCCAAAGATCAGTTCCGCCTCAGAAAAGGAACAGTTATATTGGTCAGCATGCAAAACAAATAAAAGAAAAGAAAAGATGCTTTTCTCTTTCTTTTTTCAGGATTCAAAAATCTAAACAGCTTGACAAAATTTACTGATTTGAATAAATGATTAAGATTTCTTTTACAGATGATCTGGATCTGAACCCTTACACCAATAAAGGCATCTCTAGCTGACAAAATACAGCTTCAAATCAAACTGGATGTATTTGAAAGCTGGAATTGATAACAAGACAAAATAAAGTCTATAATGTCGTATGGTCCTTCCCAGAAAAGGACGATTTATATTGGTCAACGTGTAAAATAATAATAATAATAATAATAATAAAAAAACATTTTTGTGATTGAAAAGATGTTTTTCTCTTTTTTTCAGGATTTAAAAATCGATCTGGTTGTTTGTCACATGGGAAAATGCAGTGCAGAAGAATCTTCCAGTGGAGATAAGCCACACCTGTACCGTCAGCTGGGTGGAGGACTGAGTCAGAAAAAGCCTGATGTTCCTACTGTTACACAACACAGATGGAGGATAATGGGTTGTCAAACGTGATGTCACCCAGATAAAAAGGCGTTGAGAAGTAATGTGTACTAATGTGAAACGTGTTAATACTGTGAAAACTAAAATGTTGTGCACTAACAGGTGTTTCAAGTATTTTGTCCACCTCAGGCTGAATGGCAGTAATCCCTCTCTGCATAATGTGGTGCAGGTCAAACTACATCCTACAAAAACACCTGAGTTGAAGAGATTTGTGACAAAAACTGAACATTACAGATAAGTTTTAACCGAGCGTTCCTCTGAGTGTGGAGTTACTGATGGAACTAGAAGCCACGATCCAACCTGAGTGACGACAAAAAGACTCAGGTGGTCTCACACCTACTGCCTTCAGTTTTCAAAATGTTACGCTTTCTAAACAACACAAAACTGAGAACAAGGATAGACAGAATACTGTCACGGTATTTGGTGGGGATGCCATCAAGAGGAGACAAACAAAATCTTTAAAAACTTGCTATATTATCTGAAATAAAATCAAAATCGTAGTGCGGCCAAGTGCAGTCAAAGGAAGCTCTGCTGCAGCGACATGAACAAACTCAGATAAAGGAATCATTTGAGATGAGAGGACCTAAAATGTACCTGGCTCTCAGTCAGGCAGAATTTACATGTTAAACCGTTAGCAGGGAAATGAAGGAACTGTTCCTTCTTACTGCAAACACATCAGGCTCGTTGCTGTTCTTCGATGTTGGCAGCCAGTGAGGATCATGTCCACCTTATTGTATTAACCCCTCCTCCCCGATCTCCCAGCTTCCTGCTTGACATCATTCCCATCACGTAAACTGAGTAAAATTCATTTTTTGACCCCAAACAACTGGCCGGTGTCAAACGTTATGAGATTATCTTGTGAGATTCCAAAGCGGCTGATCTGATTCTGGATCAAACTCAACATCTTTTATAATCCGACATCAGGTTTCTGAAATAAATCAATTACCAAGACTGAAAACAGAAAAGAGAAAAACTCCATGGCATCGCCAGCACTGATAATTACACCAATCTGATTCAGTAGGTGACAAGAGCAGTCGTCTAGAGAGAGATGGCACTGATTAAATCGTATAAAGGGAAAATTCACAGACAGATAAACTGAATGAAACTTCATTCAAACTGCAATCTAGAACGTTCAAACCAATTATAAAGGAGAGACACATCACTTGAAGACCCAACTAACATCTGACATGAAAGACTTACACAAACATCATCCACTTCCAGTGCCGCTTAGTGTATTCTTAATTTCTGCAGTTTGTAATGGATATGTATTAATTACATCAAGTGTGGATTTCAAAGGCTAAAAAATCCTGAATATCGACCTCGTTATTGGTAAAAATTGCTATGACAAAGGATAAGAAATACACAAAAAAGATACAAATTCAACATTTGTCTTGATATTTTATTACCTTTAAACACAATTCCAGGCGATTATCGACACCTGTTTATATACTATGCATAATCAGAACGGCTTGAAATGATTTCACTTAACTGGAATTTAGTTTTGGGGGGTTTTCAGCTCTGTTCAGTTTGTGGGCAGTTCTGTAATTGTGGTTTGATGAACGAAAGCATGAACCGCACTAACACCTGCTGTCGACTGATGATGACTGCGGTCTGAACATGATGTGAACACAGCTGCTCCAGATGTGGTCTGGCAGCTTTGACTCGTGTCCTGATTTTTAAAACGTGCGTTCTTTTATCTGCATTTGTTCTTCGATAAATCAGACCGTGTCTGAGGAGTCAGTAATGGAGGAGGAAAGAGGAAACAAAAAAAGGCTTTTCTTCATCTTATTTGTGGAACTGTGGAAATTTTGACCTCTTTGGGCCTCAAATGTGAAACCATCTGAAGTCAGGAAGGAAATCTCTCTTCAGTGAAACTGTTAACAACAAGGGATCAGAAGCACGTCCTAAATCTGTCTAATAGATGAAAGTAATGGGCTGAAAAGGAAAATGTCCAGTGTGAATTGTCATGAAGTAAAACTCCAAAGACAAATGATCTAAAAATTGTGTCTAAAAGAGTAATTCCATTTATTTTTAATAAATTTTCTAAGTGAAAAAAAAAAGCATTTAAATGAATTCTCTGATCACATAATTAATAAACTACTCTCAAGCTAAAGTAGATAAAACTCGGTCCACTTTCAGCGAATGCAAAGCAGCAGTATATGCTTAGTCATTTCCTGATAACCGCCACAGTGAACACGCCGATCACCTCATACAGGATGTCAGTATTTTGACAGAATTGACACATCTGAAGAAGTGATGAAGATTTGTTTTCTGTCAGAAATGACCTGGATCTTCACCTTTAAATGGAGGCATCAGTGGCTGACAGAACACAGCTTCAAAGCTGGAACTGATAACAAGACAAAATAAAGTCTATGTCGGCTGTTTTGCTCTTTCATGTGAAGTCTGTGTGACCTTTACCTGCTGCAGTGATGCCTTCATTAAGCCGTCTAAACGTGACGGACCTACTCTGTGGAATAAATATTCTTACTTTTGGTACTTTAAGTATATTTTACATTTAACTCATGTAACATGATACCTGTATGAGAACATTTCTACACTTCTACTTAAAAGAAAGCATCTTAGAAGCTAATCATAATGTTTTTTAATTAATTTAATTTAAATGTGGGAAAGTATTTGTAACTATAGGTGAGATCAATTTAATGGAGTAAGAGTACTACAATTACTTAATCATTATTCTCTAGTAATGTACTTGAGTACTTGTACTTAGTTACCATGTATACCACTTATTTAAAACTACTTTACACTTGTATGACTATGACATATATATTTCTATTATACTTCCTCCATGTAATCATTTAATAAGAATTAAGTGGATAAAAAATTATCAGATCTCCATTTGTTGTTGTGTTGTTGTTGTGTTGTTGTTAGTCCCACAGTACAGGCAGCAGCAGGCAGACATCATTAGGGAGGAATCCCAGGCATATGGCTGGCCTTGTTGTTGTTGTGTTATTGTTGTGTTGTTGTTGTGTTGTTGATGTTGTTGTGTTATTGTTGTGTTGTTGTCTTCCTGTTGTTAGTGCCACAGTACAGGCAGCAGCAGGCAGACATCATTAGGGAGGAATCCCAGGCATATGGCTGGCCTTGTTATTGTTGTTATTGTGTTGTTGTTGTGTTGTTATTGTGTTGTTATTGTGTTGTTGTGTTCTTGTTGTGTTATTGTTGTGTTGTTGTCTTCCTGTTCTTCCTGTTGTTAGTCCCACAGTACAGGCAGCAGCAGGCAGACATCATTAGGGAGGAATCCCAGGCATATGGCTGGCCTTGTTATTGTTGTTATTGTGTTGTTGTTGTGTTGTTATTGTGTTGTTATTGTGTTGTTGATGTTGTTGTTGTGTTCTTGTTGTGTTGTTGTCTTCCTGTTCTTCCTGTTGTTAGTCCCACAGTACAGGCAGCAGCAGGCAGACATCATTAGGGAGGAATCCCAGGCATATGGCTGGCCTTGTTGTTATTGTGTTGTTATTGTGTTGTTGTTGTTGTTGTGTTATTGTTGTGTTGTTGTTGTGTTGTTGTCTTCCTGTTGTTAGTCCCACAGTACAGGCAGCAGCAGGCAGACATCATTAGGGAGGAATCCCAGGCATATGGCTGGCCTTGTTGTTATTGTTGTGTTATTGTGTTGTTGTTGTGTTGTTGATGTTGTTGTCTTATTGTTGTGTTGTTGTCTTCCTGTTGTCTTCCTGTTGTTAGTCCCACAGTACAGGCAGCAGCAGGCAGACATCTTTAGGGAGGAATCCCAGGCATATGGCTGGCCTTGTTGTTGTTGTTGTGTTGTTGATGTTGTTGTTGTGTTATTGTTGTGTTCTTGTTGTGTTGTTGTCTTCCTGTTCTTCCTGTTGTTAGTCCCACAGTACAGGCAGCAGCAGGCAGACATCATTAGGGAGGAATCCCAGGCATATGGCTGGCCTTGTTGTTATTGTGTTGTTGATGTTGTTGTGTTATTGTTGTGTTGTTGTTGTGTTATTGTTGTGTTGTTGTCTTCCTGTTGTTAGTCCCACAGTACAGGCAGCAGCAGGCAGACATCATTAGGGAGGAATCCCAGGCATATGGCTGGCCTTGTTGTTGTTGTTATTGTGTTGTTGTTGTGTTATTGTTGTGTTGTTGATGTTGTTGTCTTATTGTTGTCTTGTTGTGTTGTTGTCTTCCTGTTGTTAGTCCCACAGTACAGGCAGCAGCAGGCAGACATCATTAGGGAGGAATCCCAGGCATATGGCTGGCCTTGTTGTTATTGTGTTGTTGTTGTGTTGTTGATGTTGTTGTTGTGTTGTTGTTGTTGATGTGTTGTTGTGTTGTTGTTGTGTTGTTGTCTTCCTGTTCTTCCTGTTGTTAGTCCCACAGTACAGGCAGCAGCAGGCAGACATCATTAGGGAGGAATCCCAGGCATATGGCTGGCCTTGTTGTTATTGTTGTGTTATTGTGTTGTTGTTGTGTTATTGTTGTGTTGTTGATGTTGTTGTCTTATTGTTGTCTTGTTGTGTTGTTGTCTTCCTGTTCTTCCTGTTGTTAGTCCCACAGTACAGGCAGCAGCAGGCAGACATCATTAGGGAGGAATCCCAGGCATATGGCTGGCCTCGGCTCCCCTCCCCCTCCCTTCCTCCCTCCTGCTCGGCAGCAGCAGCAGCAGCAGCCGGACGGAGCTGCTTCAGTTTCTGAAGCCGTGGCATGAATGATCTCATCTGAGGCCGACCTCCGCTCTCCCTGCCGACGATCCTATGAGCCAGACGGGAATAAAATAACGCAAACACCAGGTGAGTCCGAACCGCCGTCGAGGCCGGTTTGTTTTTTTGTTTTTTAATCGGGGCGGAGGTTTGCTGTTTTTGTTTTTGTTGAGTTTTTTGTGTGGTGTTGTTTCAGGAGGGAGAGAAGCGGAGGAGGAGGAGGAGGAGGGGGGAGGTTAGCAGCCGAAGCTGCGGGGAAAGAAGTCCTGTTTTTGGCTAGAAAAGGAGGAAGGACCGCGGAGGATGGGTGGAGGTGGTGGAGGTGGTGGGTGGGCGCTTTTTTGGGGGGCTAATTAGCCTGCTAGCATTCTCTCGGCCTTTTCCTTTTTTTGGTGCTGACGGGTGGGGGAGACAGAGGAAACTGCCAAAGAAGGCTAAAGTGAAACGAATGCCAAACATTTAGTTGCCCCCACGGAGGCATCGTTTTTCCGTCTCAGTGAACATCTTTAGCCCGGTTAGCCGGAGGGGAGGAGGGGAAGAGGAGGAGGTGGAGGGGTCGGTCGGCTGCCGGAGCGTTAGCATGCTAGCCGGCTAGCTGTTAGCTTCCAGCGCAAAATGGCCACCGTGAAGCCGAAAAGACAAAGCATGCGGCGGCCCCGAGCCGCTGACTCCTCGGCCGGCTCCACTTAAACCCCATCGCTGTATTGTTCATAAAGGGAGGGGGCGACGCTTCCGTGTTATTTGTGTTATTGTGTGTGTGTTTGTTTGTTTGTTCTTTTTGGTCGTTTTTTTTTGAGTTAATGGTTCCCTTAGCACAGAGCTAAAGGGTGGGGGATGGGCCATGCTAGCAGCCGCTGACGTAAAGCTAGCATAAAACAAGACGGGGAAAATGTCTAATAATCAACACTGTGTTCTTACCAGCCCTGTTTACACACACACACACACCGTTTATTTTAACTGTTGTGTAACAGTGTGGTGTTTCACTGAAGTGGCCTTCCTCCACACTCATAGTGTCTTTGCACCTTATTACTCATTTCCTGGTATCTGACCTGCCAGACAGAAGTGTTTTGAACACCACATATGTCAGCATCTTCTGGTTAAATCTGATCACATTCACCAACAGGAGTTTAACACGAAGGTTGAGGAAGTTGGCTTGTTGGCCTGGAAGCGATCTAATCGCTCTACTGAAGCATCCCCAGCTGGCAAGATGGGCCTTAAAATGTAGAAAAAGTCATATCACATGCAGAGTCGGTGCTCCGATGGCTCGGAGAACAGACACCAGCTCCAGTTTCTGGGCTTCTGTGCTTCTCCAGTGCTTTGGTATCACTGTGTGCATCAGTTATGGTTTATTATCTACCAGCCTACTGTTTGAGCCGTAGGAAACACAACGAAGCAGATTAACGGTAAATAATTAACACCGCTCAGTGTCTGACAGAGAGAAAAACTCAAAGGCCGATGATCAAGGCAAATATACACATGGAGCTAAATTTGCCAGTTACTTTGTAGATTTATGGTGTTTCCAAAGAGAAACGTGAGATTTAACCCCAAAATGCTGGACTATAGGGTGTTCAAAAACCCATTTGATCAATATACCTGTACAGAAGAAATTCTCATGTCCCAAACTGTTTTCTCTTCTCTCAGATTATAGGTCTTCCTGGTTGTATTTCTTTTCCTTTTGAATTTTTACACGTTGTTTTTCCTTTTGGAGATAGTGCTCTCTAGTGTCTCTTATTTAACAGGGGACATCATATGTCAGAAGACAACATATGTCCATAATTGTTTTCTCACTCTTTGTATTTTAGATCTCCGGGCACCTTCATAAATGACTTTTTTCCCCCCAATTCTGTCCACTGTCAGGAAATGTTATTCTATGCAAGCGAGGACTCAAAGACCTCCAGACTCCCAAGCCATTCAATGTCCATTAGATACTCGTCTTTTTTGGAATGGATGGTAACTCCTTAAATGTGGTGCTGATTTAGTTCACTGATCTGATCAATGAGGTGAAGATGGTAGCTGTTGATTTAATCTTTCTTTCTCATTTTGTGTTAAAAGACGCCCAGTGCGGTGTCCCTCTATTGGAAGGTGAAGTAAAAAGGTGTACCATCAGCTCCTCAATTAGAAATCACAAATCTTGTTTTGTCTTTGATTTCGTGTTTTATTACATGTTGATTAAATGTTCAAAGTGTGTGGTGTTTTGTCAACACAGTTTCTGGCTGTGAAATCTTGCATTACATCCCTGAGTGAACAATGTGTTAATTGTAAAATGCAATATCATTAGCACAGATTATAGGGCTGTAGTTTTTGCCTGGCACGATAAAATGTAAATTCAAAAGGAAAGACAAAAAAAAACAAAAACAACTCTGCCTTGTTGAAGATGATTTGTGCTACAAACAGCAGTGTCTTTAGTATCCGAACAGAAAAGGGGGGGCCAGGTTTTGTTAAATTTATTAACACTTTGCTGTTTATTTAACATTTTGTAAATCCTGCTGCTGTACTTTGGAGTCCAACATGTATAAATATATATCTATATATTTTCATTGTGGTATAACCTTTTGTGATTTATTTTGTTTTTGTTATTTCTCCTTTTCTATTCTTTTTTTTTTTTTTTTTTTTTTTACTGTATCACAAATGGAAATTAGAAGCAAAAGGAATCATTCACCCAAATGCCCTGCCCACAGGTTTTACACAGAGGAGACACAGCTGGACACTGTGCACTATTTTTCTGTCTGATGGAAAATTAAATGCCACAGGCTGCCGTTCAGAGCTCAGTCTCCTCTTTATTGCATCCCATTCATTTGGACAGTCAGACGGCCTTTAATGTTAGCAGGAGTGTTGTTTTTGTTCCTGTAAGACATCTGTGTATCCGAAGTGGTCTGTGATAAGGAAGTTGACTCTACTTTTCTTCCCCTCCCCAGTGAAGAGAAAGTGAAAATCTTGTTCTACTAGTTTTGAAGTGTGGCGTGCGTAGACCCGGAAACCTGATATCTCTTGTAAACTTTAGTGGTTCATGGTGGTACACTGTATTATGAATATTGTGAATGCTATTATTTTTCACATTCTTATCACTTTTACCCCTTAAAAGCACCTTATTGATTAGGATATCTTTTTGATTTTCTTGATCACAGGTGGCAGTGGCAAAGAATATGAGTGCACTGATCATGTAACTTGAGTGCTGTTTTTGTTTTCTGACAAAGGTCTCTCTAGTCTGTGCTTACTTTGATGCAGCGTCCGCATTTAGTTGGTAACCATGCTATTTTCGGTGGCTCAGTGGTCTGTTAAAAGTGTGGTTGTTCCGCCCAGCAGGAGTCTTGCCTCAGACTGGCCTAAAATGGGCAGAAATGGTGCTGAACAAAAGCTGCTTGTCGCTCGTACAAAAGTACTTGAAGCGTTGCAGCCGGGACCAAGCTGCATTGCTATTGCCTGTGCCTCTCAACAGGAAAGGTATAGCAAACTAAAAACTAAAAACAACTACAACAAACAATTTACTGTTTATTGTAATTCACAAAGAGATTAAGCCTGTAGAGATTAGTCATAAAGTCACAGCTGCTGTGCAGCAGATTGTAGCGTTAGCTCCCTCATGTCCATACACACATATTACACCACATAGCCTCATTACATCACACATATACATTATTAATTACATGGCACTTATTCTTCTCACTATGACCCTAGCTAGTGAAATTCATGTGTTTGTCAGTGTGATAAATTTGTGGTGTTGCTGTGGCTGTGTCTGACTGTGTTTCTGTCTCCTCGCCATCATCACAGAGAGACAACATGTTCCCGAAGGGCACCAAGCGTAAGTTTTCAGACTCCGGGGAGGAGCCGGCCTCCAGCGGCGACCAGGGCCAGGCGGCATCATCATCATCGGTGGCGGCGGCTCGGACGCTGTCGTCCTCTTACAGCCTGCAGCGGCAGTCGCTGCTCGACATGTCGCTCATCAAGCTGCAGCTCTGCCACATGCTGGTGGAGCCCAATCTGTGCCGCTCGGTGCTCATCGCCAACACGGTGCGGCAGATCCAGGAGGAGATGACCCAAGACGGCACCTGGCAGATCATGACCCAGGCCCTGGCCGCGGCCCAGTGTCCCGCCGACCGCCTGGTGGCCACCGAAGTGCTGTGCCGGCAGACGGACGCCGCCGCTCAGGCCGGCCAGAGTCCCAAACCCTTCTCTGTGGTCGGCCTGGAGGAAGGCTACCACTCCGAGGAGGTGGTGATGGAGGGAGACGTTGAGACGGAGGTCACCATGTCCACCTTGTCGCCCGTCTCCCCCCAGCTCTCCTCTGCCTCTTACCTGGCCGGGCCCTTCGGCATGGGCCCCTGCTGGGAGGAGGAGGAGGAAGACGGCGAGTGCGAAGAGGATGATGAGGAGGATAGTGAAGAGTGCGTGTCGGAGGGAGAGGAGGCAGACCGGGACCACCTGAGCGCAGACTCCAGGACAGGGGAGCAGGTTTTTGGGACTTTTGAGATCAAGCACCCAGCGCCGCCCCCTGACCCTGCGCTCGAGGAGCTGTTTTCAGACGTGGACCCGTCCTACTACGACCTCGACACGGTGCTGACGGGCATGCAGAGCGCCCCCAAGATGGGGCCTTACGACCTGCTGGAGAGCCTTTCCTCTCACGGCCCGACGGCCCTGAGCTCCAGCTCGAGCTGCAGGTCAGACCTGAACGAACTGGACCACATCATGGAGATCATAGTGGGATCCTGAAACTCAGAACATTCCGCGGGCCTGTACTGATCCCACAGACTCTTTCCAGACTATGCACAGAACGTGTGCATGTTCTGTATGTGGTGTTGTTACACATGGAAATTGTTGGAGGTTTTGCGACAATTTGGGAAATTAACAGCGAAGCCTAGTAGATTTTGGGACCGGCTGTTAGAGACGTAGTTAGTCTCCTCTAACAGCCACTTAGACAAGTCGGCAGCTGCGGTTGGGACCTTGATCTTTTATTCAGAAAATGTAATTGGCAGTTGAAATATTAAGGGTAAAATCAATAAATTGGGGGATTCACAAGCCGTCCGGGCCTGTGGGCGAGGCAGTTACTTTCCTACTTTGTTGACGAAATCTCAAAAACTCGACGAGATCTGTGACAAGGCAAAGATAATTACCTATACCATGATGCATTCTTATTTACGTACTTTCCATGTTTACGTCTGTCGTTCATTCTGTCATACTAGCTCCTACCGGTCATACCTTCTGCCATTTTGTCCATTTCTATTTATTGTTACATGGACTGAGGAACAATTCTTCACACTACATGCATCAGAAACCAGAACAAATTGTAAATCCAAATCTATGAATCAATGCATATTTTCCTAAAGATTTGAGCAATTATGAATGGAATATATGTATATGTACGTATGTGTATATAGAAATATATTTTTTGCATTACACAGGCTTGGGGACTTTTCAAGTATCATTTGATATTATTATTTTTTTCCTCTCCCAGGCGATTTTTAAAATTTTAATGTAGCCAGACTCAAGACAGTGTCTTCCCATGGTTTGGTATAACAAGTCGACTGTAACAGGTGTCAAGTCTGGCATCGTCACACTTTATAGGCGCTGTTCTTTCATTTTTCTCTAAAGCTTTACGCAGGGCAGGTAAACTGCTGCCAGACTCTAACCAAAAGCTGGTGAAGATTTGTCCATTTTCTGGGGAGTTTACAGAAACCAGCGGACAAACTTTGAAGTGAGTTTCCTGCCCTTCTTCTTTACAGATCTAATAACAACAATAATAATAATAGCAGCTCTTTTCCTGAAGCATTTGGAGAAACCCCGGAGTGATAACTGCATCAAGAAGCCATATTTCTTTCTCTCATTTGTTAGAACAACAAATGAAGAATTCTTTGTGTTAACCCATCTAATTTATTTTTTTATTTATTGTATTTATTATATCTAGGTACAGACATGCCATATTGACTTCATTGGCCTGATGAAATTATATTTATCCAAATTTTGCCCTCTGTTTTGAATGCAGTACCTATTTATTCCTCACTTTTTATTATTATTGTTAGTAATAATAATAACAACCGGGTAACTATTCAAATCACTATGCAGCTCTGTCATACGTGTTTCAAAATGATTGTATACTCAATGTCCTTTAATTACTTTATGCAAACAGTTGCCTTTCTCCTAAAGATGTGGAAAATCAAATGCATTTTTCAAAATTGTTCCTTATCATGATGAAGAAATTAACTCAGGCAAACAAAATGTATTGACTAAAATACAGTATTACGCCTCTCTTGATACCTTACCACAACACTCCTGAAGGATGTCACTCTGGTCTGAATGGGAGCTAGAACTTCAAAGACTAATTACCGTTGTAAAATGTATGCATTTTTTTATATTAAGGAAAAAACATTGTAGCATCTTTGTAAATATTTTTTATAATAAAAGGTGCAACTATTAATGGGTGTGATGTGGTTTCTTATCTTTCCTGTCTTAGTTTTGCAATGAATCCCCTTTTCTGTTTGTGTGTGGCGGCAGAACAACTGTGTCTTCAGGTCGTCTCTCATTTCGTGAACTCACTCCCAGAATGCACTGAGAGTATTTTTCTAATTTGGCACAAACATTAACTCTGAAGAAGGATAGTGACTCTGATGGATGGTTTGTTCAGTGTTGGTTTTCTAAAAGTTTGTTGACTTTATGAAAACTACACTTTCCGCACTAATGTCCTTTAACAAGTCTTTGAAAAGAAGGAGTTCAATGCCAATACACCACCTGTGTGTCTGTAACACATAAACAACAATAAACAAACACGTTCAACTTGGATAAATAATAATCACGTAGTTTTCCTCAAAACTACGGTGCTGAGTACCGGACGCCCGTTTCAACTCGGTGTTACGGACAGATGAAGTGGGATGTGACGGCTGGTTGCGAAGCTGTAAAAACATGAACTGCTTGTCCTGGTGACAGTCAGCTAAATTCTGTAGGTGTGTGACTGCTGGCTGTTTGAGTAGATTCTCCCCTATGTTTTGACGGTAAGTCCTGAAAATGAATTCGACGTGGCCCGGCTGCAGTGGGGAAACTCCGTCCTCACGTGCAGCTCTCACATGTTGACACATCAGCATGAGATCTCGCATTAGATGTGCAGAGACATGGAGTTACGATGCATTCAAAAGAACAGGACTATTGTCTGTCCAGCAGCGATGTGAATACAGCTAACCTGTGTTTGGCAGAGGGAGCCTCACTCAACCCATTTTAAAGACTCCCATCAATAATGAATGCAGCCATTCAGTCAAGTGGAGAGAGGCCTTTGGTATTCTTAAATATGTAGCAATCAAATAAAACTCCCATAAAGTCTCGTCTGAAACTGTCCGATGGTGTTTGTGTGTAAAATTGTAGCTTACTCTGCACGTTGGCTTGCTGCCGAGTCTTGGTTAAAGATTAATAGACCCTCGATGAGTCAGCAAAAAAAAAGGCAGCCTGAGGAAACACAACGACAAAGAGACTTTAGTGTCTTAAACAGCAGCAAAAGAGAACACACAATGAAAGGGATGCAGTGGTTTTCGGCTGGGGAGGTGGGGGGGGGGGTGTTTCTTGACTTCAGACAGGTCTGGGACAGAGACAGTGGGCAAAGACAGTGATGTTCAGTACACAATGTTTGCACAATAATCACCGTACGAGTGATCACGTGTTATCTGCTATCAGGAGAGACAACACCTTTAAAAATGGCAGTTTAGGCTTTATGAGTAGCAGCAGGCCACGCTGCCTTCAAGGACTTCACTTAAAGTTGAGACCTGAAGTCAAAACTGTCACTCAAAAAAACAAAACAAAAACTAGAACCCATAATTAGTTAAAGTCAGTTTAAATTAAACAACCAGATCTTATCTTTGTATTTTCGGCCTCTGATTCCTGATGTTAATGTTAGAGAGCTCACTAGCACATGACCTGTGGGGTGGTTGAGGTGGTTTTTAAAAGCCATGTGTTTGTGTCACCGCAACACCACAAGATGTAGGCCATCAGACGACAAGCGTAATAATTCTGTAACGCTGCTCTCTGGCTTTATGCTCAGACAAAAAGAGGAAATAAGAAGTGGAAGTCTCGCTGTGACAGCTTCAGGAGGAAGAGACGGGAAAACGAGTTTCCTTATTTGGTGTTTGCCTTCTCTTCTTTCTGATCACATCCTCCCCCTTCCCTTCTGAGTCATCTGCCCCTTTAAAATGCTGCGTTCAAGGGCTCCCTGCAGCCACATGGCCCTTCTGGATATTTCCAACAGGGATACACTGATTGAGTTGTTTGAAACACCTGAAGTCCTAAAATCTCCACATATTCTCCAGCCTTAAATAGTTTCTGACTACGTGCAGCTGCTTTGGTCTCTAATCTCTCCGGATATTGTATTTCCGTAAAGAAAAGAGTTTAGAGGACCGACAGCCGGGGCACTCCAGTGAGCCCGTCCAGGCCAGTTAGCACTTCCTAGTTAATCCAGTTTTATATCTGCTTCCTCCACAAAAAGGCTTTGATTTTGTTTAGACATAAACACCAGACCTGGTTCAGCTCCTGGTCCAAGGTGCAACAGGCCCCGTGATAATTTATAGTTGAAGAAAAGCCCCCGCCCCTGGTGGTGAATCTTTGATTGCAGAACATAAAGCTGTCACTGTGACGTGCTCACAAATGTTGTTGTCATCCTCCACTACAAATAAAAGTCAGGTTTGAATTCATGAAGTGGAAAAAGTAGAAAAGAAATCAGATTGAGGTTTAAGTGTTACTATTTGTGGCCGAGTCACTGTGGGAAAAGTATGTGGGGAGACATGAAGATTAACGGAAAGGAAGAAAAACAAAGAAAGTGTGTTGTCATTTTTCAGATATTAGAACCTGAAGCTGTTAGTGTTTGGGTGCATTTGGATGCAAATACTCAAAATATTTACAGACAACATTTCATTTTTCTGGAACTGACAGCAACTCACAAACCCAAAAGGCTGGTTTCATGTTTTTCTAAACTGATGTCCTGCTGAAGCGCTTAAATCACACAAAAATATGCAGGAACCAACTTCTCCAATATCAGAACCAGAACAACGAATCTTGGACTGGTATCCGTCCGCACGCCAGCAAGTATCTCTGTGGATCAAAGAGCTAATCATTTGTTGTCAGATATTATATCACGTTATCAGAAGAACAGCAGATGTATCTGAATCTGACCAGCAGTGGATAAATAAGGAAATGATGAGATGATGGAGCTCATGATGTTGATAACCAGGGACAGAAAACACTGAAAGGGGTAACTGCCCATGTTACTTTTCAGTGTATCTGACTTTTCCGAGCCGCCCCTGAAGGCAGCGGCGGCCGTCGGCCGGAACAGCCAGCCGCACATTCGCTGCCCCGTGAGAGGCGGAGGAGGAGGCCCGGTCCCCGGCTGGAGCACCAATCAGAGCCGGGCCCGGCTCCGGAGCTCCCCCCGCCGCCGCCGCCGCTGGACGGCCCGCACATTCCTCATATTCCTGGAGCCGAGAGCGGAGGAACGCCGACGAACACGACGGGTTTCTGCAGCTCATGACACGTAAGGTTGTTGTTGTTTGTTTTTTAAAGCTCCTTTCTCTTTATCCTCCTGATGGCTGCCCCCTTTAAACTTGGTCCTCTCTCCTGCTCGGGGACCCCGAAGGGCCCCCTGGATGATCTTTGGGGGCCAAAATAATTCAGACAGTGACATTAAGAGCAGAGATCCTCAATCAGCTTTAATCTGCTGCTCCTCAAACGAGCTGTCATGGAAACTTGTGTTTTATTTCTGTGGATGAGTGAAGCCTTTCAGCCTGAGTCATTTCAGCTACACTGCTCACTTGTCAGAAGTCTGAAATGGAAGAAAATAACTAAAAACGTCACACCCACCCGGGAAACTTGTGTAGTTTAGTCGATATCTGTGAGCCGTTGTGTTTTTGATGGAGCCGCTGAAGTGAAACTAAATGGAAAAGTTGCCATGTTTGCTGTTACATAAACTCTTTGCAGGGTTTTACTACACGGACAGCTCAGGCCGATGGGATGTTGTGTTGTGTTGTGTTGAAATCTTCGGTGGATTAATGGACCAACGACCTGCAGGACATTCATCTGCAACCATTTTGATTGTGATTTGACTGACTGACTGACTGTTTTAGCTCAAAGCTGCTCTCCATTAAAACCCAGATATCAGACACAGTGAAGAATGTGGACTAAATAAACGTGTGCCCACTTTTAGTCATACACGGCGACTGAAACAAAATGGATTCGTTTGTCTAGTCCCATATTAACTGCTGGACTTTCTCCGCTGGCTCAGGTCGATGTTGGGTTGCGGCGTGAAGCGAAAGTGGAGCTGCCTGGAGGAGCTGGAGGTCGAGGCGGAGCAGGATGGGGACGAGGGCGGGGAGGACGAGCTCCTGGTGGGTCCCTCCAGGTCTGAGATGAGCCGCCTGCAGCAGCGTCAGGTGGTGCTCGGCCTCTGCTTGGAGAAGCTCCAGCGCTACCAGGTGGGGATGGAGCTCAGCCTTCGCCGCTCCGTGCTGCTCATCAACACTCTCAGGCAGATCCAGGAGGACATGAGGAGCGACGGGGTGGGAACCTGCAGCCCGGACGTCCACCCTGACTCCTGTATTCTCAGGGACGACTTCAGGGAGGACATGCCGGTGACGTGCCCCGGGTGTGCAGAGGGCGATGGGGACAACTTGTCTCTGTCGCCGCCAGCCTCCCCTGAGTCCCCGTCCCAGGAGGCGAACAGCCCTCCTGACCAGCAGAAACCGCTGCCCGCCGCCACAGTCAGTGCTTTTAGCGATGCAGTGAACGCCATGGGCTACCTCAGCGACTTCGCCCTGGACGACATCTTCGAGGACATCGACACATCAATGTACGAGACTTCCGATCTAACGTCCGCCTGGGCGTCGGGCTCCTTGTGGCCGGTCAGCGTGTCGCTCTGGGCGGACGAGGACGTGAAAATGCGTCCTCCCGCTCACAGCTCGCCTGGGAGTCTTCAGTCGTGTCTGATGGACCTGAATGAGCTGGACCACATCATGGAGATTCTGGTGAAATCCTGATCGCCGAGACAGACTCGTGGACAAATACTTTACTTGGTTCACCACAGACTTGGAATCTTTTTCGCAGCTACTCTGACCGAGGACGGTAACGCCGGAGTCAGGGAACAAAGACTGAGGTTAGAGTCGATTAACTTTGGATATTTTAAGGCTCCATCTGACATTTTGGTTGAAAATCTGTCCCGTTTATTTCAGGCGGAACAAAACACTAACTAATTTCATTTACAAGGAACCATCCAGCATCTCGATTTCTGCACACAAGCTCAAATCAGACGCAAAATATTTATTTTAGCAGATGAAGAATTGAGGAAAATCCACTTCAAAACAAATCCTCAGACAAAACAAGATATTTCCACAAATGGTAGAAAAACATTGTGATTGACAGAAAAATAATCAGCAACAATTTAAAGTCAGCTGTCGAACTAAATTACAGATTCCAGCTTCTAAAATGAGAGAAATTGCTGCTCTTCTACGCAGTAATTTAAGATGTTGCCCCGGATTCTCGGAAATTTTAATGGGGCTTTGTTTTTTTGTTTTTTACTTGTTCTGCCGTTTTATAGGCCAAACCATTTATTTGAGAACACAACTGGCAGATAAATCCACAAAGATATATGCAAATTGCAGCTTTACAGATACCAGATACGGGTGTGGGAGTTCGATCGGACACTTTCGACACTCACTGCTTTCAGTCTTAGGAACAGGTTTAATCTTGAGTCATCTGTGAGAAATTTGTAGTAAGACGTGTCTACACAAAGAGTTGTTGTAACCCCGGTGACGTTGTGTTGTAACACACTGGACGGACGTAATAGCTTGATGCTACGTCACAATGGAAGCTGGATTTTTACTCCATTCAATGAAACTGAAAATGCAGATGGAGCCTTAAGTATTTTGTGTCATTGCGCCACATTTCTTTCCTGTTTTGTTGAGTTTTAGTAAAAAAAAAAAAAAAAAAAAAAAAAAAAAAAAAAAAAAAAGCACAAGCAGCAGCTCTGAGGAACGTGAGCTGCCGAGGGCTGTGTGTCACTCAGAGCCGGGTTGATTATTAATTGAAATCCCTTCAATTACTTAAGAGGTCGTGCTTCAGCGACCCAGGAGGGCAAAGGCCTGGGCTTCCCTTCGACACGTGGACTAGATGTGGTTTGTTGCACCACGTAGGATCTTTAAATTAGAAGCGGACGTCAGCTGGAGCCGGCGGTCTGAGGGTGGACCGCCTGTCTGTTGGAGGTTTAGGGAATTTAGGGATTTAGCAGCCAAAGAAACAAGAGCCCGATCTCTGTGATGTCGTATCACAAGAAACGGGGACAATGGGAAAAGATCTCGGTCTGAAAGAAAATGGGTAAAATATTTTTAACTTGTTAAGACGCCTTTATTGTTATTATTATTCTTATTTATGAATGAAAACTCAACCACAAACTGCAGCAGATATTACTTGGGCTTTATATGTAGCGTCTGTTTGGGTGTGAGTGTAACTTATCATTTAGACTCTTTGTGAACTGTCGGTGTATTCTCTGCCACGTCCGTTGATTTGTTGATATCTTCCGCCATTTGTGACACCAAATGGGACAAACTATCAGAGTCTGCACAAGAAACACACTCAGCAGTTATTCCCTGTCGGCAGCTTGTATTTTACAGTAAAACCTGCGTGATATGAACGCAGCAGAGAACATGTATTTTAAAGAGTAATGTAACCGAGGAGCTGATTGCCTCAAGTCAACAATCAGGACTTTTCCATGTCCCAGAATTGTAAATGACAACAGAAGCCTGTGTCTTTTTATGGCCTTGGTGGTGTGAATTTTTATTGTAATTTTTTTTGTTTTAAGTTTAATGTGTTTCTAATTGAAACTCCAATCTCCAGTTCAGAAGAAGAGATGAAGCAAATGAAAGGTTGTGATGAATCAGAGGCTGGACCTTCCCTCTCTGTGGTTTACTCCTGTTCTACCTCCTGATGTCTGTTTGTTGTCAGTTAACCTGGACACTCCTGTTTCACACCGTGAGCCATAGACTCTTTGTTACTGATGGAAACTATTTGACGGCATTTATTTCATTGTTTGATCTCCAACAGCAGTCCTGTCAGACCAAAGTGATCCGTCCTCGTCTCCATCTCTGGTCTCATGTCGACGCTGTGCCTTACTGCTGAACCTGATTTTCACTCGTGCTGCGGTGTCTGTGGTGGCTTCAGCTTCATTGAGAAAAACCTCAAAGATCTTGGGGGTCTTATGTAAAGCACAGAAATTACGCCGTTCCTTCCTTCTTTTCTTGGCCTTTTTCAGCAAGCACTACTGGCATATGAGCTTAATGTATTCTGACAGGCTGACAGCGGACTAGCTGAGGCAGGAGGAGGGAAAAAATAAGAGGAGGAGGGGTGGGAGGAAGAAGCTTGCGTCACTCTTTCAGTAGGAGGGGCTACAGCTTGTTTTTGCACAGACTCAGACCACGGACCAATCACACGAGATGTGCGAGGAGCACACTGCTGCTTCAACAACAACTTGTTTTTGCTCCTAAAGGTTCTGCAGAAACATACAGTGTGAATCAGTTGGATTTCAGCCTGTGAAATAAAGCACTTGGTTTTTTTTTCTCCCCCCCTCCCACCCATTTAATCCATCAGGCAGGACTGACTACAATACGGAAGGCTGCAGTGTTATTTATAATTGTATGAAACAGTGTGAGCAGGGTCTATAAAGCACAAGCTGTATGTTGTTGACGCTGATTATGATATAAATGTAACTGAAGGATAAGTTTGCTGGGTAACGACGATTATTGATGATGTAATGTATTTTTTGTGGAATATTTTATAGATTTTATTCAATAATATAGTAAAAAAATACCTTCTCTGCGTCGTGTGGGTGTTGATTCCTTTGACAAACTGTTACACAACATCACTCAGGACGAATGAATGATATCGCATCCACATTTCAAGCACTGATCATGAAACAGATAATTACAGCATCATTTCTGACAAGCTCTCAGAGGAACATGCCTCACTACACACCAGTCATGGACGCACAATGAGGTCTTCGTCAATACATGACTGACTACATGTGGTTTATGGTGAAGCTCTGTTTTTTTCATATCCCATGGACTCCTTTGCCCCGAGCGTTGCTTCTGAGGCAAACGTTTCTCTCGTTCTTCAGCAGAACTCCTTTGCCTTTTTCAACATCTCATCCCCAGTGTGAATTTTAGTCATGTTTAACCAGCAGTAACTGAATATTGGAGCTTGTAGCACACAGCACACAGCCTGGGAGTCTGAACTGAGGGCATCACAGCGAAATTACCCCTTTGATTTCCATGTGACACTGAAGAGCCAAGTTAAAGTCAAGACTGCCTTCTGGTGGCCGTTTGATGGAAGAGCAGATGTGAGAGTACAGCGAGCATGACGGTGCACATTCAGAAAGTGCTGTACATTTAGTGGTTTGGTGTTTGTTGAAGACATTGTCTGCAGTTTCTGCAGCTTCTTCACTAGCACGGTATCAGATGGAGGGAACCTGAGCTGTGCACAAAGCAGCCACGGCGCCTGTCGGTAAAAATGAGTCCCGCAGGTTGTTCCTGAGGGGCAGATATGTTCCTGGGAATGGCACTAAGCTCAGTGGAAACTATCCTAGTCATGTACTGAATGAAAGGCCTAATCTCACGTTTCACCTTCACCTCGACACATCTGCAGCACTACAGGGCAGTAAATCCTTTCCATAACACCATAACACGTGTCAACACCGCACACACACAAAAAGGCAGCAATATTTTTAAAATGTAATAAAACTTTTATTGTTGTTATTGATATAAAATAGCTATCTGCCATAATCCTGAGAGTGGGCCGTACCTTGTGTGGATCGGACCAATGCAATCAGACTGAAAGGCTCACAAAATAGAAACAATCAAATAAAATCCCATTTACTCAAACGTGGACTTGAATACTTATAAACGTATAAACTGTTCCTCCTTGTCAATATCACTTATGTTAGATTAACAAAAAGCTTCCCAAATGGCTGCTTTGGATGAAATCAGTTTAAATGTGGCTCCGCAAAGCATAAGTTGTGTTCTGACTCTGTATTTATTACTTTATGGTGCAGATACACATCGACAGAAAGGAAAAGAAATGCAACAGATATCTGCAGCAGTAATCTGTGCAGAAATCCATTTTTAGTGCATTTCATCCCTCTCTGAGCGCAGCTCTGAGTCTGAGTGAGACCGAGGCACAGACACAGTCGATTGTTGTTGCTTGGAGGGATCTGGTGCTGGAATTTCAGGGAGTGGCCTCACATGAGGAGGAGCAACACGTGAACTGCTGCTGCTGCTGCCATTTTAACATGCGGAGAGATCAGGTCTGACCCTCTTTGTCTGTCTGTCAGACCTGAAGGTGTGGACAGGCTGACAGGACAGCATGCAGGTCCACCCTGGGTCTGGGTTTAATGTTTCTCTGCGGGCGGACTTCAGGCCACTGTGGTGCAGTGAAGCCGAGCTTTGGCTCAGAAAAGCCTCCGACTACCAGGCTGAGTCAGCAAACAGTCGCAGAACAAACAACCGCCGCCGTCATAAAACAATAGGACGGGATGTAAACCCAGCAGCACTTATTGACTTGTTAATTAAAAATGTTGTAGATGATCTATAAGATCAGAGGCCTGAAAGCTTAAAGGACAGTTTCACATTTTCAGCTTTAAAGTGACAGTCAGGTGACTGTGAGATCATCGAGTCAGTCAGCGGACCAAACACAGGCCTCATTTTGTGCTAAGACAGATTTGAAGTTTACCTGAAGTTGATATGAGGCCTCAGCAGTCTGAGACAGACCCATTTAAAGTCATAGTATTTGAAATTCTGACTTTTACATTATTCCCCTCTGGATCAAAAAGGATTTTTCACTTTAACAACTGAAAATCTATTTCAGCTAAACTTCAGAGTACACTGAGGAAAGGATGTTTTCATGGCCAGCATGAAGAAGAGGAGTCATTACAGCAGGACAAAGCTGGACTTGAAAAATTGTGAAGCGGTGCTTTAAAAGTGAAACCATAACAAGTAAAAGCACTTGACTGGTGGAAAGCTAAAAACGTTACAGAAAAATGTGAATGACCTGACTTTGACCTTTGGTAGACAAGTTCTAGGTGGTTCATGTCTGAGTTCAGCTCAATGTTGGATGTAGTGAAAGTGTCTGAAGGTGTTGACGAGCATGGAACGGACAATATCCGGACCGTCACCAGCAAGGAGTCTTAAAATGACTGAAATCTTGCGACTTTCCGAGTCACGTCCAAATGTGACCCGTCCTAATGAAAGCAGATGTGGGCACCGAGGAGATGTGACATCAACACCCTCGCTTGTGGAGAAATGGATTAAAAACTGAATCATTCATTCATCACACATCAACACAAATCAAGTGCTGGTATGTTGTTTTTCATGGGCAGCCACACTGACTGACTGTACGACAGAGAGCGCGGCAGCCAAAGGGCTCGACCTCGGACCACGTGATCACTAATGAACGGGGACAGGAGAAGTTTAAGATCGGGCCATCTCCGAACAGCTGCTGCCAAACTTTATCTGAATCAACTCAACAAAGAGCACGCTGTTTTGGTCGGACTAACATTTTCTGAAAATATGAAAAACATTCCACAGCAACTATTTTAACATTACTCAGAAAATTTGGAATCAGTCCGGTGATGGAAAATAACCAAGGACACTGAATTTACTTGCACTTTACTGGAGTGTGATTAATTGGTGATTGAAGGATGGAAATATTATTCTTTCACACCTGCAGTCACTGATCAAGATTTTTCTTGTGAATTTAAAAAAATTAACAAAAAAAGCCAACACTGCATGTATTGATGACAAACAACCCAGCAATAAAAAATATTACTGACTAGGAAATAAAATGGTCGCTGAAGAGCTACGTCTGACTGAATGAGAAAAGACTTTTATTTTATAGTTTATATGCAATTTAACAGTAAAATGTTGAAAAATTTAGCTCTTTTTAAGTAGCAGATCCGGATGTGTTTTCAACAATGCTGATATTATTATTATGATTATTATTATTATTACTATTTAAAGGAAGGGGGCTGCTTGAGCCATGATTACTGATTAAAGAGAATTTGAATTGAATTTGTATTAAGCATAGCTGGAAAGTCTGCGACTCCTGACCAAATGGACAGTAATTAAAGGGCGGAAACAGAGAAACACATGAGAACGTGTAAAAGCTATTCATCAGTGAATCTCTGGTAAAATGTCTGAATAAACTCTTTGGGGTTACGACCTTTGACCAACTCTGCTGATCATGGTACCACATGGCTGAGCTGCCTGCATGGTTCAATCTAATTTTCTCCCAAATGAATAAAAAATGTGGGTAATTAAAGGCAGAGTAGACTCCATTAGTCATGTCTGCCACCGGTGGGATGTAAACGAGACACATGCATATGGCCATTAATGTGCATGGAGGTGAATTATGACAGAGGGACTGACTTTTGACTGGTATGTTTTCATAAATTATACTCTAGTTAAAGTTTTTCTGGTCAAGTATTAAATTTCACTTAAGCTCACCACAGTGATCAACAGATAAATTAAATGAGTGTCTCTTCGTATATCTGATGATGAAAACAAACCAAAACATTTTAATAACATGGCCTCTCTACGGATTTCTCTTTTTTGATTGGCTGGTTGTTTTCTGAGGCAGCAATATTAAAAACAGGTCAGTGACTGGCACGTCATATTTAATTACTGTTAAACGTCCAACTCATAACTTTCATTTCCAGGTTTTCAAGCACATGAAGTCAAGCGGACTCCTGAATGTTGACTAATGAGTGTTTCTCACTGTTAAAACAACAAATAAATATGTGGGAAGATGGTGCAAAAACATTCTTTGGTGTTTTATCTGCATGATTGTGCTGCTTTGGTTTGCTCAACAACAGTTTGTGCGCAGATGCTGGGAAAGTAAATGTGCAACTTTACCTGGAGCTGGACATTTGAAGCAGCCCTCTCATCCACCACAATGACTGTTCCTTGGGCTGAAAGAAATGTGAGTGGAAACAGTTAGAACACACGGAGAACTTAACTGCTGGAACAACATAAGAACCCGTCTCATATTCAACAAAGTTACATAATGCTTGCCCTTAGATTGCCCACAAACGGATGAAATTTTATTTTCTGTGAGCAACGAAGCCCTGTGATAAACATCATGGGCAATAACTTTACATTTCCGTGCATTTACTGCTGTTCAGATGATTTAACATTGAGGTATTTTAACAGCAAAATGTTTCCAATAATAAAAAAAAAAAAAAAAAAAATCAGCAAAGGTTATCTAAAAAAACAGCTGAGTGAAACTTCACTGTGATACGGTTTTCAAACAAAGACAGCAAGTTACAAAGCTGGAGATGAGTGGCTGACAACGGTGATGCATCCGGTGGTTGTTTGATATATGCAGGTTTGGATCTTGTCCACACACATTCCAGCAGAAATCTCAAGCATAAACATTCACTTAAAATTAGTCAACATGAAATCTGTGGTATGAGTCTGGATGTTTGTGCGTCCATGTGTGTTAGAAGTACACAAAAGCACAAGGCCTCTGTGGCATGTGACGCCGTCCCATCTTAGGAATCAGCAGGTTTGCCTTTCACACCATTTTGTGTGGAACGCTCTTCAGATTCAGTTTCTCTGGGAACTCAAGTTCATATCCACCAAGTCGGTCACCTTCCCAGACATTTTCATGTTAACTGCAACAAATCCATCAGAGTCGCTTCAGGACAGAAAAACACTTCAAACTACCAGAACCAAGTTTTACTGTAACTGCTAAGGTAGCAAATTCTTTAGCAAAACTGTTTATTTACTCGTTCATCCAATTAAAAATCTCATGCTCTTTACATCATATGATCTCTGTACATTTCTCTTGTTTAAATTTAAAGGATTAAACAACAGCAGTCTTATGTTAGCAACTGGGGCCATTTCAGGTTAGCATGAAAAGAGTAAATCAGTTTCGCAGCTCGATCCGCTCATCGTGTTTTGAAGTGAAACTGATTTCAGAGCAGTCGGGCATTAAAGATTTGTCTCTCAAATGTGAGCGCTCTGTTTTTGTGAAGGTCACCGTTTGACGTGTTACCTGAGACGGATCAAGAACAAACCACAGAACATCTCGATCGCTGTTGTTGTTCTGGTCCTGACTCAGGTCTTCTCACATACTCATGTAACATACTCTCTGATGAATGCATCAGGAGATTGATTTTACACATATACGTCCATAAATTCAACACCTAGAATATGACTGTGGTGTTTGGCTCCAGCAGCAAAGAGAAACGAAGCTGTTGAGCCTGTTGTGGATGTTTTTTATCCCCCTCTGCGGACAGAAAGTGATTTAGGTTTGGAAATGTTTTTTTGAAAATGAGCCAAGACTAAATGCTGTGTCACTTTGGCTGCTCAAAGCCAAGAAAAAGGCGAATGAGGAAAAAAAGAAAAAGGATGTAAAGGGATTATCTCATCTGTCTGGATTTGCCCTGCCTTGAATGCAGATTTAAAGAACAAACATTTATGAAACCAGAAATGCTTGTTTCAAGCAAAACAGGAAGCTGGAAGAGAAACTTTGTGATTTGTAATGGAGTAGATTAACAAATTCTCCCGTCAAAAAATATTATTTACTTATTCAGAATAAATTTCTACTTAACAGGGAAGAAACCACACAGCAACCGAGCTGAGTTAAGAATCATTCAGAGAAGACCCGAGGCAGGTCTGATACCTGAGCTTCCTGTCACCATAGTGCTGCCTTGCATTTCAGTGGTATTGATCTGTGTGCTCGGTCCAACATGGCTAATGCACTGGTAGCTTCGCTCTCAGATCCAAATATCACTTAGCACTGACCATCAAGCACAACTTCACGATGTGGCAGCGATGATTTGCTCAGATTTGTGAGATATTAGCCGGCATGCAGGTAAAATATCCAAATGGATTTTTTGATAAAACCTGACACTGACGCAGAGCTGTTAAAGGAGCAATCCGCCCTAAATTAATGTCTCAACCACAGACCTGCAGCTGTTCCAGCACGTGTTTCTCGCAACTCTTTGGTGTGTGGTGGAAATATATTTATTGGTTTTGACTATAACTGTAGTTGGTTTTTTTTTTTTGTAAGGCATCAAATAGTTCCCATCAGCTTTTTCTGTTTGAACCCACAGAATACTTATTTATGATAATATTAAACAAAAAAAGTGGTAAATTTTTTGTTCAGTGTAGAATTTTATAAATTCATATATAATGTTTTCCTTAAATTCAAAGCTTCAGCAGTTTGTTACTTCTGCGTCCCCACATCAGTATCTATAATTCATGGTGCACCGTTTTTCAACAGCCCTCGTTTTTTCCTCCGAGTGAAGAAAAACAAATTCAGCTTCCATTGTTTTCTGCTTTTCCATGAGGTCACAAGACGCCTCATACTGTAAGATGATGAGCTGCACACTGACTGTATCTGTGACAGGCGTGACTGAGACAAACAGGACTTGCTGTACTTGAGTTTATCATAACAAGTCTGATAAACTACAGATTCTTCTCATATTGTTAATGAAAGAGGCAACTTCAAATTTCCACTCAACTATTCAAAAGCCAAAAATATTCAGTTTACTTTCACAAAGCAGAAAATAAAGCAGTTAATCCTGCTAAAAGAGCAGGAAGCTCAGAATGTTTTTGCTTCAAATGTCTCAAAAGTTTCATCAACGAACAGATTAGTTACTGAATTCAGACTTTTTTTGTTGTTTGTTTGTCCTGCACATAAATCCAAACTCTGTAGGCTGCAGCATCACACGGCCTCAGAACAGGTTATCCCTCAGTTTAATTACAACAATAATCAGCTGAAATCTTCCACATCATGACTCCCTGTTCACAATGACGGGTTTGATACCAAGTGTACACAGCATCAAATTGAGTTGCGGCTCCCTGTCAATAGAGTGTTTCTTCAGCCCCCCTCTGATTACTCCTGGAGCCAGAAGCTGACATCGTGGCTGTCCTTGTCCGATTAGGCTGATCAATGAGCCTGAACTGAGGAAAGTGGAAGAGGAGGAGGAGGAGAAAGAGAAGAGAGGGATATGTCTGTGTGTGCTGTCGAGATTTGGGGGGGGCAGCTCCTCCCATAATGAAGTTAGTGTGCTGCACTGGTGGTCCATGTTTACGGGGCAGAGAGGGAGTTTCTTTCACTCGGTGGACAGCTCTGAAGGCAGCAGCCAGCTCTCTCTTCTCTTCCAATTTCTGCAACTCATCCATCGCTGACCTGCACATCCAGGCTGATCCAGGACGAGGCAGGGGGAAGGAGCAGCAGCACCTGCTTGGCCCACCACCATCACCACCACTTCCCTCGTTGCTACCGACACCGCTGCCATCATGTGCGACTGTTTCCACCTGGCCTTCCCCAACTGGCACGCTGCCTCCTCAGGGACGGGTGGGCATCGCTCTCCTCGCTCTCTGTCCTCTCTCTGCTCCGTCCTTCCTCTGTCTATGACTCAGTATTTCTGCGCTGCCTTCCTCTGAGCAATTCTCTCATTCAGCAGCAGGGTTCAGTATCTGTGTGTGTGTGTGTGTGTTTGTGACGAAGAGACGGAGAGCGAGTTTGAGGCAGCTGGTGCTGATGCTGAGCTGTGTTTCTGACCTGCAGTGAGTGCTGGGTGTGTCTGCAGAGTGCAGGGGAGTGCTGGAGGATGTCATCATCGGGGATGTCAGGCAGATCCTCTCTTCCGGCTGCTGAGTGTTTGACGCGCAGTCTGAAAGACAGAAACACTCTGTTTCTTTGGCAGCTCAGTAAAGGAAAAATCAGGATTGCAAAAATAGTAGTGCAGGGTAACTTCCTGGAGGTGGAGATCAAACTCATCCCAAATTTAGCAAAACCTTCGTTGGCAAAAACCCACAGCTGCAGGGTTTATCTGTCAGATTCACTGCAGCAAATTTTAATTTATATTGAAAAATTTGCATATCTTTTTGGTTTGATGGGTCCCATTATAGATATCTCATGATTATAAATGCAGGGTTAAAGGAATATTTGTTGTTACACCAAATGGATGCTGATAATTTACCTGCGCAATTTCAGCATGACAACACACATGTGTCCGATCACGTAGGTGGCCACAGAATGTAGTTACAGTCTGTGTGAAATTAATGACGTAGTGATGTTGAAAACACATTTTCAATCTTCTGTTGGATACGTCTCTGTTAGATCTAACTAAAAGAGTTAGTTTGCTTTTAGTGGACATCTTATGGTACATGAGTTTCAACCACTGAAGGTTAAAGATTTTCTTTGGGTTTTAGCAGAGTAGCTGTTTAAACACTTAGCAGCGGAGTCTAACACAGACAATTCTGATCCTTTAGAAACCATCAGCCTCACTGATCTTAAATCAATTATCACCACTTGAACAGTTATTTTGGGAGGCTGCCGTCACTCAATAGTTTTCGTGAGGAGTCATTCTGAGCTGTTTGTCCTGACTGTCTTAAATATTCCGATATATATTTTTTTTAATTGATTATTTTAACATACAGAACCAATCATTTCAACCATTGCTCCTGTTTTGGCTTCTCACATTTAAACCATTAAATAAAACTTAAACTCAGACTTGAAGATCTTTGAGTTACCATCATCAATCTCCAAAAACCCAACGTGAATTAAATGACGTGAAAAACTATTAACTCTCAGCTGTAAACAGATTAATATTCATATCACCTTTAAATCCGAGTCACTCCTTGTTCTGGGAAGGTAACACAACAAGCACTAACAACCGACTGCAAGCACAGTTTACCACACAGTGTGCGTTGTTGAGCAGCTGTAATATTGTTTATCATTTTTTTCGGTGTGATTGCGTGTCGTGGGAACACGGGCAGATTAAGATACGAATTCCAGAGCTGTGATGAAAATCTCAGCAGTTTAATAGATTGAAAGCATGCGCCTTTACGGTCTCATGCTCAAATAATCCATGCAGAAAATCTAATTTTGTCTTTCTTTCCCCCCATCACTCAAATGTTATTATAATTTGGACGCAAAAACACAGAAAGGACTTGCTGTACTTGAGTTTAAGGAGCAGTGAAAAGAGCTTGTGTCTTCCTGTTGTACAAAAGATGAGCAGGAGGACAAATTAATGAGTTGTATTACTTTATGTGAGCTTAACGAAGGGGGAGTCCCAAAAGGAAATACAAACTGCAGCAGAAGGCGGTTACATAAAGGATGAGCTGAGGACAGGCAGCTAACACAGTCTACTTAGGACTTCCAATCAGGAGAAAATCTATGCAGTTATAGTTGTAGGATTCCACTTTCTTGGTTTCCTGATATGTTTTTCATTTGAATCGATGCTGACTGAAACCAGTTTCAGAGAGCTTCACTGTCATGTTGTTTGTTTCGGTGTGGAGGAGTTTTAGGTCTCCACATCGGCGCAGTTTGAAGCAGACAGTCTCTGCAGGTTATAAACATCGCTCCCTGTCACATTAGCAGAAGCACTGAGGGAGGAGCCACACCCAAATCCAGAGCTGCAGTAGCACCCAACTATGAATCATGCAGGATGTGCACCACAGAAGACTGGGCATCTGCTGCTCGGGCTTGTGTAGCTGTAGAATATCACCTTCAAAGTCAAATTAGAAAATTAGAGGCCACGGCTTTTTGAAATGGACACTTTATCTAGCCTGTGATAAGTCCAACGGGTTAACAGCTGATTGTGATTTTGACAGTTTTAGTCAGCAGAGAGCCCTTATCAAGGCCTCTACAACACCCTCACAGCAAATATTTGAAAAAGGAGGTTCTGTGTGTGCGGCGCCTTAAACTGACCCTGTAAATACTGGGTATCCGCCTGAATCAGGTGGAAAATAACATGAGAACTACATAATCATCTTCCAGCTCTCTGCTCTGCCTTCACTTCCTGTTGATACACTGCGCTGTTCGTAGCTGCTCATAACGCCACAGCAAAAACAACAATAAGTGGACCAAGTGTTTCAACCATCTAATGCACTTAATCATTACTTATTAAAAAAACAAAACATTTTCTTTAAAATGTATTGGCTGGTTTAAAATGTTTCATGGACAAAAATGGTTAAGGGATTAATCAAATGAATACTAAACAGAATAACTGATCATCAAAAGAATCACAATAGTCTAAAATTCAGTTTGTCAAGAGACAAAAGTAAAATAGAAATAGGTTTTACACAACCAATAAGCTTGTTCAGAGCTCATTATCGTGGCTTATTTAGGGGATTTATTCATGGACTGGTTAATGGAAGCTCTGGCCGTATGGAGGGTTTTAATTGTTTTGTGTTTTGGTTTATTGATGAGTTGTTGCTGTTTACTCACAGTTACATAATCAGAAGTACTATTTGTCTAGCCGGATGTTGGTTCACTTTTTTGCTTAATGACACAGTCTGTGAGCTACATGCAGTGTGTTTACTTTAAAGTGAAAATGGAAATGATCCAGCAAAATATGACGGATTCTTGTCACAGCCTTCAACAAGTTCAGTGCTTTTTGCTTGATTCTGCTGATAAATAAACAGACATGGGTGAAAACTAACCTCTTGAAAAGTAATTATCTGGGATCTTAAATCATCTAAGTATTGAAATCTGAGGTTATTTTCGGGAATGCACAGTCCCAAGAGCTAAATCACTGTGAGAAAATTAGATAACACTTAAATCAGTGACTCAAGTTCAGGTAAGGTCCCGCCTCCTTTGTCCATCTGAGGCTGAGCAAATCACTTAAGGCACTTTGGCAGTCACACTCACACCAGGATTGTTTAAGGGCAGTTTGGACAACAGACAACAATTTGTTGTTGTTGTTTTGAAAGACAACCATTTTGATGACTGGATGTTGAAGGTAAACCTTGCAAAGACATTTGTTTATTGTGTTTTCCAACATGTCTAGACTGTGGTGTTTTCAATCCACTGGGAGTTTATCGTGTAAATCCTCATCAAGTAAATGTTGCTTGACATCATTTCTGATGAGGCGAGGAGGCTCGATGACATCAGGGCAGGTTGTGTTGTAGGTTTTATTTTATCGTGCAGCTGTAATGTCACCTGATCTTGAGTGATCAATGCTGCGGCAGTGACACACCCTGATACAGAAGGAGGTTTTATCCCATCAGTCTGCTGCCTTAACTGTCCTTTAATGCACTTATACGGGCTCCTCACATGATACATATTAGTGCAGGGCAGAAGGTGGCGTGTCACTGTGCAGCTTTGTTGAGTAACTATAGGATGCTACACACAAACAATTGTGCCTATTGTTGTCAGATGGTAATATAACTTTCATTCTCAAGATCTGAAGGAAAACAACTTTAAGGTTTTGCATCATTTAGCTGGCATTTTCTGTAACTGCAAAAAATAAATAAATAAATAAATAAATAAACCAACTTCTTTCTTATGTACTGAACATCATTAACATTCACTTTCTTAATCTGAGTAGGAGTGTTGTGTTTGAGTTAAAAAAAGGCCAAAATTTCAGTCAAACAAGAAAAAACAAATAAGCTGCTCACGACATTTTATGTGCAATGAAAATCGTGATCATCGGCTTTTCAATAGCATTCATTTATTTGCCAATTTGGGATAATCACAGAAAATGAGCCAATGTCTGCAGCCCAAGACTGTCAAGTTTAATTTTACACCAATTTATTTTCAATTTTTTACTCTGTGAATTTCGTGACACAGCGGACCTCTCGTTAAATTCACTTTAATAAATGGGCAGTTTAAAATGGAATCAAATAGGTCAGTGGGTATAAAAGTGAGTAATAGTACTAATCTGACCAGCCAGATTCATTTGGAGTCAGACTTTCCCTTTTCGGCAGCCTCAGGGGGCTGAAGAGTCTAATCTGCCGGTCGATGCAGTGGAGCACTTAACAGACAAAGAAGGCAGCAGGTCCCTGAGGAGATTATTGCCAGGAAGAACTCTAAATAGTCTCATCACCGGCTGCAGTGGTTTTCTGAGGCTGAAAACAACTGTAAGGAGTCGGGAGGGTGGAAGTCTCATCTTACTGCTCAGATAGAAGAGACACCAGAGCTGTCTGAACCAACTCGTCAGACTTCACTCTCTACTTCATGAAATAAAACTAAGTGATTACACAGTTAATCCAGCAAAAGAGTTTTAAATGATGAATGTGTGGGGTTTTTTGCAATATTAATTTAGTCACAGTTACAGTGAACAGATTTTGCTCAGCAGTTCTGAGACTAATGCTGCTAAAATGACTTAATGCAATCATTCTATTTTGTGGCTTATCGCCATGCAACATACTTTTGAGATAAAGTTATTCACTTCTCTGTGTGCGGCGGAATTAAACTCTTTGAATTGCTAAAATAAGCAGATATCAAATCAGATATTATTTTGGTATTCAGGGCCTGTTTTCTCTTTTGGGTGAACAGGACCTGGTCGACGCCTGAGAGGACCAGAGCCCGGCACAGAGGACGATTCAGTGAGTGAGCTCAGTTGTACATGAATGTTTTATTTTGTAGGTTTCACTTTAAGTTTCACATTCATGGGGGGGGGGTGAAAATATTGCTGAATTGGCTTGTTCGTGAAACATTCTAATGTTTAACAGTCTGACATGAAAGTTATTACAATACATCCTGTTAATTAACAGGTTTTCTGTACATATTATAATTTTTTTGTTACTTCACTCTGGTTCCGGCCTGACACACGGCCAGCATCTCTGTGCCTGGAAATATGCCACTATTGTGATGTTTGTTAAACAGTAACATTTCTGGCATAGCAAAGTGTCATTTCACAACGTGTGATCCAGTTTTGTTAAAAGTTTAAACTTTTTTTTTTAGTTTGTTTTGTTTTTTAAGTGACTAAAGAAAACAAGTTGCTGTTTAGGAAATTAATAATAATCATTTAGGAACAGACCGTGTGACTTTTTTTGTCGACTGACCTTACATCCTCGTAGGTATGTGACGAACCATCTCAGTTCACAGAAGGTGAGAGGCCACGCCCCCAAGGATCATCCCCCGTCGAGGAATATCCTGAAAAGTTCAGCGAAAGTGACAAAGAGGTAAAGAACCAGCAAACTGAGAAAGCTGATCATTACCAGTTTACTTAAATTCTTGGAAACACACTGAGTCCTTCTGCAGCCCATTTGTGATTCAAAATGAATTTGCTGTGTGAATAACAAACATTTGAGAAATGAACATGTGACTGAGACTTTGGTCCCTCAAATTCAGGGTTTCTAAATGATTACCATATGTCCTTTATATGCTTTTCTACCTTAAACACACGTATTGTGATAATCTTGTATTTAACAGATTTATTTTGATCTTGTACTGTGATATGAGGATATACTTTGACAAATGAAAACAGAGAACAGTAGGTGACATTGAGTGCATTAAAGCACAACATTGCCTAAGCAAATAAGAAACACTAAACGAGAATTAAATAAAGTGGGCAAATTAGTGTTTTAGAGTATCATTTATCAGCCTTTCTGTCGCCGTGTCTAATCAGCAAGAGGAGTTGTCATACGAGATTCTCCGTTTTGTTTACTCTTACTTACTGAGATAAAGACCCAGAGGTGGTTACTCCCATGTATGAATGCATGCACAGCACACAGTGTGTCACGCTTTGTTTGTGATGTAAATAGTGTTGAAAGTGATGGAATAGCCGTCACTTTGTGTTGTGTTTAAACACATCTAAAGATCTGACTGTAACAATAATCTTTTTAAAGTATGATGTGTGGTCACATTTTCAACATTTTTGTTATGTTTTCCATAAAGTGTGAAGCAGAGCATGACCCAAAACACAAAAGTGGGAGCGGAAAGAAGACTAAAAAGTCTGGGCTTGGGTCCATGTTTGAAAAGCGATCAACTCCAAAGATGAGTAAACTGAAGGTGAGACATTCCCACCATCCTCTTCTCTTTGCATCGTATCTGTGAAACCATCCAGGATGCTGCAGCAGAGAACAGCACAGCACAAGGTAAAATGATTATATTTTTAATTGTTAACAGGAAGTTCACAGCCCTGAGTCTGGGGTGATAGTGAAAACAGCCAAAGATGGATGTGCCGAAGGCCTCATTTATGGTGGAGGGGGAAAAGAGGGGATCTTCATTAAGGAGGTGGTACCAGAGTCACCTGCCTCAAAAAGTCTGAAACTGAAAGAGGGTAAGCTAGCAGTTGCAAATATTGCATTCTTTAAAATCTAATTTAATGAAAATTAAAAATTCTGAGTGATTTTCCAATTTGATATTTGAAAATTTTCAATTTAGTTCAGCAACATACCAACACTTTAATCTTTTCATCATATTCTGTCGCATAAAGTTGAAAAGTTTAATGACTACTCATGTTTTTTTTTTTTTTTTCTGAATCATACAGGTGATCAGATTCTGAGCGCCACTGTGTATTTTGACAATGTGTCATATGAAGATGCCATTCAGATTCTGGAGCATGCGCAAGCTTACAAAGTGAAGCTCTGCTTGAAACGCAAACCAGACATCACAGAGACTGAACCAGCCATCGACTCTAACGTTATCCCTGTAATTATTTTTAAGTTGTCTTCTCAGACTCTTGTTGATCGGAAATGTTTTGGCTAAAACTGACATTTCACATTTCTGTTGCTCAACAGGAAGAAGAGCTTTACGCTCCAGAGATGAGGGAGCAAGGAAAAACCAAAAGGCGTGGGGATGCTCGCATTTCCTGGCCAAAGTTTTCTTCCTTTGGAAAAGGACGGAAGTCCCGTTTCACAAGGTCTCACAGTTCTTCAGAGGCTGATGAGCAGAGGAAGCTGGAGCTTAGCCCCACCACAAGTGACACAGAATCGCCTATAAAATCTCAGGATGCTCTCAAAGGCAAGAAGAGGCACAAAATGAAGCTTTCTGTCATGACAAAGAGAGGCCGCATAAGTTCTTCTGAAGACCAGGATACTGACGGACCAACAACTGGACAGACCAGTGCAGACAATTATCAGACAGCATCAGACATGCTTTCACCTGAATGCCTTGAAAGCCTTTCAGGAGAAACACTCGAAGTTCATCTGAAGGAAGATCTGAAAGTGGACGAGTTAAGACTTGAACAAAGTGAGCCAAAACTGATGGAACCTCAATCAGTTCAACACAAGGTGGAACTCATCAGTATCGACAGCACCTTGAAAACAGCAGATCTAACTGTGGCTCTGGCAGATCAAGAAAGCTCCTCTGGTATGAAGTCCCCCACTGAGAAGAAAAAGAAAGAGACATCTGAATTAAAAATTAAAATTTTTGGAAAGGATAAATCTCCCAAGAAAGATGCCAAAGCAAAAGCCTCACCAAAAAGGTTGAAAACACTGGGGGCAAGTATTGAAAAAGCAGATCAGCCTCAAAATCAAAAATCTGATGACAGCCCAGGTTTTCAGGTGCAAAAAGAGCTACAAGAAGATCAGCTACCACTTGAAGCAAACACCCAAATAATCAGCAGCCAGAGTGCAAGGGCAAAGATGGTGACTACACAGACGGAAATGAATGTGCCGAAGGTGGAACTCAGCATTTCTGATGCAACAATTATGCAGAAATCTCCAAAGAAAAGTGAAGAAAAAGCAAGGAAAGACAAGGACAGAAAACAAAAACAAGAAAAAAAGGCAGGTGAAGCATTCAAGCTGCCTAAAGTAACACTGAGTGACATTGCAACTGAGGAGATTATCCAAAAAACAACTGAAAATGTTGAAGAACGCCAAGCTAAGATGAAGCAGCTTAAAAGTGAAGGTACGGAGATGAAAGACGATCCTTATGATAAACTTACCAAAAGCAATCTTTCTAGGACACAGCTTCCCAAACGTGAAGACATTGAGATTCCAGGTATGGAGGACAAGACTGTGAAGACCAAAGGCAAACGAATTAAAGCCCCTAAAGCTATTGCAACAGGACATCGTGAAGATAACCAGTCTGAAACTGTACAGCTGTTAATTGACGTTGACAGTGTGAAAGAGGCAGTTTCTAAATTGCCTGGTTTTAAGCTGCCAAAGGTTGACACATCTGGAATACCTATTCCTGAAGAAATAACTGTGATAGATGCAAATGCACAAAGAATATCAGTGAAAACGCCAACTAAAGTTGTAGATACAAAAACAAAACATGAGGCACATTTCACCAAGTTTGACATAACTGCCCCCCCAGAAATCTCCAAGACAACAATCAAACCACCAAAGATCACAGCTGCTGACTTACCCTCAAATGAACTTTTAACTGAGACCAAAGTAGATTATAAAAAACCTGATAAAGCCTACGGTTCAATGCCAATGCAAAGTGACATAGAGATGAAAACTGAGATCGATAAACGTGAAGATATTATAATACCTGGAAAAGAAAGCGCAAAAGAAGAAACCATGCTTCAGGAGCAGAGAAAGAAGACAAAAGTAACGACCACCTTTGGGATTTCAAAACCAGACATAAGAGTCCCTGATCTTGGAATTGAATTACCAAAACAAGCTATCTTGGGGCAAAAAGATTATAAAATTAAAGGAGAGAGGACCTTATTGCATCAAGAAGTCACATCAAAAACTCAAACAAAGAAAGGCACGGGACACACTGAAGGAGTCATAACTGATGTCAAAGTGCCTGAAAGCGACAGTTTTGAATACATTGATTCAGCTGGTGGTTCACCAGCCAAAAAGAGTGGTGGCATTAAGCTTACAGGTTTTGGTGTTGATCTTGGAGTCACTCCAGATGTCAGTGTTAATGTGCCCGAGGCTGATATGTGTATGAGCATTGACGGGGCAGGTATAAAAATGCTTGAAAGAGAAGGACAAGGTAGCAAAGTCACACTGCCAAACATTGGCATATCAATGCCAAAGGCAAAGGGCCCTAAATTTGATGTAAGCCTTTCAAAAAAGGATGTCACATCACCAGAGGCTAAAGCACAGGTGAAACTACTAGCAGCCCCCGAGACTGACAGTCTTGGAAAAGTAGATGTTGACAAACCTCATCTGGATATTAAATCTTTGCAGACTGAAGGGGAACTCGATGGACAAGGAAGCAAGTTCAAGATGCCCAAGCTTGGTATTAAAATGCCAAAAATAAAAGGACCTGAATTTGATTTAAGCATGTCCAAAAAAGATGGAGATGTCACACTGCCTGAGGCTAAGGCTGGGATCAAACTTCCAGATGCCCCAAAGGTTGACATTGATCTTGGTAAAGCTGACGTTTCTATTCCTGAGATGAAGATAGAAGTTGAAAAACCAGAGCTGGAAGTCAAACCTTTGCAGACCGAAGTTGAACTCGATGGACAAGGAAGCAAATTTAAAATGCCAAAGTTTGGTGTCAAAATGCCAAAAATAAAAGGACCTGAATTTGATTTAAGCATGTCCAAAAAAGATGGAGATGTCACACTGCCTGAGGCTAAAGCTGGGATCAAACTTCCAGATGCCCCAAAGGTTGACATTGATCTTGGTAAAGCTGATGTTTCTATTCCTGAGATGAAGATAGAAGTTGAAAAACCAGAACTGGAAGTCAAACCTTTGCAGACTGAAGTTGAACTCGATGGACAAGGAAGCAAATTTAAAATGCCAAAGTTTGGTATTAAAATGCCAAAAATAAAAGGACCTGAATTTGATTTAAGCATGTCCAAAAAAGATGTAGACGTCACACTACCAGAGGCTAAAGCTGATGTCAAACTCCCAGATGTTCCTGACGTTGATGTCACTCTTGGAAGTGCAGAGGTCTCTATTCCAGGGAAGAAAATAGAGGTTGAAAAACCAGAGCTAGAAATCAAATCTCTGCAGACTGAGGTTGAACCCGATGGAGAAAGAATTAAATTCAAGATGCCAAAGTTTGGTGTCAAAATGCCAAAAATAAAAGGACCTGAATTTGATTTAAGCATGTCCAAAAAAGATGGAGATGTCACACTACCAGAAACCAAAGGTAGGATCAAACTCCCTGATGCTCCTGAGGTTGATGTCACTCTTGGAAGTGGAGAATTTGAGATTCCAGGGAAGAAAGTAGAGGTTGAAAAACCAGAGCTGGAAATACAGCCTTTGCAGACCGAAGTTGAACTTGATGGAGAAAGAAGTAAATTCAAGATGCCAAAATTTGGAATTAAAATGCCAAAAATAAAAGGACCTGAATTTGATTTAAGCATGTCCAAAAAAGATGGAGATGTCACACTGCCTGAGGCTAAGGCTGGGATCAAACTTCCAGATGCCCCAAAGGTTGACATTGATCTCGGTAAAGCTGATGTTTCTATTCCTGAGATGAAGATAGAAGTTGAAAAACCAGAGCTGGACGTCAAACCTTTGCAAACTGAAGCTGAAGTTGCAGGAAGCAAATTTAAAATGCCAAAGTTTGGTATTAAAATGCCAAAAATAAAAGGACCTGAATTTGATTTAAGCATGTCCAAAAAAGATGGAGATGTCACACTGCCTGAGGCTAAAGCTGGGATCAAACTTCCAGATGCCCCAAAGGTTGACATTGATCTTGGTAAAGCTGATGTTTCTATTCCTGAGATGAAGATAGAAGTTGAAAAACCAGAGCTGGAAGTCAAACCTTTGCAGACTGAAGTTGAACTCGATGGACAAGGAAGCAAATTTAAAATGCCAAAGTTTGGTATTAAAATGCCAAAAATAAAAGGGCCTGAATTTGATTTAAGCATGTCCAAAAAAGATGTAGACGTCACACTACCAGAGGCTAAAGCTGATGTCAAACTCCCAGATGTTCCTGACGTTGATGTCACTCTTGGAAGTGCAGAGGTCTCTATTCCAGGGAAGAAAATAGAGGTTGAAAAACCAGAGCTAGAAATCAAATCTCTGCAGACTGAGGTTGAACCCGATGGAGAAAGAATTAAATTCAAGATGCCAAAGTTTGGTGTCAAAATGCCAAAAATAAAAGGGCCTGAATTTGATTTAAGCATGTCCAAAAAAGATGGAGATGTCACACTACCAGAAACCAAAGGTAGGATCAAACTCCCTGATGCTCCTGAGGTTGATGTCACTCTTGGAAGTGGAGAATTTGAGATTCCAGGGAAGAAAGTAGAGGTTGAAAAACCAGAGCTGGAAATACAGCCTTTGCAGACCGAAGTTGAACTTGATGGAGAAAGAAGTAAATTCAAGATGCCAAAATTTGGAATTAAAATGCCAAAAATAAAAGGACCTGAATTTGATTTAAGCATGTCCAAAAAAGATGCAGATGTCACACTGCCTGAGGCTAAGGCTGGGATCAAACTTCCAGATGCCCCAAAGGTTGACATTGATCTCGGTAAAGCTGATGTTTCTATTCCTGAGATGAAGATAGAAGTTGAAAAACCAGAGCTGGACGTCAAACCTTTGCAAACTGAAGCTGAAGTTGCAGGAAGCAAATTTAAAATGCCAAAGTTTGGTATTAAAATGCCAAAAATAAAAGGGCCTGAATTTGATTTAAGCATGTCCAAAAAAGATGTAGACGTCACACTACCAGAGGCTAAAGCTGATGTCAAACTCCCAGATGTTCCTGACGTTGATGTCACTCTTGGAAGTGCAGAGGTCTCTATTCCAGGGAAGAAAATAGAGGTTGAAAAACCAGAGCTAGAAATCAAATCTCTGCAGACTGAGGTTGAACCCGATGGAGAAAGAATTAAATTCAAGATGCCAAAGTTTGGTGTCAAAATGCCAAAAATAAAAGGACCTGAATTTGATTTAAGCATGTCCAAAAAAGATGCAGATGTCACACTGCCTGAGGCTAAGGCTGGGATCAAACTTCCAGATGCCCCAAAGGTTGACATTGATCTCGGTAAAGCTGATGTTTCTATTCCTGAGATGAAGATAGAAGTTGAAAAACCAGAGCTGGACGTCAAACCTTTGCAAACTGAAGCTGAAGTTGCAGGAAGCAAATTTAAAATGCCAAAGTTTGGTGTCAAAATGCCAAAAATAAAAGGACCTGAATTTGATTTAAGCATGTCCAAAAAAGATGGAGATGTCACACTACCAGAAACCAAAGGTAGGATCAAACTCCCTGATGCTCCTGAGGTTGATGTCACTCTTGGAAGTGGAGAATTTGAGATTCCAGGGAAGAAAGTAGAGGTTGAAAAACCAGAGCTGGAAATACAGCCTTTCCAGACCGAAGTTGAACTTGATGGAGAAAGAAGTAAATTTAAGATGCCAAAGTTTGGAATTAAAATGCCAAAAATAAAAGGACCTGAATTTGATTTAAGCATGTCCAAAAAAGATGGAGATGTCACACTGCCTGAGGCTAAGGCTGGGATCAAACTTCCAGATGCCCCAAAGGTTGACATTGATCTCGGTAAAGCTGATGTTTCTATTCCTGAGATGAAGATAGAAGTTGAAAAACCAGAGCTGGACGTCAAACCTTTGCAAACTGAAGCTGAAGTTGCAGGAAGCAAATTTAAAATGCCAAAGTTTGGTGTCAAAATGCCAAAAATAAAAGGACCTGAATTTGATTTAAGCATGTCCAAAAAAGATGGAGATGTCACACTGCCTGAGGCTAAAGCTGATGTCAAACTCCCAGATGTTCCTGATGTTGATGTCACTCTTGGAAGTGTAGAGGTCTCTATTCCAGGGAAGAAAGTAGAGGTTGAAAAACCAGAGCTGGAAGTACAGCCTTTGCGGACTGAAGTTGAACTTGATGGAGAAAGAAGTAAATTCAAGATGCCAAAGTTTGGTGTCAAAATGCCAAAAATAAAAGGGCCTGAATTTGATTTAAGCATGTCCAAAAAAGATGTAGATGTCACACTACCAGAAACCAAAGGTAGGATCAAACTCCCTGATGCTCCTGACGTTGATGTTACTCTTGGAACTGGAGAATTTGAGATTCCAGGGAAGAAAATAGAGATTGAAAAACCAGATGTCGAAATCAAATCTCTGCAGACCGAAGTTGAACCCGATGGAGAAAGAAGCAAATTCAAGATGCCAAAGTTTGGAATTAAAATGCCAAAAATAAAAGGACCTGAATTTGATTTAAGCTTTTCAAAGAAGGATGTAGACGTCACACTACCAGAGGCTAAAGCTGATGTCAAACTCCCAGATGTTCCTGATGTTGATGTCACTCTTGGAAGTGTAGAGGTCTCTATTCCAGGGAAGAAAATAGAGGTTGAAAAACCAGAGCTGGAAGTACAGCCTTTGCAGACTGAAGTTGAACTTGATGGAGAAAGAAGTAAATTCAAGATGCCAAAGTTTGGTGTCAAAATGCCAAAAATAAAAGGGCCTGAATTTGATTTAAGCATGTCCAAAAAAGATGGAGATGTCACACTACCAGAAACCAAAGGTAGGATCAAACTCCCTGATGCTCCTGACGTTGATGTTACTCTTGGAAGTGGAGAATTTGATATTACAGGGAAGAAAATAGAGGTTGAAAAACCAGAGCTGGACATCAAACCTTTGCAGACCGAAGTTGAACTCGATGGACAAGGTAGTAAGTTTAAAATGCCAAAGTTGGGCATTACAATGCCAAAAGTAAAAGGGCCTGAATTTGACTTAAGCTTATCAAAGAAAGAAGTTGACCTGGCTCTACCAGAAGCCAAAGCAGAAGTCAACCTCCCTGATGTTGAACTAAAAGAACCCTCTGTTAAAGTGGAAATTAAAGGTCCTGAGATTAAAGGAACAGAGAAGGATGGAGAAGGTTCACCATCAAAATTTAAAATGCCAACTTTCAAACTACCCAAATTTGGAGCCTCTACCCCGAATGTAAATATTGAAGTATCCAGCAAAAGCAAAGATATTCATCTTCCTGAAACACAGCTGAAATCACCTGAAGGTGTCATAGTTGACATTAAAACCCCCGATATTGATGTTGAAAGTCCATCTCTTGAAGTAAAAACAACATCCACTGAACTTGATGGGAAAGGAAGCAAGTTCAAAATGCCAAAATTTGGAATATCAATGCCGAAAGTAAAGCGCCCAGAAACAGATTTGAGCTTACCAAAGAAAGATATAGATGTGACATTACCTCAAGCGGATATCGAACTTCCTGACGTTGAACACACAGAAGCTGGGATTAAAGTAGAGGTCAAAGCCCCAGAGGTTGCCATTCACCAACAGAGTATTGAAGGATCACCATCAAAATTTAAGATGCCAACATTCAAGCTACCAAAATTTGGAGTTAGTACTCCAAAAGTCTCTGCAGAAGCACCTGACATTAAAATACCTGATGATGGGGCTGCTATCGACACTGAAGCACCCAACACTGACTTTGAAGGTCCTTCAATAGATTTGAAAACCACAGAAATGGAACACGAGGGAAAGGGAAGTAAGTTTAAAATGCCGCATTTTGGGTTCTCCATGCCAAAGGTGAAAGGGCCTAAAATTGATTTAAGCCTATCACAAAAAGATGTAGATGTGACATTACCAGAGGCTAAAGCTGGTGTCAAACTTCCAGGGTTGGATCTTGGAGAAGTAGATGTCTCAATTCCAAAGACTAAAATGGAAGTTCCAGGAGTTAAAGCTGATGTTCATCTTCCAGAAGGCAATCTTGGAAAAGTAGATGTTTCAATTCCAGAAACTAAGATAGAAATCCCAACGGCTGAAGCTGAACTCAAACTTCCAGAGGCTCCTAAGATAGCTGTGGCGATTAAATCACCTGAATTTGAGGCAGACATGGATGGACATGGTGGAAAATTTAAAATACCAAAGTTTGGGATCAAAATGCCAAAGGTCAAAGGGCCTGAATTTGATTTAAGCTTGTCAAAGAAAGATGTAGATGCCAGACTACCAGAGATGAAAGGTGAAGCCAAACTCCCAGATGCTCCTAAGGTCAATGTTTCTCTTCCAGATAAAGAGCTGGAAATTAAAGCTGAAGACGAAAGAAGCAATTTCAAAATGCCAAAGTTTGGAATGTCGATGGAAAAAGTCAAAGGACCTGAATTTCATCTAGGCTTCTCAAAGAAAGATGTGGATGTCAAGTTACCAGAAACCAAAGCAGACATCAACCTCCCCGATGTTGATCTAAAAACATCATCTGCAAAAGTAGACATTAAAGCTCCTGAGATTGATGTTCCAGAGGGATCACCTTCCAAATTTAAAATGCCAAGTTTCTCCATGCCCAAAGTCAAAGGACCTGATATAGATCTAAGTTTGTCAAAGAAGCAGATAGATGTCACATTACCGGAAACAAAATCTGAAGTCCCTAAAATGGATGTAAGTCTTGGAAAGGCAGAGGTGTTGATACCTGATACAAAAGTAGAGGTCAAAAAACCTGAGGTACAGGTCAGAAATGTGGAGACTGATGTTGAAGGACAAGGCGGAAAGTTCAAAATGCCAAAATTTGGAATTACAATGCCAAAAGTACATGGACCTGAATTTGATTTAAGATTCTCGAAGAAAGACACAGATGTCACACTTCCTGGAGCCAAAGCCAAGGTGGAAATCCCAGAAGCTCCTAAAACTGCTCTGGATGTGAAGCCCGAGTGTGAAGTAGAAATTGATGGACAAGGAAGCAGGTTTAAATTGCCTAAGTTTGAAATGTCAATGCCAAAAGTAAAAGGACCCGATATTGATTTCAGCTTACCAAAGAAAGACGTAGATGTGACACTTCCAGAGGGCAAAGCTGAAGTCCAACTCCCTGATGTTGAACTCAAAGACCCTTCTGCTAAAGTGGAATTTAAAGATTCAGAGATGAAAGCTCAGTTAGGTCACGTGGAAGGATCACCGTCAAAATTTAAACTGCCAACATTCAAATTACCTAAATTTGGAGCTGGCACTGCACATATCACTGCAGAGGTACCTAATTTGGAAAAAGACATCAAAGTTGATGGAGCTGGGTTGGAAATACCTAAACACAGCACCACAGGTGAGATTGCAGCACCAAGTGTTGATATTGAGGGTCCATCTCTTGATGTCAAAATGACAGGAAAAGAAGGTGAGGGAAAAGGGATCAAGTTTAAAATACCAAAGTTTGGAATCACAATGCCAAAAGGCCCTGAAATTGATTTGAGCTTATCGAAGAAAGATATAGATGTCAAATTACCAGAGGCTAAGGCTGAGGTGAATCTCCCCCAAGGTCCTGAAATTGATGTTAATCTTGGAAATGTAGATGTTTCTATTCCAGAAGCAAAGGTGGAAGTTAAAAAATCTGAATTTGATGGAAAAGGAGGCAAATTTAAAATTCCTAAGTTTGGAATGTCAATGCCAAAAGTAAAAGGACCGGAAATTGATTTAAGCTCATCCAAGAAAGATGTTGACATCACACTACCAGAAGGCACAGCAGAGGTCAATCTACCGGCTGTTGAACTAAAGGAACATTCTGTGAAAGTAGAAGTAAATGCTCCTGAGATTCAAGCTCAGTTAAGCAGCTCAAAAGGATCACCTTCAAAATTTAAACTGCCAACATTCAATTTCCCCAAATTTGGAGTCACAACTCCAAACATCAGTGCGGAATTACCAGATGGCGACAAAGAGATAAAAATTGATGGTGCTCAAATTCAGATGCCGGAGCCACACATAGATGTTGATGTACCAGATGTTAAAGCAGAGCTCTCGCTGCCAGAAGTCAAGGCGCCTTCGGGGGCTGTTGTGATAGAGCAACAGTCTGCTGTTGAGGTGGATGCTAAACTGAAAAAACCAAGGTTTTCACTGCCCAAGTTTTCTTTCTCAAAACCAAACATTAAGAGCCCTGAGGTTGATGTGAGCCCACAGGACGTTCACGTTGAAATCCCAGCGGTACAAGTGGAAGTTAAAGGAGGGGAGGTAGGAATGAAACCACCAGAGGGTGAAGCAGAATTTGAAGAGCAAGGAAAAAAGTTTAAAATGCCAAAGGTTTCAGGACCCGAAATCAATTTAAGTTTATCAAAGCCAGATGTAGATGTAGCGCTACCAGAACCCAAAGCTGAAGTCCAACTCCCTGATGTTGAAATGAAAGGATCTTCTGCTGAAGTGGAAATGAAAACTCCTGAGGTCAAAGTTAGTGGAAAGGAGACATCACCATCAAAATTTAAAATGCCAACTTTCAAATTACCGAAATTTGGAGTTAGCACTCCGAGTTCCACCGTAGAAGTGCCTGTTCCAGAGAAAAACCTCAAAATTGATGGTGAAGAGGAGATTCTTGCAGTGACCATTGCAGCACCCAGCATCGACACTCAAGAACCCTCAATAGATATAAAAACAACAGGAACTGAACGTGAAGGAAAAGGGAGCAAGTTTAAGCTTCCAAGTCTCGGCTTTTCTCCACCTCATGTGAAAGGACCTGAAATTGATTTAAGCGTATCAAAGAAGGATGTAGAAATGTCACTACCAGAAGCCAAAGGTAAAATCGAACTTCCTGATGTAAAACTGAAAAAACCCTCTGCTGAAGTAGAAATCACAACTCCTGAGATCAAAGTTAGTGGAAAAGAGACATCGCCATCAAAATTTAAGATGCCATCATTCAAATTACCCAAATTTGGAGTTAGCACTCCGAGTTCCACTGTAGAAGTGCCTGTTACAGACAAGAACCTCAAGATTGATGGTGAAGAAGAGATTCTTGCAGTGACCATTGCAGCACCCGACATTGACACTCAAGAACCCACAATAGATATAAAAACAACAGGAACTGAACATGAAGGAAAAGGGAGCAAGTTTAAACTCCCAAGTCTCGGCTTTTCTACACCTCATGTCAAAGGACCTGAAATTGATTTTAGCGCATCAAAGAAGGATGTAGAAATGTCACTACCAGAAGCCAAAGGTAAAATCGAACTTCCTGATGTAGAACTGAAAAAACCCTCTGCTGAAGTAGAAATCAAAACTCCTGAGATCAAAGTTAGTGGAAAAGAGACATCACCATCAAAATTTAAGATGCCATCATTCAAATTACCCAAATTTGGGGTTAGCACTCCGAGTTCCACCGTAGAAGTGCCTGTTACAGACAAGAACCTCAAGATTGATGGTGAAGAAGAGATTCTTGCAGTGACAATTACAGCACCCAACATCGACACTCAAGGACCATCAATAGATATAAAAACGACAGGAACTGAACATGAAGGAAAAGGGAGCAAGTTTAAACTCCCAAGTCTCGGCTTTTCTACACCTCATGTCAAAGGGCCTCAAATTGATTTAAGTGTATCAAAGAAGGACGTAGATGTGACAATACCAGAAGGCAAGGCTGATGTCCAGCTCCCCGGGGTTGAACTAAAGGAACCTTCGGTCAAAGTAGAGACTGAAGCTTCTGGAACTGAAGTTCAGTCCAGTGATGTTGAAGGATCACCATCTAAATTTAAAATGCCATCATTTAAATTACCCAAATTTGGAACTACTTCTCCACAGATCAGTGTGGAAGTGCCTGAAGTGGATGGAGCAGATTTAAAATTACCAGAAGTGAAAGCTGCAGTCAAACTTCCTGATATTGAAGTCAAAGAGCCTGTGGTGTCCCTTTCAGCCTCTGAGGCACCAATGGCAGAGGGTGATGCAAGTGCAAAAAAGACAAGCTGGACATTGCCAAAATTTTCATTTTCAAAGACAAGCATTAAAGGCCCCGAAGCTGATGTCAACCTTGATACTCCAAAAGTAGATGTTGCACTACCAGAGACCAAAACAGAAATACATCCTCCAGATATTGACGCGAACATATCCTCAAGTATTTCAGTAGAGGGGGCGCCTTCCACAGACATTGATCCCACATTGAAAAAAACAAGGTTTTCATTACCCAAATTTTCATTTTCAAAGCAAAGTACAAAAGAGCTTGACGTTGATATCAGTCTCCCAGAAGCTGCTGTTTCTCTTCCAGAGGGATATGTGAAAGTCAAACCACCTGCAGTGGAATTGAAGCCAACAGAAAGTGAAATAGAATTAGATGGGCAAGAAAACAAGTTTAAAATGCCAAGGTTTGGCATCTCAATGCCAAGAGTAAAAGGCCCTGAGATCGATTTAAGCTTATCAAAGAAAAATATAGACGTCACACTCCCTGAAAACAAAGCTGAAGTTCAAATGCCAGATGTTAAAACAAAGCAACTGACTCCAAAAGTGGAAATCAAGACCCCTGAGATAGAAGCTCAAAAAAGTCATGCAGAAGCATCACCATCAAAACTTAAAATGCCAACTTTTACATTACCCAAATTTGGCGCCACAACTCCAAAGGTCAGTGTGCAAGTGCCAGATGTCGAAAAAGACATTGAAATTGATGGTGCAGTGGATGTGACAGCACCCAGCATTGACATAGAAGGCCAGTCTGTTGATGTAAAAGCTAAAGGAATTGAAACTGAGGGATCAGGAAGCAAGTTTAAAATGCCACACTTTGGGATCTCAAAGCCCAAAATTAAAGGGCCTGAAATTGATTTAACGTTATCAACAAAACGTGCAGATGTTACACTACAGGGGGCTAAAGCTGAAGTCGCATTGCCTAGTGTTGAAGTCAAAAAAGCTGAGGGTGCCATTTCAGTGCCAGCTCATGCATCCCTTCCAGAGGGAGAAATAAAAGTCAGACAGCCTGCAGTAGAAATGAAAACTCCTGAGCTCCAACAAGACGTACAGGGAAGCAAATTTAAAATGCCAAAGTTTGGCATTACACTGCCAAAAGCTAAAGGACCTGAAGCTGATTTAAAGGTATTCCAGCAGGATGTGGACGTCACACTGCCAGAAGTTAAAGCAGAGGTGAAGCTCCCAGAAGTTCATACCAAAGAATCGTCAGCCAGTGTGGAAACTGAAGCAAAGTCAAAAGATGCTGGAGGATCACCATTAAAATTCAAAATGCCAACAGTAAAAATGCCAAAAATAGGAGGTGTTAGTGTAGAAAGATCTGATGCAGCATTGTCTACTGAAACTACTGTAGCTGAACCGAAGGAGGATTTTGCTGTCAGCATTAAAGGTCCAAGTATTACAATTAAAACTGATGTGCCTAAAACATTAGATTCTGAAACACAAAAGACTCAGACTGACGGTGCGGGTCTTGTGTCGCCGAGTAAATTCAAACTGCCATCTTTTAAAATGCCAAAGCTGAGTTTCTCAAGAAAGCCTGAAGACGAATATGTCCCAGAAGAGGAAGATCAGCTGAAAATGGACATCAAGACCCAAGAAGAGATTAAGTCACCAAAGAGAACATTAACATCATTTGGTGAGATTTTCAAGAACATTGACGTTGAGTTTGATGTTCCAGAAATAGAACAAGAAGAAGAAAATCTTGAAACCTCCAAGGCAGTTCAAAAAACAGCAAAACCCACTGAAATTGAGTTACAGGCAAAAGATAGTGAAAGAAATAAAAAGCAAGATACTATCAAAAGTCCTGAGAGGACAGGGTGGTTCAAATTCCCTAAGTTTGGTCTTTCCTCCCCATCAGAACCTGCCAAGTTTTCTGAAAAAGACCAACAGAAAGATGAAAAAAGCCCAGCGGGGGAAACGGGGGATGAGGAAGTGAGTCCCACCTGTTCTGTCCAGTCATCTGATGCCTTTGCGGATATCAGCTCTGCAATGACGAGTGAGCACCTTGGTCTGTCATCATCTTCTCCAACCAAGGTTACTGTTAAATACACCGGTCCTGATGTAACTGCAGGGTTTGAAGAGATACGTAGTAACATCATTACCTCCACCACAAGTACTGGACTCATCTCTGTTGAGCCCAACTTGCCTGAGAAAATCACCATTCTGTCATCTGGAGTTTCATCTTCATCAGAGGATACACTCAGACTGGAATCTGGAAAAATACACGTCATTACATCAAACATACAAGCAACCCCTGAGGCACAGCATGCCAAGGTAGTAACTGCTATTCAAGTTCAATCATCTGGAGGCCTTCCTCTGGAATCAGAGGCTAGCAAAGCTGCATCATGGACAGTTGAAGAGTCACAAAGCAGCAAGAAATCAATCCTTGGGAAGTACTTTGTAAGGGGAACATCAACTGAAATAAGTGAAACCAAAGAAACAATTGTTATAACTAAACAAATTACACGCACTTCCGAGCCCATCTCAGGCGAGACGGCCTCATCCATACAGCGACTGAGAGACTCGGTGCACTCAGAAAAAATGAAGTTTTTTGACGGAGCTGAGAAATGAAGCTGCTATCATGAAACTTGATGTCAACTATGTCTAAAAAATACAGTACAATTCACTGGTCACTGTCATGTAAGAGGAAAGTGAGATAGAAAAGAGAAAACATGACAGCAATTGGATTTACCATCATCATAGGATCGAATTTGTTGGGCGTCAGGTGTTAACTTTGATCTCTGGCTGCATGTTGTTGACCTATAAAGAGACAGATTCATGTAACTCAAAAAAGCCAATCAATCTGTTAATGACCTGTTTGCCCTTACTGCAAATTATGAGACAGCTTCACCTAATATCTTTGCTTATGGTACAGAACTAAAGTAAACCATGTCTTTTGCCTATCAATTCTTATTAACTTTCTCACTCCATAGTTTTTAAATAACAATTCTACAATTTTAGAGTTACTTGCTTTTTAATGATTGCACAATGACACCCAGTGCATTTGATCTAAAAGTAGTTGGTGCAAAAATGTTACCGACATCCCAAAATATTTTTACTGTAATTAATTTCACTGGAAAGTTGATGGGCGATAAGACCTTCAATACAGCAGTTATGTTAGAAAAATTAACATATATGTATCACCAAGATATTCTCGTTGCTGTAGCTAAAATGTAAAGACACAATAGTAATGTAGAGCTGAAATGAAATGCTTGTGATCAAAGAAGAAAATGTAATGCTGCAACTATATTTTTAGTAATACTTTGCTACTTAGAGCCTAATTTGCTACAATAAAATTACTATAACATGTTTTCTTTCAATATTACTGTACAAAATGGGAACAGTGGCTGTGTAAATAGCTTTTAATGAACTCTGGAGTTTTACTTGATTACTGCTCCTGTTTCTATTCTAAAAGGCTTTAACTCACCGTGTTTGCAAAGATATACCCAATAAATAAATATATAAACAATATGTCTGAATGTGATGATGACATATTCAGGATGTGGTGATAAAGCTTTTTCTCATGTCAAAAAACTGTTTTTTTCCTACTTCACTCTTTTTATTGAATTTAAGGAAATAAGTAGATCATAAAAATCAAACACACTTATTAGAGCTATGGTAAAGTTTTTCTTTTTCGATATCACTTTGATAAGAGAAATATTCAACCTAAGTTTATCATTTCCTGACAACACAATGCTGACACTGAAGCTTCAACACGTATTCAGACACTAGAGGGAGACACAGTTCACAAGTGTATTTGTACTCTTTCTGTGTTCATAGGACACAATAAACTAGAAATAAATGCTAATTATCTATTCTGTCAAACATTTTCTGTGCCTGCTTAGTGAAAAAATTTGAATATTGCCTCATACACGGTAGTCTCTAGAGTAAGAACATACTTTCACACCAAAACTCGAACGGACTTCATGCCATTTTATATTTCTAATCCACTACATTTCAGAGGAAACTTTACTTTTTACTACACTCCATTTGCGAGTATTGCAACTAATTTATATTTTATTTTGTTGTTGTCATAGATTTGTATGATTGGTAATAGAAAAAGGGCTGAATTTGACACGATATCGCTCCTTCTCATTCATTCATTCGTCTGCTACCGCTAATCCGTTTCCGGGTCACGGGGGTTGGAGGAGCCAATCACCAGCCAACGCTCCGGACGAGGGCGGGGCCAACCTGGACCGGTAGCTATAACATCGATGGTGAACTTTAACTTCAGCTTTTAAAGTTTGTTCTCGCTTCATTTGAAGTCAGAGTTGGATTGGATATTTATGTAAATTTAAATTAATAATATTTACGGGATAAATAACAGTGCCATATCATATAATCTGACACTGTAGAATATAATATCTATATTGATATTTTAAGTAAATTTGCTTATTGATACTTAGCATTAGCATTAAGAAGCTTTCAGCTATTTTCCCTCTGATGACGTCATCTCACGGCGCCTCGCTGCTAGCTTAAGGGCTTTGCTGGAGTTTGACGTTTAGCGTTGAAGGAAGCTCTCGTTGACGGAACTTAAAATACGTTATAAAATACAATATTAACGGAGGAAAAATCTTCACGGGTCTATAAAGTTAAATATTCGGGTGTATAAAATGTGTTAAAATTACCCGACAAAGTTTTGCCGCCAACGTTTTCAGTCCTTTCCGCTCGTTAACGGCTGGATTGTAGCTGCTGATTAGGCGACGCCTTCAGGGACTGCCCGTAAATTATACATTCAGGATTTACCGGTTAATTTTGAAATGTAATTAAAAAGATTTTTTTTTATTATTCTGCCCCAGTTTTACCCCCCCCCCAAAAAAAAAAAAAAACAAAACAAAACTGGAAGCTTAATCTGGATGTTGCTATTACATTTTTACACATGAATAATGCCACTACTAACTAATTAATATATAAGAATTTCATGTCCATAAATGCATAGAATATAAAAACAAAACACACATAAATGTAGATATATATATATATATCGCTTCCAACTATCAATAATGGGGAAAAACTGTCCCCCTTCATTTAAACCGTCATGTTGACGCTGACTTCATCTTCTAAAGGAAAGTTTCCGATAGTCATGGAAGGCAGCGCCGGTCCCGCTCCACTGCGCAGGCTCTAAACACTTGGATGCGAGCGGCAACTTCACCGGTAGCCCCGAGCGCCCACAACAGACCGCATCATCATCATCATCACCATCACCATCATCATCATCATCATCATCACCACCATCATCATCATCACCACCATCATCATCCTCAACCTCAGCAGCAGCATCAGTGTGATGAAGCAGCGGAGGACGGACACCGTCCTGCTCTGAGACTCTGGATCAGCCCGCAGACAGGTACGGAGCTTTTATTCACACACTGAAACACAGAAACATCTCCACTACAGTATGATTTTATTCTTTCTTTTCTTTTCTGTTCTTGTTTTTTTTTCCTCTAATGAAAGTAACAGAATAATGGCTCACTTTCACATTTAAAAACTGGATCTTTGAGCTTCAGGGAAATTCATTAAACCTGTTTGGTTTGTTTTTTGTTTGAGATTTTGTGCGCTGCTGATGCCTTCAGTGTGTGGGATTGTGTGCAGAAAGACAGAAAGAGACTGATCAGCCTGTACAGTGTGTGTCAGTGTAGGTGTAGCAGAAGCTGTGTTTTTATATATACTGGTATTTAAATCTATTAATAGTACCCCCAGCTGCCCTCTGTACTGAACTGGCTACCTGTTGTGTGAGCACCGACAGGTGAACCTTTACTCCAAACCTGCACGGTCTGGACATTTTTTAAAGATTGCAAATATTTAAAATGCAGAGGAAATAAGTTTCTGTGCAATTAGATCACCAACCGAGTGCATCTGAGTCAAAAAAAAAAAAAAAAACAGGACAGGACAGAACAGGAAATGTAAATTGGGGCAACAAGCACAGAAGAGAACAGAAAAATCATATTTAACTGCAACCAGAAACAGCAGTCGGACCTTTTTTACCAGGCTGCCTGGTAAGTAAAGAATAATAACCCTATTTTTCACCATTTATTGGATTATTTATTAATTAATTAATTTATTTATTTATTTTATTATTATTATTATTTATTTATTTATTTTTCATTTTTTTGTTATGGCCTTGGGCAGTTAAAAAGTTCCTGGATGTATCTGATGTTCCTGCTTTTGAGGAGGTGGCAGAGCTGCTTCTGCTGCTGGGGCTGATTTAGTAACTGAGATGGGAAAAAAAGTGTTTGAAGAAAAGCAGTGATATGAGGGGAGCGGGTGCAGCGGCCATTCCTGCAGTTCCACTCCCTGTATCTGCAAAAAGAAAAAGAAAAAAGCTGATTGTCTGTTGGTGCTGGAGTATTTCATGTTTTTTGGGAGCTGCTGCTCCTTTAAATGGACAGAATCCACCATGTTGAATGTCATGATGGACAGAGAAGAAAGAAGAATTTCAAAATCCAGATGTAACTCTGTCAAAAGGACGGGAAGGAATCAATGGCAGCGAGCTCAGGACTGAAATGGAGATTTTGTGTGCGTTTTTATGAGTAAAACTGATTTCTACAAAACTCTGGTGGGTGCAAGAATCTTAACTGCAAGCTCAAGTCTCTAATTAATACCAGAGTGATTTCTCAGTACATCACGGTGTCTCTGTCTATTTTTGGCTTCTACATTTTATTTTAATTATATTGTGGATTAACCTGCTGACAATTTCTTCGTCTAACTAGTTTGAATAAAGTCAGAAATTCTTGTTATAATTTCCTGAGACTTTCCAAGGCCCAGACATACTTTGGCAGATGTTAATGAACACGGATTGTTGACTAATTCAGTCAACATAAAAGTAATTGATGAGTTTAGCTTTATTTCATGAATTCTGACATTTGAAGGTCACAGCCTCTAAAATGAGAATGTTTATCTAATTATTCATCTTAAATTTAAAATATATCAGTTTTCTGAGAAAAGATAAGACTGTATATTTGCACTTTCTAAAATCAAGTACTTCTACTCATATTCTATTTGTGTAATGCCTTTGAAGGAATCCACTGTAGAAGTCGCTGCTTCCAGCCAACATACACTTTGTGCAGGAAATTGCTATATAAGTGCTTTAAGATACTAATTTTCAGCCACATTACTCTGGTGAGCATGGCAAATGAATTAGCAGGTCTTTCTGAAAGACCTGATGTTTTCTTGTACTGGTGGAGACCAAACACAGAGCTAAGAGACTTGGACTCATCAGATGGACATAAACATGACTCTAAATTATCTTGTTTCTCTACAACCGTCGTGGAAGTTGGACTGTTTGCTATCTGACATCTGCTGTTAAGTTGGACATTTTCCACAAATCAAAACATGAAACTGTATTTAAAAACAGTTCGCAGGATTCTCTGCTTTTGAGATGACCAAGATTTATTTTTAATTTGGTGATTGAACACAAATTCAACGCTGTAATCAAGTAACAGCCAAAAAGTTCAGTAACAGGAGCTCTTCGGCCCATCTTACAATCTGATTTCTCTAGATAATTCAAAATTAAATGGGTTGTACCACCTTGGATTGGTCTGGAGCCTTTACATTATAGTTTACATAAAATTCAAGAAATTCAATCACAAGTTGCTGCTTCCTCTTGACCCAGCTAGAAACGTTGGCCCCGCTCAGGGCAAACACAGAAAGACGAGGGTCTTAACGTTTCATTTATCTGCTCAGGCAGAAGTGAAGCAGTTTCCTGTAAGCGGTCTGACTTTAACACATGGGTAAACTTCCTCAAATAAGGCATTATTATTCAGCTGAAGCACAAAAAAAAAAAAAAAAGAAGTCACGACTGAAATGTCACGCCTGACATCAACATTTAAATTCTTGCGTCTGTTACGCTCCACATCACTGCAGAGTGAAAGCATTTTTCTCAGAAGCAGAGCTCGGGCTGACTTCATGTGCCGGGCTCCGCGGGCCTCCTCTCCAGTTGACACCTTCTGAGCAGCAGAGCCGGATATAAGGCCGGCATGGAGCCGCACAAGGGGAACAATGGCAGCCTCAGACGGGGAATAAAGGCCGTATTGTCTCTTTGCCGCGGAGGGTGAAGGGCAGAACAGATACCAGGTTTCACTGAGAAGCCTCACGGCACACATGAATACCTCCCCAAAATCAGCTCTCAGGCAAAGTGCACTATTCAGACAATCAGAGGCATAAATTCTCAATCGCTCGTCCCCATGGCAACAGCAACTGCCGGTCTGATTGTATGGAAAGTGGTGTTTCTGATAACTTCTCACATGCAGAGTGCGTTTCACCAGTGAGCGGACGGCTGATACTGTCAACGGGCTTTTTCAATGTGCAATGTACTTCTTCAGTAATATGTTTTCTGCACCCGCTGTTCCTTTAAGCAGGTGATAACACACCGACAGGAAGGTAATGGGTCAGGCAGTGCTTATAAATTAGGTTGAAGCTGTTATTTGTTTGTTTTTTAAATAACAATTTTATCAAACGTCAGGGTGGAACAGGCCGATGAAGAGATCAGATCTGAATCTGCAACTCTTTGAGATGGAACAATACACAATCATATCACAGATTGACACTCAAAACAAAGTGATTGTGTTGAACTTGTATAATATTTGGTAATATCCTCTCTGGAGTGACTTGGTCCAGGTCTAAAGCAGTCCAGTTAGATTTTATTTTTGTTACAGGATAATTCCTGTAAATGGAAATAAAAGATCAAAATAGCTATTTTTATTTATCATCCTGGATTTGTAAGGAGATTTTGTTTGTACCTTTGATAAAATTATTCAATGAGTGATACCAAAGCATCACTTCTTAAAATGATAAATATCTGATAAATAAGAGTACTGAAGAAGAACCTGATGTCAGTAGTTCAGTATCATTGATCGATCAGTTCTCCTTCAGGATGACTGAGGTGATGAACTCCCTGGAGCCCGGGACAGAGGACTTCAGCGGAGCAGCAGGAGACCAGGGAACAGTATCCTTCCTGGTGTGTGTTTGTGCGTTTAGATGATCTTTTCCCTGTGTTGTGTTACTGCAGCAGTGAGCGGGAGTGAAAAGTGGGATGAGGCTGTTGTTGGTTGGACTAAGTGCTGTGTGTTTTCCCCAGCAGAGCCGGCGATCATCTGCTACTTTTAAGATTTGATGTGTCTCGGTGAAGAGCTCTACTTTCTCGCTGTGCTGGTTGTGTTTCTGGTCTCACATCAGCTGGTTGTTCTGATAAGAACACATTTAGTGATTTCTACGTCCAGACAATTTATTAAAAGCTAAAAAGAGACAGTTTCTAAAAGTGGATGTAGAATCTGGGTATGTAAAGTGAAGTCTAAGTATTCGTTCTCTCTTGGGACCATCAGGGGGCAACTTCACTGGCTTTAAAAAGTCAGATTTTATTGAAGTCTATGGGGAAATGTCCCTACTTTACTTGATTTATGAGTTTATGGTCAGGGTTAGTGAGTTTCAGGCCTTCAATACAACATGATTTTCATTTTCAACAATTTGCCTGATAATTAAGGATTTGTTTCCCATAAATACACCAACAGTACAATAAACTGCTCGACTTAGAGACAGTAGAGATGCTTTTTCTGAACCAGATTAAAAAATGAATGTATAAATTTAGAACAAGAATTAGAAAAACTATGGTGATCATTCTGGCCCAGATCAACTCAGAATTTAATAATAAAATATGTACAAGTATGTACTTGTTTGAACTTGTGGAGGTTTTCAGGTCACCTTCAAGTCCAGCTGTTAATCTGCTGCAGTTTTCATCTCAGCAGCTAATCTGATCTTTACCACATTGTTGTTCTTGTCCGTCCGCGTGCAGCTCGATGTATGACGCTCACACCTCATCCCCTCCCTGTAAATACACCAAACCTTCAGTTAACCTTACATCAGCTCCCTCCAGCTCTTCCCAGATACCCATGAAAGGTATCCAAAGTTGTCCAAGAGGCTTCCCTCCATCGTGGTGGAGCCGACGGATGGAGCCGAGGTGGAAAGTGGGGAGCTCCGCTGGCCGCCGGATGAGCCGGGCTCTGCAGAGGCCCAGGCTGACCGACCGGGTGCAGAGGAACCGACTGCAGGTGAGGCCTTGTCCAGTCAGCTACAGCTAACAGCTAACAGCTAAATGCTGAGTCACCTCCTGTATCTGTCCTTATGAGGATTAAGATCTGCTGGATTTTAGAAATAAATCTCTTTACCTGTAAAAAGGTGAGATCCGTTTTGGTGGCAAACTGTTGCTGCTTTACGTTATATCAGCGGTGTTTGGTGCCGACCCAGCTCAGATAATAAATATAATGAAGAAAGCTAAATAAATACCTTTTAGTAAAATAAATCAATTATTTAAATGTTCTTTTTTCATGAGACTGTTATTAACTATAAATTGATAAAAATGTACATTTTATATGAAATGTATTGATTGTTGCAAATATTTACAGAAGTTAAACAAAAGCTAATTTTTTTTTTTTTTTTTTTTTTTTGGGGGGGTATTGAGACAAAAAGATGCTTTTGTAAGTGAAAAATAAATGGGAGAACATGTTTTTGTCTTCCGTTCCGTTCCTTCAGAAACAGGACAGCGACAGTGAAGATGTGTTTAAGAGTTTGTTGTTTTCTTCGTGTTCTTCCAGATGAGGAGGAGTCGAGAGTTGGCGTGGATGAAGAGGCTTCAGGGGCCGAGCTGCAGGACTCCAACTGAGGGTACTCTCCTCCTGTGAAGATCTGCTGTTTAACCGTGAGTGCGTCCAGACTTGGATGAGTTTAAAAAAAAAAACAAGAGTCCCGTAGAAGAGCACGTTGTGTGGATAGAAAGATCACAGAGACGGAGGAGGAAAGGTAGATTCCCAAAGCCCAGCTCACGGGGCTTGGAGCCAGACTGAAGGGGCCAAGTTGACAACCTGTTTCTACTTTTGACTAAAATTTCCTGGAAATCAACAACACAGACGAGACCTGATAACAGCAGAGTGTGTTTTTAAGGGCAGAGCTCCCAGCGGTTTGATTTTGATATCAATATTCATTTTTAATTTGATCAGGCCAAGTGATTTCCCCTCTCTGGCTCCAAGCCCTCGCCGTCCAGATGCCCATGACATCATCTGCACATCTGATCTGGACAGATGCTCCTAAATGCTGTCTTAAGTATTTAGCGCCTGTGTTCCATACCACCACTACTTATAATGGTAGCTACTGTATTTTGCGCAGTTTTTACATTAACTTTAGATGTAAATTACATCACTGTTTGTAAAGTGCTCACTGCTGTAGTTTGGTGATCTTGGTCTGAATAATTCACTTCGTAATAATAGCTAAGATGTTTTAAAGAGCAGTATTTCATCACTTATTTCGGTGTTATTACGTTCTTTAATATATGATGAAACGTGCGCGGTGTCTTCACGCAGTAGGTGTTAAAGGGAGTTTAATCGTGTTCTGTTTGACTTAAAGTTATTGGAGCAATATGTTGGCTGGGATTTAAAGGCAGTCCATTTTGTTACAGACAAAAAAAAAGAGCCAAAATATTTTAGAAGTGTGTTGCTTGTCACAGACATGATATTTTTTAAAATACTGGATGCCTCAATTATTGCAAAACTAATAAACCCCTTTTCAAAATTCTTAAAACGTCCTTTAATTTATTGTCACTGTGGTTCTTGCTGGTTGAAGTGAAGGTTCGTTCTATTCAGAATCATTAAACAGATTTTCTGGAAAACTTTCAGCTCTCAAACTTTGGTCTGAATTCAGGTTGTGTTACTTTTAAAACTTCCTGTTCACTTCCTGTTCATTCAGCTCCACCTTAGCCGCCAAATATGGCTTCAAAAAATGTCTGACGGCAAAACTTACAAAGCACTGGGTGAAGTTCCACAGGTTGATTGAAGCAGATGATTATATCACCCATACAGCTGCCTTTGGATTTTACATCCAAGACCAAAAAGTTGTTATTAATAAAAATGAATATATTAGTTGCAAGTATAACTATTAGTAAGGGAGACGCTCAATGTCTCAGTCTGCTTGTGTGTTTCTTCCTCTGCGTGGTGTGTACACACACAGACACACACACACTCTGGTGCTTTGTTGAGGCTGATACGCTGGTAAAGGTCAGGTTGGTGTCTTGATCCAGACAGAGAGATGGAGTCAGCATCTCCATCTTATTTCTTCTGTGACTCCTTCGCTCTCCGGATCTGACCTTTCAGATGACAGCCCTGTGAAGAGCACTTCATCGGAGCAAGTGGGGTCACTCCTGGGAAAATGAAGGTGCTGCAGGGAGCGAAGGAGGAGGAGGATGGATGGATGGATACATAGGAGGGGGGCCGCAGTGTCAATTATCTCTCAAATGTCACAAGCTGTTTTTCCAGAGGAAGGGAGACTCACACTTGCCTCTCTGCTCACTCGAACAAACTCATATTTTACACATCATTCAGTGAAAGGTGGAAGCTTTTAACATTTTGCCGCTGTGAGGCGAGATTTGCAGACGCAGCTCATGAACACCAACACAGCTGAGTGCTTCTGACTTTGTTCTGAACGACAGCCTCATCTGCATCGATTGAAGCCTTTCATATAAACCGGCTTTGTACTTGATATTTTTATGTCCAGTGACGATGCAAAAAGGGGGTTCATACGGAGAAATATCATCTTTGTGGAACGTTGTAGTTTATGTTTTACTGCCCGGCTTCACTCTCATTGCTGTGATAGTTATTTTCGGCTATAGCAGGCAGCGTTAGTTAATTAAAAACCAACAAAACTCTGTCCCTTCGCAGCACCAGACGGACGGGGCTAGAGAGCAGCTGGTGAATTTAATGGAGCATTTTGATTTAATACTTATCCGTATATACAGCATTCTATGAATACTATAATCAAATCTGTGCATGTTTCTAATCATGTATATATGTATATAATTTTTGTATTAATGAAGTAATCCTGACACTGATTTAGCAGCAGGGCCGTGCACAAACATTTAGGGGCCCCGGGGCTCAGGGAAAAATAAAAGGACACCACGAGGTAATTATTTATAGCAAAATAAATTAGCATAAATATTACAACCATGAAATGAAACGACCTGATCATTATTCATTTTAGAGCCCATATGTTGAATATTATAAGCACTATATCGTGTATTCAGTACTTTCTTGCTGCTACAAAAAGAACCTTCTGAAACAGATTCATCTCTCTTTCTGGATGTCAAATGTCTCGCTGGCAGTAAATCAGCGTTATTTTGCTCTGCTGTATCTCCTCCAGCTGCTCTCATGTTTCATTATGTCCAATTCATTCATGTTCGGTTTGGAACAAAGACCGCACAGACCCTGCCAGCAGCCACTTGTAAATCTGTGTATTTAAAAGTACCTTTTAACACAGCCATTAGTGCCACTGAGTGTTGTGAGGGAGTTGTGTTTTGATGATGTGAAAGTGTGCTGTGCCAGGACTTTCATCTCCCACTCCTGCTGGCTTCAAACGGGTCTTTCAGGTAACGCCATCGGCCCACCGCTCACGGCTCCACGCGGCTGGATAATGACGCTTCTTCTGCAGCTGTAATGTCAAAGTTTACGTCACCAGAAACCCGTCTGGATGTAAAATATCAGGTCAGTGGTTACGATTTGCTCAAAGGGGAGTTCAGGAAAGATAAATGAATGAATGTTTTGTTTTTTACAAATATACTTTGATATATTTTCCAAATTTTAACTTTTAGCTTGACCAACGGCTGTTTTATTGAGATGTGTAGATATATTTTTTCTCTCATAGTAGAAAAGATACTTTATGATAAAAGTAAACTCATGCACACCCAACGTGTCATGAATATATTTGGGACTCAGAACATTTAGCGCCTCATGAATTATCAGGAAAACTTTGACTTCATGTCTGTGGCAGCCTGGAGGCCGACGGTGGAGTGATGAACCGTGCTCACAGTGTGATACTGAGACTAGACATTTGCTATAGAATTCATATTTATTTTGATTTGAACCACAAATTAAAGCTGAATAAAATGAAAATATATTTTTATTTGTTTTTCTTGAGACTTTTTTATTGCCTTTGACTTTTGGTTCATTGATACACATCTGAACTAAGTATAATATATTGTTGTTTCCCCTTGACTCCAAACATCATGACAGAAAAAGCTTCACTGTTAAATGTCTCCTGTTTGGTAGAATCATCATCTCTCAGTGTAAAACTGATTAGCTCTGCATTGAGTGTTTAGACTTGAATCAAGTTAAGTGTCTGTAAACGTGGAGGTCAAAGGTCTCACGTGTTGTACAACACATGCAGAGGGGAGTTGGCTCTTCAAAGGGCCGCGACTGATGAAACACTCGAATGTGCAGCGGCTGAATTAAAGAGCAGTGAGATTCAGTGTGTTTGATTGTATGAAGAGCACTCAGCGTACGGACGTCGGCCAGCGAGGAGCTGCGGCTCCTCTGAGGCCTCTCAGCGCTCCGGTCGGACGCCCACGCCGCGTAGAAACGGCTCCATGTTGGACTCATCATGGTCACCGAGCTCGGCGCCATGACGGGAAATGTTTGGCGTAAACACTCGACTTGCGGCTGCTTGGAGCGGAACACATGCAGACCTTGTTTATGTGTGATATCTCAGCGAACACACGGCGAGACTTCAGATCCACCTTTCTACTTCCTCCATTTTCCTTTCCTCCTTTATAGTCGCCGTGGTTTTTCCCCATAAACGTAATTTAACATCTCGTGAGTTTTTGATTTATTTTGTGAACTTTTTTAGAGAAAAGTTTTACTTGACCCAAAAGTGCAAAAGACGTCACGGGTTCGATTCCCAGTTGGTCGTCGCTCCTCATCTCTCTGTCTCAAAACCATCCTATCAAGCTAAAAAATAAAATAACTTTTAAAAAGGTTTCAGGTAATTTCGGATGAAACGGGAGTCTTGTTGCCGTGGTTACCTGCCAAATAGTGATCCCTCACTGAAGAGCAGCTGATGAAAAACTTTCACTGACGGTTTTAATCGACACCCTTCAGCCTATTTTTAACGAATAAATCATTCAGAAATTACTCTCAAGCTTGAAAACATGTGAACCATCAACTTGTTGTAAATATTATATAAAACTGTAAAATACTGATGTGGTCTTTGAAACGCTCTCTGTCTGCATCTCTTTGTTCCGTGCCTGTCAGTGTGAGAACACAAACAGAGAAACAGGGAAGAAATCCAACAGACACAATCCAGGTTCTTCATAATTACACAACCAGTTTGTCATTCAGCTGCGGTGCACACTGGTTCAGTGAAGAGCGGCCTCTTCATTTGTTCGGGAATAATGTTCCACTCAAATATGCGGCACAGCCCAGGGTTACTCCAGTAACCTTTTCTATGAATAGTAAATGTCACTGTAATCAATTTTAGATGGGGCGGCTCTGCAGGTGGAGCCTGGAGCCGGTTGGGAGGTTGATGTGAGCCGCCGTGGGAGGAGGTGAACCTCCGCCTACTGGACCAGATGGATTTTATGAAGGAGCGACTGTATATGTCATTGTATATTTGTAATAGTTCTGTTCTGTTTTAAAGATGTTCCGTTACAGTTTTCTGCTTATTTTCCCAGCCTGTGCAGTCAAAAGGCCAAAACCTGCAAGATTTCAGAGCTAAAGATGTTGCAGACCAACAGCAGTGATGTTTCCCAGAAATCTGGTGAGTGAAAAGCAGAAAAACTGTGAAATATTCAGACAAACTTAGTATTTTTACCCATAAACACCTCCCTCCGTCACGACATTTACAAATCTGATCTCCTGACGCCGCGGAGCAAATATCACTTCATTGAAATTGAACCGCGGCTGATTTTGCTCGGAGAGGCAGCAGGTCGCAGATGCCTCGGGGGCCTCTCCGGCCCAGCAGAGCCCCCGTGACCCCGCGCAGGGCTGATGACGCTGCATGCATTATTTAAAGTCTGTCCAAGTCCCAGTGTCAACCTCAGAGTTCAACAGAGGAGAGAGACATTTCTTTCAAAAGGTTTTATTTTAGTAAGTCCACTGAAAGGAGCAACACTGGAACTGAAATGATGCTACAAACGAATGCAGCTTCGTCGTTTTTCCTCCAAAAACTGTTGAGTTTAAAAAGTTCAAACACATCTGACAGGAAGTTCCCGAGAGAATCTTCACAGTTTCAGTTCCTCATTTATCCTTTTACATTCAAATTTATATTGAGTATATTGTATTTGATAAACCTGCATCCTAACTAATGACCATCAGGTGGTTATTCCACTGGTTGTAAATGTGATGGTGTTGAAGCCTATGGGAAAATGTCCCCCCTCCTCTCAGCTCAGTCAGCGTTTTTCTGATGAGTTTATGGTCTCAGTCTCTCATTTTAAAATCAGATCCACCTTCTCCTTTTTGTTTTTAAAAAAGCAAGTCTTCTGATCATCATGTCTCAGAGATGGAGCTTCAGAGTGATGTCGGGATGAAAATGAGTCCAAAGTCCTGTGTTTGTGGAAGAGGGTTGTTGGTGTGCTGATGTGGAGTCGAGTCGTGTGACCTGCTGCTTTCATGGCTTCACCATTATTCTCCTGAGCTCCGTCAGATCGCTCCTCTGAACGCCGGAGCAGAAATAACGAGCCTGAAACAAAGCGGTTTGTTTTCATTTCTTCGTTTCCGATGCTGACACTGTGACATTTAGCCTCTTTTCAACTCTTCACTTACTGTCCAAATATCTTGACAGGATTTCAGTCTTTTCTCCTTTCAAATGAATGAATAATTAGCCAAAACAGCAGAAATGGATTCAGGTCTGCAGAGCACAGCCATCACTGCTCTCAGCATTTAACTATTAGACGGTGCTTTCATCAGCAGAGGCCACTCAGTTTGAGAAACACATTATATTTCTGAGATAACAGAGCGGGATTTTATCAAAAGATAGTTTTAGTTATTTTCCCTGCAAAGGAAATAATCCTGTAATTAACTGATATTGTCTTACAACTTTATCAGGTTACATTATGCAATTTTTCCAAATTAAAATGTCTAAAAATGACGACACCAACATTACAAAAGCTGCTCATTTGTGTACTTTTCTTCTTCTCAGTAAATTTAGTTCAGTAAGATACAAAAATAAAAATGCACAGATATTCAGCGTTTGATTCATTCAAACAGCAGAATTAAAGAGGCTGTTTGTGAGTTTTTGATATCTGCTCAGATTAGCATGCTAACCAACTAGCCCCTGATGTCTGATGACCTTGTGACCTCTGAACTTTAATGAAGCTCTTATTTGCTCTGCTAACATTAATATTGGCTGTGTGCTGATAGATAAAACAGCAGTGATTTAAAACCAGAAGAACTTTTCTGCAGTCATTGTTTTGCTTTATTTTGTTTTTCTGCCTTTATACACTTTTTTTTTTTTATTATCTCAGCTACAGATAAATGGCTGTTTTAAATATTTTTCTTTGCCTCACCGTTGATTAATTTTCTCCTTCATTCAAATTCAAAACGTGGAACACTGCAGCTGAAGGAAAATTAGAGGTAGCCGAAGCTGAATATAATCTAATCATCCCATAATAATATCATCATGTGGACGAGGCGTCGAGGGTCATTAATCAGACTCATCCAAAAGACGCTCTCTGCAAGATGCTTAATCCAAACAACAGTGTTTAATTTAAATTAGGGTGATTAGGATGATTTCTTAGGAGCGTGTAAACACAGAACAGTGTGCCGGTAATAAAGCCCCCCCCCTCGGCGGCTGGTGGGTCCAAATGCTGGCAGAGCCGTCCAGGTGTGTTAGGATCACCTGAAGCGGCTCACACAGCAGGCGGAGCGTGACTCCCACGGAGCTCTGAGATAAAAATAAAAACTTATTTTCATCCTGCGAGGATTCTCTGATTCTCTTTCCCTCAAATTCAATTATACTGTCAAACAGAGTACAACTGCAGCCGCCCACTGCTGGTTTCCAGGTCCAAGCACTCTGCTAAAGGGAGTAAAAACTTTCATTGCACCTGCAGAGGACTCAGCAGCCAGTTTCCGGTTTGAACTCGTGAAAATCTGTCACGATTTTATTTCATAATTCAGGTTCTTCTGCAGCTAATTCAGCCAAATATCTATAATGGGAGCTCCTTCACACTGTCCTCCAACACCAAAGGCACATTTTTAAAAATCGATGCACATAAATCACATGAGGGATGAATCAAAGGCCGTGCAGCCAAAAATACTTTTGTGCTTCGCCTGGCTTTGACACCATTAACACCGAGGATCACACTTTCATACACAACCTTCACCCAGACATTAAAATTACAGTTCAAATCTTTTCATTTGTCTGCTCATTTTATGTGCAACATGCAATCACTGGTGTCGTTTTTTCCTCAGCGCCGCAGTTAAGGTGAGACTTGCATGTTTAACGTTTGCTTCACTGAGCAGCGACGTGATTCAGCCTTTGAGCAGGAAACCTCTCTGTCAGACACTGTCAAAATTATTTGAATAAATTGAGCTGCAGCAGTGTGATGTAGTTTGAATTTTGGGGACTATCATAACGAGGATCTTGTTATAAAACGTTCAACATGTGCCACAGAGGTGCTGTAACTTTGGGCATGGCTGAGGATTCTGACATCTCAGAAAGATAATGTCGTTAAATCCCTGGAGCTCTGAAGTCTTCCCCGTTTGCTGCGACCTGAACTCCAGCCAGCACGTCTGGAACGAGGTGACACAATCACAGAGTCACCGGACGTCTGAATATTGTCTTCTATTCTGACTGAATGGGGGCAGATCCCTACCGGTCAGATATCTGGTGCAAAAAGTCTGAGGCCGTCAGAGCAGCAGACAAATGTTCACAGTGTCACAATCATGTGTTCATCCATCCGCACACTTCTGGCCATTTATTATAGATAGGCATTGTCGTCAGCAGCAGACTGAGAAAAGCCAAAGTTAAAAATGGAATTAAATGAAAATGGAAGCAATAAATAAGCCATAGAGAGTGTGTGTGTCTGTGTGTGTGTGTGTGTGTGTTTGTGTAGGTGTTGATATTGCTTTTTCATAATAGAAAGGAGAGGTGTGTGTGTGACAGTCTGTGTCGCAGCTGGGATACCCTGTGTCCTCAGGAGCGGGGCCATCATACCGGGGGGGTGAGCGCTATTTTGGGAACTGACAGAGAATGACACTCTTATTTTTGCCGCCATCTCTCACACACACACACACACACACACACACACACACACTGTCTGACTGCTCACTCTGTTCATTTGCACAACCTCAATTAGCCTTCAGTGGGGAGAATAAAGGAAGTGGTCAGATAAAATCCTTTTAAAGGGTCTATTCAGTGTGTGTTTGTGTTTGTGTGTTTGGGGGGGTGAAAACACATCTGAGACTTGAACGTGCGTTTGATGTTTGCGTCGGTTCAACAGGGAGCTGGTCTTTGAAAGCAGACCTGTGATGTTAAGCAGAAACAGGACACGGCCTGATGTGCTTTACTGTCCAGTCCGTCAGGTACGAACTTCAGCAGCACATTAAAGCCGTCACGGCTGAGGAGTTCACCAAAAGGAAAAGGTTTGGTGACACATTGTGTTTTAATAAAAACACAGAGAAGTGTGACGACACACAACACAACACAGCTCTAAAATGAGATCCAGAACATCTCAGGTGGGAAAACACAAACCTTTTCGGGGTGTCACAGCTGTGACGATGGGCGGACTTCGTGGTGTTGATGAAAATAGAGGCTGATGTTTTTGTGATCGGGACATCAGCAGCCATCTGTGACCTTCGTCTGTAAAGAGCCTGCAGCTCTGGACTCTGCTGTTACAGCGTGTGTGTCTGTGTGCGATGACGTTTCACCTTCAACACAACGCCATCACCATTTCATCACCATTTCCTGGTTTCCTTTTTCCCGTAGAAGTGAAATAACTCTCCTCACAGTCAGGACGTAGAACCAAACAGAAATGTGGTCAGACTTTAATGTCTGAACGCGTCCAGGATATCTGGATCTCTAAAAGCAGGATGATGCAGGAACAGGAAAGCTGCTGCACCGACTCTTTCATGAACAAACTGCGCAGATTATGGAAACAAAGGGAGCTCTCGAAGCCTCTCCCTGGCTTCATTTTCCCGCTCGTGCCCTGTCGGTGGCTTTGCAGCTTTGTGGCCACGCCATCGTTTGTTTTTTCCCAGAAGCCTTTTGTGCAGACTGTGATGATAAAACTGCCGTCACCTGCAGCCTGGTGCTCTTGTGGAGGTGGAGAGAGTGAAGCTGGCTGTGGAAGTTTTATCCCCAAACTGAAAACCAGATGAGGAGATGATGGAAAATGAATCCCAGCTCCTCATTTTCTTGTCAATTTTTCACACTTTGTAGATTTCACTTCATTGTGTATTCAAAGTTTGTCGGACTGCAGACGGAGTCACTCGGGTTCCCTCGATCCTACAACCCAGTTTTCATCCTTTCCTCTCTGACGCTCCAGAAATCTCTTTCTTTTTCCTGCTCACACCCTAAAAGAACAAAAACACATCTCTGACAGCACAAGTATGGAAAAAAAAATCCTCTTTTGTGTTTCTCTGCTTTCCCCTGAGCTCCGAAATCTGAAAACAGAATGAGTCACGGAGCAGAAAGATAAAGAAATACACAGAATTCAGCCTGTTGACTTCTGCTTGAATATTTTATTGTGTTCAGTTTTTTCATGTGCTGATCTGAAACATATTTTCACTACAGAATCTCACATTCAAGCTTAATAATCATAATAATAATAATAATGTGCTGCAGCTATCAGATAATTTTAACTTTTCCTACAAACATTTCAATAAAGTCAGTCTTTAGACCCGTTTTAAGTTATTCATCATTATTTTTTCATTATTTTGGGAGGAATTTGTAATTTAGATAAACTAGCTGGTTAAGATAACAGCTTAGCTTTGTGAGTCATTTGATCACGTCGTCTCTGGCTGAGTTTTGAAGTTCCAGAATGAATCACTGGCTTCGTTTGTCTCAAATTAAAATGTGAAGGCAATAAAAGAGTTTTTAAATTGTATATTTATACAAATCTTAATAGATCTGAACTGTAGGCTGAAGTCTTGTTAGCTTTGTAGCTAGCCAATTGAGCCTCATGAGAAAAAAATAACTTTTTACTTGATTTATTTTTTCATTCATTTTCATTTTTCAGATTTATGCATTTGTTTCTTCACTTTTTGAGAGAATGATGTAAAAAAGAGGGCCCAGAAAGCAGGAGTGGCTGAGCAGGATATGAAACGTTTCACCCTGCAGACGGTGAAACTGATGACCCTGATAGACCTTCCTGAGCGGCAGATAACCGCGGTGGCTCTGCTCACACCTGATGTGTTCAGGAGGAAACACTGTGAGGCGTCTGCGTCACCTGACAGGATCCTCGTTTTGATTTTTCACACACATCAACGTGTTGGTTTGTCCAAATATGTTCCGTCTGTCGCTGTCAGCGTATTTAAGTGAAGAACCTCGAGGCTGCCTGTGGCTACGAGGTGACACAACATCCTGGTATGTGTGTGTGTGTGTGTGTGTGTGTGTGTGTGTGTTGTCATCTTCATAATGAAATGTGTCTTATTTTAGCTTCTCCTGACGTTGAGACAGCGTTGGCTTTAGACAAAAACTAAAGCCAACGCTGAACAGCTTTAACCCCGTGAGCTATCTGATGACCATCATGGGGTGAGACTGAATTGATGTCTATGGGAAAATGTCCCTCTTGCTCCCTGATTTGTTAGCTCAGTAAAGCTCATTTAGAAAATTGAAGCATCCGAGCAGGAAATCACAAACCGACGTGTGACATCATGGAGCGTTGACTTAGAAATGCCAGTCGCACCACTGAAACTGAAAGGACGTGTTGACACAGTCACACTCAATCAACACCTGGGACCGCACACACACACGCCAATGACATCACAGCTTGCCTTTCATTATGCAACACTAATCTGAAGCTTTAACTCTGCAGCTGATCCTGAGGAGGGAATCCCTGAACTGACAACCACAGAAATCACTGATGTGTCCCAAAGAAGCACACAGGTGAAGGTCAGACAGGTGAACCGAGTCTAATCAGCTACGACAGCGAGGCTGAAATTTCCCTGGAAAAACAGGCTCAGCTGCTCAGTTGATCCATGACTTCACGGAAGGCGGAAATAAAAAAAGAAACTCAGCACTTAAAGTAAATCACTGCTGTCATTTAATGTAACTGATGTTTGTTTTTGCTTTTGCGTGTTTTAGATAAAATTCCAAAACGCTATTTTTGGACGATAATGTGTTTGATGTGATGTGACTGAGGTGTTTCATTTACATCTGTCTATAATCTGCTCAGTTTGTCTCACACACGGTCACGGTGCCGTTCCCTGCTGGAGGTTCAGGGTCAAACAGCAGCTCAAACAAAGTAATCTGACATCCATCAACTAAATTCAACTTTTATCTGACAAAAATAAAACAAAAAACATGAAGGTGAAGCCAAAGAGAACTCGTATCTCCCTCTGCTGGATTCAAAATGACATTAAATTATGTTCCATGTTGCTGCAACCAGGAACACTTTGACCTTTTAAAGTGCAGGTGAGGAAGAAGGAAGTTCAGTTTGTTAGCAGGATCTGGTTTTAAGAATTTACTGATGAAGAGTTTAGTCTAATGGTGCCCAGATGAATGAACATTAATATTTATTTATTTATCTGCTGTTTATTTGTTGTTGCTCTGTTTCTCCAGGTTGTATTTCCTAAAATGATCACATAAGGTTACCTGTAACTACGTAGAACCGTGTAAACACACAGCTCTTTGTGGAACTTCTGTCAGTGTAGTAAATGTACCTGAAATATTCCAACTTCAGTAATGAAGTTCTGTTTGAGCTCTTGAACGCAGCGCAGGCAGTCACATACTTTAATGCCACATTCCAGGTAAACAAATCTACCTGTAAGCAGCTCAGGGCACAAAATGTTTTCTGTCACTAAAACGTCTTCACCGGCTGAAGTGCTCAGACCTTCACTCCTCCTTCAGTTTGTATCCGTCTAATCATTAACTCTTCCTCTAATCACAGCCGGGCTGAAAGGTGATCTCTGAAGGAAACTCACTGCTCTGATTTTTCCACTTTCTGCTCAGACGGCTCGGGCTGCTCACCGTGAAACGTTTTATCTTTCACTCATCTGGTTTCACCTACAGAAAGTGAAAGGAGGTAGAGAGGAGCCAGCAGATAATCCTCCAGCTGAGAGACGCAGGTAAGTTTTATTTACTGTGGTTAAGTTAAGTTCAGACCGTGTTTTCTGTTTATGTTACACTGTCGTCAGCACATTACAACATTTCTGATGACAGACTTTGAAGCTTTCACACAAATGATGTTACGCCGTGTCTGCATAATTTGATTTAATACTTTTAATTATAAATCAGAAAATGTCAACAGAAACGGAAACTCTGAGCTCTTTTCCTGCATGTTTTTATTTCTATATCCATAAAACTCCCTTTCTGTTGTCAAAGCTGCAGAATAAATCCATCCGTAAAAAAGTACAGCTGAATAACTTTCTTTTCGCCTTATCAGGACTAAATATGCACATATTTTTCTGCTGCTGAGGACGTTTACAGCAACAGTTCTGAAAAAGCCGCTCGGTTAGTTTCTCTGAAATTATCGCCCACACAAGCTTCTTCTGACATTCAACACTGCAGCTCACACAGCTGGACGTGTGTTATCAGCGTCTCTGTCTTCCCCAATCACTGATCATGTCTCCGGGTTTTTGGACTAATCCAAAAATCAGGCTCGTCATCCTTTAATTGTCTGATATGAGAGCATGCTCTCTTTCTTGGTTTTTGTGTAACACCTTGTTGTGTCGAACTGCTCAGGCAGGTTGTTGTGTTTTCTGTAAACACAGCTGATCCCGTTGACACACCCTCACCTTCATCACCGTCCTCTCTGAGCAGAGCAGCAGCAGAATCGTCTTTCTGCTTCCACTTTTCATTTCGCTGTCTTTTTGTCTCTCTTCCTCGTCACAGTTGGATTTTGTGTAACAGGATGCGATGATGGAGATGATGGACAAGTCCAAGGAAAGCGCAGATGAGGGCGCAGAGTTCGTCAGGAACTCCAGGAAGTCCAACGGCAGCATGAAGGAGACGCAGGGCTTTGTGAAGTCCTTCAGAAGGAGCATACGTAAGGTTGTAGATCGGAAAGGGTCAAAGGTCACGACCAAAGGAGACGATGAGTCACAACCGCCGCCTTCCCCCAGTGAGTACCGCCGCGGTTTTAACAGAAGGTCTGATATCGAGCTGATGTTTTGTAGTAACCAAACATCGAAGCTGTGAGAAAAAACAACGAGTGAGGGCCTCCTGAACGTCACTGCGTCAACCAGAAAATGTTCCAAACTAATTTGTAACATCCGTCTGATGTCAGAATGTCTGATCAGCTGATCAACTTCATTTCGTCTGAATGGATAAAAATGTCAGGTGGACTTTAAAGACTCTCCTGTAAAGTGCTGATTTGAGAGTCGGAATAATTTAGTGAATTGTTTTATCTCCGTACTTTAAAAAAAATCTGAAACAGTGAAGAGCTCTGAATATTTACCTGTGTATATATATTTAACCTTAACAAAGTCATTAATTGGAAATAAGAGACTTGTAATCAAACATATCTGCTGCTTCGTCTCGGCCTTCCTGCTCTAATTCTTCTTCAATGAGGAAACCAGAGCAGCGCGCTGAGCTGTAGGTGATAGTGAATGTGTAGGTGGAGAGCAGAGACGTGGGAGCTCAGAGCCCAAAGAGCAAAGACAAGAATCATTACGGCGTGGACGCAGAAATGTGTCTCTGCGGGGAAGATTTTATTTGTGTGGTTGTTAAGTTTGATTCCCTGTTGTGTTACGCTCTCTAATGGCAGCGAGAAACATCTGAAGGCCTTCAGAAGGCTTCAGCCGCTCCAAACGTCCAGCTGAGGAGACTGAAGCTTCGTTTCTGTGGATCCATCCACATTTATCCTGAAGATTGTGATATTAAATTCATGATTTTTGGGTTTTACACTGTTTTCAAGTCAGACTGTATTGAAGTCTATGGGGAAACGAGCTGACCGGATTGTATTGCTTGTTGTAAATGTAACTGATTGGCTGATTCAGTGTTTGTCAGCTGCGTCTCTTCTGGTGCAGCTTGGCTTCGGATGAACAGCCTTCAGTTAAATATAAAGTTTAGTGGGCTGCTCAGCACACTCCCACTGAATATCCTCCGAGCTGCTGTTCCTCTGTGCCCGGTCGCTGTAGCCTCACATTCGTCTCATGACCCGTGATGAATTTTGACAAAGAGGCAGAGGAGATGTTGGATCATTCAGCCTGGCCTAGATCATCTCTGCTCCGTCAGGATTTAATAGATGAGAATAAAATCACATCATCAAATCTGACTTTTATCTCTTCAGATGGCAGCACGAGCGTGCTGAGCCATGTTTTAAACTGTGATGAGGTATTTTAAGGTGGACTGAGCCTTTAAGGCAGCAACACAAAATTGTTTGTTAGTGGTGTTGGTGTGTTTCCTGATAGTTGTTTCGTTCCTGGAGCTCAGCCAAATGAACCTGTGTGTTTTCATCATGAATTAATCTTCACATTCCTCCACAGCTCCAACTTTAAGGTCACAGTCAGGACGAACAACGACGGACGCACACAAACACACTGATACTGATTTCTGTTTGTGATTGTGAATATTGTGTTTTCATTATCTGCTTCTCTCCGTCAGGTCTGAGCGCCGGCTCTCCAGCTAAATCTCCTCTCAAGCACATCGGGAATTTCTTCCAGAAGAAAGCGGAGGCCGAAGCTGACGTCACTCAGCAGAAAGCAAGACCCTTAAAGCGCTCAGAGACAGGTGAAGCAGACGTCCTCATCAGATTTTATTCCAGTTTTTTTTTTTTTACAGTATCTTTATCTTTATAGAGCCAACAGGCACACACACGGTGACAATAAAACGCCTTTCAGGAGGCAGAAGGAGCACAGTTACAGTAATGGGAGAATCAGATAAGAGCATAAGAGCAACCACGATGTTAAAGGAAACTTTAAAGCTCCAGCTGACAACATCAGAGTGAAAATGGGAAGTAATCCGATCCATCTGATGTTGGATTAGCTCCCACTGAGCCATAAAAGCATCAGCGAGCTGCACAATCCGATACTGTCAGATAACATGTTGACCATAAACTCAAACCCATAGATTTAGGTACAAAAAGGTGAACACACACTTAGGTTAACACAGGTTAACACAAAACAAAAACATTATTCATTTTAAAGGTACAACCTGCAGCTTTTACTTTGAAACAGGATGTGGGTCGTTAGCATTCTGCTAAAATGGCATGTTTTTATTCCAAATATAGCTCATAAAGCAGACATTCACAAACAGAAGGTGCAACGTCACGACCTTCTGCTGAAGCTGAACAAACATGAACCCGAGCTGAAACGTGCTCCGACTGCTCAGCTCTTTCAGAAGAGCTGCGTGAAAGAGTGAATTTCTCTGACACACACAGTCCAAATCCCAAAGACATTTAAATGAAATAAGAACAATAAATGTCAGTGAGATGAACTGCAGAAACTCACTGTGGCCTTCAGACCACAACAGGAAGTCGGTTTTAACCCCTCATTTACCAGCAAACTCGCCGTGTTTCCAGATGGAGTATTTCTTCCCCCGATGACGGCTTAATCATTAATTTTTTTATCCAAATGTAAATAAATTCATGTTTAAAGGGGTTAAAGTCTATCTGTGGAGAATGGGACAACATTTAATAGTGTTTGAATGATAGCATTATTAAATCACCTTAAAAAACAAAGAGCTGAGACAGTTGAATCAGACACATTCTCCAAAATAACTCCAGGGAGCAGAAACCACAATAATATTCATAATATTAATAATAATAATAAGAAGAAGACGAAGAAGGAGAATACCATGAGAGACTTCCCTAAAACAAAGTCACCTTTAGATTTAATCCTGGGCTGTGTTCAGTCCAGCTCTGGCTTTAAAAGAGACAGAGAAACCAATTTGATCTGACGCTGCCTGTTCAGCGTTGAAAATATATATTATATCATTTCTTTTCCATTTCTGCCCTCTGTTATCAGATATTGGCAGGTTAAAACAACCTGGGGCGGCCTCCTGTCACTCTTCACCATCAAATAATGACAGCACCATAAAGGGTTCATTCACAGAGTTTGGTCACATGTTACTGCTGCGTTAATGAAAACTGTGTCTTTCCTCAGATCCGTCTTTTAAGAGCGTGCCCTTCACTCAAAGCCAGAAGCAGAAGCAGGAGAACATCGAAGAGGTGCCGGCTGAGCCCGAGGAGACGTACACACTGCAAGAAATCCCCCAAACGCCGCTGTCAGGTCTTTATACTCTGCCGTCTCCCCCAAAGGCACCTTGGTGTCAGCACGTCCTCCTCCTTCTCCTGTTTTGACAACAGAAGCAGCCAACAATCTGACTCTTACTCCTGCTGTATACAAACAATGTGTGACCTCAGTCTGATGTATTTAAAACCCTCAAAGAGACAAAAACAACATGCTCAAAAGTATTAAAGAAATAAACACATTAATTAAGTAAACAAGACAAAATAAGAATGAAAGTAGACGATGAAATCTGTGAATAATTGGCTCCATCCAGTCGGATTTGACATAAATTGTGTTGCTTATGATACATTTTTCACCATCCAGTGATGCAGATCAGCAAAATGATCGAGACGGGCATGCTGGAGGAAGCTCACATCAACCTGCTCGCCCTGCGGCTGGAGCTCCAGCAGGACCAGGAGTGCTGTGAGGGGGGGGGCTCCTCCGTGGAGCTGATCAAGAAGGAGAAAGACCTGAACCTCCTCTACAGAGACCTGAGGAACAAGATGTGCAGCATCGTGTGCGACTCCACCTCGGCTCCCTGCGGCAACAGAGCCCTGCTGCTCCCCCTGGCCCGCATCGTCCAGGAGGAGGAGAAGCGAGCCGGAGAACCGGGGGGGCTGCAGGGCGGCTGGATGGAGGCCTGGAGGGAGGCGGTGGGGGAGGGGGTGAGGCAGAAGGTGGAGGGCGTCTGTCTGGAGCACAGGGAGCAGAAGGACTCCTGGCTGGTGGAGCACCTGACTCAGCTGGGCCGGGCCGTCGTGGAGGACCTGAAGGGCGTGAAGCAGGAGCTGCGCTCTTCTTACCCCCCCAGCTTCAGAGTCTTCAGCACCCACGTGGAGAGTTTCAACAGACGAGTCGGGCAGCACCTGAAGAACCTGGAGCCGAAGGCCACGGAGCTCAGGGAGCTGCACCTTCTGCTGGACTGGATCCTGAACACATACAGGTCAGAGGTCGCACACACACGCCGTACTGCAGGAAGCTGATTGTTGTGTCGCAATCACACTGAGTCAGTCGCACAAACATGCACACACACGTCTCACCGCAAATTCAGCTTCAACTTGTCAAACAAGCTGCCCCACAACTGATCAGTGGGAAAGTACACGACCAACAACGTCCGCTCAGTTTACGGCTGCGTTTACGTCCGCGGCTGGGTTTGATGCTGTTCTAGTAACCGCGTGGGGTTTTTCTGTCAACAACTTTGAGCACCAGTAAGAAAAGTTTGCAGGAGAAGCCACAAACGGTTCTCACAACTTTAGAGATGTGCTGTAAAATGTGTAACATGAAGGAGGAAGCAAGTGAAACGCTGCTGAAAGTATCTCTTCAATCAGGCCACACCAAAAAATGGTGCTCAGTGTTAGGAAGCCCAAAAATAAACAGCCGAGCTGATAGAAAGGCAGATAAAAGAGGCACAACAGTCTCTGGAGCCTGAAATGGAAAAATATAATCAGGTCATGTCCACATTTCAGTAAGATTAAATAAAGCAACACGTTTTTAAGACACTCAATCAAACAAACAAGTTCAAATCTGCACTTATTATCTTTATTATTATTATTTTATGCCTTTGCAGCTGTTTTAACCTTTCTGTTCTGAAGAACCTGTCTCCCAAGTCCCTGCACAGATTTGTTATAAAGATCTGAAATGATCCTGAGACGTGAGGCGGCACGTCTTCAGTTCACAGATTCAATCAAATATGAGGAAATCTGTTCTGCCTGCTTTCGCCCTCCACAGCCAGTGCATCTTGGGAAATCCGTCGCTGCAACCGGAAATGAAGGATGAATGGACGGAGCTGCAGCTGGAGGAAAACTTTGTGAGGCAGCTGAAGGAGAAATACTACAGCAGAGTGAAGGTGAAGAAAGATGCTCATTCATTTTTAAATTCGTGATCAGACTTTGTCTGCTGACTCATCAGATATCACTCTTCTGCTTGCTGCTGCAGGAGGATCTGAAAATGTCCCTCGACAGAATCATTGAACTGGAAATTACAGAAGTTTGGAAAGAGAAGAAAAAACCAGAGATGGAGGACAACTTCCTGATATCTCACATCCACATGGACATCTGGACAGTACGACGGCACTCAGCATCACACCACAACATCTGGAAAACATCATGAACATCACACACTCTTAAAAACTCTCATACTGTAAAAAAAATGATGCTTCAAACTTTTCTGTGTAGAAAAATATTCCTGAAATCCAAAAAAAGTCAATCCTAAATCATTGTGAGTCAGATGCAGTCCACAGTTTTGTCCATGAGGCAGCAGCAAAGAGCTTCAGGATGTGAACTCTTTCTTCGCAGGAGGTGGCAGGAAAATGCCGCAGTGCTCGAGACCTTGATGCTCAGCTGGAGCAGAAAGTCATCGCTTCCTGTCTTGAAGAATTGAAACGGTTTCCTGAAAGGTTTGTGAGCACAACAAGCAAAAATAATCAGCATGTGCAGACTGTTCATATTATTTTTATAGAGTTCTCAGAGGAAGATCACCAGGCAAACAAACAAGCAGCAAGTTTTTTTTCTACCTTTTTAAATACTAAAAACTCATTTTAAAGCTTCTCGGCCTCTCTCAGCAATTATTTTCATTCATTATCAGTATTTTCAGCCACCAAAACATAAAACGAACCTGTAAAAGTTATAATCATTTCAGTGTGTTTTTGATGAAGGGCTAAAAGAAGAAGGTAAGACTGTGATGAGGAAACCACCCCCCCCCAAAAAAAAAGGATCCAGTCAATTTTTCTGTGAAGCAACATCAGAAAAAATTTCACCATCTTGCAACTCTTCAGTGCTCTCGTGAAACAATCATGTGTCCATCTTCATAAAAATAGACCGACAGAAATGAGACAAATCTCCAAGCTGCTCTTCTTCCTCTGGAAACATCTTCTGTCTGCATCTCTGAGAGGAAATACATAAACACACATAAAAATGAGCTTATCCATTTATTAAAAAGTTTAATCAACATTTCATGGGTTCACTAAATGTTCCTGAATGAGATAAATGAGGAGAGACTAAACCTCCGTTTTCCTCTGCAGGTTTCAGAAAGAGTTCAGCCGTCACTGCCAGGCCGTCAGACCTCAGGACAGGACTGAGTACCAGATAGCCTACATCAACACCTTCACTGCTTTAGAGTAAGTCAGGAGGGCGAGCTGTCAGTGAACTAAATGAAAAGTGCTTTATTGTGTAAGCGGTCATTGTTTACAGACTTTATCTCACCTCACACATGTGGCGGTTTTTTCTCTTCGCTCGGATGAAAAAGAAACAAAGCTGATTTCTCCAGTATTTAAAAGGCTTTTGTGTGGAATATGAGTCTCTGGGACACTCTCCACTTTCCCAGTCTGTGTGCCAACACATTTTTCCACTGCCTCAGAGTCGTTTAGACAACTATTTAAAGACACTTTAAAAGGAGCTGCAGTTTGGCTGCATGCCTGTTGAGAATTAGCTCATGCCAGTTGTATTTCTCCGGAGGAGAACAGCTCTGCCCTGGCAGTCGTGCAAAAAGCAGCAGCCCATGTGATTTATAGGAATCGCTGCTTCGGCTGAGAAACGCCTCCGGGACACAAAGACAAAAGTACCGAGTACAGACTCGCCTGCAGGCCGTCTAAAACCACGACGGCCTCCCTCAGTGAGTGTCAAAGTCAGCTGCATGTATCTGCCTCCACAGGAGTATGAACCGTTTAATCCACTTTACAATCTGCAGGGAAAAAATGAATTAATTCTGCAAAATAAGTTTCAGAAAGAAGGTCACAATCTGCAGGAGTAACGTCTAAAATCATTTCATTGGAAGAATTATCGTGATGAGCACAAAGAAAAACTGGAAACAGAAAACAGCGTCGGCTTTATTTTAGTAAAATGTCTCAAGGAAAACTTGGTCCTATGTTTTATTCTGCTGCCTCAATCAGGTGGCATTCTGGGAGATGTAGTGTACATCATAGAGGCCTCCGTTGTAGCGGAGGATCTGGATCCTGTGACTTTGGGTCCTCCAGCTCTCGCTCACCGTCCAGAGGTCGGCTGGCCGCTGTGATGGATGGCGACCCGTCCAGGGTGCTGCTCCTTCTCTGTGTCAGCTGGGATGGCCCCTCCCAGAAGAAGGCAGATAATGGAGGGAACCAAAGAATTTCTTTATCAGCGTCAGAGGTGACCTGTGTTTCCTGCCTCGCTGTGACTGAAGGTTTACAGGAAAAAGGAAGGGACATCAAAATAAGGCCGATATCTGATGGTGCAAACACAACTACACAACTAACCCAAAAACCTCAGACTCTCTGGGGGGAAAAACTGACACACACAGAGAGCAAAATCCAACCACTTCTACAAACACTGTTTGCAGAAGTGGTTACAACAGAAAACAAGTGCAAGGTCAGCGCAGCAAAACAGACAAAGAGAAAGATGACCGCAGGTGATCCACACAATTTGTCCACTTCTCTCACAGTTGTGCGGGTAATTTTTGGCTTAAAGAACTCAGGTCATTTGAGAAGTGCAGAATTTACTAGAAATTTACTAGGAAGGGCAGAATTTTGTCTGCTTTCACAAAATGATTCCACACATCCGCAAATTAAACACATTAAATTGCATCCTTCCATTTTGTTATGTGGAACTTAAAAGCACAGAAGCTCTAAGAGGAACATCATGAGCTTGCACATAACTTCACTTTGATACCAGCTCATAAATACAAAGTTTGTTTAGTTTAACATTAGACACCAATCTGCCCACTCAGATGATGTTTCCTCCTTCAGAGTCTCTGTCAGAGACTCTGAACAGTCTTCAACAGTGAAGAAGAAACAAAGTCTTCTCACCAGTTTCCTGCTCTGAAGGAAACATCTTCTCTCTTCATCATGGGCAGCGAGACCAAACTCTTTAGAAACACATTTCTCAAGTCAACAACTAAAGAAATGATCCCTGAGAGTAAAGTCTTGGTTTGGTCTGGATGTTTGTCAGGGTCTGATATCTGCAGACCAGGACTCTGACTCATGGTGGACTGATGTGGACTGATGTGGACTGATGTGGATCAGTCAGGTTTTCATCATGTTGGCCAGCCAATGTCCTTTTTTCTTCTTCAACTGGCTCCAGATTTGTTCGACCTTCAGTTTTGACACATTTGGACGGAAACGCAGGACGAAGTTAACGTCTCTGTCCAATCAGCTCCTCTACAAAATAAAAGGCTCGTTGGTGATGAAGCTGTGATCGTTGGAGGCCGGTCTGTGTGATCCACATCAGTCCACATCAGTCCACATCAGTCCACCATGAGTCAGAGTCCTGGTCTGCAGATATCAGACCCTGACAAACATCCAGACCAAACCAAGACTTTACTCTCAGGGATCATTTCTTTAGTTGTTGACTTGAGAAATGTGTTTCTAAAGAGTTTGGTCTCGCTGCCCACGATGAAGAGAGAAGATGTTTCCTTCAGAGCAGGAAACTGGTGAGAAGACTTTGTTTCTTCTTCACTGTTGAAGACTGTTCAGAGTTTCTGACAGACTCTGAAGGAGGAAACATCATCTGAGTGGACAGATTGGTGTCTAATATCAAACCAAACAAACTTTGTATTTATGAGCTGATATCAAAATGAAGTTATGTGTAAGCTCATGATGTTCCTCTTAGAGCTTATGTGCTTTTAAGTTCCACATAACAAAATGGAAGGATGCAATTTAATGTGTTTAATTTGTGGATGTGTAAAATCATTTTGTGAAAGCAGACAAAATTCTGACCTTTCTGTCACCCAGTGCAGCTTTACATTATAAAACGCCTGTAACACAAATGAGAGCAGTTCAGGGATGAAAGCACAAAAATTATTCGGTTTTTACGGAGAAATTTTCAGTTAAACAGTCTGAGAAGTTTGAAGCTGAAAGTCTCTGTATTGGTCTAACTTCCCGGAGTTTTACTAGAAAGTTTATACGTTTTGGGTTTGTTTGTTGGTTTTTTTTTTTAAGAAAGAAAAGTTGTGAACCAAAAAATTTGGGGAGTTTTTGGTTAATTCCAGCTGTTGAAGTTTTACAGAACTGAAATATAATTTTTTAATGGTTGAGGATCTGATGCTTCTCCTTCCTGCAGGCAGCACATGGATGATTACCAGACTTCCTGTCCACACCACGTGGACGGTTTCAAGGAGGAGGTGGAGCAGCTGACCTCCGAGCTCCTGAAGGGCCTGGAGGACCAGTTCAGATCTGACGTCCAGGTAGGAGAACGGGGAGGAAAGCCAGTTTCTTTAAACTATCCTGCCCTTTGTGTTTAGTGGTTTCTCAAAGAGGAAGTGAAAAGAGGATCCTCTTTCATCCAAAATTTAAATCAGTTTATTGTATCAGGGATGTGAAAACGTTTGAACGGTTTCATATATTGCTGACCAAATAAAGTGACCCAGAAACAGATAAGAGGCTGGAGATGAATGGATGAATGACGTTTCAACACTTATTCACACGTGAATGTTTGATCACTGCTCGGTTGGATTATATTAGATTAGATTAGAACAGACTGGATTGCTACATTATGGGGTTGGATTAGGTGATGATGTTAAAATTCAACAGTAATTTGGTTTCATTCAGTCACGTGACTGCAACATCACAAAGAATCGGCTGGCCCGTCCTGATTGGGCCACGATGTTAGCTCGCTAGCTGGAAAGCTAACTTATGACACATTTGCTAAAATAAAATAAAATAAAAACAAACAGCGATGTCACCTTTAACCCTGCCTTTTCTTCATTTTGTTTGGACACAAAATTTTAACCATCTTGTTAAAAATGGTTTCCTTCTCATTTCCATATTTGTTCTTCGATCCTCCAGCCCGATTGGCTGTTGCTCCCAGAGGCTTTGTGGCTCTGATTTGACGTTTTAATTGAAAACAAAACTGTCCCCCTGATTTGAAAATCACTGAGGTGTTTTTTCCAGCCGTACCTGAGAAGAATGATGACCAGGAAGTGGCTCACTGATGACAGCGACTTCTCTGAGCTCCACCGGCGGATAGAGCACCTTTCCGAGCACATCGCTCACATGAGGCCTCCACACGTCCAGGTGAGGAAATCCAGAAATCCCTCCGACACACACCAGACTCCTGTTTTCTGCTCATGATGGGCTGCATGCCAAAAACAACAGTCCGAAAAAGTCCACAGGCATGTTTTCCTGACATCAGCTGTCAGCCGGCCTCAGTCGAAGCTTTGTGGCCTGATGTAATGTGTGTTCGGAGGCAGAGCCGCCGCTTCAATGGAGAGAAATTAACTCTACTGATAAGCTTTCCTCGCTCTGATGGGTCCACAGAGGAAATTTCTATTTGCTTCACGGAGAACCTTTTGGAAGTTCCAGTGAACTCATTAGGACACCATTGTTTTTGGCCGGATGCTGTGGCGGGGCAGCAGGAGCCGATGAATAGCTGGAAGTGGAGGTGTCAGATCAGATGATGTGATAGCTGCTGATCATGATGAATAAAGACGCCAAAGTCTCCTGACCACATTTAACATTTCCCTTTTTTTCTGTGTGTGTGTTTCCCGACAACAGGAGTTTGCCAGCCGGCTCCATTACCATGTGGTGAAGGAATACCTCGGGCAGCTGATGAAGAACAATTACTCCTGCAAGAACCATAAACACGAGAAGGCAGCAGCAAAGATCCAGGAGCAGTGGGGAAAACTTAGTGATGCGTTTGTGGAGATGGTAAAAATAAAACAAAAACCTCCTTACTCCTTCATCATCATCATCATCAGCCTCCTCTCTGGATGAGCTGCACTGCCAACCACTCAGTGAAAACGTTTAATGGCAAAAATATTTCTCGTTAATGCTGCTTGATTCTTTCACGAGTCAACCTTTTAGGCTCAGGTCCTTTTTAAAGAAGGGGAAGAAGAAGAAGAAGGAGGCTTCTGGTCTTTGGTAGAGATGGATAAATCCGCATTAACCCCATTAAACACAGAAACGTGGAAACACAAACACAACGTGATGCTTTTTTTCTGCTTAAACTAGAAAATCGGCTCTTTGAAAAACTCCACTTGGATTTGATGGATAAACTGACTACATTATTCAGGTTTCTTTTTATTGCAGCTCTCGTTGTTTAAAGCATTAAAAGCTGACTCTGTTTTCTGTGGCAGGAGTCGACTTATCAGTGGCTGTTACCGGCGGGAAAGCACCTGGGGAGGATCATCGGAGAGAAGAGCAAGATGGACATAAGGAAACACATCGCACCTTTGGTCAACGATTATCCTGACTTCAGGTAAGAAAAATGGTCAAGCTGCATGCAAATCATATCCAAGAAAAGTGCGTTCATCTGCTCCTTTTGAGACAATCTGTGCTAAGATCGTGATTTTAAAGCAGATCAGGAAGAAAACATCAGATTTGGGCTGCAGTTCAGAGATCCACAGCCATCAGCTGCTGCTGAATCCAGTTAACCTCAGAGAATCAGCTCAACCACAATACAGACTAATCAGAGACATCAGGAACAGACGGGATAACTAACAACAAGCTGACGTTTACAGAAGCATCAGGACAGTCAGGATCAGGTTAAGTTTAACCAGATAACAGAAATCCTGGGTATGTTGAGTTTGTGTCACAGTCCAGTCCTCCAGTGAGAGGATCACACTGAGCCTCTTTAGGAAACAAGCCGTTATCCAGGAAACACTTGATATATATTTAGATATAGTTCTAGTGAGACAGGAAATAGGATGTTGAGGGCGAGTAGCTGCAGGAACGAGTCACGCTTGACTGCTCAGCTGCTCAGAGTTTATGGTCCCACCTGAGATGTGTCACCTCCGCCCATTAGACTTTCTGAAGTCGGGAAAAGGAGGAGACGGTAGATCTGACCTAGTCTGGACTCCATCACACATTAGCCACATCCCCAACACCTCCCCGTCCCCTGATCTGTTTTCCTCTAAATGGAGCATCATTTAAAAAAAATTATAAAAATGATTCTGTTGAATCAGGGTGGAGGAGGGACATTTTCCCATAGACTTCAATACAGTCTGACTCCTCTTTACAACCGGTGCAGTTTCCCCGTGATGGTCATGAGATAGTCTAGCTTTGTTGTTGTATGAAAAAGTCAGTGGGCCCAACATGTTGCCGTGAAAAACCCAAAACGAAGACATTTCCGCACACGTGTCGCGGCTTCCTCCTCTGTGATTGGGTCATTAGGCCAGTCAGCGGCCAGAGCGAGGTCAGCGAAGTCCCACGTTCACTGGACCTAAACCGTGGACCAGGAGGAGGAGGAAGTGATGATTCAACCAACACAGAGAAATTCAAATGTTCAGATACAGATTTTTAAAAAGAGGAAGCAGAACATGTTTTATTGCAAAAGCTCCATCTGGACTCATTTCACATTTCCCCAGCTGACTTTAGGACGTTTGAAATTTCACAGTTTTCACTGTTTATTAAAGCTCAAACATGATCCTTCAGTAAAAATGAAAGTGGCTGACTTCCTCTGGATGCTGCTTTCAATCAGGTCATTTATGTTTGTGGAGGCCAAACAAGAAACCAGAATAAATCATAATGTTGCATTTTATTGTTGCTTCTCTGTGAAAGTCAATTTTCTTCTCGCTGAAACGTCTCCTTTCTTGGAAAAAAGAGAAAGTTTGCTTTCTTCTGCCCTCCGATGAGCTGAACCTCCCAGCTTTCCTCACAGGATCAGAGTTTGTTCAGTTCTTTATGAGGACTGTGTTGAATGATCACACTTTATTGTTGGCAGATGTCAGAGCCAGTTTGCTTCATGTGCCGTTTCTAATTTGAAGAATTTCTTTCCGTGATGATTCATTTTAAATTAGAGGCCACTTCAATTCATTTCATGAAATGAAGGTAACTTCACCCATCCCAAACGACCAGATGTCTCCAACAGCCAGAGGTGTAATACGGCACGAACCCGCCCAGATCTTCTCTTTCAGTCAGAAATACGCCACATAGCAGAAGAAAAACATCATCTGACTTTCATTTAACTTTGACGTCAAGTTCCCACAGTGTGAAATAATAAAAACGATCTTGGAGCATTCTACAGTTAAATTATTTGGACTTTGTAAAATCTGGAACCATTTTGACCAAAACTAGAAACAAAGATTTTAAGATTTTGGTTGAAATGACCAAAATGGACCAAAATGTTTTCTGTCTGACAGGTCAGATCATGAAGCTGTGATCGTTGGAGGGCGGTCTGTGTGATCCACATCAGTCCACATCAGTCCACATCAGTCCACCATGAGTCAGAGTCCTGGTCTGCAGATATCAGACCCTGACAAACATCCAGACCAAACCAAGACTTTACTCTCAGGGATCATTTCTTTAGTTGTTGACTTGAGAAATGTGTTTCTAAAGAGTTTGGTCTCGCTGCCCACGATGAAGAGAGAAGATGTTTCCTTCAGAGCAGGAAACTGGTGAGAAGACTTTGTTTCTTCTTCACTGTTGAAGACTGTTCAGAGTTTCTGACAGACTCTGAAGGAGGAAACATCATCTGAGTGGACACTTCAGTTTGATGTTTGTTAAAGATAAATATCTGTTGACTTCTGTCAGTGTCATATCTGCTGTTCTGCTTCATTGGTCACTGAAATGGGTTTTTCCAGAGTCATTTCTGAGACTTCCATGTTGGTTTGACTTTCCTCTTTGCTTTGCTGTAATCAGGTCAGAATAATCCTGATAGTTATTGATAACACAGTGATGACTGAGGTAGGAGCTGGAACTCACTGCTTTTCTAAAAGACTTTTAGCTGGCACTTTTTTTTAATTAGACATCTCAGCTGGCAGTTACAGTTAAACCAAACAGCTTCAATAAAAAAAAAAAAAATTACCATGAAACATTAGAAAACCCAGCTGTCCACTCAGATGATGTTTCCTCCTTCAGAGTCTGTCAGAAACTCTGAACAGTCTTCAACAGTGAAGAAGAAGAAACAAAGTCTTCTCACCAGTTTCCTGCTCTGAAGGAAACATCTTCTCTCTTCATCGTGGGCAGCGAGACCAAACTCTTTAGAAACACATTCCTCAAGTCAACAACTAAAGAAATGATCCCTGAGAGTAAAGTCTTGGTTTGGTCTGGATGTTTGTCAGGGTCTGATATCTGCAGACCAGGACTCTGACTCATGGTGGACTGATGTGGACTGATGTGGATCACAGAGACCGGCCTCCAACGATCAGTGACTAATCACACTCTTATTTTTGAGCATCACTGATTTTGGTGTTTCAGAGAAAGTTGATTAATTCCTTTAACGAACTCCAGTTGCAGTGTTGGACTGACCTTTGTTGTGTTGCTGTTTCTTCTTGATGTCACCTGCAGTAGGAACCACCTGGTTTCCGTCCTGAACTTCCGGGGCCTGGTCCGGGGGCATGAAAAATACCGCATCCTGCAGCATTTCAAGGAGGTGAAGAAAAGGCTGGGAGGTGGCAACAGAGGCCAGGTCTTATTCCACGACATGCCGGTGGTGGTGAACACGGACTGTCTGCCCAACGTGCCGTCCTTCTGCTACAGATTCCTGCTGGGAAACAACCAGAGCTGATGTTTTATGGCAAATGAAGGACGGAGATCTGAGACAGTCAGCCGATTTAACTGAACTGAACATTTGGACAAAACAGCCGACGCCGTCGATATTTCAGAAAGTTATCGATAGTTCAGATCTGTTGTGTGTTTCTGATGATGTTGAAAAACGTGTGAACGAATTCCATGAAAACCATCAAACTTCTATTATAAGTGAGCAGATTTATTATACAGGAGAGAATTAGTGATCTTCCTTAATGTTACTGGACTTCTCCTCTGAGGTACAAATAAAAAAGAGGAAGTCCGCCTCTCTCCACAAAACTGAAACAATAATTTGAGCTGAAAAATGACAACGAACCTACAAAGTTATCTTAAGTAAAGAAAATCTTTCCATACTAATTGTTGCCAATAAGAACAATAAGGACATGTTCATTTAAAGACTATTAAATGGAATTAGATGAACTATCTCAATGGCCTTTATACAAATAACAAACTAGACTTACCAAAAATAATTATTTCAGTAAGTTCATTTATTTGCCCTCCAGCTGAAAATGTAGAAACCTCCCATTTTATAACTTAGAAATCTTACAAAACTCTCATTGTGACGCATGAAGATCGACCTGAGTGTTTCCAGGTTTTGGAGAAACAGAAATATTTGTGAAGTGATCTGGATTGAGTTCTGGGTTTCTGGAAGGAGGGCTGATTGTGAAACTTCATATGTGGATGACAAAGAATCTCTCTGTGTATGAAACCGATGAAAGGATTTTACTTTGAGGAGGGTTTTTTTTCCCGAACTGCTCTTCACCCTGCAGCGATGATGGACTTCTGTCAGACATTGACCTTTACATTTGAACCGTCAAACCAGCTGATTAAAACTCAGAAACTGAGCTGAAGCTTGTGGATCCTCCTGAACCGGTCATTGCGAGGCCTTTATTCCAGATGTTGTAATGTGATTGAAACAGCTGGAAACTGGATCTGTGGATCTGAGTTCATCGGGCACACGGGGGGAGCAGAACATCAGCAGCATCCACTCAACTGCAGAAATGATGTGACCAGTGTCGCCAGGATGTTCCTAATAAAGTGCTCTCTGAATGTACATGTGATACGTATAATAACACAAATTTCAATAAAAACCTTTCATGAGGAAACAAACTAAAGATTGTGAGTGAACTGAACCTGAGAGGACATAAAGTTAAACAACCCAAATATGTTGAGCTATTATCTGAAAATATAAACCCTCCCATTCCACTTCTTATTTCCAGAAGTCCCAGCAGTTTAGAGGTTTAAGTGACTTATATATTTTATCTGCAGTTAATATCCTGACCAAAAAAAAAAGGCAGGACTGATGAAAGGATGGAAAACATGGAGTTTATCTCATCATGTATTCATCATCTGTCAGTGCAGAGGTTGAGAAATAAGAGCCAGGAAGAGAGCGACCATCACAGTGGAGGTTTGGCAAAGTGAAAGCATGATGATGAGGAATGTCCCAGAATCTTCCTCATTCGTTCCTCAGACCTGACTCCCTCAGTGAGAAAATCCAGGCTTGAATGCTGAAACATCTGTAACCTACAAAAACGGAGATAAAGCTGTTCTGGGAAAAGAATTAGTTTGATGAATGAGCTTGAATCAGGAGGTTTGGCCAACGTGGGGTCACACTTTAAATCTGTGTTTCAGTAAAAAGTTCAGCCAGTGAGAGCTGAGAAGACTCAAAGACGCAACACTTCTCAAACTCAGCTTTTAGGAGTAACAAAAAGGGACAGATAAACTGTGAAAGTGATCATTTCTTCTTTCTATCCATAACTAAAACTGTTCATTCCTGCAGGGTTGTGAAGGTTGTGAAGGAGTGGGGGTGGGGTCAGCAGGAGAGGGAGGAGCTAAACCTGGACAGGTGACATCTACACCTGCTTCAGACCTCAGAGAGAAAAAGGAGGAACAGAGAAAGTTTAAGTTCTGCTACACACTCACCAAGCAGCTTTTTAAGGTGTTCAGACTTTCAGCATCCCTTCAGGGCACGAAGAGCAAAGACAACAGGCAGCTGTCCACTCAGATGATGTTTCCTCCTTCAGAGTCTGTCAGAAACTCTGAACAGTCTTCAACAGTGAAGAAGAAACAAAGTCTTCTCACCAGTTTCCTGCTCTGAAGGAAACATCTTCTCTCTTCATCGTGGGCAGCGAGACCAAACTCTTTAGAAACACATTTCTCAAGTCAACAACTAAAGAAATGATCCCTGAGAGTAAAGTCTTGGTTTGGTCTGGATGTTTGTCAGGGTCTGATATCTGCAGACCAGGACTCTGACTCATGGTGGACTGATGTGGACTGATGTGGATCACACAGACCGGCCTCCAACGATCACAGCTTCATCACCAACGAGCCTTTTATTTTGTAGAGGAGCTGATTGGACAGAGACGTTAACTTCGTCCTGCGTTTCCTTCCAAATGTGTCAAAACTGAAGGTCGAACAAATCTGGAGCCAGTTGAAGAAGAAAAAAGGACATTGGCTGGCCAACATGATGAAAACCTGACTGATCCACATCAGTCCACCATGAGTCAGAGTCCTGGTCTGCAGATATCAGACCCTGACAAACATCCAGACCAAACCAAGACTTTACTCTCAGGAATCATTTCTTTAGTTGTTGACTTGAGAAATGTGTTTCTAAAGAGTTTGGTCTCGCTGCCCACGATGAAGAGAGAAGATGTTTCCTTCAGAGCAGGAAACTGGTGAGAAGACTTTGTTTCTTCTTCACTGTTGAAGACTGTTCAGAGTTTCTGACAGACTCTGAAGGAGGAAACATCATCTGAGTGGATAGCTGGGTTTTCTAATGTTTCAGGGTAATTTTTTTTTTTTTTATTGAAGCTGTTTGGTTTAACTGTAACTTCCAGCTGAGATGTCTAAAAAAACTAAAGTGCCAGCTAAAAGTCTTTTAGAAAAGCAGTGAGTTCCAGCTCCTACCTCAGTCATCACTGTGTTATCAATAACTATCAGGATTATTCTGACCTGATTACAGCAAAGCAAAGAGGAAAGTCAAACCAACATGGAAGTCTCAGAAATGACTCTGGAAAAACCCATTTCAGTGACCAATGAAGCAGAACAGCAGATATGACACTGACAGAAGTCAACAGATATTTATCTTTAACAAACATCAAACTGAAGTGTCCACTCAGATGATGTTTCCTCCTTCAGAGTCTGTCAGAAACTCTGAACAGTCTTCAACAGTGAAGAAGAAACAAAGTCTTCTCACCAGTTTCCTGCTCTGAAGGAAACATCTTCTCTCTTCATCGTGGGCAGCGAGACCAACCTCTTTAGAAACACATTTCTCAAGTCAACAACTAAAGAAATGATCCCTGAGAGTAAAGTCTTGGTTTGGTCTGGATGTTTGTCAGGGTCTGATATCTGCAGACCAGGACTCTGACTCATGGTGGACTGATGTGGACTGATGTGGACTGATGTGGATCACACAGACCGGCCTCCAACGATCACAGCTTCATGATCTGACCTGTCAGACAGAAAACATTTTGGTCCACTTCATTTCAAAATGTGTACAACAGAGCAAAACAAGTCCGTGATTTGGGGGATTTTTTTTTTCTGTGATAAGTGGTTATTATGCAACACATGGTTTTTCCATGACTCATCTTGCAGTTGTGTAGCTGTGGCTGGACTTGCCTGTACCTAGTCGTTGTCTGTTTGGGGATTAATGTCTCGTTGAGGTTTACTCAGTTTGGGTGATGTTAAAGGCTGCCCTTGAACCACCTGATCATGTGATTTCAGTTTGTTGTGTTGTGTCCAAGTGGGTGTCCTCACAGCACAAAGGGAAGTGGACTGTGTTGGCATTTTAACTCATTCCCTTAAACTCCAGAGGGGTTTTTTGGGAGCGTTACTCTCGTGCCTAACTTCTTCCTCTGTGTCACGAGTCCACTGGAAGGTGTTGACATGCACGAAGATCCTCGTCGCTCCAGGCAGCTCATTTCCTGTGGATCACCTTCATCACGACTCAAATCCAGGCCTAAGTGAAACCACATCAAGCTGTGGAGACAGTTCAGTTACACAAACAGCCTGAAACACCAGCTCCTATCTTGTTGTCATAAACAAGAAGTTATTGATATGACTCGCTGAGGAAACAACAGAAAATGCACTAAGTGTGCGAAAACATATCAGCTGATGATTTCACGTCTGATCTGTTTCGGGGGTTTTGTGGCTGTGAGCCGTTCCTACAGATATGTCTTATAACATTAAAACACCTTGTGTTGGAAATACAAGAAAAGCTGCAGCTCTTCGAGGAAAACAGGAAGTAAACAGCCAGTGATGCTAATGCTAAGAAATGGAGAAAGTGCACAGCTATGGAGTCAAAACAATGGATGTTGCATTAGAGAACTCCATGCAAACATTTAAAACTGCATCTCTCCGATGACCGTCACAGGGTGACACCCCTGGCTGCAAAAAGAATTGACAGATTGAGTTGAAATCTATAGGAAGATGTTCCTACTTGTCACTTACTGGGTCCACCCACAGTTCAGCAGTTTAACAGGTTTTGTTAACAAACACCAATCTGTCCACTCAGATGATGTGTCCTCCTTCAGAGTCTGTCAGAGACTCTGAACAGTCTTCAACAGTGAAGAAGAAACAAAGTCTTCTCACCAGTTTCCTGCTCTGAAGGAAACATCTTCTCTCTTCATCGTGGGCAGCGAGACCAAACTCTTTAGAAACACATTTCTCAAGTCAACAACTAACGAAATGATCCCTGAGAGTAAAGTCTTGGTTTGGTCTGGATGTTTGTCAGGGTCTGATATCTGCAGACCAGGACTCTGACTCATGGTGGACTGATGTGGACTGATGTGGACTGATGTGGATCACAGAGACCGGCCTCCAACGATCACAGCTTCATTGCTGACTACCATCTTTTTGTGTTTAACTTAATCAGACAGACAAACACTACTCCACCAATCTGTGGCCAACCAAGCTTTTATTCATTCAGGTCATGGCTGCCATGTCTGAATACATTTCCCGATGACCTGCAGACACATTAAAAGGCCTTCAATTGGTGAACTGTACTCTGTGCTTTTGCAGCAACAGTGGAAACATCAGAAAAAGGCTGCAGGACCTGATTATTACCAAATTTCCTAAAAGTCTTCCTTTTTGAAAAACATGTTGCCACTGATTGCAATTGTGGTCTGTGGCATCAGCTAGTTCCTGTATCACATGAAATCAGCTTTTTTTCACTTTCACTTTGAGTCACGTTAACTGCCACTCCACAAGCATGCATGTTGCATCAACATCTACGACGCTTGTGCCATTAGAGAAAAACATTATGTCAACAGAAACCCTTTTTCTGTTTGTGCTAAGGTTAAAACACAAACCAGTTCCTCTTTTGTGAAAACAGATGTCAAAACTGCTCCATGAAGGAAACACAAAGCTGACCTGACGGCCGTTAGAGCACAAGATGATCTCAATCATATAGAACTTTCAGCCTTGGTAAAATATAAATAGGTGGATTTTAAAAAAATCAGCCCGTCAAATTGTCACACAGGAGAAAGTTAGCTATAGACCGTAAACATGAAAAACACCAGAGACGGTTTGTTGTGCACAGATAAACACAACGGAGTTAAATTTAGGATTTTTTACGTCTCACCTGGTAGAACCGGTACCATGAAAACTTGGACCTGGTTGCAGCCGTCCAGGTTTGATTTCCAGCTGTGGCCGTAGGCTGCATGCCACCCCGTCTTTATTTCTCTCATTGTGTTTGTTAAATTACATGCAAAATGGCTGAAAACAGCCAGAGAATGAACTTCAGCATCTGTATCATGGCTGAAAAGGACCGAACAGCCTGCTGCAGAACATCATGACACGACTTCAGACTCCTGATCCTGTGAGGCCTGAATTAAACGCTCGCTAAGAGCTGCAGGTGTTCCTGTTAGATTATCTGGATCAGATGTGTTTTGATAGAGCTGTAAAATCATGTTTATTCAGCTTTTAGAGTAACATGAGCTTTAAACACAGCCAGCCTGTGTGTGAGAGGTGCAACAATCCAACTGATGATATATAAAAACTGAAAATGAAAAATGTGTGGTGCTGTGGCTGAGTTTCTCATAAGACTAAAACTGGAGTTTTATTTGCAGGTAAATTTGTGGTGCAAACTTTATTCCTCTTTCTAAAATTGTTTGAGAAGTATGAATTTATTTGAACCACAGTGTGAGACAGTCGGCTTTCATGATCCTGACCGGATTTGAGAACCACAGACTCAGGAAATGCTCACAGGTACATATATGCAAAGCAGTTTCTCATTGTGTGACTTCACCAACGAGCTGACGTCCAACGATACTTCAGCTTCTCTTCGGTTCAGTGTTCAGAGACAAACAGACCGCGGACGCCTTCAGGAGCAATGTGTTCCACCATTCCCGGCCATTTTCATCGCAGAAGCTCCAAAAGAGAAGGTGAGAAGCTCAAACGATCGAAGACGATCCTACAGATCACAGAGGTGAAAGAGTGACTTAGCTTACAATCATAATAATCTAAAATCAAAATTGGAGTGTGATGTGTTTCAGAAAACATGAACGAAACTAAAGTATTTCATAAGATATTTGCATGAAAAGTCAAACAAATCGAACACAAATCCAATTTCATTGCTTTATTTATCATACAGTTGCAAGAGAAAAGGTATGTGAATCCTTTGGGATTACTTGGATTTACATTGTTGAGCTTCAGTTGGCGGAAAGATGGTCTTAAGGTTTCCTGCAAAATGTCTTTAGAAACTTGGGAATGAATTTTTCCGCCGACGATGACGATCCATCGGGCCTGGAGGCAGCAAAGCAGCCCGCTCTCACAGTCATCTTTACAGGATGACCACGCCGAGGGAGAGTAGCAACGGTGCTACAGTCTGTCTGACACATGAGCATCAAGGCTTTTAAATACTTTCCAGCTTCATGCAAGCCAGCAATTCTTGATCGCAGGTCTTCTGAGAGCTCTTTTGTGTGAGGCATGGTTCATGTCAGTGGCGTGTTTTTTCTAGGGCAGGGCAGCTTTAACCAACACATCCAATCTCATCACACTGACTGGACTCCAGGTTGGCTGCCTCTCGGAGAAGCCATTAGCTTCAGGGTTCACATATTTTTTCTTGTAACTGGACAGGACAGTGCATCACTGTATCTTAGCACATCTGAACATAAGGGCCTTTAACCAGCAGGGAGAAAAGCATTTGTCCTCCTCATTTACATCTATTCAAAACCTCTTCATGTTGGTGCCACCTGCACTCAAAGGTCAGTGAGGGCTTCAGGGTGACATCAGATATCCCACATTTTAATCAGCACCATATCAGAGGAGAAGGTCCTGAGTGTATCCAAAGGTCAATAAACATTGAAGTCATTTAATGTTCTGACTTCTGTGGTATCTTTAAAGCTGTTTCTCAAATATGATCATCTTGGTTTTCCTCAGTATCAGACTACAGTGACTCGCGCTGATGTTTTACCAACCAAATGAACCATTTCCCGCTCTGTGATTCTCATCCTGGTGATATGGAGACATGAACGGCGAGCAGGAAGTCTGTCATTAATTTGGGAGACATCCTGTCATAAATGTTGAGGCTGTAGATTTGGACATGCTGTTGGTGCCAGATGAAAAGTCGGAGGATCCCTAAAGTCAGTAGGATTCCTCCTTCAGGCTCCATCTTTACAGAGTTTCATAAAAGCAGTCCACGAAATACTGAAAAGTTTTCTCTCTCAAGAAGTCCAACATTGCCCTAGCTCCGGCTTTCACTTCTAAAAAAAGCCCAGAGCGTGCCTCTGTGTGTGTGTCTGTGTGTGGGCGGGTTTTCCCTTCATTAGACTTTTTTCATGTGGACCATCTGAGGTGGGATGGACTTACTGTTGTCTTAAATAGAGCGTCTAACTCTGCAGCAGTACGTCTCCCTCTGCCAGCAGCTGTGGGGTAAGTGATGTCCTCTGGAAGTTAGACAGAAAGACGGGACATGAACACTTTAGGATAGCTGATTAGAAAATGACCGAACCGCTGAACTTTGAATGTGTGCAAACTGTTCGACTAAATAAGTGCGAGTTCAGTTTGATCATGATTTCAGTCGTCCATATTATTGATTAATAACAATGAAGTATGTTAGCGGACATTTGTGTTTTTATTGCCCGTTATTTGGCTGTCATTGTTTTGTCTAATGTTATTTGAAGTTCCTCTTACTTTGGATTCTTTCCCTTTTATTTATTGTTCATTTAGATTTGATTCTGTTTTGTCTAATTTGAAGACTGTATCTTATTTATTCCACACTGGATTATTTGTTTGGTTTTATTTCTTTGTTAAAAAGGAACTTTTTTATTCCAGATTCTTTTGTGGATTTATATTTTTCTTTTTCATCTTTCACGATTTTATTTTATTTCATTGGCAAAAGAAACTAAAATCGCTTCTTTGGGAGATTATTTTGAAAATAACACCGGATGTTGTGCTAAGCTAAGGTTTTACTGACTAGCTAGTTGGCAAATACTTTGAAGCCCTTTTTTATGTGAAATTTGCGAAAAGAAATAGGCCATTGAAGATTATTTTGAATATTTAAAGAAGTAATTTTAGTATTTAAAATGGTAATCAAACCAAAATAAAGCGGCAGCACCAACAAACTTACGTGTTTCTTGGTTAGCCTGAGATGCTAGCACACTTCCGGCTGTCACGTGTTTTTGTTTTTCCGGGATCGTCGTTTATTCGGTGTTTTCTTCTGCAGACTTTTCGGCCTTTCTCTCGGTTCATCGGTCCCGTTTGCCCTCCCGGACTAAGATGCGGACCCGGTCAAGCTCCACAGAACCAGACGGGTGCAAATGCAACAGCCTGCCCGGTCAGGCGGCTCGACCTGCGGCCCCCTGCTGGCTCAAACTGCCCAGACTGTTCCGGAAGCCCCCAGTCCAGGACACCATCAGACCAGGACACCCCTCCACGACTGATGGAACCCCCCCGGAGAAAGAGGAGCAGCCTGCTCCAGGTAGAAGACTTCTGCTGTCATCCTCACAAGATGAAAGCTGCACTGTAGAGTTGTGTATTTATTCCAACTTAAAATACAGTTTCAGTGAGAATTAGTGAGACTAAAGCAGAAACATAATTAGATTAAAAACTGAGGGACTCATCATAAACTCTACTTTTTCTGTGACGTTTAAACATTAACGTCTGCTCCCTCTTTGATTTTCTCTCTCAGTGATCCTCACATTCGAGCAAAACCTCGAGAGGCAGCACTTCCACGAGGCCAGCCAGCTGTTGATAGACAGAGAGGAGCGTCTGTTTGAGGACACAGCTGAGGTGAATGAACTTTCATCAGATCAGGAGGAAAGCGTAAACAAGCTTTCTGCGGACTACAGAGCCCTGGAGGGTCGCGTCCGACAGACCCTGATGAACAGTTTCTATGTCAGCACTGAGGCGCTGACGTCCGCCGTGCAGGCCGTCCTCCTGCAGGACAAGCAGGACCAAATGTGGAAGCAGAAGGGCAAGACGCCCCCCAGTTGGAGGCCCGGTGCCTGGAAGGAGCTCCACGACACGACCCTCTACAGAATGCTAAAAGATCGTATACACAACTCCACCACGCCCCCACTCGCCAACCAGCAGGAGCAGTCGTCCGTCACAACGGACATCCACACCAAGGGCAGGCAGCTGAAGGACGATCTGCTGCTGGTGGTGGGTGTGGTGAAGACCTGCTACCCCCCAGAAATGGATATCTGTAATTTTTACGCCAAGCAGTACCACAAAATATTCAGTTCCAAACTCAGAAAGATCGCAGACTTTGGTCTTGAGGACAAGGACTGCACTTTCCTCCTGCGCTGGGTCAACGAGTTTTATCCAGGGTGAGAACATGAATTCTGTCAGTCATTGTTTTTCATCTGATTTTGGAAGCTGAACGGTCCACATTTAGGATATACCGTCATTCTTCTTCAGATGATTTTAGTGCCGACATTCAGGATTCCAAGAGGATGATGATTCCTGTCGTTTTGGTGCAAATCAAAATGGTTTACAACCCGATAATGTTGGAAACTAATTGAGTTTAGCCACCTCAAAGAACTAAACTGCAGTTGTTGTCCATTTTTGATAGCCTGGTGACCTCAAATGTGATCTTATCTGGAATCGCAAACAAAATTAGCAAAGCATCCTCTTCCACTGTGGAAATCTTATTGTACTACGTGATGAAAACATCCTTTTCATCTGAATCTGAACTGACTTCTGTTCTGTCAGAATCCTCGAAAACCCGGAGTTGGCCAATGAGATCGACGTGGAGTCGCTGGGAAAGCTGCTGCCTCAACATTTACTGGAACCACTGGAGGAGCAATACCTGAGCAAACAACAGGTGAGCGGCCTATTTTGGTTTGGTTTGTTTCGTAGAGATTAGGCACCCGTAGCTGCTTTTCATTTTACCTTGTTCTCAAACGTGTTTTTCACAGATTTCAGTAGGATAATCAGAATTTAAAGATAAAGAATGAAATGTTTTACACAGAGCGAGCTGATGACTTATATCAGCCGCATCCTGGAGGAAGAAAAACAAATATGGAGTAACGGAGAGGAGCCGAAGAGAGAGGACGACTGCTACGTCAGCCCTGTGGCCTATGACATCATTCAGGTACAGCGTCAATACGAGGCTGACAGGAGATGCTTTCATTCAGTACTTTGGGATTTTTAAATGTTGTTTATTTGTGTTTTTAGTTCATCAATGGTATGGTGACGTCATCTGAGAAAGTGGTGGGAGATCTGCAGAAGGCCCAGAGAATAACCAGCAAACTGAACAGTTTAATGCAGAGGTAACAAACCTGACAGCTTTCCTCCACACAGTGTTGTTTTAAAATCCATTTTTCATTCACACTCGACCAAATAAAAACACAGTGAAACTAAAAATCCACACACAAACTCCCTGCAGCTTCAAGATGTTCCAGGAGGAGGTCATGAAGCAGAACAAACCCAACAGTAAAGCCACCATCAAGGCGACACTCGGCTGTGTGGAAGAGTTCAGGTACCTCTCTGACATGATCCTGGTTGATATGACAGCAGCATGCCTGACTGTGGGCTGATGGGAATCCTGTTGTTTTTCTGCAGCGATGTCCTGTTTAAGCACACTCATCTGCTGCGAGAGGATGTGCAGCAAAACTGTTTGCTTATCCTGAAGGAAATGAAGGAAGCTGCTCATACATATTTATTAAGTCCTGCACACGAGGCCCTCAGGGTGAGTTTGTCCACTGACTCTGTTCTGTTAATCCAGATTTTATTAAAAAACAAACGCATTGTTGTGGACGATCGAGAGTTAATTGTTGTGTTTCTTCCTCAGCCACAATACCGCAAACTGGGAACCAATGACTGGCTGAACCAGCCGCTGTTCGACAGGCTGCTGCTCAGCATTCAACAGGAGGTCGAAGAACTTCAGGGGACAAAAGAATCCTGTCACAAGGTGAGATGGCACGAAGCACACCGAATGGTTTCAAACTAAAGAAATCATTTCCCTCACTCTTCTACAAATCATTAAATTACCACCAAACCTCATTTATTTCAGACAGCCAGTTTGTAAAGTAGCCAGTAGTGTGTGAATTGTTCATGATTCATGATAAACAGTCCAGTAAATCAATGTAAAATATATAAGCATACATGTTTGGAACAAATAAGTAGAAATTTCTGTTTTGATAATTTGTTTGATTTCAGGAGCTGATTAGCCAGTTTCATCAGGAGGTGACGGTGGAGTATGTGAAGAGGCTCCTGAAAGGCGAAGTCAAGCTGAAGGACAAAGAGCGGCAGTTTCAGGCCTACACCACTGTGAGAGACAACGCAGAGAGTTTGCACAAATTCTTCATCAAAATGGTGAGATTTCACTTGGTTACGATGCTGGTTTACTTTCCCGTTAATGTCAGGGACGTTAGAAGGAGAGATCCATGCCAGGTAAAAATGGGAGTGAATTTCTGGCTCGGAGCTAAGGAGGGTGGGACTAATGTTCAAAAGAACTCCAAATTAAAATATATTCAGAAACCCTTGGAATAATTTCCCATAGACTTCAATACAATCTGACTTCTTTTAACAACCAGTGGAGTCACCCCCTGATGCTCAGTAGATAGGATGAAGCTTTAAGGCTTCACTTCACAGAGCCAAATGTTTGCGTGTACAGCCTGGTGACATTATTCACGATATATAAACAGGAACAGACAGAAAAGTGATTCTCTTACTAAAACAAACAGCGTGTGGAAATTTACCACTATGTTAAAATCCTGGAAAAAACCGGAGCTGGTGTTGAAGGAAAGCCTCCTTTCCTGAGTTTTAGAAATCAGCACGCTCTTTTCACACGTGGCAAGAAAGCAGGCGAGCTCAGGCTGTGAGTAACAAGAAGAAACTCCAGAGTAGGAACCCCCCTGCTGTGACCGCTCACAGTAAAATCCACCCCACAATCACATGGCTGATGTGTCTGCAGGGCTCGAAGGAGGGCTGGCTGAAGGAAATCCTGATCAAGATTGCAGAAGTGCTGAAACTCCAGGACCTCCCTGCCATCCAGATGCAGGTCGCATCGCTGGGAAGCGCCTTTCCTGACATGAGGTGAGATTTTTCACAAACAGAATTCTAAATTCAGGAAAGCACAGTTGTCATTGTCGGAGGTCTGAGGTTAACGTGGACAGATGGGAGGAGCTTAAACAAAGATAAACAAGCTGACGGGACACAGGAAGCCAGCTGAGCCAAGGCCTCTCCAATATGCTCAGATGTTTCCGGCTGCAGCATGATATTATGAACTCCGACTCATTTTTCGAGCAGAGCTGCCAAACAACATTGGCCCCTTTTATCAGTGTCAATGAGAATAATGCTGATAAATAGAAACTGAAGAAGCCAGTGAAGCTTTCGGAGTAAAGAGTCTCTGGAGATCAGGTTATTTTCAAAACCTCCAGGAAATTCATATTTTTAGATGAAAGCAGGATGTTTCCAGTAGAAGCAGAACAGAAGAAGAGATCAGATCTTTTTTTCTCCCTTCAGAGAAAAGGACTGAGAATGAATGAATGAACAGTCGTCACACTGTTGAACTCTCCCCCCACAGTGAGAAACACGTCTCTTCTCTGCTGAAGCTGAAGACGAACGTGTCCAGAGCCGACAGGAGGACCGTCAAGGCCACTCTGGCGGACACTTTGAGGGAAACCACCATCGTTGGCGCTCGTTCGTTTTTCTCCAAAGTCCAGGTTAAATGATCTGTAGCCTGAGATGGCGAGATCCTTTTAGTCGTGTTTATGTCAGCTGAGAGGTGAGCTGTAAAGTGAAATATGTGCGAGGAGTATAAAGACTTCAATTGTGCTTTGAATGTAAATATAATAAATAAGTTACTCCGTCTGGATGTGCAGATGATGAATGTACGAACTACAGCTGACTTTAGAGTGAATAAGGTCCTTTTCCACTGCAAACTCTTTTTGTGTTTTTGGTTTAAAAAAGATGGGTGTATATATTTTATGTGTACAATACAGGGAAAAATCAAGCTCTATATTTTTATGTTCTCCTGCTATTTGATGTACAGATTAAAAACAAATGTAAATTAAATTAATAAAAATGTTTTGGTGAAATATTTCTGTGCGTTTTATAATTTCCTAAAAAGCAGCAGCCAAAAGTGTTTTGATGGCATTTTCCCACAGCTGCAGGTCAAAGGTCAGGGCTGATAATGACTCCCTCCTTCAGGCGCAACTTACCAACACTTGGAACAATTCTGGGAAATAATAGTTTTCCTGAGGGAGGCCACTCGCGACACGCGGGCCTGTTTCATGTTTATTATTACTAAATTATAACAGTTACTATTGGCCTTCCCTGAAGGTCGGGGGGCAGGAAGTGACTCTGTGGGGGGGCAGTTGCTGTAAATTGCTCCCGTCATGTAGTTTGTTTCCTGAGAGTCTGTGTTTTGGTGTTGGAGGAAGGATGTGCTATCAGCTCCCTTTTAACATTAAAGGCTGAAAACTGCTGTTTTCCACTCTGACTCTTTGATCGCACTGTTTGTTCATGTGAACCTTTTACTTTCTTTATTTAAGATTGGTTTTTCCATTTCTGTGTTGTTATGGCTCTCTTCCACATCAGATTCCTGAAGCATCTTCTGATTGAATCACTCATTCATTATCCCCAGAGGATGAATCCTACTGACTCGCACAATCCTTTTTTTTAACTGTGTGATTTCCATTTTTAACCGCAGTTGCAATGTTTCTTCCATCAGCACTTTTTTAACAAGCCCAAAAAAAATTCTGATATTTACTGGTTAGATGTCGACCTACTTCAATTTTAGGCCTAAAATGTTCAATAAATTTAAAAAAAGTAACTAAAAACATAAAAAACATAAGATTTAGAACAGTTTTGCTTTAAAAGTCAAAAATAATTTCCTCCAGTCGCTTCCAGTGTGTTAGAATAATCACAGATTATTTATGCCTTTAGTTTGGCCAAAGTGAGCAGTTTAATTTAAAGATGGAAACAAAGACAAGTTTTTATCAAACGTCTCGAGATGCCTGAATTTTTTGGTGGGACGGCTTTAATTCCTGGATCATAAGAAGACCATGAAAGCAGAAATGGTGCATTAGATGATGTGAGGCTCTCTCTAGTGGAGCTTACCGGTGCTACAACAAATACACAAACACAATTTTCCTTTATACTTAAAACTGCTGTCACATTTAGAGTTTATAAAAACAATCAGCATTAAAGTAAAACAGTAGATAACAGAATGTTGTTCTTGAAATAAAGCAGAATGAAGACGAATAACGTAGCACAGTGCAAAATTTAGACTGATTAAGAACCTCAGATCCTCACATCAAGATTTTTTTTCCTCATAAATAATAAAAAAAAATCTATTAGTAAGCAGCACTTTTATAAAAAAGAAAAACTTTTTTTACAAAGCTGTTCAAGTGTCTCGATGTTTTCAAGTTTACAAATGACATCAAATAAATAACATAAAATAAAATGAGAATAACATCCAACCAGCTTATGACAATTTCAACGAAGGAGAACTATTCGTCTTGGTCAGTGAAATTGTAGGTTTACAGTACTAATAACCAAGACAAACGAGAGGAATACATCCAAAAGTGCCTTTCTAAACAGAAAACAAATGAATTATCTTCACTCTTTTTTCATCTGAGCTGAACAAAAGTCTGCCATCACAGTGTAAACAATGACAGATCGATCCTCAGCTCAGAGGGGAGGTCACGCTGACTCCTGTTGAAAAAGTCATTCTAATCTCTGAGAATATCTTAACCAGCTCTTCTGCTTGTATTCATCTAAAGATGGATCCTGAGGGGAAACATCACAAAGTGTCTGTTCCGTCCTCTGTGGAGTCTTCACCCGACAGGAAGGCAGGACACACAGCGGGACCAGGAAGGGCCGCACCTGAGACGGTGCTCCGCATGGGCCGGGGGTTGATGCTCCCGAGGGAGGGCGTCCATGACCTCCACGACCTCCTGACTACGAAGACCCTTCCATCTCAGCAGGCAGGGCAGGAGCTCCATGTCCTCCTGAGAGCTGAGGACAAAGACAGAGGAGGTCAGTGTCTGTCTGTCTGTCTGTCTGCCTGCCTGTCTGTCTGCCTGCCTGTCTGTCTGTCTGTCTGTCTGCCTGTCTGCCTGTCTGTCTGTCTGTCTGTCTGTCTGTCTGCCTGTATAACTGTCTGTCTGTCTGTCTGCCTGTCTGTCTACATAACTGTCTGTCTGTCTGCCTGTCTGTCTGTCTGCCTGTCTGTCTGTCTGTCTGTCTGTCTACATAACTGTCTGTCTGTCTGTCTGTCTGCCTGTCTGTCTACATAACTGTCTGTCTGTCTGCCTGTCTGTCTATATAACTGTCTGTCTGTCTGTCTGTCTGTCTGTCTGTCTATATAACTGTCTGTCTGTCTGTCTGTCTGTCTGTCTATATAACTGTCTGTCTGTCTGTCTGTCTGCCTGTCTGTCTACATAACTGTCTGTCTGTCTGCCTGTCTGTCTGCCTGTCTGTCTGTCTGTCTATATAACTGTCTGTCTGTCTGTCTGTCTATATAACTGTCTGTCTGTCTGCCTGTCTGCCTGTCTGTCTGTCTGTCTGTCTGTCTGTCTGTCTATATAACTGTCTGTCTGTCTGTCTGTCTGCCTGTCTGTCTGTCTGTCTGTCTGTCTGTCTGTCTGTCTGTCTGTCTACATAACTGTCTGTCTGTCTGCCTGTCTGCCTGTCTGTCTGTCTGTCTGTCTGTCTGTCTGTCTGTCTATATAACTGTCTGTCTGTCTGTCTGTCTGTCTGTCTGCCTGTCTGTCTGTCTGTCTGTCTATATAACTGTCTGTCTGTCTATATAACTGTCTGTCTGTCTGTCTGTCTGTCTGTCTGCCTGCCTGTCTGTCTGTCTGTCTGTCTGTCTGTCTGTCTGTCTATATAACTGTCTGTCTGTCTGTCTGCCTGTCTGTCTACATAACTGTCTGTCTGTCTGCCTGTCTGCCTGTCTGTCTGCCTGCCTGCCTGTCTGTCCGTCTGTCTGTCTGTCTGTCTATATAACTGTCTGTCTCCCTGTCTGTCTGTCTGTCTGTCTGTCTGTCTGTCTATATAACTGTCTGTCTCCCTTTCTGTCTGTCTGTCTACATAACTGTCTGTCTGTCTGTCTGTCTGTCTGTCTGTCTATATAACTGTCTGTCTGTCTGTCTGTCTGCCTGTCTGTCTGTCTGCCTGTCTGTCTATATAACTGTCTGTCTGTCTGTCTGTCTGCCTGTCTGTCTGTCTATATAACTGTCTGTCTGTCTGTCTGTCTGTCTGTCTGTCTGTCTGCCTGTCTGTCTATATAACTGTCTGTCTGTCTATATAACTGTCTGTCTGTCTGTCTGTCTGTCTGTCTGTCTGCCTGTCTGTCTATATAACTGTCTGTCTGTCTGTCTGTCTGTCTGTCTGTCTGTCTGCCTGTCTGTCTATATAACTGTCTGTCTGTCTGTCTGTCTGCCTGTCTGTCTATATAACTGTCTGTCTGTCTGTCTGTCTGTCTGCCTGTCTGTCTGTCTGTCTGTCTGTCTGTCTATATAACTGTCTGTCTGTCTGTCTGTCTGCCTGCCTGTCTGTCCGTCTGCCTGTCTGTCTATATAACTGTCTGTCTGTCTGCCTGTCTGTCTGTCTGTCTATATAACTGTCTGTCCGTCTGTCTCTCTGCCTGTCTGCCTGTCTCCTGTCTCTATAACTTCCTGTCTCTCTGCCTGTCTGCCTGTATAACTGTCTGCCTGTCTGCCTGTCTCCTGTCTCTATAACTTCCTGTCTCTCTGCCTGTCTGCCTGTCTGTCTGCCTGTCTCCTGTCTAACTGTCTTTCTGTCCTGTGTTCCTGACGTTGTTCAGGGTTCCAGTTTACCGTTTGGTGAGACAGTGATCCTGAATGGTCGCACTCGTGATCTTCAGGCCTTCGATGTTGTCGCAGTTTAATATTTCTCTGATTTGCAGCAGCAGGAAGTTCCACTGTTGGACTCCAGGAGCCTGATTCCCCAAAACACATACAGCTCAGGAACTGTTGATGTGATGATGAGTATCAGTGACGGTGAACTCACCAGGTCTGACATGCAGCTGTGAAGAAATTCAGCGTCTTCAGCGACTGTTTGTTTTATATTGTGACTCCAGTTTATCTTCAGCTTCTTCTGGCTCCTCTGGACGAGATGTCTGACGTAAAGACCAACGACCAGCTTGTAAATCTCATCCACCACTTCCTGAGAGCCGCAGAGAGACACAGTTTGAGGTAAGTTCCACCATAACAATCGAAAATCACTGGCACACGTAGGAGTCGAGATATTTCTTTACCGTCTGCTCTTCCCTGAGGTACTCCAACTTTGGGAAATGCTCGTTTATGGCAGTGCACAACATGAACCGCTTGTCTTTGGATTTGAAGTACTTTTTAAGGTGACTCTGCCGGAAACAGACAGACACACACATACAAATATAAATGCTGCTTGTCAAAGGTCATGATGCTTCATTTTAAAGTTTGGACCCTTCACTTCAGAGAATCTAGGACTTTTTTTTTTATACCTTGGCGATGTGAGTGACAGCGTCCTTCAGTAGATTCATGGTGAACTCCTCCATGTCTTCGAGTTTTCCCTTCATTTCGCTCAGCAGGAGAAGTTGGACACCGGCGCCTTCAGTCTCCAAGAACAGCCTGATAGGAAGTAAACTTAATCAACTTTGTCTGCAAATAAAAATAAATAGATAGAAATGCTCAGGTACTCACTTGAGTTCTCTGCAGGTTCTCAGAGTCTTGAGGAAATGGATCGTTTCCAGTTTGTCCGGCTCAGCTTTTTTCTCAAGAACCTTGATCTGTTCAGTGGAGTAGCTGCAAACCGGAGAACATTCAGCCTGAATAATCCAGTTTACGTGGTTTCGTTCATGACAAAGGGCTCAGATGGTCGACTCTCACCTCCTCATGAACCTCAGCAGCTCCCGGAAACAAATGTCTTTCACAGGAGGAGTCAGGTCTGCAGAGATGTTCTCTGCCGCCTTCTTCATGGCACTGATGCACTGAAATGGAGACAAACACACAGGAAGAGCAGATGTTCGTTTACAAAACCGAGGAAAGGAAAATCATCTTTTCTGCAGCATCTATTCACTTCTTTTTGATTCAAACTGTCGTGTTGGGTTGATGAGAGGCCACAGCTGCGACGGAGTTTTCAAAGTACCTGAATAGTGTCCACGTAAAGACTGACGTAAGCTTCCTCACAATCACAGTTTTCTTCAGCTTCTTCATTTTGCAGGATTTTCTCCAGCGACCTTTGGACGTCTGTCTGCGGACAAAAGGAGACAGACACACGATGAGCTGTGTCCCCAACAGACAAACATCAGGTGTGGGACGGATTCTGGACACTGCAGCTGCTCTCTGAGAAGAAGTGGGCATCAGTTTTTCAGCGCTCAGTATAATTCCATAAAATTCAACACACGGGGTTGAAATTGTGCAGTTTTTAACGAGGTCTTATTATTCTTACCTGCACATTTTCCAGCAGCTTTCCCTCTGCCTTTTTTTGCCATTCCTGGAACAGCACCAAATCCACTTTATTCAAAGGATCCAGCTCTTGAACCTCCGGATGGTTGAGTAGGTCTTTACTGGGAAAGTACCAAACATGCAACAGTGCCGACATCAACATCTCTATCTGATATTCCCGGTGTAGTAAAGGTGGAGTAAAGGTGTGGAGAGGTACCTCAGGTAGACGTGTTGGGCCCAGTACATCAGCTCGAAGGTCTTCTTGGCCGAGGTGGCGTCCTTCAGCAGGACGCTCAGGTGGTCAAATGTCTGACGATGGTAACAGTTAATCAGACATCCGGCCAACCCCAACGGCTCCAACAGCTGACCCAGCCTCACCAGCTCATGGAGGATTACGTCCTTCACCTGCTTCAGGTGCTGGCAAAGCTCCTGGTCCAAAGGTGGTGGCTTTGGAAAGTTCCGGGACACTGAGGTCCAGATGAGGAAAACCTTGTTCTGGTCCAGGACCTTCTGTCCGGACTTTGGTTCGATAGTCACCCAGCATCTGTCCTCAAAGGCGTCGGTGATGGGAACGGGGACTCCGCCCAGAAGCTCTGCCAGCTCTGAAAGGGGGATATCCCCGTTTCTCTGCAGAAGCTGTCCTCGGAGAGTCGTCCTCTGGGTCAAGGTGCTGTTGTACCTGTTGTGTGCCTGGTCGTATTCTGTGAGAGGGGACATTCATTTATATCACCAGAGATACAGAGAAGCAGAAATCACACCACTCGCTCTCCATCCTCCATCCGCCACCTGCTGAACTCTCCTAACTCTCCTTTTGTCTCAACCCGGGTCGATGGCAGGTTTGTTCCACAGTGTGGCAGCATTGAAATCAAATCAGAGCGCAGACAGTAACAGTGTGTTACAACAACAATTATCACCGGAATAAAAAGGGTGTGTCGCTCGCTGTTGGGAATTCCCTGCAACCACACACACACCAAATATCAAACACACCATTTGGTCTGCAGGCTCACATTCAAACATGTTGTCTTGATCATTTTTATATGTTGTGTTATATCAGAGACTGATGCTTTTTAAAGTGTGAGACAGCGGAGAATTTCTGTACCTAACACACACACACACACACACACACACACACACACACACACACTGATGTGCATGCAAAGACAGACAATACTAACTATTCTTATATTTATTTATTCTTATTATTCTTAAATATTCTTATCTTCATATAACTGACAGTTTGAAAGGCAATAAGCAGAACCCAAACAGAACCAATGATCGGATCAGACTCTTACCGTCCTGTGTGTTGTTATTGATGTGTTTGATCAGAGGAGACTTGCTGCCGTTCCTCCGAACTTTGTTGCGTCCTTTTTTAAAAAAGCTCATGATGTCCATTAGAATGACTCGTTGGAGCAGCGTGTGAGATGTCTGAGCACGACGTCTCCTGGATGTGTTGTGTCTGAATCAGCACTCCTGAGCAGCCTTTTATGGGCGGCCCAAAGGACTTTCCAGAACTGCAAGATGCTTTCACTTTCCACCAAAGCAGAGAATTCAGAGTGCAATGTTGTGTGTTATGGGTAGAATTACATCATCACAACAACAAATAATAATAATAATTATAATAAATAACACTGAAAATGTGTTAAGTGCATAATTTCACGAGAATGTAACTTTTGAATACGTTTGTACAATTTTCATACATCTGATTGGAGTTCATCTGCAGGAATGAGCTGAATCACATCGACCCAACACAAAATGATGGACACAGAGCACAACGTCACAATTACACTCAAACACACAAAAGCACAAGCTCCTTCAGGCTCAGCCTTAACAAAAGAAAACATGAATATGTGAGTAGGTAAGTGAGATGAAATACAAAGAAGTCAATCTTGGCAGAACTGTCTTTGCGTTAACACACACACCTGCACACACACAGACATGTGAGTAGATACACACATGTACACATTAATAAAACATACACCTACAGACAGGCTGATCTTTGGACTACAAACTGGAGGAAACCTTCTGGAAGGGATAGAAAATGAGATGATAGATAAAAATCTGTGGCACATTTTAAGGCCGACCAGTTTTCTTCCTGGACTTGGAACAATCACATGGACAGAAATGTGAAAAATCTGTGATAATGTCGCTTGTTGTGTTTAGTTTGATTCGTCTGCTTTGACCATCCTGGCTGAATAAAAAGTTTCAAAGTCAAGCACACTTAAACAACAAGGAACCATTTTTTCTCAGCAAAACAGTCACTTATGTATACAGACTCATAAATAATAATAATCATTAGTAGTAGTGTATGTTTTAATGGCTTTGGTGTTCTGCTGTAACATGACAATGAGGCGGAGGCGGTGTTTGCTTGGATCACATTATCTGCAGGAATAATAGATAGCATGCCATTGAACTGAGTCATGGCCACACGAGGAAAGTACACACTTACACTTCGATTTCTTTACATTCACTGAGTTTTTCCGAACAATTTAACTGAAAAGGTTCTTTTCTTCACTGTTGTCTCGTCTAAATGGTCAAGAAAATGGATTAGGAGTTTGTTGCGTTTGATTCTTTTCCTAAATGAACTGTGTACATTGGTGATTTCTTTGGGGGGGGGGGGGGTGTTCCACTTAAATTATGCCAGCCAAGATGCATTTTCTGGCAGCTCACAAAGGTTATTCCCCCACAAAGAACCGTCTGAAGTTATCCCGTCCACCACAGAGCTGGATAGTCCCTACAATCCCAACAAACAGATCAATGTTTCTATGGTGCAGCTGATTGGTGGACTGACTCGTCAGTGGGCGTGGCCAAAATTCAAATGAACCATTTGGATGCTTAGCTCTTCTGTGATGTGCCAAGCGTTTGGTTTTTCCACAGTGGCTGTTAAAGTAACACAGGGTCATGATGAAATACTGTGAGGACAGCAAAGCCTTTACCCTTTAATGTTACAGCGCAGCGGTTAATCATCTGCCAGAAACTGATGACAACATAAAAAGTCTGTTTTATTCAAAGCAAACAGTGCAACCATCTCTGGCGTCGCAGGAGTCGATGCTTCTTTATCACACTGACACGATTCATGAACAAGAGGAGCTGAAATCGGCAGCAGGAAACAGCCTCTAACAGACAGTCGGGCTATTCAGTGTATCCAAAACCGTAAACAATCCAGAAATAGCATTCAGTGTGTCCTAGATAGTCTGCTCTATTTCAGATCAGTGTTTTCTGTGTAAAACGGCCCCTGTGATGTCATTAAAAAACATCATTCTCAGGTTTAGAACATAGATTTCATCGGACCAGCAATGAAAACGGATGACATCGTCATCACCAACATGGCTTGGTAATACTTCATGACATCAGAGATAGATCTATAAACCTGCTCTTCTTGTTCAGGGACAGAATCTCCTCCGGAACACTTCACATCGTGTGAAGGTCAATTCAAGGCCTTCTCCTCACTTCACCTGTTTGTCCAGCACCTTTAAAACAGAGTTTACACAATGCATCCACATTTGACACATAAAAGACAAAGAGTGCGCTCAATTTCATAAACAGGATGAAACTGGAGCAACTAAAGCTAAATAAAACTCCTGTCGAGCCTTCAATCCACATTTTTTTCGTTTTGTTTAATGCTGTGTATAACGATAACGATGTTATGGATCTCGTGTTGCAGCCTACAGGACACTCCCACCGGCCTTTAAGGTCCTCGGTGACTTTGGACAACCGCTTCACGTTTGTCAGCCGGGTTCGGGCTTCAGTGTGGACCGATTTATATTTAAAGGACTTCAGTCTTTGGGCATCATGAAAAAACAGGTAACATTTGCAGAAAGTCAGACGATACACGTCCACCAAGATGAGGCCTCACAGAGGTAAAGTAAGAATTTAACTTAAAGAATAACAAGCCTCCAATAATTCTGTTATCTGTTCATGGCCCCTTAATGCTCGTCTCTCTGCGGCAGGAGGAAAAGGATGAATGAGCCTCGAATGGGTAGGTGAAAATCATAGAAAACAAAAACTAATTAGAACCAAACGAAGTGTGACCAGAACAAACGAATTTTAAGGCTTGGCTGAGCTGGATCCGTTGTTTTATTTAATGAACTCAACACTCCTGAGATGTTGTTGCTTTGAAACCAGAGAGACCGGTTCAGTACTTTGGAATGTGGAATGAGATCGGAAGGGAAATCCTACACCTAAACATCACCTGAGTCACGGCTGACAAGTTACAGGAGGGAGGCTCGCACGAGCTCAGAAAAGGCCAGGCTTGATCTGTGAGCGACACACACTCAACATCTGTTTTCTCTCTTCAGTGACATTAAAAGACTCCAAGATGAACGGATCCCCGACTGCAGGCCCGTTCCTGAAGGTAAATCATGAGTGTAACTCAACACGGTGTGATCCTGTGACTGGGAAAAGAAACAGGAAATACACAAGCAGGACGACCTGATAACCTGAGCCGTTTGTCCGTCAGCATGGCGCTCTAACACCAGCTCAGAGGAAGTATCTGTGCTCGGTGGCAGCTTCCTGCAGCACCGACCACGTCCGCAACGTCATCGCCCAACACTACAGGAACGTTCTGCACACACGGATACGAGCAGGTGAGGAAGAACTCCGTCAGAGCTGGACCTGCACGTGGTCTTTGATTCCAAATCAGGTCCAGGTTCGATCTGTACTCAGACAGTGAACCTGAAAACCTGAACAACAAAGACGCCATCCGACTGGTTGACTCAGCTGAGCGTGGAAATGCAAACGATGCACAAATATATCTCCCTAAGGATACCAAGACTTCACAATAAAAGACTGGAGAAGTTACAAAAAGATTCCTTTAATATCTGAGTGACATTAAAACATTTTCTTTATTTTCACATACAGTGAACAAAACATTCAGAACAGTTGATCGTAATACCCAAATGTTTTCCAGAGTAGAATTCTAACTATTTCACTTGTTTTAGTTTTATTTTCGTCACATTTGTCTTTGTTTTTCTGTCTTTGTGTTCAAATTGAATTTATTCTCCTTGGCTGGCCTCCAGCTGTAGACATCAGCTCTGACAGGAAAGATCTTACTGTGACTTCACCTGAAAACGAGAGTAAAGAACTTCCATCAAAACCAAAACCACAGTTTCCCTCCGGGACAAAACTCAAAGGGAAGAGAAATGCTTCTGCAAAGCATGTCTGCAAAACAAACACAAGGTAGGACACTGTTTTTAAAACCTCTAAAGATCATATCCTTAAACTGTCATATGAATCATGAAGATTTGTACCTTCCAGCACGTCAGCTTTAAAACCAAAAACTGAAAAAGAAGTGAACGAGAAAACGTCCGACAAGTGAGTCAGAAAAACAAGCAGCACTTTGGAATCACTTTCTGTAAAACACAGAATATTTAAATCATGTTCAGGTGGTGAAATTCTCCCGTTCATGTCAGCAGGAGCTGAGCTCAGCTGACGCCAAACTCCATCTACAGACTGATTTCTTCTGGTGTCACGAGTTACAAAATATTTTCTTCATATATAGAGCTTCAATTTTTTTTTTCAGTTATTTATTCTGCTGCTTCTCCAGTTCCAGCTAGTATTTAATGATTATTTGATTATATTCAGAGGAATTATTGTCACACACAGCAGAGAAGAAGAAACAAAAACTTGATATAAATAATATTTATGAAAATAGTCATGAGAAAAAGAATATATAAAATAAAAATGTCATTCAGTTGGTGAATAAGTACACTAGTTCTCACAGTTTTGTCCAATGTACTGATGTTTATTGGAAAACCTGAACATCAATGATTTTCCTTTTTAATATGAATTCAGATTTTGGGACACATTTAGAAACGTTTACCAAAGATTTTTGGCAGTGTGTTATCCTTTCTTCAGTGCGTTTTGACTATTGATGTGACTCTGTAATAAACTCCTTTGATGAAATGAAATAAATGCCTTTGACATCAGTGCATTTCCTGTAAACCTGATGCAGGAGAAGCTCACTTTGCAGTCTGGTGCCCTCCACTGACAGAGAGGCAGAAACGTTGTCCAGGTTTCATTTCCAGGAAATCACATGCTCCTTTTTCTCCCAGGGAATAATAACAATGAGATCAAATTTCACTATTTGGAAAGTAAGTTTTCAAATCATCAGTTCCATAAATAGGTCAGCAGCTTCGATTCTCTTTGACTGCTCTTGATTGGTGAACTGGTTTCAGTCATGAACTCATTGTTTATACTATTTATCCGGATAACAGATGATGAGAGTGAAAGACTCTGGAGTTTTCCTCTTTGACTTTCAGTTTCCTGATCCGAATCAGCACTGAATCAGTGTGCATGCTTCATCAACAAACCCCAAACATCTTTATTATTCAGTAACAGATATTTCCTGCTGTTTGAGCTGCATATTGTAGGCTAACTGTCAAAGACATAAAATATTTATGAACATATTCAGAAAACCATTTAAGAGTTGGAGCATAATTTTTATGTAGTCTGCTTCTTCCCCAAACATTATCAGCACCAGTTAGAAGATTCAAACAACAACTGACAACAACTTGTGCATTGTCGACTTTTTTTATATTACTCAAGTGTGTTTAGAGCAACATTTAAATGTCTGTATTATAAAGTGTCTATAATTTAAGACAAAACAACAGATGGAGTGAAATTAGATCTTTATTGTGGGAAAAAAATGACTATGTGAGATGGACTGAACGAAGTTCTGCTGATAATTACATGTACAGGACATAATGAGGGTGAGGATTTAAAAAAAAGAGGAAAGAAACAAAACAAACAGAAAATGGCACAGAAATTTTCTTTTGATAACAAATACATGTGATGTTTTCGCGTTCTCTACAGTTACCAAATGATGGCTTGGATCAAGCAAAATGCTGATGACATATAAACAATATAATACACGGGCCTGTTAGAGTTACGTTACTCAGCAGTTTGTTACAGGATCAACATTGTGGTGACTGCAGAGAGGGAGGGGCAGCTGCTGCTGCTGCTTCCCTCCCCAGGTGGAAAGGAATGAAATGATAAACTGAGCCACGCTAACCCAAGTCTTCTCTTCCTCCTCGCCACGTCCCTTAAGATTTCTTGTACTCGATTCGCTCCACCTTCACGTCGTCGCCAATCAGCTGATAAACATACGTCACCACTGTGGACGCCTGGATGTCCATTAATACGAACGAGGGGGTGATGTTGCTGTAAGAGAGGACAAATAGGTTAAAAAGGGGAACCTTCACAGACTTCACACTGGAAATCAATTACCTTCTTCTTCTATTTAAGTTTTTCTTAAACTGACAATCAAGTATCACAATGATGACGATGCTGTTTTGTATTTGCACATTCTCCTCCTCGGACCTGTCTTAATGGTGAAATAACAAACATAAGAAAAGTACAATGTGAGATATTCCACGCTGCTCATGTGTCTTTATCTGTGTGCGTGTCAGAGATGAGTTGCAGCCTTTAGTGGGAATGAGAGCTCGTGTGTATTAGCAGGACTGATCTGAAGTCCACAGCGGTGAGTTAATAAAGCAGAGCTCCTACCATTCCAGTGCGCTGTAGGCCCCGGTGGCAGAACCCGGGTTGATGTAGAACTTGTTTTCATTCTCAAAAGCCTCGAACTTGTGCGTGTGGCCGGAGATGAGGATGTCGACGTCCAGCTGTCTCTGGAGCAGCGCCAGGCTGGCCATGTCTCCCCAGGGGATCACCTGGTGGCCGTGGATCAGACCGATCTTAAACTGGCCGACTGTCACCACCTTCTGCTCGGGGTAGTTCAGGTTCTGTAGGCAGGTCAACAAAGGTTATTCTAAATACACCTGCTCTCTGTGACCTCAGACCGAAACTGTGGGAAACAATGACAGAGATTTATCACTATTTTCTGACCTAAATAAATAAATAAACAAACATGTTGAGCTGACCCCTTTAACTCGGCTCAGGAAACAATGAAATTATCTGTTTCAAATAATTGCAGTGTAAAAATCTTGAGTAGGTTGTAAATTCAATTTCATTACACAGCAATAAGCCTTTAGTGCCGACAAGGGATCCATCTCCTTCCTTTTAAATAATCCCTTCCAATTAAATATTCAGCTGCATAAATTATGACTTCTCAGTATCGTCTGTACCCCCCCACCTTAATGTCTCCTCCTGACTTAACAGATTTTCCAATCTGACCTGTGCACACTCAGCTACTGAAATATTCATTTAGCTACGACACTGTCAGCTCATATAAACACGGTGTTTGCCCTTGAGTGGCTCCTCTACATTGAACTGTTTTAGCTGGAACAGAATTTATCTTTACCTATAAACCTCCTGAGGCCTTTTCAAAGAAACTGAATCTGACCAGATTCTGTTTAAACACAGACCTCATCGAAGTCCCCTCGGACTATGTGGACGTCTCCAGCAAGGGTTTTCAGGTAGTCATAGCTCTCCTTGGTGCAGAGGTTCCCTGTGCAGAGAATGTGCTGAATCTTCCCTGGAACCAAGAGCTTCTTGAACTTGGCTGGCAGGGTGTTGCACCGATGGGGGATGTGCAGGTCACCTAACACCAGGACCAACTGACAGATCACACACACACATTCAGGTTAGTTACCGGCCGATGAACCTGGGAGAGCTCAGACTGTGTGCTGTAACCTCTGAGCATGGAAAGAAGGGGGGTCGAGTACAGAACCCTGCAGGATGCTGCTGGTCATTTCTGCAGAGGAGGATGATGCACACTGACTGCACCAGATCCTCTGGTTCACTAATTCAAAGCTCAGATTTGTAAATAAGCGATGTTTGTAAGTAAAAAGCTCTATTGGTTGTCTGAATTCAAACTGGCTTCTTGAAGATTCCAAAAAACAGACGGTAGCAGGAAAATATGGACTGAAACAGCACAGTTGGATTTCAGACACTCAATAACAGATACAGGAAATATAGATACAAACTGTCAAACAGAACAAACTTGGAGGTCTAGAAATAAAAATAAAACCTGTAAATAACCTTAAAACTCCAGTAGCCATCACACAGATGCTGTAAATATTAGATGTAGTAGTCTGTTACTACTCCGGCATGTGAAAATCCAACATTTCAAAGTCCCACTGGACACCAAAGATCAGGTTATCTGAAAATCTAGTGCAAACAGCCAGTGAGTTTTTGAGACAAACCAATAACTGTGAGGGAGGGGCTAAAGTTAAATGTGTGTGATCTATAGGAATGTCCTTTTTGTCACTGATACCCATGCATTGTCACAACACATATTTAATCAAGTCAAGTCTACTGTTTGATTTAAAATACACAAACATTACTCCTGCACTACCCGTTTCATGGGTTATACAGAAGGTTCAGGTTTCCTGTTTTTCACTAATCTATATTTATTAAGCTAAATAAGTTATTGGAAAGTTTTTCTTTATGAGTACAGCCCAGAAACAAGAGCACTGAAGCATCACAGACTGTCGGGCAGCAGATCACTGCACTGCAGCGGCTGAGTTAGCGGCAGCTGGTTGTGCTGTGAGGTACAGAAACAGCAATCCCAATCCCATGTTAGTGTGGCAGGCAGAAGAGCGAGCAGAAAACAGGGATCCAACACAGAGCAGAGGGCACTTACCCGGTGACCAGCCTGGTTGATTGGAGACACGCAAGGAAGAGGGGGGAGGTGAAGGGAGGAGGGGGTGGTGAGACAGGGAGGAAGGCAGGATGTGCGTGGAGAGAATAACACGTGGCATGATCAAAAATACAAACAAACAAAAAGGAAAACAAGAAAGAATTGGGACAAAAAGGAAAAACTGAAATTAGAAATTAAAAAGTGAATGGATTAAGTAGACAGATATTAATCATTCAAAAACAAATGAGAAATGTTAAACAACAATGTGGCTGAATTGACTGTTAATGGTGGATGGTTAGTGCTGGTGATAAAGCAAAATATACTGTAGTTACCTGACTGTTGGTGAGCTAATGCGAAATTATGTGATGAAGCAAATCAAAGTATCGGCTGCTATTTAGTCACAATCACGAAATAATTCAGATTTAAACTGAACCTAAACATGTCAGATTGACAAATAAAGTTGAAATGATTAGTCATTGAGCAGCAGCAAGATCATCATATTAGATTAGATATAAGAAGATAAAATATGCTCCTTCCTGCTCCTCCACTGCGCGGATTTCTGTTTTAAATAAACGCAAACTGAATATTTTGCAGGTTTGTACTCTTGGCATGAAAACAAACATATCAAGAACTGTGGGCTGTGAGAAGCAATTAATTCAAACGACTATTTTTTGTAACGTTTGATTGCTGCCCTGCTCCAAACTACTGATCCACAAAAAAAAAAAAAAAAAAAAAATCTGATGAGAAACAACAGAATGAATGAGCATCTGAACAAATGGTGTGCACCCATGGTGTAAAAGTGGTTTGACGTGTTTTTCTGCCAGTTGATTTCACTCAGAAAGCTGCAGTTTGAGTTAAATCTGCAGCAGGAAGCCTCCTCAGACTGAAGGGCTGTTAGCCTGTTAGCTAAGACAGCTAACTGCCAGGTAAACAGGAGAGAGCGAGGAAAATGTCGTGGTAGCAATAAAACAGCCAACACAGACGGCTGGTGAACAAACATGACAAAGTGGGAGACCTCGGTGCGAACGAAAGGAGAGATGTTCAGCTCGTTCACCCGATTTTTGGAGACCAAAGTGCTCAGCTGTCATGTGACCGCTGATCCATCTCGGAATGGAGCTTTCCTCAAAAAAAGTTTAGGCTGTGTGGACGCCAAAAAAACCGCGAAGTCGCGCTCCCCGAGTCCACAGCTAATCTGGGGAAACAGCCCCGCGGGCCAAGTGTGCGAACCTCGGGCAGTAAATGTGAGAAAAGTCGGCCTTTTCGCCATTTCATACTCACCATCTTCTATGTTGCTGTTTCTGCGAGTCAAGTTGAGGAAGCGCCTACGCACGCACGCACGCGCCCAGGGCGTCGTGACGTCACGACGTCAGCCAATGAAAACGCAGGTAGTCACACACTAAGTCGAGATCAGTCTTAAGCGCTTCCTGTCGAAAATTCAAAATAAAGCAGGCTAATGCGTCACGCTAACCGCCACAGCCGGCTGTAGTCCACTAAATCTTAAACCCGGAGGAAATCTCTCTCATGACGCAGCGCTGCTCGGTGGATGTTTACGTCATCGTGCTTTAGCGGCCTGTTGTCACGGAAAACTCCCTCAACCGTGACGTATCACGCAAACCAATCCCGTTCGCCTTTTTTTGTGTGTTTTACTTTGAAGGGGGCGCTGGCGCCGGAAGAGGCCGGGCCGTTCCGTCGCCGTCACCTTGACGTCGTCAGTAAAAGCGCCGTGGGTAACAGATCTTCGCAGAACATTCGAGAGGTAAGAAGCCAAAAATTAACAACCATCTCCTCCTCTCCTCGGCCTCTTTTTTTAATCCACCCCCCCTCTCCTCCCAGTGAGGCTCCAACCACCGATTTGTTTAGTTTTAGCGCTCTAACATGTCGTGAAAGATGCTCCCTTAATCGCATCACCGCCTCCCGGATCGCGTCGTCAACACTCGGCTATTTGCTGGCGTCGCAGTAGCATCTGGGGTCCGGCTATTTTCTGGACTTGTAGCGTTGGTCGGTCTTTTTTCTTTTTTTCGGTAACGGGCGGCACTAACGGCTGTTCGGTGTGTGGACGTTACACTCCGGTGATGTCGACACGCCGCCTTGGACCCAGAGCTGGTTTATTTCGTCTTATTTTCGGGGATAATGTAGCCGAGAAGCACGTGAAAGTGTTCCTGTTCCTTTAGCCAGCTAGCTTCCCGCTGAGTTAGCTCACAGTTACGGTGCGTTATCTAACGGAGCAGCCGCGGATGGATTCCGTTTAAAATGACGCCAGTTGACGTGTTCATTTCTTATTTAAAAAAAAGATGTTTTAACTTCGTTGTGTGCGGGTTAACAGTGCGGTTCTTCTCCCTTAAAGGTCCCCCCGAAAAGCCCGAGGACGATCCGGAAAGCCTCCCCTCTGCCTCCGAGCCTGGCACCTGCACAGTGTGGACGCTTTCGGGTGTTTAACTGTGAGTCTCCGGGAGCCACAAACACACTAAGAAGTCCTGCTGCAACCAGTACAACACCAGCTCCGGCCAGCCACCACCGTTCACTGCGGCTCTTGGACGATCAGCGTTGTGTTTATGTCTTTGTTTTGCGAAAACGGTGAGTTTTAGCCCCACGTTTCATCCCGTGTCCGGGTGTTTGAGGTGTGTGGTGTCCGGTGGTGTTTATTTCTGTGTTTCGTTGTGCAGTTTGTCATGTTTTCTGTGCCAGTGTATCAAAATGGCGTCTCCCAGTACAGTCACTCGTGTGCAGTGGCTGTATGACGCACTCTGCACCAAGCATCCAGCTAAGCTAACTAGCCTCCCCCCTGAAATAGCTTCGACCTCTGCCCTTCTGATTCGCCCCAGCCCCGGCCTGGGCGGTGGACTGAGCAGCCGGGTGTCAGCCACTTCATGAGGAATCGCCCTGAAATCGTCCAGGCAGGACATTTCGGTGTTAAAGCCGTCAGCAGTGAGAGAGTGAGGGGGAGAGTTTGGCAGCTGCTAGGCCTCCTGTTTGTGACCTATTAAAAAGAACAGGCCTTATGTGACTAAAGCCAGAGGCCCTCATGTAAGACAAAGGGTTTTTTTTTTGTATGTATATGGCCACAAAAGCGAGGGAAAGCATCCAGTTTTGTGGCTGGGCTTCTATTTTTCCTCTTTGGTCTAATCTGCTGAGCTTGCTTCCCTGCTGTTGGATCACATAGACATTTGCTGGATTTGCAGTATTTTGAGTGCAGAGGCTGGAGCCCAGTCTTTGCTGGGATGTACGTCGCTCAGACTTGTTGAAGTTGAGAAATATTTGCATAAATATCTCTCGGCTGTCGGAGGACTCTGTCAGCCTGGTGTGACTGAATTGTCAGTCAGGAGCTATGGTGCATCAGAGGAAATGTTTTAATTTTTTCATGTGGACGTTTCAAGAGCATTAACCACAGGCATTACAAAATATGATACAATCAGTGTGGCATCAACACTATAATTAATGTCTAATTTTTAGCTCACAAACTGTCAAATGACAGTCTGTCACAATTTTCCCCTGAGCCTTTAATCACATCATTGTGAATCATATCGACCAATATTCTTCAGGGATGATACTTAATTGAAATTAAGTCAAGTCCCACAGCTGAAGATTAGACCTCTTTATGTTTAACTGCTTTGTATATAAAATAAGAAAGCAGAGAGATTTGGATTGCTGAACTTAAGCTCACAATAGGGAGAAAATCTTAAGATTGGAGACGCATAAAACAATATATTTGGTTGTTGCTTGTAAGCTAAATTTGATTATTTTTCCATCGACTGTCAGCTCAAGCATTTCAGTTCTGCACACTGTGACCCAAATTTTTTTATTTTAAACAGCTTCCGTAAGAAGCTTGATATGATGCATATGAAGTTACTCTGAAAATAATTTTCCTTATTAAATATTGATTGCTTTCTTTGTCCCTCTCCCCTTTCAGAGCTGTTGCGCAGCCGTTGGAACCTGTGTGGTGGAAATCTAGCCTTCAAGCAAGGAGCTTGCGGCCACAGCGGCACAACGTTTTTCATGTCAGAGACCGAGCACGCTTGCAGTCGTTTATGTCATCCCCTCTTTTCCAGACAGAAGATCCCGAAAAATCCCCAACCAAGATCCTTTTATCTTACTGATAGTGCTAACATCCAGCCAAAATGTCTGTCAACGTCAACCGCAGCGTGTCAGACCAGTTCTATCGCTACAAGATGCCCCGTCTGATTGCCAAGGTAACGGTTTGCTGTCATAGATGTTCAACTTCAGCAAAATTACTAACTTTTCAAACAAAATATTCGCTCAGACTGATCCAGAGTTGCCGGGGGGGGAAATAAAAAACACACACACACTTTATGTATTTTTTTTAATCTTCCATTCAGGTTGAAGGCAAAGGGAATGGTATCAAGACAGTTATTGTCAACATGGTTGATGTTGCAAAGGCACTGAACAGGCCTCCAACATGTAAGTTACACTTCTCACTGTCATCTTCTGTTTCTCTCCCTCCACCTTGTGGCCAGTATTTCACCACATTTTGTAGTAACAGCCAATGACGCCAGAGAGCTGCCTTTCTCTTTTTTAAAGTCACCAGTCTGTAACATTCTCTTCTCTCTTCCTCAGACCCGACCAAGTTTTTTGGTTGTGAACTCGGCGCTCAGACCCAGTTTGATACCAAAAACGACCGTTACATCGTCAACGGATCCCACGAGGCGAACAAGTTGCAGGACATGCTTGATGGGTTCATCAGAAAATTTGTGCTGTGTACCGAGTGTGACAACCCTGAAACTGATCTGGTAAATGTCTACGTCTGAAACTCAGAAGCTTTAATATAAGATTTTGTTTTTTGTCATTTCCCATGTTGAGTTTGAAAGGAAGACAATAGGGACTTGGGTGACCTGGAAAATGGTTATTTTAATAGTAAAGCAAAAAGTTTGACTTGAAATAATGTTTGTTTAAAGAGATAACGAGATGATGTTTCGTTGTCACAGCATGTCAATCCCAAGAAACAAACCATTGGCACTTCCTGTAAGGCCTGTGGATACCGTGGCATGCTAGACACCAGACACAAACTCTGCACGTTCATCCTCAAAAACCCACCAGGTCAGATCTCGTCTGTTCCCCTAGGCTTGTGTGAAACTCTGAAAGTCAGACTGCAGAAAATCTGAGTCCGCAGCAGTTATACCGATTGTCTCCTCTAACAGAGAGCAACGAGAGTGGATCCGCATCCGTAAAGAAGGAGAAGGAGAAAAAGAACCGCAAGAAGGACAAGGAGAACGGCTCTGGCAGCAGCGAGGCCGGGAACCACGACATTGATGCTCCTAAAGCTGTGGTGGGTTTTCTGAACAGGCTCTTTGAGCCTTTGGGACCAGGACTGAGCAGTTTGTCCATCTTTAACATGAATCAGCGGTCACAAACCAAAGTACAACATTTGTCTGATGCCAGTCACAGTTCAATAACCAAATTGAGAGCTGATGTTTGTTTAGTCATGAGTATTCAAACAGAAATCCGTCTGCACAGTCCAAAGCCATGTTAAACTGCTAGAAGTTCAATGCAAATTAAGGCATTCGCTGTAGTCCAAAGTGCCAACAGTCATCTGTCACAGTTCATCTTATTTCTGACAGACGGCTCCTTGTTTTCCTTTAATTTTAGGAAATCTCTAGTTTTTAAACATTTATTTTCAAAGAGTGCTCATATTGGTACTGGCCCTCATTTCGTCTGACCTGTTTCTGTCTGCGGCCGCCAGGATGGCGACGACGATGACGAGGACTGGGCAGAAGAAACCACAGAGGAGGCGCAGAGGCGGCGAATGGAGGAGATCAGCGATCACGCCAAAAACCTGACGCTCAGCGAGGACCTTGAGAAACCCCTGGAGGAGAGGGTCAACCTGTTCTACAACTTCGTCAAAGTAAGAAGCCTCAACTGTGAACTGAGTCCTTAAAGAGGTCAAGTTGAACCTCTTGTTGAATAAGGAGTTAATTTTTTCAACAGCTGTGGGGGTGCTGGTTTAAGCTCCTAGAAACTTAAATCTTCTTTCATTCTTTGTTTTTGTTATGTTTTGAGTATGTGGTGTTAGTGAAGATGGGATTTCTGCTTCATTTCAAATGAGGCCAATAAAGGTTTTCTACTTTCTTCTTCCAGCAAAAGAAAGAGAGCGGAACCATCGACGGCGCTGAAAAGGAGATCTTGGCGGAGGCTGAGCGTCTGGATGTGAAGGCCATGGGCCCCCTCATCCTCAGTGAGCTGCTCTTCAACGAGAACATTCGTGATCAGATCAAGAAGTACAAACGCCACTTCCTGCGGGTAAGATGAGTGATGCATGACTCAAATGAAAACTGAAACTCATTTTCCTCATTTTTGGGGATGAAGCACAGCATCAGATTTGACCTCATCAGCTGACATCAGACCAGGTGTCGGCAGGTAGCAGTGGGTGTTTTCCTTCTCCTGATTGCTCTGACCTTCCCTCAGTTCTGCCACAACAACAAGAAGGCCCAGAAGTATCTGTTGGGAGGCTTCGAGTGCCTTGTGAAGCTGCATCAGGTGCAGCTGCTGCCGCGAGTTCCCATCATCCTCAAAGACCTCTACGATGCCGACCTGCTGGAGGAGGACGTCATCTTTGCCTGGGCAGAGAAGGTGGGTGGATTTACACATTGAAGGAAAGGTTAAACGTGACGGTTCGTTCATCATTCAAGCTTCTGATCTCACTGTCACAATTGTAAACAGACATTAGACACAAGGTTTTAATCTGGTTCTCTCCAACAGGTTTCTAAGAAGTACGTTTCTAAGGAACTTGCCAAAGAGATCCACGCCAAGGCTGCTCCATTTGTCAAATGGCTGAAGGAGGCAGAGGAGGAGAGCGAAGGCAGCGAAGAGGAGGAGGAAGATGATGAGAACGTAGAGGTGATGGATGTAGACAAGTCGAGCAGATCTGAAGTGGCTCTAATGTTGCTGTCTGTTCCTTGTTGGTAACGAGCTGTGTGTGTTTGCCGCCGTCCTCAGGTGGTGTACTCGTCCTCTGCCCGCGAGCTCAAAGTGGAAACTGTGAAACCCAACGCGCCTGAAAAAGAAGAAGAGGACATTGACATTGATGCGATCTGAGAGACTCGGATGATGAAGCTGATGATGCTGATGCTTTTCATGTGTTGTGGCTTTGACTCACGATGCCCTGTACAACCTAAATGGCTGGCCTTTACCTCCTTCTTGATCTGCCCCCACCGCCCTCATCCTGCCCCTCCTACTCCTCCCTCAACTCTCCTGCTTTGTGGCATGACTTAACATAGCGCTTTACTTGCTGCACACTAATTCTGTAATTTTGAGATCTGTTCATTTGAAGAAATGAAGTTGGTTTGGGAGTTTTAATCATGGGTGTTTTGGGGATCATTTTGACTGGATGTTGTTTTGTTTTTGTTCCCTGTATTTTTCCGGTCAATAAAGAATGAATGTTTTGCTATCACCACACATCATTTACTTTGTATCACTCTTTTCTCTTTCCTTTCTGAGAGGTTGATTCAGAAATGTCACGGCTTATGTTGACAGTATTTTACTCACTCTTGTGGTCAACGTGCAGATCTAACTTGCCTAAAATGAATTGCCAAAAGAATCTCACTCCCTCTATATTCTGAAATATGAATATTTATAGTCTTCTGTCTGTAATAAACTGAAAATCTGATTTCTGGTCTGTTTGGTTACAACAAAGGCAAATTTCAACTTGTTCAAATTTAAGAAACTTGGGAACAATTAAGAAGTTGGAGCTCTTTGCCATTTATGTAAAAAAACTAAACAAAACTGAGTTGTAGATAACAAGATAAATTTTATCTGCATGCCACATGAATATCTAAACTGTGTCTTGGATATTGACTTTCACATTATGGTTTAATAGTACATTAATAGGAATCACATTTTACAGTCAAACATCTGTGATTAAGTGCAGCGCTGCATTAAATTTAAAAATACAGTTCTCCTAAACGGACGAACACGGGCGGAGCTTTGGGTGAGGGGGACAAACTGACTGAAATGGCTTTTGACAGATTTAATACCAGGTTTGGATAACAAACTAACAGAAAAAAAGTTTTATGAACAGAATAATGGGGGGGTGGTTGTGTTGTTATCCTGTTGGAAATGTCTCACTGACAGGAAACACAGAAGGCTTTCCTTTGAAGCCCATTAAATTCCCACAGAGGTTTCCTCCTGGACTCTGGTCCTCTGAGGCCCACCACCCCCCTCAGCTGCCTTCAGAGGCTGTAGGAAATGACAACAGTCCTCATCACACTCAAATGTCACAGGAAATGTAGACTTTTTTTTATCCCCTCATCATTACCTGGATCTGACTCTTTTTGGATTTTATCTTCATCTTTTTCACTTGCGCTGTGTGAAACTAATTTAACACACCCTTTAATGTTGTAATTTGGCTTATTGACGTATTCTGGACCTTCACATTTATCAACTAACTCCCTTTCAGTTAAATAATTTTTTTAACCACTTCAGCCCAAAACTTTGAATTCATTTAACCACCTGAATATATTGAAGTTATAGAAGGGCTTCACTTTGCTGTTAGTTCAAAATCAAGTGTGAATCCTGGGAGACTGTCCCACCATGCTGCTGTGAGCTGTTCCCTTTCTGCTAGAGTTTACTTTTAGTATGACTGTTTAAACAGCCATTAATATGTGTTATTTTGTATGTAATCATTTCTTATTGACTTATTAGTTGTGTTTTGAACCAAAATGTGTGACTGTCTATTGTATCCATTTCGTTACAACTTTGCTCATTCATAAGACATGAAGATCTTTTATTTTTCTGAGACACATCCCCAGATAAATCATATTTAATTCTTTTGTTAATAGACACGACATCACCTAATAACCACGAAATGAATGAATAGATTTGTTCTAACAGTTTTGATTATCAACTCCCTCTTTTGGTCATTTCTTTCAAAATTTCTCATCAAAGCTTCTCACATGTGATCATTTAACACTTTGTCTTTGGAAAAATGAATTTTAAACTCAAACATTAGGATTATTATTGATATTATTATTTTGACAAATAAAACAACAACTGAACTGATGTAAGATACTAAACAATAATTTGTCTCATAACTTCCAGTTATTCTATTTTTTTATCAATCCACCCCAATGCTTTAATTTTCCATTAATACTTCCTAAAGCACAAAATAATTTAAATTATATGTCTTTTTATTTATTTTGAATCCTCATTTTTTTGTGTGTTTTAATAAATAAATCGCTGGTTGTTGAACGGGCAGAGGAGACGCTCTGATGTCGGAGCCTGGGAGGAGTCCGTGAAGGCGGCCTAATCCGGCCCGGTAGCCATTTTGGTCCCACCTAGAACAGCCGGAGCAGCTTCACTTCGGGCCGCCGGAGATGGAAGAAACCGAACCGACGGGGAGTCCTTCAGCCTGAGCCCCCCTCCGGAAAACACCCGTCGACGCCATGGCTCGTTTCTAAACACTTCCACTAATCGTGAAGGGCGCTTTGTCTTCTTTTATTTTAAAGATAAAAGCCCGTTTTCGGGTTGTTTGGCGACGTTAGCCGAGTTGCCTTCAGGGACTCGAACCCGGAGCGGCGGACTGTGATTCCGGTTGGACGCTAGGCCACAGGGACGGTGTGTTTCCCCGCCGTGTAAAGATATCTAAACCCAGACTGTTCTGCTCATTTCACCCCCCCTTCCTCTCCTTCCTCCTTCCTCCCCTCCCCGGTCTTTAACAGTTGAGGTGCTCGGCTCTAACACGTCCGGTCTGGTTTGAAAGATTGTCACGATCCATGCGGAGCCCGTTTCCCCGGAGGGAGCTGCACACCTCGGCCGTGGTTTCTTCTGCGGGCTCCGGAGCCGTCGGAGGGTTTGGGGCGGATAAAACATGTCAACAAAAACTCCTTTACCCACGGTGAACGAGAAGGCGACGGAGAGCGTGAGTAACGAGCCAAGAGAGGAAAAAGGCTTCTTCACTCCTCATTTCTCCGGCTTACTCCGCAGTGTGTGTGTGTGTGTGTGTGTGAGAACAACTAGCTGAAATTGTGTCTTTATTTTTGTGTTATTGTCTAAACACGGATGTCTCAGACGGGTGTTTCTACACTTTGTTGGTAAATCGTAAACAAGCATATCCCCCTTTTGTCACCCCCCCTCCCCGCCCCGGTGCTTCTGCTTGCGGTGATGATCGGGTTAATTTAAATGTAAATCTCGTTTTCAGGCGGTTGTTTTCTGTGCTTTTGGGTTGTTTTCGGGGAGATTCTGGCCGTTTAGGCCCGGCCGCGGACCGAACTACACGGCTCTTCTGGCTGCCCGCCTATTGGCTGCCTGAGCTGTCACTCAAATGTTTCAACCGCTCAGCTTCCAAATATAGACCACTCGTCCCGCCCCTCCCCTCGGGGACCAATAGGATCTTTCCTCTGACAGAGTCTTTCATTGTAACGATCAGAGCTTCCGGGCAGGATTTTCAAAATTAAACGCCCCAGTTCAGCTCACACAGGAACATTTTATCAGTTTAAATCCAAAATGAGCAAATTTTAAAGAGACAACGAATAAATATGAGGCAAACTGGTGTTATTTAAAATCTTTTTAACTGCTAACTCTCAATGAAATATGATGTTATGTCTTGGAGCGAAGCCCCTTGCCTCGTTCCTCATCACTGAGTCAGCGACCTCATGCCAGATTTTTGGTGATTCAAATCAACAATGAATTGGAAGAAAATGGCCGTTCAGTCTGATTAAGGGAAGTCCAGAACGAACCCTTAAATAGTCATCGCTTTCTCCATTAACAGCTACACAACCAAAAAGCTAAAATGACTTTTTAATCTGTGTAAGTTAGAGTCTAAATGATTATCTGTTAGGTGGTTTGTCGGTTCCTCCATTTATGGATTGACAGAAAAGGAATCTACACGGTTTAAATAATAGATCAATTATTTACCTCAATGATAAACACCCAAAATGGATTCCAGCTGGTTTTACATCTATGTCTCCTGCTCCTTGACGGCACGCTTGTTTCACTTTTTGTCAGCTGAATGATGGAATATTTGAGAAAAAAAATCTGTAAACATTTAAAGTAGGAATTCATTTTCTGAAAAGAACAATTTATTCATTAACATCTCTTCCATTCATAAATGGATATAGCATCAATTTGCTTGAATAATTGAACATCATAACTGCATTTGACTTGTGACTTAATTGTGCTCCTTCTTTTTATGTGCTACTCTTCAATTCGTAGTTTCGGTTTGTTATTTTTCTTCCTTAATTCATACTTAATTTGTACGCAAGCCAACAATCCCCCTTTTCTCCTCATATCCCATCTGTGTAGCTGCAGCCATGAAACGTCATGTGATATCATCAGAATCTCATGACTCATCACGGTAGCAGCAGAGAGTCAGCTGGCGATAAGACTTATACTGTACAAACAAAGCAATGAGGTTGATAAGATACTGTGAAATTTTATTGATCTCTGTTGGGGGAATTAAGTCTCTTCAGTTAAGACTAGTAACTTGCAAAACAACTCAAACTGTAATTAAGACAGAAAAATGAATTTTTGAAGTTAGTGCTGTCATGAAAGGATTATTTGATTGGAAGAAAATGAAGTATGATCTATTTGCAATTGATGAATAATAGAACTAAGTTCTCAGAAAACCATATTTTCTGTTTGTTTATTTTCCCCTCACATTATAGTAAATTGAATATTCTTGGGGTTTGGACTGTGTTGGTCAGAAAAATAGAAATGTATATATTTCATAACCTCTGTGCTCAATGGTGTTATTATGAGTATTTTTTTGGATCTTAGCTGACGATGACTTAATACTTTTATCTCATTGTTAAAAGGACATAATGTGTGAGTGAATCATCTTGACTTGTTTCCACCCAGCAGTCCAGAACTGTGATTTTCCTTTCACGAACCTGTTAGAACAAAAAAGCATCAAATTCTGATATTTGAAAAGCAGGATATGGAAGATTTTCAACGTTATCATCATCATCTTTTATTGTAGATCTGAATTAATTGATGATGATTTTAATTGTTAGCCGCGGACCCAGCTAGAGTAAGATATGAAATATTAAAGGTGTGTTCTTGATAATAAGATGTGTACAAGAGCCAGCACGCCCCATAAAAAGACGCAAATGGCCCCGCAGTGGAAGAAACTGACCAATTGCCAAATCCAAAGGCTTTTACTTTGAAAGGCGACCATGTGGGGGTCCGGTCTTGGCATGTCTCCCTGCAGCGGGCTTGACTCGATCAGAACATTTCCCCTCCTGCTGCCTCCCTCTCTGGTTCTGTGTGGTTATTGGTCTGAGGGGGAAAATCTGGTGTTGTGGGAATCTCTATGGGCATCATCGGCCGGGCCGAGTGTTTTCCTCTCCAAACATGACGGGCTCTCAGGCAGCCAGGAGACACCGCAGCTTTGTGAGTAACCACTGAAAAGGAAAGGATCAAATCCAACAGGGAGATTTTTTTTGCCCCTCTTTGTTCTTTCAGGAAGTTGTCAATCTAAAAACTTGAAAGGTTTTTCAAGAATTAGTATCTAAAACGTAGAGGTCTCTGCGCAAAAACAACTTCCTAATGTTCCCACAGGCGTTTCTTTTTGCGGTGTGTCTTTGGTATTCAACAGTGACCTTATCCTAGTTGATGGTATTTTTATCTCCGTTGCTATCACTGTAGAAGTCCTAAAATATTCTGTTAGTGACTTAAAGCGTCTGTGCTGCTTTGTGTAGAGTTTAGTGACCTTGTTGTGGTTCATGGCATTTTACAATTCCTCTGGCATCTTTAAAATATTCTTATTGAGGGTTTGGATGTCTGCAGTGTTTAAATAACTTCATTATGACCTTGTCCTACCTTCCTACCTGATCTTCTCTGGTACGCTCAGTGAAACCTCAGCATCTTATAGAATTAACGGCGACACCTACAAATGCTGAAAACAACTGGCTATAAAGCAACTACAGTGTTGGTTGTTTATCGGGTTGCTTGATATTAAGTCACAGGTCTGCATGATTTGACTTTCCCACTTCATCACCGTCCCGTTGGCGGTGTGTGGGGTGAATGGGGTCACTTGGGTTTGGGATGGGGGAGGAGGACAGAGCAGAGGGTACAGGGCGTTGCCACTGTTAATGAGGCAGCGGTGGGACGGGCTGATCGATCAGATGTTTTGTTTTGTTTTGTTTTTTCCTTGTTTTTGGGTCACAGGCGGTGCTTTTAAACACAGCGGCCCAAAAAAAAAATATCAATCCTGCTGTTGGGGCTCAACATCACAACGCCAACTTCTGGCTCCAACACTGCACGACAAAGACGCACAATTGAATAGGTTGGGTATTTAGATGATGAACAAAGTCCACTGACGTCATGGATACACATTGATGTGATGTTGGACTGCAGCTAACAATTATTTTGATTATTGATTAATCGCTCCAATTATTTTCTTGATTAGTGCAAATGTGTCCACCTCAGTTTCCTAGAGCTGAAACTGATGTTTGACCTCTGCTGTTTACTTATGACAAAGGAAAACAAAGACTGTTCCATATCTGACATTTAGTCAGAGTTGATTATCAGAGTAGCTGCAGATACATTTTCAGACCATTGTAACATACGTCTTTCAAGAAAAAGGCATCAGAGATGGTGTCAAGAAGTGGGTCAGTTTTACTACTCTGCTTAGCAATTTTTCTCTTCTGAGGTCTTGTGCTGTGACCTTTTTAACTTTCAGTAACCTTTTTATAAGCTTTTATTTGTTTCTGTTTGCTCTGCTCCCCTTCCTGTTTTAAGTCTGCATGCCAACCACAGGATATCACACTAACAGATGCTGCCAGCCACATAATGCTCAACTTTACCGTACAGTCTCTCGAAAAGCCAGCTTTATTGTTTTATCACCCTTTAACAAGGTGCTGGACATGTAACAAATACAAAAGAGCACAACTTAAAATGCAGCGAGGAAAATAGAAGTTCAAGACAGAAAACAAAGTTAAGTTTTTCAAATGTTTGTGTTTCCACTTTTATTGTAGCTGACCTGAAAAAAGGAAACAGAACAAGAACATAAAGAGGAAAAGAAGCATAAATATCTGAAAGAAGCCAAAAAAAAAGTCCCCCAGCTGAGCACAGACTCTCCTTTTCAGCCCCGGTCACACTTTTTCAGTTTAGTTGTCAGTTCCTTGTGCGAGAACGTGACCTTCATTAATGCACAGAAGCTGGAGCCCGGACAAGTCTTTTCCGTGAATGATGAAAAGATGCATCTTGGGCGGGGGGTGGTGGGGGCTGTGAGTAGATTCTGGGCAGAAAAGTTAAAACTGAACAAACTGGTTCAGATCTAAAATGACTTTTTATGATAAAAAGGTTGAAATTCTATTAAAATATGACAAATAGAACATGGTGGATGTGCTCCCAATCAGTTGATCAACAGAAAATTCTGATTTGGGTTAGGGTTTTAAAATGGATGAATAATTTTTTCTTTTGGTCACAATTTTTCTGGCACTTTGACAAGTCTGCAGCAGAAAAACTTTAAAATTTAAAAGTGAGTAAACTGTCCTGAATGTATGTAATAACTTCTTTGTAAAACAGCCTGAAAAATGCTGTTTGTCAGCCATCTGTCTTCGCCTGAGTGGAAATGTCACCAGGGAGGTCGGCATGAGTCACTGCTGATGTTTTCGCAGTATGTACGAGTCAATGACGGCCAATCAGCTGACGATAATGTGTCTTTCCCACAGCACACGTCTCACAGCAATGGCCGTCAGGAGATTGGCACTCGCTCGACCCGGACCGGCGTGCGGTCGCGCAGCTCGGAGGAGCAGCAGCAGCCTCACGTTGGCAACTACAGGCTGCTCAAAACCATCGGCAAGGGCAACTTCGCCAAGGTCAAACTGGCCCGACACATCCTCACCGGCAGAGAGGTGAGTCAAGTTTAAACTTCTGTTTGACAGCAGTGGCCTGCTGATGAAAACGTAAACCTGAACAGTCCAACGGGCTACATTAAAATGTCTTCATTATTATATTTGAAGTACAAATTATTTGTGATTTAATAAAAAATCAACAAATCAAACTCAGTAAAGACAGAAACTAGAAAACTGATTACTCGTTCTGCTTTCTGGTGAGAATTGCTCTCGGCAGCCATTTTATTAGGCACACTTGTCTGGTCTTGCACAATCCAAAACCTACACCGTGCAGCCTATAAAACATTAGTTATTTTTTTTTTAGCATGGAGGTCATAGTTAGTGATTCTGTTGACCTGGATCCTGTTTCATCATGTAGGTGAAAAGGGAGAAACACCTCAGATTGAAGTCTATGGGAAAATGTCCCTCCTCCTCCCTGATTTATCAGCTCAGCATGGTGATGAGTTTATGTTCTCAGTCTGAAGTTTCAAGTCTTCACATGATGTTCATTTTTTTAAATTATGCTCCATTTAGAGGAAAATAGACCAGGAAGGAGGGGAGGGGTTAGAGGGCGGGGCTGCTCCTCTAGATTTAGTTTCTTCTGTTTAAAACAAACAAAAATGGCTGACAGACAAATTATATACTGGATGTCTGTCATATTTAGAAAATATGCACTTTAAACTGAAAAATAATGCTATTCGCATTTTTAAATTTGGCACATTTTAAGCAAATGTAAGAAACAAAGCTAGAGATAACCCACAGAAAAATCCTGAACAGACAGAACAAAAGCATTTAATCCTGATGATCATCCTTTATCGGCCCAAAGAGCTCATTCCTGCAGCTAAATTGGGATGAAGTGATCTCTGTCCACAACACATTTCCTGAGCTGACGAATGAACTTCAATGCTTCTTTAATTCCAACAAAATGTGTCTGCAGCTCATCATATCACAAACTGAATGAAGATTTGTAATCTTATTTTTATTCTGAGACCAGACGTTTTTCATTTAATCCAGACATTTGTATAGACCATTTCATTGAGACAGAATTTTTGAATGGCTGCTTGTGTTTAGGCCTTTTAAATAACTTAGATTTTTAGAGATAAATGAATCTTACAGAGGTAATAATGTCATCTATATATTAATATTAGTAGAATTAGCAGCAGCATCAAACCACGCTCAGCCTTACCAGCTCCACACTCTGCCTGGTTCATCGGCCTAAACCTTGTTGGCAGTAATGGATGCTTTAAGGGCGAGCTGCTGCTGCTGCTGAGCATTTGATTTGTTCATAATTGATGAAAGCGAAAGAGCAAGCTTGTTCTGAACACGGCGTACGATATTAAACGAAGTGGCGGTGCACTCTTCCCCTCGATCCCCTCCTGATTCCGTCATTAATTATTCTGCAGTTGCTTTTTGCCACATTTTGTCCAAGGGAGGATCTTGAAAGTGTCTCACATTGACTTTACAAGTTGTAAATTGTGGTTTTTATGAAGTGTTTTTCTGCTCTGCTGTGGCTCTTTAATGTCAGTTTTCCTTCCTGATCTGTTGCCTCTTTTGTGCCATATTGTACTTCCTCTTTTCCACACTTCTCATCTGCTGTTATGTCCCATCCAGCTCGGTTTCACTGCAGTTTTCTTTCCCTCCACAGGTGGCAATTAAGATAATAGACAAGACACAGCTGAACCCAAACAGCCTTCAGAAGGTAATTTAGCCACCCCACCCTCCTCCTCTTTCTTCTCCTGCACCCTCACGCTGTGGCAGAATTCATTTACTAATTCATGGAACACAACAGATTGAGTATTAATTGTGCAAATGGGGAGCAGTGCATGCTGGGATGGAGCATGTGTTCTCCATATAGTTTCCTGCACCGAATTAGGGCTTTTATTGTTTCAATGTCATGCTTTTTTCAGCAGAGATGATTCAGCTCCAGACTGAATGCCCCACTTTGGGTTTCGCATGAAGGCTTTGGACTGTAAAGTTTGTTAAATCAGACTGTACCTGTGCTGCGATTGGGGGGGGGGGGGGAGAAAAGATATAGAAAATGAAACTCAAGATTCAGCACCATGAAGGTTTAATTAACGGCGTTTCTCTGAACATCTGTTTGCCTCTAAGAGAAACTACACCCACCCTCCACCCTCCAGTTCATGCTGCTCGGTTGTCATGCAACTGGGAGTGACAGTTTTGTTTTCCCTGTTAAATCAACCAAATCAGGAAGCGGGTTTGCTTTTAAAATGCTAATTTCACAGGCTGAGAGTGAATGCTGCCTTTGCTGCCCAGTGAATAGCAGTTTCGCTTTACAGTTTGAAGTCAGCAAGTTGAGAACGAGCTGCCCACAGCTGCCCCTCTCCTTTCTTTTCATGGACACACTCATTAACAAGGGAGGTGTGTGTGCCTCTCTGTGTGTCTGTGTGTGTGCACGCATGGTTGTTTTCCCTCTGCTGCTGTACATTTTGGCTCTGTCTTTCATCCTGGAAGTCATTTCAGGGAAGTCGGAGTGATATCGACTCAGCTGCTGCAGCTCCTGAGGCTTTCTTTTTTTTTTTTTTTTTTTTTTTTTTGCTGCTCATCAGACATGATAGGAGGGGAGGGGGCAGAACTTGGCGGTGGCTGATGCTGCTGGTGGTGATGGTGATGATGTTGGGTGCTAATGTTCAGCCAGCCCCCGCCGCCTGGCTCATCTCTGGCTCCGTCCCTCTCAGCGGGTCAGCTCATGGTTTTTCCATCAGTTTTTCCAGAGCTCCATTGATTCTGGCTTTTGTATCTGAGAGGCCTGGGCTCTTTGGCGTCAGCCGTGACACTACACTGACAGAAAAACACTGAGTCATGACAGCTGCGTTAACGGAGGCACAAAGCGTGAGGCTTTTGTCGGTGCTCCTTGTTGTTTTTAGGTTACTGCTTTGTCACAGTCAAGGAAAGAAAGAAAATAACTCTTCGGTGGTCAGGCTATTTTTCCTGCTGCTCTGACAGGATGTAAAGATTTCTCTTGATGTTTATTTTAAGCAATTAGAACACACTTGAAAGAACAAACTACATTCAATGCTTCTCTTTTCTTTTTTGTGATTGACATGTTAAATGTTCCCATTCCTGTCACATGTTTCTATTTATAGGCAGCTCGCTGCTTTCTCCTTTTTCTTTGTCCAATGGTGAGTTGGAGATTCAGAGTTGAAGGAAATTCTAACATGGATTAGATTTGTGGTTTATTTTAAGTGTATGACTGATTTCAGCCCCTGATCTTCAGGGCTTCATATTTGCGACCTAAAAGAACCATTCAACTTTTTGGGAAATGGACTGAATTTGTTGAAAGTTGAAAGAGAAAGTCCAGTATACTCATCTGTGTACGATCAATATGAACTTATTTCAGCATAAATCCCAGAAATAAGAGGAAACTGTTTGTCAGAGACATGATCTGAAGAAGACCCCATCTTAAATGAGGTCAATGCAGACAGTGGAAAAGAAGGTGTAACTTTTTATGATCTGGTTGGCGGGGGGACGGAGGATGATGGGAATACCTGCTCATTTCTGAGGAAAACAGATATAAGGTTGGTTTCCGTTACCCCAAGAGAACGAAGCTCTAGTGAAAATAAGCAGAGAGAATAAACATTAAATCGGCCTCAAATCCTCCCATGTCAGGATTTCCCTCAACCTCCTTTAATCACTGAAAACCGTTAAAAATGCCTCAGTGAGCCGCAGCTTGGCACCAATTCTGTAAAAATTTCCCAAATTCACCAAATGTGTATTAATACGCCAAAAGTAGCTCTCAATAAAGCACTTCTTACTCCTGTTTTGTTAATATTTACTAAAAATGCTTTCAGGAAACTACAAAGGCGTTTTATTTGTGAACTGCAGTAGAGACGGACTGTCGCTGTGCTGGTTTTGGTCTTTTTGGGTTGGGATTTTTAGATGACTATAAAAAGCCAGTATTTGTACTTGAGTTGTTTTCAAGGCCTTGGCTGGAGATGTTGACTAAACATCAGCTCCAGGTTTGTGTATCATTCAGGCGCAGCTGAGTACCTCTGAGTTGGTGCTGCTGGAACAGTCGACCTGCATCAGAGCCGGCACCGCTGTGTCCTGACCTCTTATGTAACTGGAGGAATTGGCGAGAGGCTGATAGCGGGGGATATCGTCTCCAAAGCCTAAATGTTTATTTTTGGCCTCTGTTCTTAATAGTTTGGGGGAGCTGAGTCGACGTTCACATCTGTCACCGAGCTGCTGGCTGTCTGTTCTGATTCAGCATGCTCAGCGTCGTGGTCCTCATCCAGGTCAAGGGTCAGGGAGGGAGCGTGATGCTCGGAAGACTTGATTAAATCTAAACACTGTCCATCAGACGCTGGCGTCTGGAACAGCCTCTTCTCCCTGAGAAACTTCAGTGATATTGAAGGCTGACCAGGCTTTTTGTGGTAATTATGGATAGTTTGGTCTGAGTTTATTGTGTTGACAGAATAAAGACAGAGAGACATGGAAAATCAGATATTTAGAGCATCAGAGGCTTTGGAGCTGATTTTTCATCATTAATGAGCAGAACTCCTGATCAGATAAAGATAGAAACTTCAGATAAGCTCTGGAACAACCAAAGAGAGAAATGAATTTTGACCATGAAGTAAGTAGGGGTCTCAAGTTTTGGCTTCTCTTTGAAAGTGGTGCTGCCATTATTTTCTCCTTTTACTCCTCCAGTGATGGGACAAAATGAAGCAATTAACACAAGAGACTGAGCAACAACTAATTATGTACAAGAACGTGGTTAAGTCACAGCAGGTTGGAAACAACTGTACTGATTTGTTCTGACGAGTAGATTCACAAAGTCATTGCAGTTCAGTTTAGTTTTTCACATCAGGAGACAAACCTGTTTTCTCTAAAGTGACCTGACAGTCTGCTGTGACTACAGCAGTAAATTCAAACCACAGCGTTTATTCCCTCGGGTTGATCAGTTTGTCCAGATGACAACAATAACAGGGAGCGTTAGAGGGAACAAATAACTGCACGAAGAACGAGTCTCTCCTGCTTCTGAAGCTGAGCTTTACAGAACCGAGGGCAAACTGCAGCCTGGATGTTTTCCTCTGAAGTGAAATAAACTCCAGGGGTCAATTACAGCAGAAACAGCGACAAAAAATAGTAATGAATAAATGATATCAGTAGTCCGGAGCTGAAGTTGCAGCGACTGTAATCCAATTTTCTGTGACTCACCTCAGAGTCCTCAACCCGATGGGAGGAAACATGGAGCCGGCAGGATTCTGTCTAAAAACCCCTCAACGCTTGTAACTGAGGTTGTGTCAACTCAAAAAGGGAAGTTTCCCTCCAAGAGTCAGACTAACAAAGGCTAACTCTGTGTGTGAGTGATTTCACCCTTGAACTGTTTGTCATTTGGCCTCAAGCTGCCCCGTATTGATCATAAGACTCGTTGCGTAATGGGGACAGCAGTGCATCATTGCTGTGGTATGGCTGGATTACCTGCAGGTTTGCGTCCTGGACCTAATGGCTGAACTATGTGGTGAATCATTTCTGCCTCTCTCTGGTGTTTTTCTCCACTAACACTGTTTACAGCAGGACATACCTGACAAACTACTCCCATACACTCTGTTGTGTCAGGAGGTGCAGATCTGCTATGTAGGGCAGCACAAACTGCCAAAAAAAAGAAAAACCTCAAACCAAACCAAAAACTTAAAGTCGCACAGTTTTTGTAAAAGGCGCTCGTGTACTTGTCCCTCACAGGAACTGAACCACTTCGAGCAGACTGATGCTGCAGCTCGGCGGTAGTTTCTCTCCAGGTGACGGAGTTTCCGGCGTCATGCAGAAAATCTGCTCTGATTTATTGCCCTGTACTTTCCTGCGAGCTCAGGGGAGTATTTTCAGGATAATGACGGGCGCAGTAGAATCACAGGCAGAGTGTAATGACAGTGAAGAGACCTCAGGCCCACCCCAGACCTCCTCTCCTCCTTCTCCTCCTCCTCTTCGACAACCAGCCAGACCGTCCTAGCTCTCTGCGCCAACATGGCTTCCATCCCAAAGGCCTCCCTGACTGGAGTGCATAATTAACCCTTCGCCTGTCTCAGAAACTGGAATGAAATGAGATTTATTATCTCAGCAACTGCTGCAGCGAGTCCTTCAGCTACTGTTTTAGAATCATGTGATTTCCGCAGGCGTGTTTTGTGTCTGCATTTTTCTGCATCCGTCTGTGTTCATGGTGAAGCAGTTTCTAACAGTTTCTGGAAGAAGAAAAAAAAACCCCTCTGCATCTAATACAGGATCCACTTTTGAGAATTTGTATTGATTTATTTATTTCTTAAACTGCACAGGGTCCAGATCCAAGTCTATAAATTTTTGATTCCCTCTTACCTATAAAATTATTCCAATTAAATTATCCCATTGATTTCTGTGTGCTGAACAGGTCCATAAAAAAAAAAAAAATAAATAAAAAAAATAAAAAATAATAATAAAAGCCACATCAGGCGCCACTTCATTGGTGGGGGAGGGGCGTTGCGCCCTGATGGTCTACATTCACTTTTCTAAACCATCTACAGGTAAGACGAAGGCTTGTTGTCGTTATTCAGAGCGTAAAACTTGCTACAATCTCAGGTCCAGTTTTTTCTCCGTTGATATAAAACCATCTGCACCACGGCGAGGACAGACCTGGTTCAGAGTTCAGCGGGGTCACTGTGCAACATTAGACAACCCTCTAAACAACGAGCATCGCTCCACAGTCTCTCAGAGCTGCGCAGCACCACACTGAATATGAAAACATCACCCGCTGGTTGTCACCATCTGTTTGCCTCTCAGGCAGACACCAACACAGAAGGATCCATCAGGGCCATCCTGCTGGATCTGTGGGTCTGAATCCGTAGGTGGCTACATCCTTAAAATGGAAGGATTGGATTCATTCATTTGTTTTATACCTGCAGTGTTGGATCAACCAATATTTGTCATTTCAAGCCCGGAAAATATCAAAACTAAATTTGACAATAGAGTACTGACAAAGAAGTTAGTCGTGAGGTGGATAAATGGAGGAAAAAGTACAAAATAAAAAGGATTTTAAAGAAGTTGCAGGGAAATGGTTTCTGCTTTAAAATCAGAGTTTTGGCAGGTTTTTTTTGTTCCAATGCTTTGAAGGGAGGGAAACTTTCTACTGAAGTTTCACTGGTCTCCCTCGAGGACAGTTGCTTTGACTAAAAGTGTCAAGTTTCAGATATACAATCAAAAGCAGGGATTTACAGATCTGACACCGGTTTGGTGACATGATTTGACAGTTGAGTAATGAAATGAATAAGATTTATTTACATAACATCTTTAAAATCTGTTAAAGTGCTTTCCAGTACAAGATAAAACAGTTTTAGATTGATTTAAACCAGTTTAACTGTTAATAAGATTCATGTTATGAGCAGAAATTGAAAGAAGCAGGAGAATGTAGAAATAAATAATAGATTAAAGAAGTTGAGTAGATTTAGACCCTGTGTCCTGAGAAGGCCTTTAATAATGCGTCTTTAAAGAGCTCACCAATCTAATCTCTTCCAGGAGCTCGGTCTGTTTGGTTACATCCTTAAAATGTGGATTTACATGTTTGTTTTGTTTCATATAGCTGTCAGACAGTGAAACAAAGCCATTTGTGTTTCCTGCCCGCCGATCTGTTCGGCGAGAAGCGAACCGGCACACGGTGACTTTTCTCGCCGCATTAAATATTGATTGCATTTTACATTTTCATGGGGTGGGGGAGGTGTTGTCAATAAAAAAGAGCACTCAGATCTCTTTACGCCTCGTGTAGCGGGAGACTAAAAAGCGTTTTTGGCAGTTACAAATCTGCCTGCCTGGTCTCTGAATGCTGATGGGGGAGGAGAGCGTGTGGCGACACAGTGTCCTGTTATTAGTACGAGGCGGGAAGATGTGATGCTGCATGTTTAACTTAATTCAAACACACTTCTCGGCCGTTGTACAACCATCTCTGAGGCCAGCTTGACCCGAAGCTGAACCTCCAGAAAGTCGTGTTGTGGTGGCGATGTGCCGACAGCGACAACTTAATCACATTTCCTTGACAAATGTGTTGATGTTGGCACAAACGAGGGAAGAAAAGATGATGATTGTTGATCCATTCCTGTATTTAGAAATAAACAGTTTCAGTGTTGGTGGGGGAACTTCGATACATGTTTCCTCATCAAGAGTGAAATATTTGATTTTATATACAACAAAGAAAACAACCAAATCCTCCTCATATATAAGAAGTTGTGTCCATGAATGAAAGTTATTGAAACCATCAATTTTCAAAATAGTTGCTGATCAATTATAAGATAAAAAGATGCAGCTCTAAATTGAATCATCCTCCTGAGGTGGAAATGGAGTGAAATGGAGTGTCTGTGAATGGCACCCAACTAACAACGGCTGAGGAATTAATGAAATTGATTAATGCATTCATTTGATAAATGTGTAATATCCAATATCCAAACAGTCACACCTCAAAGTTGACGTTTGCTTCATTATTTCTCTCCTTGTTAGTCTTTTTGTTTTTGTGTGTGGTTTTTTTTTTTTTTTTTAATCTGGTTAAATAATCTGGTTTCAACAGTTGTATGAACTTCATTGTCAAGTTCCTTTGCTGAGGTTTTTATTTTCTGTTTCAGCAGCATTAAAAAAAGGAACTATGCTGAAGTGAAGTCGTGAATGTTGAAGCCTGCAGGGTGAATTAAAAATTAAACTTCTCTCTTTTCATTTCAGCTCTTCAGAGAAGTTAGAATAATGAAGATCTTGAATCATCCGAATATAGGTGAGTTTCAGTTTAAAATTCAAAGTTTGGTCTGCTCAGAACTTCTAAACTTGGACTTTTCTGTCCCTGGACCAACATGCTACCAGCTGCCGATCCTGCTGCATGTTATCCAAATCTTTGATCTCTTTAATTTGGTTTTGGTTCACTCAGACGTTACAGGCTGTTCTTCAAAACCAGAAACAATCCTGGCAAATGTAAAAGTCTCTGCAAATGTGGCAGCTGTCCAAAATAAGAGGTTGGTTAGCCGGGGTCAGACACCGTGCCAGAGACATTCTAGATGTTTTCTAAAATGTCTGTGACTTTGAAAAAAGACGCGACAGTGAAATTCCATTAGACCGTTCGTCCTCTGTGGCTGATTGATGAACAGAATGAAGGCAGTTTGATGGCTAAACAAGTGAGCACGCTGCCTGAGAAAACTTTGGCATCAAACAATCAGCTGCAAGAGGAAATACCAACCAACACCAAACCGCTGCAGCAACAAGCATCCAGAATCAGACTGCAGAGAGCTGAACGTTAACTGGAGAGCTAAAAGAAATGTTTGATCAGGTGACATTTAGAGCTTCAGATAATCATTCATCTGATTATGAATTAGATTAATAATCTCCTTTTTTGAGACTCTGGCTCGGTAAATGTAATTAAAATGATAAAAAAAAAAAAAGAAAATGTCCAGCAGGGTCCAGGATAATGCTATCTGTTGTTTCCCTTCCAACAAGACGATGATAAAAACTGTTTTCATAGAAAATGTCTGACCATGTGACTCCCATATGATGGCCCTGAATAATAACTTTGAAAGATTTAAGATATGACATGCTGTAAATGGAAAGTTTGAAAACATTCTATTATCTTAAATAAAATTATAATTAAAGCCATTTTAAAATTAATTAGTGTTTCAACAAATGATTATTCACACTATTTGCTCTATTAATGGTTGAGTTAAGTGTGTAAAATAGTGAAATCTTCATGAGAAAAGCTGATATGAAGTATAACACACCACAGTTAAATAGGCTATTTCAACACAAACTGAGCTTTATAATCTTCAGGAAAAGGGACATTGTATTAGGCTGTTGGCTGTAGCTCAGTGCAGCTAATAAATAAAACGCAGACCGTTCTCATTAGACCAGCCGCCCCGCTGTGTTTGATTTTAGGATTCGGGATTCCCTGCTAATTACTTTTAATTTCCTCGCCCTGCGCTCCACGATTTCCTCTGCAGAAACGTGATTATAATAACCAGGTTGAGGGTGAGAGCTTCCCGCTCTCTCTCTCATATCCCACCTCGTGTATATTTAGCAGTGCAGCCTTCACAACGTCATCACACACACTTTTATATCTTTGAGCTGAACACACTGCAGTAAGAAAAAAAACAAGTGTTGGGTCTGTACAGTAAATATTGAGTGCTGCTTGGCTCGATGCTGTGCGTACATGGTCACGACACACACACACACACACACTGATCCATGTGACTGTCTTGGCTTCTCTTTGGAAACATTTTTGGTCTGTGTCTGTGAATTCTGTTCTGTCTCATTTTCTTCCATCTTGACACATGAATGAATTTATAATTTCCTCCCTCCTTTCTTTCTGTTTGTGGTTCTCTCTCTCTCTCAGTCAAGCTTTTTGAAGTGATTGAGACGGACAGGACGCTCTACCTGGTGATGGAGTACGCCAGCGGAGGTGAGACAGGAATAAAAAAATCGACACATTTTGTTGCAATAAAGTGAAAACCATGTACATTTTCTGTCGAAGACACTTAAGCATTGACTTCACTCAGCAACCCCAGAAAATACGCCCAGTTTTCGATCCACTCTGTGGTGAACACAAAACGAAGAGCTGGTGCAATGTGGGTTATAACAGCTTCAATGTGTGCATGTGTTCAGCGTTACTCAGGTATGAGGTTGTGAGCCTGCAAAGGCAGAATTTGCACCACAGTTGTCCTGTCAGTTGTCTACTGTGGATAAGTGACTGTGCGGTGGATCCATTATCTCAGGAGGAAACGACACCAGCCAGCTCCGAGCCGCGGCTCCTTTCACACAGTTCCTTTTCTTGTGGTGAAAGCTTCTTATTTAATGCATTGTCACACACACTTAGACCCTAAAAGCCACATCTTCTCATTGATTTCCTGTAAAGGTCAAACTCAGACCTCTGAGCCAAGCGCAGATGAAAAATGGCAAAGACCAGCTCATCGAGAAGCAAATCACATTAGCTCTGAGATGGGAACTCTGATCATAGTCCAATTAGATTAGACTGGAATAAAGTCAATCTGGCATTTCTATCTGTTGAATTCAAACCGACAGGGCATCCTCTCGTCTCTGTCGGCAGATTGCAGTCTTGTCCTGATCCAGGACTACGTGGGCCTCTCCAGGAATTTGTAGTTGTTACAGAATCAGTGATTAAATTTGATATTAAAAAAACAATGGAACCATTTGGTCTCCTGCTCAGGGCTGCCTCCAGCAGTCAGCTGATTTATCCTGCGCTTTGTTTACATGAACTGAAGTCCACAAATTGCACAGGTGACCAGAGGTCACAGGTAAATGTTTACCCGTGTACCTTATTCTCCAACCATGGCTTGCTTATCTGTGTCAGGACAAACATAACAGCCAAATTTTGTTTGTGTGTCGACCCTGTTTAGACCTGTTCAGACCAGGTGAACAACCCCCCCCGCCTCCTGCTCACGTCTTCTGTCTCAGTCCAATTCCCAACACAGTTTATACAACCCAAAAGGTCTGTTTCCGTCTGAATGAAAATATCATTCTATCTGCATGTAGAGTCGTGAAGTGAAATGACATCCAAACGAACACAAAGTGTCATCGAGTTTCCTTCACTTAACATTCTCCTGCTCCTTCCCAGTTGTGATCCATAACCCCCTCCCCATCACACAGTGTGCTCTTAAGCGCTGATAAGTGAAGTGTGAGCAGGCACATTCTGTCTTTAGTTGCTGAGTCAGAGACGAGTGGTTAGTTTGTTTCGTTTCTAGAGAGCTGAAGTAGAGAAACGCTCACTCTGACTGCCTCTGCAGGTCAGAGCCGAGAGAGTGGGAGAGGTTCGAGTACTCAGGGGAAGTGAGGTGATTCAGGGGGGTGTGTTATTTTTTATTTTTCTTTTGCAGGGGTTTTTATTTGTGCTTGTTATTATGTTCATTTCCTCTCGGCACATGCACGCACATCCACTCCAGCTCAATCAGCACACGAGTGAGCGTTGTCACGTTTTGGCTGGAGGTGTGGGCCGAGCGAAGGGGCTGCTGCGGCTGCAGCGCTCGGCAGCAGCTTTGTGCCTCCAGGAGAGGCTTAGTGTGGAGGAAGCAGTGGTGCGCTCGTCCCAACATGGTCTAGAAACGCCCTCGAACCATGCACATGGGTGACGAGGCAGGCCAGCTGCGTTAAAAAATTGATTGAAAAGTTATTTTTGGCATTTTATTTTTAAGAGTCGTGACTCGCTGTTTGTTTCTCCCTGTCTCGTTCGATCTCCAACACCTGCCTCTTTGTCTAATTCCCTCTGTCTCTGTTTCTTCTGCAGGAGAGGTGTTCGACTACCTGGTTGCACATGGAAGAATGAAGGAAAAAGAGGCCAGGGCTAAATTTAGACAGGTACCCAGCTTTCTTCCCCTGCAGTGTTCTGGTTTCACACCTCTGCTCCCGGCTCTGCCTCCTGTCCTCCTGCAGGCAGGACAGATAACAAATGTCCACACCTGCTTCCTTCCCCATCACTTATGTCAATGACGGGAACATACACACAGTTCAAAGGCACGACGATTGTTTGAAGATGAGAAAGTTGCCCAACTCCTGCAGACATTTAAGACGTTTAATCAAGAGCTGTTTTCATGTGAGAGAATTTCTAAGTTACCAAGGTGAGGTCGTCAGTGTAGCATGAAAACAAATACATCTTCACATGGCAAAAACTAAAACCGAAAAACCTCAACTTATTGAGGCACGTTTCTTGTTCAGATGTGAACCTTAAGGAGCCAAATCGTTCACCATCAATCACCTTCAGCCAATAGGAACAATGTCTTATCACCCTGTTTAGTGCGATTATGACTCCACCAGAGTACAAATCACAAACTGCAGTAAAACTCCCAGTGATAGCTTTGGTTAATCCGATCACATCATTTGATTGGCCCTGTTCAGACCTGGCCTTGACTGCAGACAGATGAAACGTGTTCTCTCACCCTCCAAATGTCTTCAGTTCCACCTGCTGTGTTCTATCTTTCCTGTTAGTGACGACCACAGCTCTTCCACCACATCCTCAGTCACTGTCTGAGAATACAACACCAGACTAAACTCCACTCGTCTTCTCCCTCCTCCCACAGATTGTATCGGCGGTGCAGTACTGCCACCAGAAGCACATCGTTCACAGAGACCTCAAGGTGAGTTCACAGCTGCCGCACTGGTTTCATGTTTAGTCAGTAGCAGCACAAAACCGACTGAGAACAGGCTGAGGCAACTTTGATTTCTGCAGCTCAGCCACATGATGGGATCAGAAGAAGAAACTGAGCTACTGTTGTCCCATCAGTTTTTCTCAGGACGTCTGGGAAAGATGACAGGAACTAATTATATTCTATAGATTTTCTATTTTCTTATTTATTTAGGACTAAAAATATAAGTCATGTTAGACATGACAGGATGGTGGTCATGAATGGTCGTTTTAAATGAAAATGGAATAAGAAATACGAAGAATTAAAGTGTGGAGGAATCAGTTTTATGTTGAGTTAATTTTTAAATTCGCTCATTTTGGCTTTCAAAAACTATTATCTGGTTGTCCTTGGGTCTTTTTTTGGCTGCACAAAACAAAAACTAGGCATTTTGCCATTGTGAGGCCTTTGGAGTCATTTTTCCCTCCTCGCTGATCTGAGGATAGAGAGAGACAGGAAATGTGTGCAGATGAAGGGCTGTGACTAGCTATGGATGCTGCGGCCACGTGGCGTTGTACCACCAGAGCCCCTCATTGTATTCTTAATTTTTTATTTATTTTTTAGTTTTTATGGACCAAACAATGAATCATGGGAATAAACCACAGAAAACAGAAAAGCATGGGTGGAATACGCTCACAGATGTATCTTATATGGATTCATTTGTGTTTCGTGTCCTCCCATTGAAATGGTTCAACCCACGTCAGATTACATGACATGAAACCTCATGTTGACAAATCAAAGACAGAAAGTTGAGCTCAGAGATACAATGAAAGCTCAGTGACCACGATTCATCCATCTTCTCTGCTGTTGCGTATAATTTTTCTGAAGAATTAGTTCTTTTTAAGCCCTTTATAGTCTTTTTTTAAATTAATAGCTTTTTTGTTTCTGCACATCAGGTGCTTGTTAAAGTGAATTAGTCTTTTTGTTGTTATTCTTCTTATTTTGGTTATGTTATGCAGATGACGGTGTAAAATATTTCCTCTGAATCACGTTGGATAGAAAGGTCTCAGATCCGACATCAGTGGGTTCTCTCCTTCGCTGTCGACCCACAGTCATCGTGGGAACGTCTGCAAAAATGCTCACATGTTCTCCATCACATACGGAGTTGTAGTGTAAATGGGCCTCCTCCATTTTACCTCTCTGGATATAAATATTGATGCTTCTGTATTTTTATCTTTGCGTCGGTGGGAGTCACTCGGCGAAGAGAAGCCTGCGTTTCTTCTCTGCCGGCACTGTTTCGTCTCTAGAGCTTCATGAATGATCCATGTGGAGGGAGATGAGAGAGGAGTGCTGCTTCTTCTGGTTTACGTATGCAGCATATGACGTGTGTGTTCTTCTGGGTAATGAGGACATGTGTTGGTTTCCACAACTTTTAACCAACAACAAACCTGGTTCCCTCAGACTTGAAGGATGTTTCTGACAGCGTAGTTGCATCGGTTTCACCCACTTAGATCAAAAGCGTACTTTGGTTTCTGTTATGGCCAGTCATGTAGCAGAGAGTTTACCCCCCGTATGCAGCTGAAGGCCTCTCCGGATGTCGGTCTGATCCTCTGGCTCGGTGGATTTTTCCGCTTGTTCTGTCTCAGCTTCTGACTAATTAGTCTATCGCCCACAGCTGCAAGTGAGCAGATGTTTGTCTCGAAATCTTCCCCAGTTTAAGTCAGTGAGGAGATTTTTTTTTTTACTCTTTGAAAACAGATCAGCATAAGAATATTAAAAAAGGAAAAAAATTATGAATTGGTTGATTGACAGAAAAACTAATTTCCAAAGCTCTTCTCTGTTTGAAACCCTTCGATGTTCAGATGTTATTAACCTGTTAAAGACTTCTTACTGTTATCCTGTTAAACTTCTCCATCAGAAGTTAGATTATTTATCAGCTCAAGGCTGAAAAAGCAGCCCTCGAAGATCTAACCTCTAACCTTGTTTGTCCACCCGCAGGCTGAGAACCTCCTCCTCGACGCAGACATGAACATCAAGATCGCCGATTTTGGCTTCAGCAATGAGTTCACTCTGGGCAACAAGCTGGACACGTTCTGCGGCTCCCCGCCGTACGCGGCGCCGGAGCTGTTCCAGGGGAAGAAGTACGACGGGCCGGAGGTGGACGTCTGGAGCCTGGGGGTCATCCTGTACACGCTGGTCAGCGGCTCGCTGCCCTTTGATGGACAGAACCTCAAGGTGGGACAGTGTGCGTGGACGTACGGGCGTCATGATCCTGAGGGTGGCTAGTTTTGTTGGATGTGTTGTGGCGGGAAAGGTAACAGGAACTTTTCCTGTAATCCAGTTTAGCTGAGCCCTCAACATTTGACTGAGTCTGATCAGCCTCATCGACCAGAGATGACAGCGACATTAGTAACAGATCGCAAATGTCACTGACCTTTTTCTGTTTGCTAGTTCTCCAGGTTTTACACGCACATTTTCTGCTTCCTGTTTACTGCTGTATGTAAATAGTAATGTATGTGTGTTAGATTTCGCCCGTGAAATTGAGATCCTTTTTTTTTTTTTTTTTTTAAATGCGCCATCACTCAGAAAGTCAGGCATGTAACTTCCTGCTTGTCGTTTCTGCAGGAGCTGCGTGAGCGTGTGCTCCGAGGGAAATACCGCATCCCGTTCTACATGTCCACTGACTGCGAGAACCTCCTGAAACGCTTCCTGGTGCTCAACCCGGCCAAGCGGGGTACTCTCGAGGTGAGGGAGGACGCAGAAAATGTAAATATACCTCTTATAACTTAACAATCCCCTACTCTGCCCCCAGCACGTCTGCAGCATCGGAGAATGTCATCTTTCCTCCACCTCTCCAACAACCCTCCCCTCCTCCTGGTCCCTGCATCCCCCACACCCACAGCGTCCTGTTCTCTGTGGGCACCCGACCCACCCACCCCCCCTTTTCTTCCTCATGTTGTAACCAGGGTTCTAAAGTAACCAGCCAATCAGAATTTCTACTAGCCATTTGATGTTAAGCTTTGTTTTTTTTTTTGTTTTGTTTTTTTTTTTGTTTTGCACGCTCTGTCGCCGATATCCGTATCCCCTCCATTCTTTCTCTTCTCACCCAACTTGGTCTGTCCCAAGTTCAACCACCGCCACATTTAGTTTAGTTTTACTGTAGACGTTAAACTTAAGCTCTGCTGTTTTTAATCTACCTCCTTCACATTATCTATATCTGTTTGTTTCTCGTGCTGGTTGCGCTCTAGACTGCAGCGTGAAATACCGGCACTCGTACAACCAATGGGCGTATTAAACGTCATTACGTAGCATTGAAAATGTAGGACTCACTGCCAGGGGTACAAATGACTAGAACAAAACATAGCGTAGCGTATATCTGACCGACACGATTGCCTCATGCATCACAGGCCAAACTGGCTAGTAAGTTGTTATCAACACCCGGCAAAATGAAATTCAACCCGTATTTGGCGGGTAGGCGGTGTTAATTTGGAACCCTGGTTGTAACCACGAATAATGCATCATCATTCGTGTTTGCACCAAACTTTTCTTTCTTGTTCACTTCTCCTGCTTCTCCTCCTGCCGTGGGGGGGGGGGGGGGGGGGGGGTCAGGACCATGGCCATCACATCCTGCTATTGGTTTCATGGCGTCTCATTGATTGACCTTGATGCACAGTATGTGACTGGAACATGCGAACTGACGGTGACAAACAAAGGCAGTAAAGAAATAAACTTAACACTGATGTAAACATTTGTCAGACAGACAAAAGGTTTGATAATAAAATAATAATGTGATCACAGTTCATGATCAGGTGATGGTTCGAAATATTTTGCTCAGAGCGTCAGTGTTTGATACAAGAGGCAGAGAAATTTTCCACAGATCAATTACAGTATTGATGTTTATTGTGCTGCTCTACCTGACTCCATTTACACATAAAACCGGAGTATTTTCGACTGCAGAGCACCTGAGAAGATCTTTGAAATGGGTCATTTACTCGAAGCGCCGCTTTGTTTTTCATGAGAAGGAAACAGTTTTATTGCTTCTTGTTGAACTCTGTGGAACTAAGTGAGAGTAAATTAAAACACGACTTTTGCTCCCCTCACACGTTCACACGTTTAGCCCTCTGTGGCATCAGCTCCAGTTACATCAGAACATGATCAGTGATAATTAGTTTGGCTCGGTCTTCATTTAAACCCCCAGAGAGCAATTGATCAGCAGCAAATTAAAAAATGAAGGCGCAGACATCATGGATGTGGCTGAAAGGTCAGGATGATAATCAGAGCTGCAGCAGGCTTTTTATTTCAAACAACATTAACACAGTTCAGAAACTGAGGTAAATACTTTACTAATGCCTTTAAGCCCAACGAACTTTAAATAAACTTCCTGGTCTTACTGTGTGCACTAAATCAAATTAAGAGATCTCAACTTCAGATATACGGTCCTCGTTCGTCTACTGCATCCTGTCAAAATAACTTAAAGTACCAAAATAAAAGCCATTTGACTCACATAGGAGAGTGTTCATGTTAAATAAATGAGCCATGAGTAATCAGAAAGTTTCTGTCATGGTTTTGAACATTAAGGTTCTAATGTCTGTATCTGCTTTTTCAGCAAATCATGAAGGACCGATGGATCAATGCAGGATTTGAGGACGATGAGCTCAAGCCTTATACTGAACCAGAGCTGGACATCACAGATCAGAAGAGAATAGGTAAAAATGGAAAGTCTGACTGTTGGCAAAATGCTGATGTTGCAGGTAAAAATCACAAAAGTGGTTCCTTTATTGTCTTTGAAAGAAAAGTTTGCTCGGCTGTTTCAGTTCTTAGTGAGCGTTATGACCACTGAGCCTGAAGGACCCAGATGAACAATCAGGAAAGTGCACAAGCATCAAAAAATCAGCTTCCTCTGCTTATTATTTATTTAAGGTGGGGAAAAAGCTCAATTCTTTGTGGTTTTTGTCTGGCCGTGTGAAGATGGGGCGAGGTGTTAATCCTCCTCTAAGAGCTCCAAGAAACAATAACATGATGAACAAATAAACCTGAGTGATGCTGCTGCGTCAGAAGAGACAACAGGAGAGAGTGAATCCTCCACATCGGGCTCTCTGAAGGCTGTGAACACGAGGGGAGGAAGAAGAGAACAAGGGGGGAGTGATCTTACATAACAGCAGCTGAGGTTGGCTATATGTGGAACACCCCCCCAAAAAAAGACATTGTAGGCTATTCAGAAAGACAAGAGAGAGAGAGAGGGGTCTTCATCTTTCTGAGGAATCTCTGAATTTTGAATAATACATTTAAAGGTTACGTAAACCTTCCCCTAAATGACAAACTGTGTGGAAACGGTGTCGCTCCAGTGGGAGGTGAGGAATGAAATATTTACCGCACTGCCTGGTAATTTAACTCAGGCTTCTGAATGATCCATCTTAAGCACCCGGAAAATACAGACAGCACCTCTAATAGATGGGGAAGGAAGGCGGAAGTAAACCTCTCTGGAGTAAAAACCACAGAGTCAGAATCCAGTCTAATCTCAGTGAGCAGTCACAGAACACGTTCTGTAACGTTCACATGTTAGGACACAAACCTGTCGGAGTTCAGAGTGGGTGAGTTTCAGTCTGGTTCTGACTCTGAGCTGTTTGGATCAGTCCACATCTTTCAGTTTAATGTCAGACCCGATATATTTTACCGCCCTCCCCAGTTCAGGAAGAATCACACACAAGTGCAGGAACTTTGGTTTTGTGGAAGACCGAGTACAGTTCTCATGACGTCCCTCATCCACATGCCTGTTCATGTGGACTGCTGCTCAGAGAAAAGGGACCATGGAAATTAATAATACAACCTCAGATGCTTCTTTATACCTCCACTTTCCAGCAAAGAGCAAGAATTGTTGTGAAGAGGACTTGAATGAATTCTTGTTTTTAACAGTTGTGCGCGTTGGTCATTGTGTCTTTGGGAGACTTAAATTCATTTAAGGATTGAGTGGGAGAGTCCCTCATGTTCGCTCTGGTCATTAATTAAATCTTTAAGGAGCCTGCAGCCGTGCAGTTAATGAAAATCTGATCGTAGAAATCTCATTTCCGTCGTGACGTGTCTGCCGAAAATGATCTGAGAGGCGGCGAAGTGTTGAGGGAGAACGGGAGGTGATGAAGGAGTGAGAGAAGAGATGGATGACTGTTCCAGATTCTGCCTGGTTACAGAGGCAGAGCTCCTTTTCTTCTCTATTCTCCTGTGATTCAGCCTCGTGTGTCAGCCTCCAGCCCATAAAAATAAGACTGGTTTTTAAATCAAGTGTCTTTTTTATTAGTTTTCCTAAATGTGTTGTGTCTGCTGTCAGAGTTTAATGTGACACGATGATCAGGATGATGCAAGAGAGGCTGTTCCACCCTGACAAGATGAATCATTTTCATTTCCGGGGAGTTTTTTTATATGTTGGTGTTCAGCCAGGATCCTAAACCTTCAGCCTGGGCCGCTGGTTTTTGGATATCAAAGACGTGGTGTGATCGCAGGTTACAGCTGCTGCCAGTGTAATAAAAACCTGTTTATGCTGCAGGAAGACACAGACGTCAGATGAAGCACGTGTAGAAAATTACAGCGTTTGAACTGTAGTGTTTTTGGAAAGTTATAATGAATCTAAATCTGTCACTCCTGAGCTTTAAAAGGTCGGTGACGTCTGTATGTGCCGACTGAATGACGTTTACAGTCTATAAACTACAGACTGACATATATGATTTACTAACGGAGATATAGGAAAAGGAAATCATAATTTATTTTAAAGCCCTTAATTGTCACTTTTCAATTGTTCTGCTTCTTTTGTGAATTAAAGCCCCATTCATTTTGAAGATCTGATTTCCATTACACATTTTTTTTTTTTTTTTCCCCCCCAAACTGAAATGCATCTGTGTAGTTTTTCAGCCTCTCTCTGGAAATCTAGAGATTTTTAAACCTTGGTTTACACGGTGACATGTTTGTCCTGGTGAAAATCGACAACAACCTGCTCGAGTAATGACGGGGAATTGGAAAAGTTTCAGGTTGTGAGTCATTTGGATCCATCTGCAGAGATCTACTCTGCGTTTCGGACAAACCTTTAACTCCGCGCTTTGGAACGTCTTTTTAAACATTGATAGGGAGAGCTGAAACGATAAAACCCTTCGTATGATGGAGGAGGGACAGACACGCACAGACACACAGATACATTTTTTAAAGGCTAGAGCTCCAGCAGGGAACTGCTTTACTTGGCAAAATGTTACAAAGGTGAGCTCGATGTTTGGAGCTCTCGCACTCCCTCTGCAGTCAGCACCTTTCTGCCCCTGACTGAAAGAGGCAGATCTGGAGCTCAGGGGGCTGATTTACACCACCAAACTCCTCCATCACACAGTTTTACCTGTTAAACTAATAATGATCCAAAGAGCCTCTGCTTAAAATTTGTCCTTTTGAGTCGTCTTCCCTCAAAGCTCATTTCTGTTGTGTTAATGTGGCAGCCATCTTTGTGGAAAATGTCTTCAAGAGTTTTGTGTTTGGTATTTTTGCTTGACGTCCAAATGAAATGTTCTTTGTTTGTGCAGATGTGATGGTGGGGATGGGCTACAACCTGGAGGAGATCCAGGACTCTCTGGCCAAGATGAAGTATGACGAGATCACAGCCACCTACCTGCTGCTGGGCAGGAAGGCCTCCGAGGTACGAACGCCAAGCTGTTTATAGTCACGCTGACTTATGGGGGTCGACAGGGAGCAGAGGAGGTGTTGGCGTCCAGACCGGCTTTTAATTTGTTTTGATCTGACTCGGGTTTAAATCTCACTCTGGAAACTGTCAGTGAGGCTGTAAAGTGTATCAGTGTAGAACCGGATGAATCCAGCTCTGGGACTTCAGTCTGTCTGTGTGTGTCCTCCAGCTGGAGCCCAGCGACTCGGCCTCCAGCAGCAACCTCTCTCTGGCCAAGCCGAGACCCAACAGCGAGCTCAACGGCCAGTCGCCTTCCCACCTCAAGGTCCAGAGGAGCGTGTCCTCCAACCATAAACAGAGACGTTACAGCGAACAAGGTGAGGCGACCTGTGCACGTCCTCTCTTTCAGTCCCACAAACATCAAACATTTATCGCTTTACAGTGAACATGGCAGCCCCACTCGCTATCTGATGATGTAATTTCTCCCCCGAGCTGAGTAAAATCAGGACACAGCTTCGACTCTGTGCTGTCTGTTTCTGCCAGCAGCCTGATAGAAGCAGTTCAATCGAACCAGTCACATGGCCGAGGCACTCTTAACCTTCAGCTGAGACTCACAGCTCAGTGCTGTCTCTTATCATATAATGCTCAATAACCTGCGTTTTTCCTCCGAGTGTCACTCGTCCGAGGAGCTGTTAGACTGTAACACAGCAACTTATAAGCAGTTCACTCTGTTTTTAAGTACTTTTACTGGCAGCACTATGTTCAGTCACAGCTTAGGTCTTGTCTTTTTGATGTATTTATTTTATTATCGGGTAGAAAATTATGGAGAAGCCAATCCAGAGATGTTTGGTTCAATCCAAGATAATCATAGACGTTGGATATTAGCTGATTAACAAACTAAATACATTAACTGGAGCTTTCCATGTAAACTCTGCTTTTAAACTGAGTCATCCCATTTTGTTCAAAAGTAGTTTGACTGTGCTGCTGATTTGGAGCTCGGCCAGTGACACAGATCATCTTTCTCCAAATGCAGTTTGGCTCATTTTAGATAAAATGAATGAGAAATAAATAAAAAAAAAAGCCCACTCCGTCATACATCGTCCTCCCTCCTCTGTCTCTCTGCAGTCGGTCAGAATGTCCCTCCTGGGATGGCTCATCCAAAGAGGAGTCAGACGACCACCGCCGAGAACAGCGTGAAGGAGGAAGGCGGTGTCCAGCTCCGTAAGCCCAGCACCCCGGGAAGCCGCGGAGCTCCGCCCTCCAGCCCCCTGCTGGGCAACGCCAACAACCCCAATAAGGCGGACATCCCTGACCGCAGGAAAGGCGCCACCACCGGCCCGAGTGTGAGTCCCTTGGAAAAAACTAAACAAACCAAAAAACACGACGTCGGCATCAAGTGAATTCTTCTATTCTTCTATTCCAGCTGAATCAGATAGAAACAAGCTTCTTACTGCTGAAGACCTCCAATCAGGATCTGAGCCATTTACCAAATACTGACTATTTATTGTTGTTTTTTTTTTTTCCTGTTTCATATTTTATCGTCAACATCAAGCGTATCACTTGAAACATTGAACATTAATCATTCCGTATTGATTTAGCGTCACATGAGATGTTTCCTACTCGCTCTGCAGAACAACACGGCGTCGGCAGGCATGACCAGGAGGAACACGTACGTCTGCAGTGACAGGAACAACACGGACCGCCTCTCCGTCATTCCCAACGGGAAGGAGAACAGGTGAGAGGAGGAGGTTTACTTCCTGATTTATAAAATATACTTCAGCCGTCTTAGCTTGTTGTTTTTAATTAAATTATCGAGCCTGTACATTTTTACAGGATGTGTTATTGAAGCCAGTTTGTTTTTTTTTTTTCCCCAGCAGTCAGTGTTTTTCTGTTGCCAGTGTTTTCGTCTGAATGCTGTTGTAGAACATTTTCTTCCCAACAAGAATCTGAAAATCCTCAGTGCGATCACGAATGTGGCCGAATTCAGAGGCTTGTAAATGTAAATCAATACAAAAATACCAACGTCAGCCTTTTAAACTCAGACTGGTTGAACTCTAATAATAGTGTTTGGACTAAAAAAGCTGATTCTCTTATGTTTTCTTCAAAGAAAATCCAGACAGTATCCCGAGAAAAGATCTCCCTTGTTTCACTCCCTTATTTTATTTCTTTTTCTTACTTTCCCTTTTTCTCATCTTCTTATTCTTCATTTCTGCCTGTGTGTTTGTGGTTCGGGTGGGGCTGTTTTTTTGTTTTTTTTTTTTTTGTGTGTTGCTGTTGCCCCCCTTCCCCCCCGTCGTGGCATGACCAGCATGACTGAGATGGCTTGTGCCACTAGCCCTTCCTCTGCCTTTGTGGCCGCTGCGTTCGGTGCCTCGTCCAGTTCGGTGCGGCTGAGGTATCAAACCGTCGGCCCTTTGTACGCTTGCCAGGCAGGCTGGGCCACGCTGCCCCACTCCTACTACGCTCTGGACTACTGCTCGCCCAAGTAAGACGGCAGGGCCTCCAAACCCCCCCGTCTGTCTCGTCTCATGTCTCAGCCCCTGTTTGGCCCCCTCGCTAACCCACACATCCAGCCGGCTTCACGCTCTGTAACCCCCCGACTAAACCACGGACTCCATCTGCTGCAGACGACAGTGACGAGCGCCTGCATCCACCTTTTTTCTTGGTGTCAGTGTCTGAAATCAGCCAAAAGAGAGTAACCTGGTTTACCTGGAACATAATTAACGTACATCAGTCAGAGCACGTCACTGTTCACAACTGCGTCTCAGAGGCTGGTTAAGATTAACTGCAGTTTAACAGCATCAACTCACCAAAACTATATTAACTCCTAACAGACATGATGGATTTAGATAGATAGATTTAGTATTAATAACAACAACAATATTGATAATGGTTAGATGATGATGATGATGATGATGATGAAAGCAGAATAGTTTTTCTTCTGTTACACAGCAAAGGACCTTGTATGAATTAAGAAAACAATTTTAACATTTACACGTATTTATAATAATTAAAAGAATTGTAAATATTCTTTCTGAACACTAAAATATGGAAACCTGACCCCCCCAAAAAAAAGATTCAACTGAATTGACAATATTTTAATTATGCCTGCAACTCATTATGTGAATTGACATCACTCTTTTCAATTTATCAAATTCAACTTCACTTATTCGGGTTGTTTGTCCGTCCCAAATTCAGATTTATTCACTTTCTCTACAATTCATCCATAAGTGACACAATGACGGAAGATCCCGCTTTGTGCAATGAAAAGTCTAAACACATTTGTGACTACACTAATTCTACTAATTATGAATTTTATAAAATCAATCAAAAAACTGAAACTGAATGAAACACATGAATAATTTCGGACCTCGACAGTAAAGTTTTGTTGTTTGTAGAACGTCCCTGAAACAGTTGAAGGTTTAAATGTCTTCAGAGGCTGATGATCTTCAGAATTTTAGTGTTTCAGACACTGATAAAAGTGGAGGAAGAGGAAAAATATGAATCCACACACCGACATCAGATCAGGTTTGAAGCCGTGTGTGTGATGATATTTTTCCATGTTGGCGTCATCCCGCTGCTCGCCCGAACCCGAGGACTCCGGTTCTGCTGTACACGTCTGCAATAACAAACTCAGCTCTGCTCCATCCTCTGACCCTCGATCTTCTCCGTCTGCGACCTGACCTGACCCGACCTCCCCACCTTCTGTTTAGATTCAGGGACATGTCTCACTCCTCATTGTTCAGAGCTTGATGTCCAGGGCGGGAAATAAACCGCAGCTGTTAAATCCCTTCAGCTGGTGAATCAAACAGGAGCTCCTCCTGCAGTTTGAGGACCACTGAACAGTTTCTGCTTCCTGGTTCTGTAGCTGAAGGTTAAACAGAGAAAATCTTGCATGTAGCTTCGTTCACACAGTAAGAAAACTCCAGGTCCTGCTGGAATCAGGCCCTTCTCATGTTGTTTATTTGGGGCTGCAGGATATCAAAATCATAAATCATGTTCTGATTATTGAGGCAGATGATGCGATTTCTGATGGAATTATCTGTTTTGGATTTTTTCTGTGAAAACAGTGTGAATCGTGTTATTGGTATCTGCGGCGACACAAATACCAGTGACACCGACTCTGGAGACGCACTAAGTTCACAGAATATCTGACAATTACATTTCTCTTTAAACTTTTTATTTGGGCAATATTCTTAAATATCTCTGTCTCCACATGCAGCGGCCGAAATGGTTAAAACAAAAAAGCTTCTTGTACTTCTTCAGCCTGGGCACAGACGATGGTGGGAAGTGTTAAAGAAGGAAAAAAGAGAGGCAAGAAGCAGAAACTCCAGATGAAGCGATGCCTGTGTGTGACTTTACACCTGGCCATATTACAATTTTGATGACTTATGCAGTGCAGTGCATTGGGGTTTATAAATAAAGTTGTTTCAGTGTAAGAGCGGCCGAGTTGATGGAGAGAAATTACTGGAAACGAGAGCAGAGGATCGATTGGAAAGTCCAGACTGACGAAACAAAATTAATATTATCAAAATATACTTTTCTAATTATTACACTGATGAGCTCGATCTGTTTTCAGTCTGCTTTCTGACCAAACTGCTGAAACTCTTATGGAGCATTTTGACCAATTACAGATTTTTAATAATGATGCTGAAAACATTTTAGCATTTTCATTGTCTTTTTAGACAGTTTGCTCTCAATCCACCAGCTGCTGAGATTTACATTTTTTAGATTTAATTTCACGCCCTGTTGAACATCCAACATGCCAGATTCATGTTCTTAAAGCTCCGTAGAGATCCATGTAGGAATAACAAACTGTTGGCCGCTGAAGATCAGGAGGGAAATATGACGTGAAGGTTTCTCCACTGCAGCGGGTCAGTCCATGATGATGATGATGATATCGATCTCGTCGTCGTCTAATCTGTTAGCAGTTGTAGTCGGAGTCTAAATTTATTAGGGAAGTTGTCAAAGTTCCCGTCTGCAGTGGAAAAACTGTCCACCTCGTCCTGTTTCTGAGTCTATTCCCTGACAGTAACTTTTCCCGCTCTTCTTCCTCCTCCGTCCACCTCAGCAGCGTGGCGGTGTCGCCCGGCAGCCAGAGGAACCCTGTGGCTTCCACCCACAGCATCGCCAACGCCACCACGCCTGACCGGCTCCGCTTCCCCAGAGGCACCGCCAGCCGCAGCACCTTCCACGGCGGCCAGCTGAGAGACCGTCGCACGGCCACGTACAACGGGCCCCCGGCCTCGCCGACCCTCTCCCACGACGCCACGCCGCTGTCCCAGACCCGCAGCCGTGGAACCAGCAACCTTTTCTCCAAGCTCACCTCCAAACTCACCCGCAGGTAGGCGAGGGGGCGGCTCACGGCAGGAAAACACAGCGGGTGGGGGGGGGGCACTTTATTTTTTTACTTTTTTCCCACGACTTGAGTGAATTAGAAGATTCAGCTCAGTCGAGTGTCGTCCGAAGGCGATCAGCCTGGTAGAGTTAGGATGATGGATAACATGCTGGGAAACACTTCACTGTCCTGAACCGTGTGATTTATTAACTGTTTATCGTCGCTGCCTGGCTGAAACCGCCTGTTGAAGAATTGTTCATTTTAAAAATGCAAACAAAACTATATGTGATTTCTCTGAAAGCGGCAGCCGGGTCAGCGACTTCCCTCCTGCAATGATTGACCTAAAATGAGGAAATGAAATAATTTGATGATCACTGAAGAGAGCAAAATGAATCTTCCCTTTCACTGTTGATGATTCCAATCACCCCATTTTTTCTCACTCATTCACATTCCTCATACCTCCCCTCCTTTCCTCCCCTCCTCCCCTCCTCCCTCCCCCGTCCTCTTTCTCTCACTTCTCCTTCACCATTCTCACTGTTTCTTTGTCTGATTCTGTTGTAGAAACATGTCATTCAGGTTTACCAAAAGGTAGGACTCTTGTACTGCCTTTCGCTCTGTGCCAAAAAAAAAATATATATATAAATATATATAATAACGAGAAACAATGTCACTGAGAAACTTCCTCTGAAACTCTTCGGACGTGTGGGGCTGCTGGCACTCAACTAACACATCGCTCAGCAAAACAAAAACTCTCTGGGTGCATTTACACACACGCCGGTTAGAATCAGATCCATCTGATCAGGTTTGATCCCGGTGATCCAGATTCATCAGGTCTGATTGGTTGGGGGGGGCTCAGTTTTATTTGTAAAGGAGCAGTTCGACATCAGGTGGGAAATATGAGTGTTTGCTTCCTCGCTGAGCGTTCCACGGCCATCCAGTACGGTGGCCCTGAGAGCTCAACTTTAACTTCAAAAACTAAATTCAAATGAATTCAGAAATAATCTTCATTAATTCGACGACACAGGAGCCACAAACATGACAACAGAAGTTGTTGAAGAAGGGGAAAGCAACAAGTCGTCACTTCTTAGTGTCCCCTCTGAAACATGTCCAATGTGTTGTGAGTCTGTAGTTAATTTTCATATTACATTGCGTTGTCTGTTTGTTGCCGTGCATTGAGCTCTCAGGGCCACCGTAGTTTGAAGGCTCTGCGCTGAACATGTTAGTGAGGTGTTTGGTGGTTCATTTTGTGGCAGTCAGGCTAACTCTTTCCACCCGTTTCCAGTCTTGATGCTAAGCTAAGCTAAGCTAAGCTAAGCAGTCCCTGGCTCTTTAAACTCTGAGCAGCAAAGCAAATAAACATATTTCCCCAAATGTCAAAGTATTCCTTTATAGAAGGACGCAATGCCAAATGAAGAAGTCGAAGAGTGATGATTGTTGTGAGAATCGTTTGTGGAAGCGTGAATCGGGTTTTAACGTGTGTGTAAACGTCCTCACTGGCTGCAGTCTGAGTGGAGGCTGATTGGGAGAGCAGCTCGGACTCCTCGAACAATCAGTCCATGAACCAGCAGCAGCTTGCCACTAATCAATCGCCAGTGCATGCATGATTGGGGGGGGCTTCTTACAGCTGCCATTGATTCTGGTTTGTTTTCTGGCCATGAAGGCTGACTGAACTCTCCCTCTCTCCTCTTTTTTGCTGTTGGAACTGCAGCTTTTTTTATTTTATTTTTTTTTTTTAAGACAGCTTTTAACGTCATCCTGCATCACAAAGCAGCGTCCATTTTATTTATTTATTTTGCCTTTTTTTTTTTTTTTGTATGACTCTCTGGTGGCTGTCGAATCAGGAAGAAACCACCTGGATGAAGTTTGTTCCTGTTTCAGACAGTAAAGTAGACAAAACCACAGAGAGCTATGCAACAAAACCCAAACAGAGATGTTTTGGTTTTTTCTGGGACAAAACCAGCGTTGGTGTAGACTTTGGATGTTTTTCGGTGGTGTTGTTTCATCGTGCTTCTTTTTTGTGCATCTACTTTGAACAGCTGTAGCTTTAAGTTCAAAAACCTGCCGGACGGTTGTGTTCTCCCTGCTCTGTGTTGTGTTTTTGGAAATGTTGCCGTCATTGATTTGCCTTTCTGGATTTGTGGTTAATTGACTTTAGAGCTTCAGATCGACATAATCCAGAACACAAGGCTTCATTCGCCAGGTTTTGTGTTTTTCATCAGACGTTTGAGGTCGTTCCCAGTTTCCTTTTATAAAATCTACTGATCAGTCATGTGACCTATAAATCACCATAAATACTGTAAGGTAACAAAACGTTTTATTTATTCTCTCGACAAAATAGTATCAGATGCAGGTGATTTACAGAGAAATATAAATCACAGCACAATATGAATATGATCAGTCTTAACCCCCATGTTGGCCCCGATTTGTGACTCCTTCCATTTTATTTTATATTTCACACAACAAATGGCCTTAACAGGACTCGAATCATCGCTGCTGTGCTCAGAACGAAGGCTGCACATAATCCAAAAGAAACTATTTCAGCTTCAGTTGGATCAGTTTGTGCATTTCTGTTTTCACAATCAACAAACAATTTCCCTCTGGAGAACATGGTTTGTTGACGTGTTTGTCTCTTTATTGTCTTATATTTGGGCCAACAGGGTGATTTTTAAAGTCCACTTCATCCTTTAACCAAGTAGTCAAAAATAACAAATAAAAAGAAATAAAAAAATAAATAATCCTTTTAAATCAGCATCTTAAAACGTTGTGGCCAAACTGATCCAGAAATGGACGTCAGTCAGCAGCAGTGGAGGGTTTTTGGCCCTCACAGGGAGCCGTCCAGAGGCCCAGCAGCGCCCTCCGGTGGCTCAACAGGTTTCTTTCTTTGGCAGCGTCATCGTCTTCATCATCACCTTCTTCTCATCGCACTCTGATCACTTCACTCTGCTTTTGTTGTGGTCGTTTCTTTGGACTCCTAAAAAACAGAAAAATGTGAAAAAGGACAAAACGGGACACATCAGAAAATAATGTTGATAGGGAAACGAATAAAAAAGAAATATGAAACTTTATGCTTTTTATTTTACCTTCAGTCGGGTTTTTTATTTTAACATTGCTTTATTTCACTTCAATGATGATGTTATTTATTTTCCTCTGAACTTAACTTTGATTAATTTGTCAACAGAAAGCACGGAAGAATTAAAAACTGTAAAATGTCGTCTCCTCAAACTAAAACTTCCTTGCAAACGTCTTTATTGATCTGCAGCTTGGTCAGTCCGGTTTTGGAGGAAAAAGTGTAAAACTTCATATTTCTGGTGGTGATTTAACCGTCGATGGGATTTACTGATGTGTCCGGTTCTTCCTGGTTGGTCTCACCTCGCTGACCTGGTCCGGTCGGTCCGGTCGGTGTTGATCCTCCGTCCGCTTCAGGAAGTCTTTAATCATCTTCCTCCTCTCAGGACGTCCCGTTTCACCTCCACTCCTCCTCACAGTTTGTGTGTTTTTGTCTTCCTAACCTTCCTGTGTCCTTTAACCTTGACCTCTTGCTGCTCTTCCTCTCTGCCTAGGGTCAGTATTGACCCGGCCAAACGGCAGATGGCCAAAACAGGGCCTGCCATCCCTTCTACCCAGGGAGGAAAGACCCTTAGTAAGTCCTCTGCCCTCCAGTCTCTATCAGCCTTTCCTTCCTTCCTTCCTTCTTTCTTGTCATCCTTCATGGTTTCTTTTTCCTCCTTCTTTCCGGGCCTGTCATCACGTCATTCATTCAAATATTCTTTCCCTCTTTCTTTCTTTTTCTTTCCTGGTCATGTGTCCATTGAAAGATTCTCCGTCTCCTCAGATTCCCGTTTTTTCTTTCAGATTCAGGAGCAGAAGATATAGAGAGTTGTAGGAAGATGAAGATCTAGAGTAAGGGGCTGTTTCAATCCCTCGATTTTTCCTTTGACGCTAAAATGTCGGTCTTGTGGAGGGACTCACCCCCTCTCTCTCCCCCCCACCTCCCCCACTTCCCCCGGCCGGTCCAGGACCTGCTGTCAGTCCTGTCTGTTCACTCGTCCTCCTGTTTGTCGAGCTGTCAGGCGTCCGGACTCACTTCCTCCTCCACCCGTCCTGTTTTTCTGTTCTCCGTCACGTCGGCCTCTCTCAGGCGCCTCCCTCCTGAGTTCAGACTCCGCCCCTTCATTTTAGTCTCTTTGAAGATTCGGCAGCTGAGGCTCAGGAGCAGCCTCTGATTGGTCGTTTGGTGTTCCTTCCTTTTCAGGGATCAGTCTTTCCTTTTAACCTTCGATGAGGGAAAAAGGACCAGAGACACAGAAAAGTGAGATTAACTACGGAGAAACCTTTTGGATTAAATGGAACTATTTTATAAAATCGGTCATCAGACTGATTGTTCACATTAACAGTTTCCAGAGGAAGTGTCAGGTTTTGTTTTACCCCTCAGACCATCACTGAAAGTTTGTTCTTCTCAAATCAGATTCAAAACGGGTAGAAACAGACAGAACAAACGTGCTTCATCTGAGAAATTATGAACCATCACTGATCCTGAGCGGTCAGAACATTTTTATTTTTTAAATATGGGTTAATAAATGGCCGATAACACCCTGAAGGGAATTGGAGCACAGATGGAAAACGAACAGACTGAACCACGAGGCCTTCTGAGTCTGCTGCTTGTAGCTTCACTAAGATCGACGCTTTAATCTCCTTCAAATTATTGAAGAAAAACCTTTACCGTCAGATTAAATCGACTGAAGTATCACCAGATAAACATCAAGGAAACAACAAAAAACTGCTTAAAAACGTCTGAGCATCAGGTGCCTGTTAATTTTTATATACCTTTGTTCACATTATTACAAAATGTACATAAAAACTATTATTATCTTATATATAGCTTTTATTTTTGGTTTTCCAGATGGGTGTAACTGAAACTGATCTTAAACATTCCCACGGTGACGTTTCCTGCTGCTTTTATTGAATTAATGAGCTTTAATGTGATTTATTTTTTTATATGACACGTTGATATAAATACCTGTCATATAAAAGTCAAGCCGCCTCGACTTTCCAAAAAGGATGAAGTTCAGATATAAATTGAATCGATAGGAGAGTGAAATGAAGGCATAATACAGATGGTTAATCTAACGTTCTTTTGTTTGTGTTGTTTTGAAATGGAACTGCTGCTGTTGGGTCACTTTATTTGTCTCATGATTCTTCACTGATCTTCGGTGGAAGTGGAACCTTCCATGTCTGTATGATTTTCTCTGTGGTGTTTGTTTGTTTTGCGGTGGTGGCTCGTCGTCGTTTCACTCTCCTCCTCCTTCCACGTCACATACTCTCTCTCTTAAAACTTCTTTTATTTGTAAGTAAATTCACTGAAATTGATCTGAAGTTATTTCTGCACAATCCACATCTTTTGTTGTTTTGTTTTTTCTCCTTTTTTTCCGATCTTCTCATGCGCCTCAGAGTCTCAACCGAGTTTGAGAGAAACGGGAGACTTGAGGGCTCAAGGTGAGGTTACCTGGCCCGCCCCTGGCCCGCCCCTGGCCCCGCCCCCTCCCCTCCTTATTGCGCTGTAGGCTTCAGTTTGTCCTCAGATTATTGCCCCCCCCCCCCCTTCCTCGCTTTGTGGCTCCTGGGATGTTTGAATGTTTCAGATGGAGCTTTGCTGTTTGCATGGTGCCGTTCGCTCCTCTGTTAGCATGGCATGTTTTTGGCTTCTAATCCCCCCCCCCCCCCCCCCCAAAAACCAGAAACAAAGCTGCCTTTAATCCAGCATGGATGGATGTCTAACCCCAGTTCACATTACAGTCACAGTCAGACTTTAAGGAAAAACCTGGAAGATCGATTAAAAACTCAAAATGTTGTGAATTCATTTCCAGAATCCTCAAAGACTCGTCTCTACATCTGGACACAAACTTTTCATCAAAACTGATTTTTAAAAAGTTATTTTATTGAAGAAAGATGGCGAGTGACCGGAATTGAACCGGTGACGCTACTCAACAAACATTTAAACACATTTTAACCCGTCCAGATACAACTAAGAACAACAAAATCAAAATATGTGTTATGTATTTTATTGTCCAAAAACGTTAAATATTTTAACATCCAGAAAATGAAGACTGAAGCTGATAACTGAATAACCTGATGGTTTCTCTGTAAAATTAAAATAATCAGTCAGTGCTGTTTGTAAATGTATCATCACATAAAGCCGAGAAAAATTCCATCCATAGTTGTTAGTTCATTTATTTCACTGTGGCGTTAAGTGAAGGAGTCATTTTAACAAATGAATGCATTTAGTTGTCTTTGAGGATACAGAAACACAAAACAATTAAAACCAACAGGATTTTTATTTTTCAGAACAACTTCAGCGAGAAGCTCCGAAATTCACAAAATGTGGCAGCACGTAACTTAAAGACATGAAATACAAGATAGAAATATATAATATATATAATACAATATATAAATACAAGTTATAGGTTACAATTATAGTGGAATAAAATAGAATAAATGAAGAAATTCATCCGTTTTAAGGTTTTAGCCTTCGATGTCCTCCTCCTACATTTTGTCCATCTCGAGCTTCTGCAGTTTGGCTCTGTGACTTGACTGTAATGGGTCGTTTTCAAAGCTGGGATTAGAACATGTGTTTGGAAACAGAGCTTCTTTCTTTTGCTTGTTTGTTTGCCGAAGAATTAAAATGTGACTTCTTTGGTGAAACAAAATGGCTGCTGGACCCCGGCGTCCATCGACATTATCTATTAAAAAAAAAAGAAAAGATAAATAAATCAGCTAAAAGGTTTTCTCTCTCTTCGACAGTCGCCATGTACCTGGGGATCAAAAAGGGGAAAATAAAGACAGTAAACCCCGCTCCCTCAGATTCACTTGGAGTATGAGGACCACCAGCTCCATGGAGCCCTGCGATATCATGCGGGAGATTCGCAAGGTGCTCGACGCCAACAACTGCGACTACGAACAGCAAGAGAGTTTCCTGCTTCTTTGCGTCCACGGGGACGGGCGGGCTGAAAACCTGGTCCAGTGGGAGATGGAGGTTTGCAAGCTTCCCCGTCTCTCACTCAACGGCGTCAGGTTCAAAAGGATATCCGGATCATCCATCGCTTTCAAAAACATCGCTTCCAAAGTTGCCAACGAGTTAAAGCTATGAACAAAAGGGGTTAAAAGTAAACATATATATATCTAGAAGTATTTAAGCTGTACAATCATCCAAGTAGCAGTTTCCAAATGTCTCCTTTTATAAAAAACAAAATACAGAGTATGTATTGAATATTATAATGTATAGAGTAAGGCTTTTGGCAATAATCACTGAATTACCTACTAATATCTCAGTCTGTTCTGGCCACACGGGGGCGACATTAATGAGTTGAATATGATTTGTCATGCTGTGAATGTGGACAAAAACAAAAAAACAAAACAAAACATTTCTAGTCTTATTTATTTCTTATTTGTTTTCTCTCCTGGAAAAAAAAAGAAAAAAATTAAGTAGCATTATTTTGTCTTCAGTGTAAATAATGTATCTTACTTTAAACACAGCTTCACTGCAGTACGGTTGTTTTTCTTTTGTATTTGGTTAAAGTAGAGCTGACGGGGAGTCCGTGTAAACGCCCACATGGTTAATGAGGGTCACTCATGTCTCGATTAAAGTGTCTGTCAACTTGAACCTTGTTTTGTCTCACGCTGATCATTTTTACACAGAAGATGAATATTAAAGAGTCGTTTCAGCATCAACATGTGTTAACAGGACAGTGACGCTGAAATAACATGTTTGTTATTTTAAAGGAGAAACTGGTTATAAAGAGTATGAATAAATATTTGTACATTCTAAAAATACAAATGTCTCAACATATTACACTAATGTATTTTCTTTGTTGTAAATTCTGACCAGAACTTATAAATGTCTTTTTAGAAAGTTCCATGCTGTGGCCCCCACGCAGAACAAAGATTACAGTAATTATTAAAATGGTGATATTACACCGATGCAAAAGGAACTAATGGTTTGTGGCTCATGATTGTAGGTGGGTCTTTGGCGGTGCACTGATGGAGACAGTGTTGTAGCTGTGTGGTGAAAGATTTCAAATGTTTGCCCTCTCTGTCCCGCTGATTAAACCCCCTGCCAGGCCCCCCCAGGTCCAAGAGAACTGACACCGGAGTCAGCTCAGATGGAAAACAGAGCAGAGACTGTAGAAAAACAGGCTCAGGATGGTGTGAGGACATCCCATCATGCACCTGGACAGGACAGTTTAGATTTACAACAAACTTATTGAGATGATTTTACAGCTCATTTGGGACGAAGCAAAGTTCCCTTTAGTCTAAAACTGAAGCTCTGTCAGCTGATCAGAAGAACAAAGACCAACTTCAAGCAGAACTTTATTTCATGTCAGAGCCATCTTCATGTGACAGGAACCGTTTTATTTTAAATAAACAATACAAAGTGAAACAGCACATTCCAGGACAGAAACATTCATCCAGAGGGAGGGGGGTCTGATGTTTCACTTGGCGGCAGGAATCAGGTCGTCGATGGGCTGGCCCTTCTCCAGCTTCTTCTCCATCTCGATCAGCAGCTTCACGCCGTCGACCACCATCTGCACCAGCTCGACCTCGGAGAAGCCCAGTCTGTCAGCGTTGGAGATGTCAAAGATGCCGCCCACAGCTGCCGTGTCCACGCCGCCTGATGTCAGACAGGAACAAACTGTTAGTGAAGGCGACCTTTGACCTATCAGATAAATTCCTGCTGCAGAAGAGCCCTAAGACTAAAGTCGTACCTGTTCCACGTTTCTGGAGCTTCAGCTTCTTCAGAATGTCCTCAAACTTGGCATGCTTGCTCATGTTGGGCAGCTTGACGTGCACGCCACCGCGGAGGCCGGTGCCCAGGTTGGAGGGGCAGGTGAGGACGTAGCCCAGGTGCTCGTTCCACATGAAGACGTGGCCTCTCTCCTTGAACAGAGTCTCGATCTAAACAACCAGGACAATAAGGCGCTTTAATGGGTACAAATCCAAAAGGAGTCACGTACACAACCAGCGAGTCTGGAAAAACACTACAGATTAAATCTGAGCAGCCGGATGAGGCTGTTTCCTGCCAACCTTGGTGAGGCCATCACAGAAGCGACTAAACACTTCCTTCATGTTTCCTCCTTTCTGCATGGAGATCACACGCAGGTGGTCCTCCTCATTCACCCACACCAGGAAAGTCTTGTTGTCGTTGTGCCTGAGGACGGGCAGAAGAGGGACTGAGCGTCCTTCAGACTGAACTCTACCTGAACATTTATCAGTGGTTGGCGGGTAGAAGCCTCACCAGATGCCCCTGGCGTCGGGCCAGTCCCGAGCCATCCCTGAGGCAAGCAGCAGAGGGGACACTGGCTTGTCAAACAGGAAGTGGTCATCAATGAGCTGCTGCTGCTCGGCCTCCGTCATGTTCTTCAGGGCGTAGTATTTCCCCTTCAGGTCTCCGCTCAGAGATGCCAGAGCTGCAGGGGGACACATTTTAAAAACAAACCAAAGACTGACAGAATTTTCTGCCTCTTCTGTGGCAGAAGTTGAACTAAAGTGGCCAAATAGTTTTGGGAAACAGGGTGAGCTGTGCCGTCAGCAGAGGGCGCTCAGGTCATTTACCTTCGGTGGAGAGCTTCTCCACAGCACGCCTCTCCCCCCGGCTGCAGTGAGGCGGCAGGCAGAAGCCACGGATGCTGCGTCCGGTCCTGACCCTGCAGCTGAGGACGTAGTTGGGGTCGAGGTCATCTCCACCCTGAGAGAGAGGACAGGTGTTAGTACAAGCTCGGTTCCGGCGGCCCGGCTGGTCCACGGCTGCAGTACCTTCAGGTGGTCTGCGTTGAGGTCGGTCTTGTGCTTGTCTGTGGGCTTGTATCCTCCATGGCGGTCCTGGATCACGGGGTCCAGAAGGTCCTTGAAGACATCGTATGTCTCCTCGTCTCCAGCAACACAGCCCACAGTCATAACGAAGGGGTGGCCTGAACACAAAGGTCAGCAGGGTCACTGGAGACAATGGACAGGAAACACGCAGACTAACTGACATCCTCACTAACTCAGCCGGGGGGGGGCAGTTACTGTACCCGGATTATCGACCCCTGTCTGAATGACCCCATCTATGGTGAAGCCGTTGGGGGTCGCCTGCTGCCTCAGCCTCCTGTACATGTCCAGGGTTAGGACCTTCGCCATGTGGTTGTTGTGCTGACTGATGTCTGGGAACTCATCCTCAGCTGACAGTCTCTTCACTGTCAGCTTGGCCATGTTGTCAGAGCTAAACAGACACAGCCTGGAGGCTCAGTTAACAGGATCATCTTATCTCTCTAAAGGGTCAAACCTGACTCACACCTGACTCTTCATACATTATGTAACCCGTAATCTTTAGCAGTTAAGTTGCTGATAACGGAGAGCAGCTCTCCGGCAGCCAAAGTCACAGTGCAGACAGCTCCTAGTGTTCCCTCTCCGGGGCGGACAGACGGGTTACCTGGGTTATCCACCCCGGTCTGGATGATGTCATCCAGGGTAAATCCACTGGGGGTCTGTTTGCTCCTCAGCCGCTCGTACAGCTCCGGAGTCAGGACCTTGGCCATGTGATTGTTGTGTTTGCTGAGGTCCGGAAACTCCTGCTCCGGAGTGTACTTCATCTTCAGCTGGTTGTGAGTGTTTCCGAAAGGCATGGCTGCTCCCTGGGCGGAGGTCGGAGGGGAGAGTCGGTGAGAAAGCAGAGCAGATGACAGTGATCCGGGCGGACGTGAGTGGGTCGGGTTCCTACCTGTTGCTGACGGACCTGTGGACCACTAAAACTACCAGGCGTTGACACAAAGATCCCTATGTTTCCGGCCGAGGAGCGCACAGACCGCCGGCAGAGTTCCGATGCTCTCCGGCCGCCTGCTGCCGGCAGACCGACCTTTATAGCCGGGCAGCTCTGCTCCCATTGGTCGGGCTGTGCGGTCCATTCATTTAATTGGAGCAGCCGGCTGCACTTCTGATTCTAACCCAGCTTTGGAAATGAAGCAGATCCAGGCTTCCTCCGCTGGTTAGACCATCTGCTGTGGCCGGAGCAGGTTTAAGGTTAAAACAACTAAATAAATAAAGTTCAGTGTTGTTCTACCTCAGAGGAAAATAACCGTTTACATCTTCTACATTAGTTTGACTGATTCACTTCGTAGTTGTATTTCCCACTAAGGTTAACCAGTTTATGTAAAATACTAAATGACATGTAGCAGCAGTTTTATTATCTGTATGATTTTAACTGTTTTCCTTTTTTGACATAATTCAAGAGTCTTAATTGTGTTGATCTTGAAATCAGGGGAGGATAAAATCAACCCTGCCTCAGGATTTATTGTCAGATCCAGTCTCTCAGTTATTTAACTTATTTCCAACCAGTCCCAGATCTACAGCTGGTCTGGACTCCGTCCGTGAACCGGATCGGTGTGCCGGAGGACTTACGGATCTGTGAACCGGATCTCCTTCCGGGGTCGTCGGCTCGACTTCCTGCACATGTGGGGAGTGAATGAATGAGCCCCTCCGTGCACAGACGGCGGCATTAAGGGCAGAAACGGCGTTTTTTCTGAGAGTTTGTCGTGTCGGCGTGAATCCCCGGAGGGACCGAGCGGTGCTGAGCAGGTAGGCCAGGCCGCCAACGGCTCCGTTAGCGGCCGAGCCCGTTGGACTGTCAACGGGCGGCTAGCGTTAGCATGTTAGCTCAACAGAAAGCTACTTTAAGCCGGTTTGCACAAAAAGTAAAAAAAATAAATAAACAAATGAAAAACAAGAAAAGAGAAACACAAACAGACAGTCTGCACTGTGACTTTTTCAACCTCTGCAAATAAAGTTTTATTTTCCATCTCTGTTTTAAACTTTATCACTAACTGAACCGTTAGCCGGCTAGCTGACCGTTAGCATCAGTTAGGATAACGGCTAACGTTACAAGCTGAGCTAAGCCTGGCTGCTGTGTCCAAATACCCTCCTCCATCCCTTTTTTATGTAATAATAATGACAATACTGTATAACAACCCCCCACTATTCATTTGTCTTTAAGACAAAGTCGACTCAAATCATTTCAAACACCAAACGACACTTAAACCAACATCAGAAACGTGAATTCAGCTCACTCACATTTTCTGGATGTTGTCCGACATGTTTGTGTCCTAAAATCACTTCCTTCTTCTCTCTTTGGAGCTTCAGCTGTCTTAATTAAAACACCTTCATTAACTTCATTAACGGTGTCAGCCGGCGGTTACCGTGGCAACCGACAGAGGAATTAAAATTAAATCAAAATTATCTTTAAGCGAGGAATTCTAAAAAAATGCTATTAATGAATGCTCTCCGTTTCACTCCAAGTAATCCCGAAAAAAGTAAAAAAAATTATCACTTATTTGTCTTTATCAAATACAAGTCAATAAAAATAGTTGTTTTTGGTAAACATGATGGGTTAAATGTGTTATTTTGTGTTATATTAAGAAATATTAAGAATAAGCTTAAGCCTGAAATAAGCTCAGCTCATTAAAAATGGATTTAAAATACACTGAAATTTTGATTTAGCGTCAGGTAAAGATGTCTGTGCTCTTTGCTTTTATACAAAACCCCAAAATAACCATGAAGAGACCGCTGAGAAGATTTAACTTTCTTTAATTTGAGCGTACTGTGTGTTGGTTTCACAAACCAACTAAAGCCAGCTTCATCTTCTCCCTCTCTGTTGCAGAGCGACGTGTTCATCATGAGCTTTGTGGAGTATTCGGATTTCATCCAGGATGGGGACGTTGCCATCGTCTACCTGAGCCACGACTCCATGATGCCCGTCAAGGTTCAACAGGGAGCCCAAACACAAACCCGCTACGGGGTCATTCGCCATTCGACGGACCTGATCGGTCAGAGATACGGGTCCAAGGTCACCTGCAGTAAAGGCGGATGGGTCCACGTTCTCCACCCCACGCCCGAGCTGTGGACCGTCTCCCTGCCACATCGCACACAAATCCTCTACACCACAGACATCGCCACCATCACCATGATGCTGGAGCTGAAGCCAGGATCTGTCGTCTGCGAGTCAGGTGAGGTGGAGAACTTTACACAACACCTACAGAGGAAATAAGGAGAAAACTATGTTTTGGGATTGGACTGATGTTAAGGATTTAACAGCTGTCTGTCTGACACCACAGAAATTAAAACTTCAGCACACTGGTATCTTTACAGGTCAAAATCTCCAAGTTTATGTTTGAATTTGTGCAGAAAAGAAACCCATAGATAGGAGACCAAGCTCCACGAAGGACACCAATGACCCTATTATGTACGCAAACAACTTTTATTTTGAAGCTAAATCAAAGATCATTAGTGGACACTGCATAATACAAGCGCTGCTCGAGAAGCAAAGTGAAAGTGACCACACAGGATGCATCGATGGATCAAAGGCCTGAAGCATGCAAACATACTTTGGGTTGCACTAGAACTTTTGCAATAGAAGCCTGATACATATGAAATGAAGAAACCAAAGCTGAAGCTTCTCTTGCGTGGTTAAATACTTAGAGAAATCTACACTTCTTCATCCAAAAAAAAAACTGTTGTTGGTTGTTTGGATATTCAGTTTTGGTTTCTTCTTGCAGAGGATGGCTGCTTGTCGAGCTTGAGCCTGGAATGTTGTGTTCTGTTGTCGCCTGTGTTTTTTTTTTTTTTTAGTATTTAGTTCACACCCTCTCCAGATGTTTTTGCAGGCAGAACCTCAGCTGTTTATGCCAAATAGCTACAGATGTGCCTCCGCCGATTATATAACACTGTTCTTAATTTACTGACCCTCTCACTTCTTGTCCTGCCTTTAATTTTGCCCCGTCATTTACTCCGGTCTGCTTTTCCTCACTGTTAATTTTCCATTTGTTTAATTGCAGTCACTCAGAGTGTGTAGGTGTCTTGGGATGGAAGAGGATGTTTATGTGCTAGGTGCAGCAGTTCATCACGTTTTACAGCTGGCAGCCCCGAGAACGTCACATTATTGATTGCACTTAGAGGAAAAAATAAGTGTGTGTGTGTGTGTTGAGATCGGAGAGGTGACGAATGAGTGCAGTCAGAAATGTGTTGAGTCAGCACACAGCCCAGCAGTATGCAGAGGGCTGCACCATCTGCATTGGTATCACATTACTCTGCTTCTTTCTTTATGCATATTTAATCATCTGAGTGCACCAAACATCCGAGGGCACCTTCCCGATCTCCTGAATGGGAAGTGGATTAGAATAAAACCACCACTCTGATCTTATCAGCTCTAAATCCAGAGGAATAACGGAATAATTGAACACATTCAGTTTATTAAATTACTTCCTGAATGTAGCATTTCATTAGCAGCACATAACAACACTTGAGTGTCATTATGTGTCGAAGAGACGTTAATCACACGTTTGTACGACACCGCGGCGACTCATAATGTTCAGCCTGCTCTGTAATCGATGTGTGCTCTCCTGTTGAGGGCAGACTTTTTTTTTTTCAGCGAGCTGTTTCAACATGGAAAGATTGCAAATGATGATATTTGTGGAACGAGCGCTCTTTCATGTGAAGAAGTCACCTTGGAGGCAGATTGTTCTGGAAATTTTCCAACATGGCTGAGTGTTTGGCACTAAGTATGGACTGTTTGTTTTAGTTTTCACAACTTTATCAAGGTTTGACATCAAACGTGTCTGAGTATACTTTTAAAAGTAATGACATATAGTGCAAACATTCATTGCACCTCAAGGTCTTTTCATTTACATAACCTCTATAACAGATGGAGGAACGTGTAAACTCCTGCTGAATGCTGATGAATGACTAAAGAGTATCAGAGGAAGCCTTATGGCCTGTAACACAATTACATTTTTCAGAAGAAGCACAACAGGCAGTTATCTATAGTTAGAGACATAAACGTTTCTTGTTTTATTAAAAAGGGAAAAGAAGATCCAAAATGATGTTTTTGTGTGGAAAGCACAGCCAGAAGCCAAACCATCGGCTGCTGCAGTGACTTCAGGATCATGAAATGCACAAACAGGAGACCAGGAGCTTTCAAACAATGTCAAATTTTCTGAAGCTCTGAGACGATGAAGTGCAGTCCAGACCAAAACACCCCCCACCGCGGTGAAACAGGTGAACACGGTTGACTTCGGCTCCACCACAGTGTCTGTGGTCTTAACGTTTGCCTCATTCTCTCAGCTTCATTTCATATTTTGGTCTTTTCATTTTTGCTCTCAGGGATCTCATGACTTCTATTTATGAAGAACCGAGTTCTTCATAAGGGGTTATTCTCATTTCTGTAGCATCCTGGTTCAAATAAAATTGTGTGCCCAGCATTAGAGCAGATGACGCTTTAAAAACAGATGCATGGATCCATTTTTAGCTCAGACTTCACTAACATGAACGTCCTGCGTCGTTTACAGACAGAACTTGTCGACAGGAAGCCGCTCGTACTTTCATTTACTAAATTGCATTAGAGGAAATTCAGTTCTCTGCCTCCTGCCCTGGTTTTGCTCCTCATCCAGCCAATCACAGAGCTGTATTTGACAGCGATGGGGGAACAGAAAGCAGCAGTTGGAGCTCAGCGTCCCCTCCCCCACTGTGTCTTCCCTCAGCTTCCTCCCGTACAGTTGCTGCCACTGACTTGTCGTTTTGTTCTGAGAGCAGATTCGAGCTGCTGATATGAGTCCGACGTTGCCTTCACCATTTGCACCAAAACGCTTCCATATTAAAGGGCCAATTCCAGTTTTTTGAGGCATGAATGAAACCATTTCAGCGTTAAAACCTGAACTTTGAACGGTTCATGTCAGATACTATTTCATTGCCACAGTGTGAAAATGAGATCATCCGGTGCTGCTGCAGTGGATTTGAAGAATCCAGACAGTTTTGTTTTGTTTTTTTTGATGGATTGTCTTGATTGTCTTTTCCTTCAAACAGATATTTACAAATAGAAGTCATAATTATTTGTTGGAGTGTGTGAACGACTGTTGGATGAAATGTGTCTGAGCAGAGTTGTACACAGCTGTAAATAAATCAGTTAGCTATCTGTAACCATGTGGCATGAAAACGCAGATGCTGAATTCCAACATTGGGTCACAACATGACTCAGACCGGCTGCCTGGAGCTCACATTTTTCATTTCTGAGGGCGTGTCTCAGTTTTCTCTGTGGCTTCATTGTTGCGCCGTGTGATGGTTTTGTGTTTGTGTTAACACTCAAGGCGTCTGACTGTCCTCGTCTTTTTTTTACATTTGACTGGAACTCCAGTTTCAGCTCCACATGTTTTTTGTCTGTATTTTACTAAGAACCAATGCTGTTCTTTTATGCAGATAAACTAACCCTAACCTGGATTTAAACTGTGCAGCAGCTTTGAAATTTGAGCAAACAATGATTATTCCCACGTCATTTGACAATCCTTATTGCATTTAGGATGGTGCAGTAATGATATAATAACCACAGGGCCCCAAACAGTACGAGCCTGAAACTCCCCACGTCATCCGAGTTTGATTTATTTTCTTCTTCTGTAACAGACCGACAAATTAAACCCAGAGAGAACGGGCTGCCACATATTCCACTTGTATCTTACTAATAAGCAGAACTGGTGTTATCCCTAACTGCAGCTGAACTACGATAAGTCCTGGATCAGCTGATAATCTTTGTTTACCCTGAGTGCTGTCTCTGGTTGCTGATGCACTTACATCGAGTGCAGATGCCTTTTATCACATCCATTCCCTCCCACTATCAGCCATTATGATTGAAAATGCACTTTGTGTACTTAGATGCTGCTGCAGATGCACGACAGTGTCAGTTTTCAGAAGACAGCTCAAAAACTTTTCATTACTTCTGTAAAAAAATCAGACGTGTATTTCTGGAGGGCCTGGCTGACGTCCACCCTTTACATCAGCACAGGCAGGATGGGAGCTGAACCCATCAGGTCTCTGTGGATCCAGTTCAGACAGGCGTGGTGCCCATCACTCAGAAGAACCTCTGCAGGAGCCACACCAGCCGTTTCCTCTCCACACTGAGCTCCACTCAGCAGATGAGGATCGATCTTTGAGTGTTTAATTTCAGTGATTGAAATACTGGATTTGTATGACGAAGAACCGTTCCACGATAATGTGCATGTGTTTTGGATTTATTCCCACTCTGCTGCTGGGGATCATATGAGACAGATGTTGGTTAATCTCTGCTCATTCCCATCAGTGTGTGTCCTCGTTCCTTCAGTTTCCTGCAGCGGTCGGCGTCGCTCCACAGTTTCCCCATTTACTGTTGTTTCCAGCCACAGACCATCTGGAGCAGCAGCGTGAGGCTTCAGCTATTCACAGTGCTGCTGTGGGGTAAACATTGCCCTCTTTGTCGCCATGCGAACAAAGGCGGCGGTGACGTAATATCAGGAGGAGGAGGAGCTACGGGCAAAGGGCTCCGCTGGCTCCCCCGCCTTCAGCTGCCGGTTGCTTTTCCTCACCACACACACACATCACCATTATAAAGGGCTTTGTTTACGGCTGGACGACCAACACGGCGGCTTCTGGAGCCTACTCAGAAATGTAGCATCCACTTAGCAGCCCCAGCAGAACGTATGGGTGTGTGTTGAAGTTTGAGCTGTTTGTTGTGACTCTTAAGAGGATAGAGGAGCGACCTTTGACTCACTTCTGAGAAATAACAGAGTCTGATTTATTACGTCACTTTATATGTAAACAAACGGACAAGATTAGACTTCTCCTTTATCTGAACAGATGACAGCCTGGGCTCAGAAGACTGACGTCCAGAGAACATCCCAAAATCATCACTATATCAAGCTCACAAATATTATTCCAAACTTCTTGCGTTTAGATTTCGCAGCAGCTAAACCTCTCTCATAACATGTTTTAAGTTGACGCAGGTAAACAGCATTTGTGCTTTGGGCTTAAACATCAGCTGTAATTATGACGTGTCCCTGCTGACTCTGACGCTTCAGGGACACACCTGGTGAATGAATCTTTGCTGTATTTACTCTGAAGAGTCTGAATACTCAACCCATATTTAAATGGGTTGTTTCTTGAATAACGTGAAGCCAGCGAAGGGTGTGACCATTATTGGATGTGTTTGTGTCATTAGGGAGAAATGTTCTGTAGTTCAGCTTCTTCAGACCTCCTGGACTCTTCGATAGTCACAGTCAGAGCAAAAAGACATTAACGTTAACTTTGATTTTATATGTAATCAATAAATAATAACCACAAGGCCCACGTGTGTGAGCAGTGTGTGTCTGTAAAATGTCATGATATTGTTCCTTGGAGTTGTGTGTCCTCAGTGTAAAAAGGTAAAACAAAAACAGCTGACTGTCAGCAGAAGAGTCCATAATCAGTACATGAGGGTTAAAGCAACATGTATTCATAATTCTGCTGGAAAAGCTTCGTCAGTCTCTGCCTCCATTCTCACTCATTCCCCCCGTGGCGTCTTCCTTCCAGGCACAGGAAGTGGCTCGCTCTCCCACGCCATCCTGCGGACCATTGCCCCCACGGGTCACCTGCACACGGTGGAGTTCCACCAGCAGCGGGCGGAGAAGGTGGCCGAGGAGTTCCAGGAGCATCGCGTGGACCATCTGGTCACCGTCAGGAACCAGGACGTGTGCAAGGACGGGTTCGGCGTGACCGGGGTGGCGGACGCCGTCTTCCTGGACATCCCCAGCCCCTGGGAGGCGGTGAAGCACGCCAAGGCTGCCATGAAGAGACGAGGTAAGACAAAATGGCGTGAAAACAAAACTTTTAAATGAATGTATGGGTGTGTGCGGAGCGTGGTGTCCGGCTCATATCTGGTTCTGTTTGGTCGTAATAGTCGTCCACAGAGGTTTTTATATCCCGTCAGCTCAGTTTGGTGATGAGCTCATGGCAACAGTTGAGTCGTGAGAAGGTGAAGTAGCGTGAGACGGTCTTGTCTTTTGAGAGGCAGATTAAATCGTATTTTGGAAACAGTTCAAAGCGATTAAAAAAAAAAAAAAAGACTGCACAGATTCTTTTACGAGCTGCTGAGAAATGAAAGCGCAACTGTGTTAAAGACAGGATCACCTGGGGGGGGTGCACATTAAATTTAGGTTCGTTTGAGGTTAAAGCCAAAAGGTGACATTTTCCAGCAAAGTTCCAGTTTCAGGCTGAACAACGTGATTTTTTTAAATACGGAGAAGTGGGGCCACCTGATCGTGACTTTCCTGTGACTCCTCCTGACACAGCAGGAGCATGACTGTGACCGAGCACGTTTTAAAATAACAGCCTGCCCCTCCATGATGAACCATCGATCCTGATCCAGTGTGTTAGCTTCAGGTCTCTGAGGAACAAAATAAAGTCAGCAGGTGAGGTGTCTGGGCAGGTCCAGACCTGCTCAGGGTTTGGAGGGTAAACAGTTCATGTTTGAGGTGGCACTCGTAGCAACAGACCTTTTTGAACTCTTTTTTTTTTTTTGTTTGTTTTTGCTTTTCTTTTTGAAAACACCAAAAAGCTTTGCAGCCGGTCAGACTGGTTTGTTTTCACATTCAACACGATTAAAATGTGTAAAAACCTGGCAGCATTATGAATGTTGGGAAATAGGTAGCTCAGATGCCATCAAGTGAACAGCAGATATAAGTCTAAGTCTTGATGTGGATCTGTTGCATCCTGATACACGATCTGCAAAGTCAACCTCTGTGTCTGATCCAGAATAACTGATCTGACTCTTCAGTCAGCATCATAATTTGGATGAAATAAGCAGTCACAACACAAACATCAGACTCCTTCGACTCAGATCGATTTATCTGAAGAACCAGCAGCCTCGGTCTCAGAACTGCTCCTGCTCGTGTACAGGAGCGGCAGTTTATGAGTCCAAAGGCTAATAAGTCTGACGCTCATAAACGCAGCATGAATTGAAAAACCAAACCCCAACAAAGCGAGGAATTCAGGAGACGATGCTCTCTCCCTCCTCTGTCACTCCCTTTTATGGTGCCACTGCTACATATTCCTTTCACAGCGTGCACACACAGATACAGATAAATGGAGTAGAGCCATTAGCCTTTGCAGAAGCAGCCCTATGACCATACAGGGTTATGCCTCAGGGAGGAAGCTGGTGGATGTGGCTCCTGCTGCTCAGGCTGGATGTTTTCTCAGGGCAGTCTGAGCCAAACAGAGCTAAACCACAAAGTTCCTCTGAGCGCAGATCATTCACATCGTTCAGATCAAGTTTTCCTGTTTCCAAACTGTGTGCAGGAAGACAAGTGAAGCACAGTGAATTTGCATTCAGGTTGAATCTCATTCCCAGAGTCATAACTCAGTCAAATCTGCAGAGACAGGGATGCATATTTTTACAGTTGGACTTTTACTTTCCAGGGAAACCAAACCTTTACCAACTTTCTGATAGTTTCCTGTATATTATTGGATGAACTGTAAACGGGAGCTGCTAAACGTTAATTCAGCTCAATTTTAATGGTGCTAATGTTCCAAAAATGATTAATTATGAATACATTGATTATTTCCAGAATTATTGGAACGCAGTTTGAAGTTAGTTTGATCACCATAAACGTTTTCACACGGAGTGAAAAGTGTAAAGCTGGAGTTTATTGGTATTCACAGAAATCAGAGTAATCAAACCAAAATAAAATTAGATTTTTCTCCACCCACTAATGAATTCATTGGTCCGTTAAAGTTAGTGCAGAAGACGGAGAGTAAAACGAGGCGGTGAAATATTTCTCTGCTTTTCCTCCAAGCTGTAATTCTGCCAATGTTTTGGCCTCCAGCCTGCCAACCCCCCCTTCAAACACTCCACAGTCTTGTTATGCAAGTTTTGAACAAACACACAAGAACCACACAAGGACTTCCAAAATGGGGAGTCCTCCTGCAGTTTAAAGGTCTCAGCTGCAGGCAGGTGCTGATAGATGAGCCTCATATCGAGACGCTCTCTACAATCATCAGCCCGAACGCACACACACACACACACACACACACACACACACACACACACACACACACTGTGTTACCTGGTTACCTGGAGACAGTTGCAGTGTGTTAGTGGTTGTCAGGAGGGAGAACATTAGTCCTGTTAGCTGAAGGAGCGGCAGCTATTGGAAACATCCCTGTGTGTGTTTATCAGACTCTTTCCGCTGAGTGACCCCACACAGACTCCTATCAGTTCGACGTTAACACAACTCATCCATAAAACAACAAAACACACAATGTGAATATTATTAGGACGTTTTACACTTTGACTCGTCAAGGGAAAATGATTCTACTGACCAAACTGTTCAGGGGTCAGAGGTCACATACGTGGACTCAGGAGAGGATTTTTAATGTGCAGTAAATAACGCTTCTGTTTATGATGTTTGTTTTTTCCCTCATCAACTCGAACATTTCATCCATCTTCTCTTTAAAAGCCAGTTAGTCTTCATTCAGTCCTAAATCTCGGCCGTCCTGCTCCCAGGCTCGCTCTTCGCTCGCCGTTCTCTCGCTGCGGGGTTTCCTGTGGAGACGAGGGGATCAGTGTTTATCAGAGCGCCGGCTCATCGCATGCTGATCCTCGGACTTCAGCCTGCAGGCCGGCAGGTCGGAGAAGAAAAAACAAATTATTAATAGAAGTTGTAGTAAGAAGGGTTTCCCTTCAGTGAGACTGAAGTTAAGAAATCTGGTTTGGATTGTTTATCTTTGTCTCTGACTGTTTTTATTATTTGACATCAGATTACTGAGCGACTCGTCTGTCCAGTTTGTTTATACAATACAGCTACAAAAATACACAGAACAGGAAAATGAACAGTCTTCCAGGAAGATCTATAAAAAAAAAAAAAAAGTAATAAAATGATGGTGATAAATAAAAGAATTAGATAAACACACTTAAACAAACCAAAGACGTGTTGGGGAAACAAACATTGTTCCTTTTCTGAAACCTGGACGGAGAAAATGAATCTGTCGATAAGCAGCAGCTTTTATGATGGATGTGCCACTTCTCTTATGTATCATGCTTGAACTCCTTCAGGCCACAGCGGTCTGTAAGATTCTTTTCTTTCCTCTGACAGCTGTCTGGAAATTTTCCAGAAATCTTACATAACAAAATATTACCTTACAGAAACTGGCCCGATTCAGTTTGTTGGATGTTGGATGTTTACCTTTTTCTCTTCTTAATTGGAGATACCTGCATAGAAATATGACCCAACCTGGAAAACAGCAGCCGCCCTGAACCAGTTCAGCAGGCAGTTAGATGGAAAACCCCTTTGAGCATTTGAGTTCAATCAAATGTTGCCTCGGTTCATATTTCATCACGCCAACTTGACACAATGAGCTCTAAACCTAATTTAATTCCTCTCTGCTTGGAAATGTTTTGATAATCTTTGATTTTACATTTCTGTGTAGTTTGGACGGATCAGAAGGGGACATTTTTATTTTTCACTTGTTCTCGTGACTTCCGCTCTCACTTTGTCCTTTTTGATGGTAATCATCATTTGGCGCTGCTGTCTCTTCCGTCTCCAGGGGGTCGGGTGTGTTCCTTCTCCCCGTGTATCGAGCAGGTCCAGAGGACGTGTGAGACTCTGGCCGAGGAGGGTTTCCAGGAGATCAGCACCATGGAGGTCCTGCTGCGAGTCCACGACGTCCGAACCGTGTCTCTGCCGCTGCCTGACTTTGGCCCCGACCCGTCAGAGCCAGACACAGAACGGGAGGCGCCCACAACGTCTGGACCGACCCACGCCGCCGTCACGCTGAAGACCACCACGCCCCCCAGAGAAATCCCAGGTCACACTGGTTATCTCACCTTCGCCACCAAACCCAGAACCTAAACGTAGTTCCTAATCCACGTCGGTGCCTCGCTCCGGTCTCTTTCACACATTTAAGACTCTGATAATCCGGAGGGGGTACCAGGATCCTCCAGGTCCCGGTTGGCACCGCAGAGACGAGAGGATTTATAGTTCTGTTATATAATTTCGGGCTCCTGTGCCTCGGCAGCGGTTTCTTGCTTGCATCAAGCGATTGTGAAACTCCACTTGGTAGCGTTTTTGTTTGAGAGGAATTTTTTAATTACTGATTTCACTTTTAGGAGGAAGTCTCTTTTGGTCTCTTTTATGGATTTTTGTATTCAAGATAATACAATAAATGTGTGGAGGAAAAAAAAACACGCTTCCTTGCTCCTGTTGTACGACATCAACATGAAAGGTCGAAGGTTTAACCCACCAACGCACCGCTGTGCCCCCAATCACAAAAACACCTTCACTCATTTACAGAGAACATCCAGAAAAGCTAGTTAGCTGCTTTAATTCAACCGTCTCCTTCCTGCTGCCTGACTTATATGACGTCTTGTTAACGAACAAGCGTCTCCCGTCACGCCCAAAAACACCCAACCTGACTGATTCTGTTGAGGTTTCCTTCTCCTCAGTCTGAGAGGAGGATCGTCTGCTGTATTAAATCTGGACTCCCATTATTCAACCGTGTTTGTCATTGTTTTGTGGCCTTAAATCTTCTTCTTTGTTTTTTTTTAAATAGTCTTCCAGCAGCTGATTGCTGCTGATATTAGTCAGATCCTCCTGTTTCCTTTAGAGGCCAGCGGTTTGTGTCCCGGACGGCACGGGCGGGTTAACGGTGTAATCCCGGGGCTTACTGGGGTTATAAAAAGCCCCGAGGTCGGACTGTGTGCTGAGGACATTGTTGCATGTGAGTGTGAATTCTTACCAACGGCCCACATTGGAAATAAAACACCTCAGATTTACCATCAATCAATTCTCATTTGAAAAATGTAAAACTAACGGGAGAGATGAATAGTTTCTGCTTCTCCTCCCCCGTCGCTTCAGTCGAACTGAGGAAACGGAAGTCTGAATTAGAGAAATGACTGTTTGGGTGTCTCGATTTTTCTGGCTTGTGTTGCCACATCAGAAAGGAGTGTGTTGGAGGAGGAAGTGTCGAGGATTCAGTTTGGAAGCGTTCAAGCAGAATGAGTGGAATCAGGACGAATACACAACACAACACAATGATGCAGCTTTTAATTTGTTGTTTTCGCTTCACTTCCTGATTTTTTTTGCTGTTGCTGTTTTCAGAGAAGTCAGAGCTACGAACCGACTGGTGAATATTGTGGAGAATTGAGTTGATGGTGGAGACCAAACATGAAGCAAAAAGAAGGCTTAACAGGACTTAACATATCTGAATTTAATGAGTTAACGCACCTTTTAAATTTCTAATCACAACTAATCACAAATATCTCCTTTAGACTCAATAAAGAATCACCTCCTTTACATCGCAGCTCCAAACTTTGCTTCTGTGCCTCTATTGTTTTGCACTATTTTATATAAATCATTTCTTATACTGGATCCACCCACAACAACAACTGATCAACTGGAACGTGATTTTTAACCCTTTCTCGTCCACGCTGGGCTCTCCGGTCAGTCATGTAAGGGCCGAGCTGAAGCTCAGTGAATGAACCAGCAGCTCCTGAGGGTCTAATCTGCCGGGAATAGAAGCTCTGAGCTGCTGGAAATCCTCCCCGCTTAATCAGCTTGCCTTCTGCCTTCTGAGCCGAGCGCTGATACCCGGCAAACATCCAGGCCTGAAACCAGAGCGAGGAGGACGTGCACGAGACGGGACGGCACGCGACGTGACCACGGCGAGAAGGGAGGGGGCGCGGGTGATGTCAGTGATGTCAGGCCTCTGTGGTTACAAAAAAAACACAAAACGACTTGGGAGCTTTTGTTCTCCAGATTGAAATAGTTGAGGTTTTGTTGGTGAATGGAGACGAGAAGAAGCAGCCGAAGTCGACTTGTCTCCAGTTAAAACTAGTTTTCCACTGAGTTAAAGACACGAGGCGGTTTGGAGGAAGAACATTCACCAAAATAGGAAACAAGAAGTTGTTTCCAGGATTAGTTTCTGTTTCTGGTATAACTGAGCTCAAACACAGAAACATTCTTCTGTTTATATGAATATTTTTCTTGATTAAAACTGCTCTCTTATGGAATGAGAAGAAAAAACATGAACGGAGACGTTTCTGTTTCTGAATCAACAGCAAACAAGAAGTTGTTTGTTTGGGGTTTTTTTTTTTTTTTAGCGCCTGAAGTGAAGGTTCAGGAAAACAAGTGGGTTAAATTTAAGGTGGATTTAAGGTGGAAAGGAGAATGAGAGGGAGTTGAGAAAAGTAGCGATGATGAGATTACAGGCTGAAAAGAGACTCTCAGGTTAAAGCTCCGAGGTAAATAAACCTCTTACAGGATTTCATCTCTCTGCTTCTGATGGTTTCAATGTTTGAAGAATAAATCGATAATCAGTGTCAAATTAAGTGGAAAGTAAACGATCACAAGTCCTGTTTCATTTGAAGAATAACGAAGCCAAACTGAAATCCAGCTATATAAAATAACTGCTCTATTGAATGTAGCAGTGCACCCATTATTATTATTATTAGTGTTATCAATAGTGTTAAGGTCGATTCTTCTCAGCTGCTTTGTTTTATCTCATTTGTGCGTTTGTTGTCATGTGTCAGCTTCCTCTCCTGCCAGTTGTGTTTGTATCTAACAGTTCAGACCCTCAGATAGGAAAATGGGTCGGATTTAATTTTTGATAATCTGTATCAGCTCCGGCAGAAACACAGTTGGACAAAGTTTGAAAATTGATTTGGTCAGAGGTCAGAGGTCAACAGCAGCAGGCCCTGAGCTGTCAGGACAAACGTTAGAAACATCCTGGTGAAGAGGAGCTGCAGGTGTCTTCGGCCGATAAACTCACAAAGACAACACAGAAACATGCGACAGGAGATAAAACAGGCTCTTAATCTGGTTTTTCCTGGAGCTGCGGCCGTACTGAAAAATGTCTGTGCCCCAGTTTTCTCTCTCAGGGACGAATGTTTCCATCCTGCAGAGCGTTAAAGGCCACAGGCCTCTTCTGTCATCTACACACAACATCAAATATTGATGATCATCTGTTCCAGTCCTCTGCTGAAATACAATCGATCAGTTTGGGGATGGAAAGCCGATGCCGGCGCGTCCCGCCGAGGAAACACAACGAGGAGAAGTCGGCCGGAATGAAATGTCTCATATTGTATGATATAACCTGTCCGATCTGTTTTTCCGTGTCGAGTCCAGATATTTGATATCTGACAGATGGGAATCAATCCGCCGCTGAAAATATTCTCCAGGAGACTGTTTGGATGAACGTGTTTTTATTTATTCGTACTACCTTAAAAAGGGCAAACAAACAGCCGTCCTGTTTGTTTGTCCTTTCTCAGGCTCTTACTGGGCCTCAGTGTGCCGCCACAGAGCGGCCTTTTCAGCCCCCCCCACCGTCGCTGTCCCACTTAGGGTGCGACCCCACACCTCAGCAACCAGAATGAATGGCCGCCGTCCAAACTGTCGGCAGGAATGTTGGCGAAGGGACGAGGGGCCAACGGAGGCTTTTAATGAGTCCGGTTCCCAGGATGAGATTAACTGCCCCTCAGGGTGGGGGGGGGGGGCAGAAATATCTAATTAATGAATCCCAGTTTTCATTGACAGCGTGATGGATTATTTGAAGCCTCCAAACATTCAACGTCTCCGTTTGTGGCGTGAATCAGGCGTCGAGTCGACTCAGTCGGCCGTTACAAAATGAAGCAAACTTCTCTAAACCACAGAGGAAGTCAAATAGAAGAAGAGGAACAGTCACGTGATAACTACCCAGAAGCCCCTGGGGCAGCCCAGCTTCAGAGACAGTAAGTGAAGATTTAGTTTTCAGTTTAATGAGGACGAAGAGCTGAAAAACGTCACAGAGGCTCCGGAAAGGAATCGAGGTGCAGACAGGAAGTGTGTGTGTGTGTGTGTGTGTGTGCGCTGTACTGTAAGTCTTTGTATCTCGCAGCTCGATGTGTGTTTTCGGGGTGATTCTCAGGCTCAGAGATAAATCTTTGTTCCATCGAGCTCTGACATCACGGCACCCGTCAGCTGAGTCTTTGTTACAGTTTGTGTTGCTCTGAAAATGGATCCTGTGTTCTACACAAACTGTGCAGAGCTGCAGGCGACACCAGGAGCGTTCACACACACACACACACACACACACACACACACACCTTCTCATGCACCAAAGCTCTCAGGCTAAATGTTTCCGTTCTCCTTTTGAAGGAGGAACTTTGCTGTAACTCGACTGTTTGGCAGAGAGCAGATTTTATTTTCTTCTTTTTCTCCGGAGAACTTTGAACTCACGGCTCAAAACGCACGTCTCAGTATTTAAATGTCGTAAGCTGATCAGTCATTTTATTCATCAATCAACAGAGCGGCATTCATCAAACGGCATCACGACAAATTCGTCTTCTTTTTCCTCCAAACCCCAAAAGATAAACATTTTGCTTTTTACAACCAGCGAATTGACTGTTGGTTCAGATTATGTTTAATAAGATATCTTCCCCTTCTCTCCCACTACTTTCTCCACTTTCTAACTTTTTTCTCTAACTAAACCACCAACAGCCTGAACATGTGAAGTCACCATTTTGTCTGATTAATATCAAGAACCAAAAGTTTGCTGATTAAATTGTTTGACCAGCAAACAAATCAAACAAGAAAGTAATTTTATTCAGAGTCAAATTATACAACTGAGATTATAATGATTCATATTTTAAGATCAATTATTTTTGCCAAGAGGAAATTCCTGATCCAGTTTCTTTAGTTAGTGCTATCAAATGACGAAATAGTCAAACAAAAAGTCAACAATGACACACTGAGAGTGAACGATGACTTTGTTTGGTGGCTGAGACAGAAAGAGTCCCGTGAAAAATAAAAACACGTTGCAGGTTTATTATCAGCTGTACGGCAGCCGTCAGTATCTAATCTGAAGATATGTTATCGTCTGTTTTACCTCTGCAGAGGTGACTGCCGAAGGTGATTAAACGACGAAACAGCAGCTCGTTTCCATTTTGATCGCTTCAGGTTTATCCAGGTTGATCAGCTTTCCCGTCTACGGTGGCCCCCGAGGGACAAAACGCAGACAAGAAAGTGACCTTCAGGAGCTTCCTGTGACCTGGTCAGGCGGTCTCGTGGTGGATACTTAAGTACACAGGGAGAATAATCTGGCGGGTCAGGTTCTGGACTGGTCTGCTGTGAAGATGGAAGGATCAGACTGTCAGCGGGCGACGCCACTGTTCAACTGTCCGTCCTCTGGCAGTTTAACTCGTCAGCAGCTCATCGAGAAACTTGTTTGACTCCGATTGGCTGCAGATGATATCACATGCTCGACGGGGAGCCGCTGACCTCCATGTTGGCTCAGTGCCGTCTTATCGCTCTCTGGAGGTTTGACTGTCGGCGCTCAACCTTGTGATAACAGCAGGATGACAACACGTTTGAAAGGGTGACACGCTCGTAAAGAATGAACTTTGCTTCTGCAGGAACAAAAGACATGCTTCAGGACGTTTTAAAAATATCTTATTTGAACACAGACACATAAATACAGACTCAAAGTTGTTAAAGCTGAGAATTTCCCGCCTTAAACTTCATTTATTTTTCTCTTTTGAGGTCAGATTACTAAAATAAACCTTAAATTAGCTGCTTAGAACTCCATCCGTCCATTTTCTGCTCCTGTTGGGAGGAGAAATAGAATCTGTCCATCTTGTTCATTCTGGCTCTCCTGCAGAGTCAGACTCAGTCTAATGTCTTTTTTTATGTGCTTATTATTATTACCATCTGAAGATGAGGTAAAAACCAAAAGAGGTGGCTGGAGTTGGATCCAGGCAGCCGCTGATTATCGTTCTGTTCGACAGGAAACCGCAGTATCATACCCCCAACAAAAAAACCACAATGTCTCTAATTCGATCCAGACTGGGAGAAACGAAGCCGGCGTTAATTTGTCCGGATTCCAGCAGCTCTGACTGACAGCTGACAGCCACCGACATGCAGGCCGACGTGGAAACGTCACATTACGTCACTTCAAATGAAACCCTTCCGTCTCAGACGTCTGACCGCTGAGCTCCTGACTGTTGGTTCGTTGTTTCTAACCCAGAAAATGAACCTCTGCTCTCACTCAGAACAAACGAGTTGTTTAAAGTCGATCTAAGATCTGAGAGACAGACTTTATTTGTCCTCCTGTGTCCGGCCTGCACCAAATTTACCCATCAGCCCCAGAGTGTGAAACCTGAGCCCACCAGTCAGACCAGTTTTATTTCAGCAGACTTGTTCCTGCTCCTGCTGACCGGAGAGTTTAGGTCTTTTGTTTGCATGCTGAATGTTCCCTCGATGTTTCGCCTGCAGTGGATCGATTTCTCTCCTGAAGGCGGGAACGTTATTAGAAATTTGGACTCTGCTGCAGGAAGTGTTCAGAAGTTTGCCCCATTTTTCAGCCGGACCATAAACTTTATGGTTTTATTGGTTTTTAAGATCAGCTGATACATTCTGTCCCACAATGATTAACCAGAAAGATAACATGCGTCAGAATTCTTTTTATTTGAATCTTTTATTGGATTCTGCGGCTCTGAACAGTCCAACCTGCGCTTTTATTCACTCATTCATCTTCTTGATCCGTTTCTGGGTCACCAATCCCAGCTCACCATCACAGAGACAGACAGACCAACAACCACTCAGACCTACGGACAGTTTAGAGTCAGGCCAGGAATCGAACCCAGGACCTTCTTGTTGTGGGGCAGCAGCACTTTCCCACTTTAAATGAACTCCATTCTGGATTAACCAAGGAGCACAGTACAAAAAGTCAACAGCTTCTCACTGTCGATAAACCCAAACACAGGCACGATGACGGACTGCCCCCTGCAGCTCAACACTACAGAAGCTGTAAGTGGCCTTTTATATGAGAACAAAACATTCGGACATTCAAAGGTCTGCTGGCTTTTCAGGTTTTAAGGCCTCTGCACATCACTGACTCGTTAGGTAACTCCCTCGCCGCCGCTGCTGCTTCTTCCTCGGATTGCAGAAGTAACAAGTAGGAGTGGAGGCGCACAATAATATCCGCGGGCCAAACGGAGGGCAGCCGCCGCAGAGGAGTGGGTAGCTCCTGCCGTTGCTGTGGCAACCGGCCAAATATGGCAGCATCCCCATCGGTGTCAGGTCACAATAAATCCGAATCAGACAGCGAACTTAAATACAACATAAAGTCTCCAATCAGATTAGACACCAAACTTTCCACATTCAATTTAAATATGAGTAACTAAACACAAAAGACAAAATGACTGTATGTTTTTCTTTTAATAATGGCACAGTGCACGCAGAGCGGAAAGTGAGTGCAGGTTTTACAGCTGAAACTCAGCTTCATTATATATTTATGACACCAAAAGAAAGCAGGACCTGAGCCCCAGCCAATAATTAACAAACTAGCTTTTTTATTGGTCTGTATAAGTTTGAGATGAATCCAGATAAACTCAGAAGTACAGAATAAGTTCAATCATTAAAAGGGCCTGCTCGTTGGAGTTTTGCTCCTTATGCTCATCTCCTCTCAGGGATCAGGAGGTCCTTCTTCTGTCCCGTCTCAGTTCGCCGACGGCTGTCCACAAATTCTGACTCATTGAGTTTCTCACAGAGAAGAATCATTTCCAGCTGTCGGAGCTGAGTGTCAACAAACCTCAGCAGAACTCCAGTCGGATTTTCCCGGTTCACTGAGGGATTCTGGGATGTTTCACTTCCCCCCAGATCGTCCTCTGAGGAAAACACGCTCTCATTGTTGAACTGCTTCCAAAATGTGAAGTCATCGGTTGAATTTCAAATATTTGCTCAAGTTCCATTAAAACAATGTTGACACAGAGTTGTCATACCGCTCTGAGTCCTGAAAATAAGTCAGGGCGTGTTCAACATGTTAGCTGGGCTCAAAATACTTATTTGGTCTGAAAACTACATGTATTCAGTTTACAAGGCGACAATAATCAATATTATCAATAATAATCCAAAAATATAATCAGCATCTTCTTTTCCTCGACTCATCAGTGAACAAATTAAAAGGATGGTGAAAGCTGAAGGCCGGAGAGTTCATCCTCAGGAGACCTTAAATGTATTGGAAAAACCCTCACAGAGGCCTGAAGGAGAAACTTCCCAGCAGTCTTTGCTGCAGTTTGCATGTTTGGTCTCCAGCCTCCCCCCGGTAATGATCACGGAGGTCCTGGTTGGTGGCTCAGACAGAGAAACTGTGACCTGAATCGGTGCTCGAAGTGACATCTTCCTTTGTTATTTAAAGGGGTCAAATGGAATCCAAGCTCTCTACTGTCCACGAGGTCGGGACAAACAAAACAACAACAGGAAGCTGACGCAGTAAACATCCACGTGTAGGTTATCTGAAGTGTCGTGATTTAGATGTAAACATGTTACACGTAAAGTCGAGTCTGGTTGTTTCACAAAACGTCTTTTTCCTTATCGCGGCCCAGCAGGACGGCTCATTTAGGAGGAAGGTCAAAGGTCAACGGCCAAAGGCCAGCTGTGTGCAGGTGAGACGGCTGGGACTCTTGCTGCAGAAGATGCAGCTCCCATGAGGCTTTGAGAGCTTTTCCAGATACAATCGGGACGCCAAAAACCGCACGACAACCTCGTGATGGAGCCGCAGGAAGTCTGAAATATTTCGACCCAAACTGCAACACGAGCGGCTGACCGCTGCACGGTCGCACAACAGCGTGTGTATTTAAAGACAACACACAGCAACACACGGGGTGAGGGGGGGGTTGTTACATAACGCTCCTCTGTTTCTGCACCGCCGCCCAGCTGACAGCAGCAGGGACATGACATAACATCCAACTACACACTGTCCGCTCACAAGAAGCCACAATAACAGCAGAGCTGCTCCTCCTCCTGGACATCTTGTGCTTCTCTGAGTTGTGCATTTATTGTGAGTCATCCGTTTATTGGTTGTATTTTCCCCTGAATGCTCCTCATGACACAACCCCCCGCCCCACACACACACACACACACACACACCCTCCATCCACATGTTTATCCTGTATTTCCTTCTCTTGATGCTTCCAGCTGTCTGACTCAGGACAGAAAAATGTTGCTTGAAGCTTCGGCCTTCGGTTCTGATCTTTTTCTTGTTTCCGTTCAACGGTTCGTTCCCGCCTTTCTGTGGCTAAAGACGCTGGCGAAGCCAAGGCTGTTTTTCTGGAAAAAGTTGGCTGCTGTTTTCTGCTTTGGCTCACTTAGCAGAGTTAAAATCATCTGTGGCTAAAGACAGTTAGCCCCGTCAGCTTCCACACTGAGCTGAGAAACACACTAAAGAATTTATTCAAAGATTTGAAGAGGCCTAAAGCAAAAGGCTGCTCAGCGACCTGAACACGATATCAGTCACATCTTTCCAGCTTTAAAGCAGCTCCATCTGCTGCTGTTTTAAGGCCGTAACTGAATTCTTCTTTTTTCTGTGACGTTTCCAGGATCAGACTGAACGGAGGCCTCTGATCATGTGAACCACTGAGTTAGAGCGCTCTTCATGAAGGTCGGAGTGAGCTGGGGTTTTGGTTTATGTCATTACACCACCCTTTCCTGCCCCCCACCTCCCCACCCCACCTACACAGCTGAGGATGTGGCGCCGCCTGGTGGCTGAATGACAAACTAGCTCCATAGACCTAAAGATGCTTTCCTGTCACTGCACACAACAATCAGCTGAACTTTGTCCACCAAACATCTCTTCCAGAAGCTTAAATCTGAAATATGTCTCCAGAATATGTCAAAGAAAACTGAACATATTTAGAATAAGAGGCAGTATTGAAATAAATAAATAAACAGAGCGTTCTTAGATTGTCCCATAAAACACTGACGGGATTGAAATGTAACATTATGTTATTTTGGTCAGTAGCATTATCTAGTCGTGACATTTGTCTTTGGTTGTGTTAGAGTCCACCCCCCCTCCAAAATAAGAGCCACTGCTCAAAATAAACCTGTTCATTATCTAATCAGCTGCAGCTGTGATGCAGGAAAATTACAAGTTTCCTCTCAGCGACACATAAAACCCTGAAAGTGACAATCAGCTCCGCCCAAAACAAACCAACAAACCAGCCTAAGATGTCAGCGTTGATGTTTTTCTTACTGTTCAACACAAATTTATATATTATATATTTCAGCAGGACTTTCCTGACAGAAGGCGTGTGGGATTATTCCACCTGATCTGCACGGAGGAGTCAGTATAAGAACTGAAAGGGAGTTAAAGTTTTACATGTTCAGACTCAGTTAATGTCGTCAGAGGAAAAGAGAAAAATGAATTTATTTTGCATTTCACTAACTCTGAGTTGCTTTAATGAAAGAAAACAGCCAAAAACTCACCAGACTGGAGGGAAACTCAGCGATTGAGAGCAGACGTGAGCTTCAGCTGGCAGCGACTCGGCCTCGGCCGGTCACAGTGTGAAAGGTCATGTGATCCCACACATGGAGAACGGAAAACATGACCGCGGTCCAGTTTCCCCCCCGACGTCATCGTCAGCAGGAAAACCCCCAGAAGTCCCCGAGTTGTGTCCCATCATCATCCAGGAGAGATGGATTATTTTCAGAGAGCCAGAAACTCGAAGGGCCTGTCGTCGAAGGTCGTCCTACAGATTTTTATGGTGAGCGTCAGTCTAATCAGCCTGCATTCTAAAACTGTGGTAGACAAAGAAATGAAAATGTCGACGTCAGTTTAAACTATAACCATCATTTCTGTTAAACGTTATATTGAAGAGATCAAGTTAACGTGGAGCACATATTCCATCTGAATCTCAGCAGATGCTGGTGTCCTTTATCAGAAGTCAGTCGGAGACACTAAAATCTTCTCCCGCTCTGAGTGTCAGCTGAAATTTTAATGTACATCTGCAGCAGGGAAAGTTTGTGGTGCATGAAATGTCTTTTATCAGACATCCCACGGCGGCACTGTGCGTTTTAAAATAACCCAGAGCTGGCGTTCTTAAAGTTTTCCCAGTTTATGATCACTTTTAGAGAAACTTGTCAGGTCTTCAACTTTCCTCCGGAGAGACTCAGGTATGAAAAAAATAAAAAATAAAAAGCATTAACATAACACTGATCAAGACACACTGTCTTTATTTTGCAGCGGGAATACAAATTCAAACCACAACCATCCATGAGCATTCACACACAGCTTTTGATTTTTTCTGTTTTTTTTCCAAGTCTCAGAGTGCTCTTTGTACAAGCGTGTCCCGGAGGAGAAACAACAAAAACACATCACAATCGATGCAGCTAAAGGCGACTTAAGAAAAAATGTATTTGAAAAAAAAATAAAAAATAAAAATATATATAAATTCAACTGTTACAGAACAGATTCCTGTCAGTAGCAGAAAGGCAAAGCAGTTATTAGAATTTGTGACGGAGGAACATAAAAAAGTGCGCTTAAATAAAAAGTTTTTGCGACAGCTCAGTAAGGAAGATCTTTTTCTCTCCTCTGCTGTCAGGTCTGACTGACCTTTGCCCTCTGCCCTCTGCCCTCTGCCCTGTGCCATGACAGCTTCAGATAGACAGAAATCAGCCCGGGCCTCGCTGTCAGCTGGGCGACTGTAAACAACAACAAGGTTTAACTGGAAATAAAGATTCTGGATTGGACTCGGCCTCCATCGTCTCCAACACGTCCTGGAGATTTAATGTTGTCCGCTTTCTGAAATGAACTTTGGTTCAATGAAATACAAAGACACACATTCCTCAGTGACTACATTCAGCCAAAGGTGGGAAAGTCAAACCTTTAAGTTACTGAACCCATTAATGCATCGTTGAGTTCAACAAACCAACCCATCCCGCTCTGATATTCATCATTTCACGTTAAAGTTGGAACAATGTCACTGCAAACACTAAAGAATGAAGTTAATACTGATTTCCGTTCCCGTCCTCGTTCCCTCCGACCACACGGTGGGATTCAACAAATCGAAATCCTCTCTCAGTTTTAACGACTTATTTTTGAAAAACACGGTCATGCCACATCGTTTCTACAAAATATACCAACATCCACTTCCTGTAAAAACTGGTCAGCAACATTTCCACCAAGATTTTAGACCCACAAAAAAAAAAAAAAAAGTCAGCTCCTCAGATGTGAATATTTTCTGGTTTTCTTAAAGTCAAGAGATTTTTTTTTTTAAGACATTTAAAGCAAACATCGTGAGCTTTGAAAAATGACTGTGGACCAAACTTCTAATCGATTTCTGGTCAATCAGCGATACTCAATAATTGTTCGCTGCATCACAGATCTGTTAATTCCCATGAATTCAGAAGTGAACCCTGTTTGTGTTGCTTAAATCCGTACAGAGAGTTTCAGGGGAGCACAGCACCACCAGGGAACAGCGCTTTAAGTATTTCTGGCTCCATCTCGCTGGCATAAGTTCTAATAAAAAGCTCGACTTCAGCGAAACCGGGCTTTACCTCATCGCCTTCCTCCCTTTTAAGTCTCTACTTATCAACCGCAGAGTATAAATCTGCCCACTCATGGAGGCGCCACGAATACTGAAAAAACTATAAGGTCAGAAGCTTCGAGACAGAAAAAGATCTGAGCAGCATTCCTTTATACAGTGTAAAACTCCATTAATTATTCAAATGGGCATTGAAAAAGGAAGCGAACTGTGAGGGCTAAATGTACATTTTCCATATCTACCTATTTATATTTTATTTACTGCATACAAAAGGAGCGATGTGAACGGTTTGGTCTGACTGCAGAAAGCAGCTGTGGAGCTGTGTCTGATGAACGCTCCACGCCCGGAAGGCCGAGCTGTGTTTTCAGAAGACAAAGAGCTGAAGTTTTCTCGCTTTAATCACATCGGAGTAACTTGCTGACCCAGATACTGTGGTGACATTTAACCCTTTAACAACCAGATAAGGTTCCTCTTTCTTTGCTTCTTCTGCTGGTTGGTCCACTAAGTAGCTTCTCTGAACATTTCTAAGAAGTCACACGATTTCAGTCCTGCATTACCAGATTTTAAGGCCTTTCAGCAGGATTCTTCTGATGAATCCCTCTTTGAGCTCTGTTTGTGAACGTTGAGTTTACTGCCAGTGTTTTTGGCTGAAAAACCTCTGAAAGCAAATCTGATCCTGAACCAGAAGACCTTGAAAATATTGATCACATTAATAGATCATGTGATACAACCTGCACCTCCAAAACCGAAACGACTGAACGACAGATTCTATCAGCTGCTGGTTTCAGAGTCAAACTCTCTGCAGGGAGCCATGTTTGTCGGGATTCAGCAGGAAGTTGGTGTTAAATTAATCAGCTGTTGGTTGATTTTCGGTTTCTGGCGCTCTGACTGCTTTCAGCTCGTGAAAACACAACGTGACTCGTGTTATCGCCTGCTGCAGAGAGCGCTGCCAAATCATTGATCACCATATTTATCAGGGGGCGATAGACACTGATTTCAAAAAGCCTTTTCTGATAAGTAGTGCAAATTTCTTGTGGTGGGATTGGTCAAGGTGCTCTCCGTAAACACATTCAGTGCTTCCTTTTCCTCTTTCTTGTGCATTGATTCGTATCAAAAGCTCTTTTTTTCAGATGCCACACGACAAGGCTGCTTTACACCAACCGGCTCGAAGTGAAGGGTGAAAATAAAGGCACAGAGATTTGGACTTCTCTTCCAGTCCTTTCCCTCCCACTGTCTCCATCAGTGGCGGCGGCAGCTAGGAGAAGTTTCTAGAAGGATCTGTCAGCTGCGATCACCGTCAACGCTGCTGGCCCAGCGAGCTTCGGCCTTGATGTGCCAATCCAGCAGATAACATCGCCTTGACTTCTCCTTCGTCTCCTCCTCCCCGGGGACGTCTCTCAGTCCTCCATCAGTGGAGAGGATAAAAAAAACAACAAACTCTCGTTTGTCTCCGAATTCAAACCTGATCCATTTTTAGTGTCGAGCCATCGTACGAAGTCACAACAAACATATCACAGAGGAACAACTACACAGGCGGATGGAGAGGTACTTAAATCTCCTGGAACATCCAGCTCACTGCTGACAGGCAGATTTCAGTTTCTAACTTTATCGAGGCGTCTGCAGAGACTCCTCTTCGTCTCCTGACTGTTTGCCTGGACAGCTGTGCCCGGCAGGATTTTGGGGAGTTAGTTGGCTGTGGTCCGGAACATTGGAGCTACCAGAGACGTGGACCAGGACCGGAGGAGGACTTCACATCAATAATTCAAACTCCCTGTGTGTTTAAACGCAGACCGCCTGGCTCCGGTACCAGCTGATGTGTGCTCCTGTTGCTGCTTCTTAAAATAATCTCTCCCCGTTAAGAGCAGATTAGGTTAATTCTCCATCTAACATTTGTTCACACCATCTGCTTCGACAAACACAATCTACTCAAATATGATTTTAGCACAAACGGCAGTGGGAACAGGTATCACGCTCTGGGCGGAGTCCTGCGCTCAGACTGTCTGTATTTTAAACATGCATCAGGCGTCTCCGTTAGCAACGAATCAGGCCGGAGGGGGACGCCACCGTGAAACAAACGAATCATCACACTCCACTAATCTACCGACACCGAGTTCAGTCTGGAGGGTCAGCTGACAGGCGTTGTTTCGTGCTTTGGCAGCAGGCTTCTACAAGCACACACATCAAACACGACTGTGACGACAACTCACACACACGCGCGCACACACACACCCACCGATGTATATCAGAGATTTTTTAAAAGGAAATCTTCAAAAAGCACAGAAAAAAAATAGTTTCTGAAAGTGTGTTTCACAAAAGGAGTTCGGTGTTGTTGACCTCTCAGCAGGGTCGGCCTCGACTACCACGAAGAGATGAACGAAAAGCGCTGCTGCAGTGCATTCTGGGGATTTGAGTCAATATTTACAGCCCGTTGAATGATAACGCACCAGTTTTTTTTTTTTCTCTCCATTATTTACACACATTATCAGATCCTTTCCTTCAGTACTCCCACTCGTCCGTCTTCATGTCCAGGTAGTTGAGAATGTTCTGGGCGAACTTCACCGCCTGCTTCCGCGCCACCTTGGTCGTTTCGTCGCCCTGCGGGTCCACGGCATCCAGCGCCAGCAGCTGCTTGGTCAGCAGCTCCTCCAGGATCATGTAGCTCTTGTCGACCCGCTTGCCGTCGAAGCCCAGCACCTGGGCCTGGAGGTCTGAGAGGCTCCCGAGGACCAGCCACACGGCCCGGTGCGACGGGTGCTCGTTGGGGCCGGGCTGGCGGCGGGCGAGGGCCTCACGGAGGTCCAGGAAGGTGATGATGGCTTGGACCTCCACCACGGCGCGGCGGCGGGCCTCTCGGATGCACGGGTTCTTGGCCGTGTCCACCTGGTCCAGGTGCGTGAGGAGGCTCTGCAGCTCGGCTTTGGGCCTGAAGCCGAGGTCGCCCACGGCGCAGTGTCGCAGGACGCCCTCTCTCAGGTGGGAGACGTGAGCTCGTACAGCCTCGATTTCACGAATGGAGTTGTTCTGCGCCAAGTCATACCTGAAGAAAACAGGAAGTTAAGTCTTAAACTACAAAATAAAAAGCAACCAAATAAGAATGCTCTAGAAAAGCTTAAAATGCAAAGTTAGAATCTGGTAATATTTCTTTTCATCTTATATTTATATTATAAATACATGATCTGCATCATCAGTGAGATAATATTAGCTGACACTGAAACCCTGCCATCAACTTAAGAGAAGTTCTTTTTATTTTTTTTACAGCCGTGCTTTTAATTTGCTTTGAAATGACGTCAAAAGGTCACCTGAGGTGTCTCAGTGATCTATTTAAATCCTCACCTCTACTGTGCAGCTCTGGTTCTGGTACTGGATGATAAAGATGATCAAAATGGATATTTTATGATATTAGCTCACACTTAGTCTGATGCAGTATAACACACCTCCTTGAAATAAAAATATTCGCTCTTCTACAAAGCATCACTAACTGTACCTGAATGTTGAAGCATAAAGAAGTTTATAAATGCTAAATATCTGATCTAATCAGCAGGAAGTCCCAACACAACCATCCTGATGTCTGCCTGAGCTGCACTTTGGTGCTTTCAGCGTCAGGCGGGAAGATGTCTGCCTGAGGTGGAGAGGGGGCGGCAAAGCAGCTCCGCCACACCTCCAGAGAATCGTTACTGAGACCAGACGACAAGTGGACCTCCAAAATGAAAGCACAAGTCCAATAAAGCCACGATAGATGTGATATAATTAAAGAATAACTGGAGCATCTTCATCTGTTTTATATCCAAATCCACTTTGAGAAGGAGTTTTTTATCCTGGCTGGTCGGACGGTTGCGCACACACAAATATTAAAATGCCTTCAGTGAGGTTTGTTTATTTTAGTGCACACTTCAACACAAACTGCTCTTTTCCTGTGATAGAAAACCAGAAAGAGACTGCTGATTTACATAATGGAGCAGGCGGTAGGCGTATTGGTCCTGAAGAAGTGCTATCAGTGATTCTCTGGTGATGTGAGTCTAATCCACTCCTAACAGCACACAATGACTCCCAATAAAACCTCACAACACACCCACAACACACCCAGTCCTTACACTTTGTTATCTACACTGACAGTTCATGCTTCCAAAAATCAATCAGCCAATTCTGATCAAACTTAATGTGAATGTTTACCGTTTCAATCTTCTGCGGTCGTGATGTGATTGTTTTTATGGAGTAAAAATAGTCTGCAGATTAACCAAATGTGATAATAATCCGTAGTTGCAGCCCTAATCTGCATTGCATCATCCTGAAAGCCTACCTGCGCGTGTCGTCTCCCTCCCCCTCCAGGTCCAGGTGTTTCAGCAGCCCGTTTATCTCCTCCACAACCTGTTTCCTGTAATTTCTGATCGCTGCGTTCCCGGAAACATCGAGCGCGTCCAGCTCCACCTGCATCTCCGTCAGGATGCGTGACAGGTGGGCACAGCTGTCTCTCCCGCTCAGGCCCATCAGCAGGGCCACCAGCTGACTGCGGGCCACGCTCACCTTCACCATCACCTGGTTGATGCGGTGCACGGCCTCGTGGGTGTCCCCGGACAGCGGCAGGGAGAGGGTCTGCTGCTGCGTGCGCCCCTCCAGCACGTCCTGTACGGCGCACAGGCGTGTCAGCGCCCGGTAGCGTGCCTTGCGCAGCGGCACCCTGCCCTCGGTCTTGACCTGGGTGAGCCTCAGCACCAGCTCCTGCAGGGCGTCCACCAGCTCGTCGTTTATTTCAGCCACGCCGCCGGCGCGTTGCGGCGCCACCACGCGTTCGTCCACCAGCTGCCGCGCCTCATTGCTCAGCTCCTCGATGGCCAGACGGGACGGGTGGGTGGCGTTCTCCTCCAGGTACCGCAGGAGGCCCTCCACCTCCTGCGCCGCCCTCTTTCGCGCCCCCTGCAGCTCCGGTTTGCCCTCCGTGTCCACCTTGTCCACCTCCAGCAGCAGCCGGGTCAGCTCCCGCTCCAAACGCTTGTAGTCCCGGTCGTTCTGCAGGCCGCTGAAGGTGCAGACCTGAGGGCCCAGAGACGCCACCTCCTTCTGGACCTCGTACAGCCGCATCATGGCGGGGTGCTGCGCATTGTACGGCTGCTGCTGCTCCATCGGGTGGTGCTGCTGCTGCTGCGAGCCGCCATGGTCCATCCTTTTCCCGCCATCAAAGGGCTTTCCAAACAGGCTGGGGGAAAAAAAGGCAGGACAATAAGAATCAAAGACCGGGCAGAGCTCCTGTCTCTGGTTGAATTGGACCTTCAGCTAATGTCTGGATTCCTGCCAGAGCAGCTGAACAAATCTCTGCAACCTCAGCCTTTTAAATCTCCACCAAGACAAGAAGAATTTACAGCGACACGGCGAATAACGGGGCAGTGACATTTTTAAACCAACATGCTTTTGCAGATCTTTCCACATATCAGCGGTGGCTAAAGTGCAACGATGGATGTAACCCAAGTATCTGTTTGGCTGCAGAAAGAAATCTGCTGTAAGTGTGCAGGGAATTCTGTCATCCTGAAATCCAGCCTGAGGGCTGGAGAGTTGTTACACATGGAAATAATCCACCTTACATGTGAGCAGTCCACCAACGTTACCACATGTGGTGACGGAGCAAAAGCGTTTTATCTGTCTGAAAACCAACCATGCATTGGGAATTATTCCTCCCTTTTTTTTTTTCTTTAAACAGCAACTGGTCTTCTGGTTCAGCCCAGTCCAACTCCACCTTCACTGTGAAGTTAGCGCTGAAATACGGAGCTGAAGTAACGCTTCCATGACGAGAAACAGAGGAAGACTTTATAAAAAGGGACGTTTTCCCGTAGACTTCAATATAATCTGACATTTTGATTTATTCCATTGTCCCCTTTCAGTCTAATATAAATAGAATCAGGACATGGATGAGAATATTTTAATATTCATTGTTAAAGGTGCAGAAGACACAAAGCCCAACCTGTTCTTTTTTTCACGACTCTGCATCCCATAATTCAAAGCCAGACTGATGTCTTCAGCCGGAGCAGCATTTAGTGTGAATAATCAGAAGGATCAGAAATCCACAGCAGACTCAGGCGTCTTTCTTCCACCGACTCACCTTCAGATCGATCAAACGAGGATTCAGCGACGCACACGGCCACAACAAATGCCCACACGATCATTTCACCAGATCCTCTGCTTACAAACAATACGACAAATTCAACAGCATTAACCTACATTTGGGCTCGGCGAGGTGAACACCCACATGACAACCGTTGTGCGCTTCTCCCGGGCCTGTTGGCTGACATGATGCCGATGGCTCCACTAATCCTGGTTGAAAAGACATAAAGAGCGCGCAGAGGAAAATGAAGGTGGCTGACCAGCACCCCAAAAAACGTGGAAGAACTCGGTCATGCAGGAGGATTAGGCGTCATGGGGGGGCTGGGTCACAGGTGAAATGTGCCAACTGATTCTGTTGTTCTTAATCAGATTAATGAGTTCTTAAATAAGCTCCCATCGGAAAAAATCTTTTGCATTCTTGGTCAGACAGAAGGAGTCTTGTGGTTTTTCAGATTTTTGACATTTCAGAGTCCAAACAATCGACTGATTCATGAAGAAAATAGCCATCAGGTTAACGAAGCGAGGAAATAATAAGCAGCACTTCCTGTCGTGGTGTTCAGTCTGAAGGTTCATGATGTTAATTAAACTGCAGCTTTTAAAGAGGAGGAGGGCACTTTGTCTTTTGTGTGTCCTCGCAGTCGGAAGCTTTTCTTCTAAGTCATTTTGTGTCTTTCTGTCGTGGTACTTTGTCTCCTTGTAGCCATTTGAAGTCTTTTTATGTTCGTTCTGTGTCTCTTTGGAGTCATTTTAGACTTTTTTTGTTGTCACATTGTGTCTCTTTCCAGTTGTTGTGCATCTGTACAGATTGTCGGTCTCTGTAATCCCCTTTCGATTGGCTGTGGTCATTTTGTAGTTTGTTTTTGCACCTTCATAATCACATCACTCACTCTTTGTAGCACTTGAGTGTGTCTTTGTGTTGTCATTTTGTCTTTGTCTAGTCAACTGCATCTGTTTTATATCTTATGTTTTCCCTTTCTTTGTAGCTGATGGCATCTCTTCCTGCCCGCTTTGCATCTTGTTAAAATCACATTTTGTCTCTTTCTACTCATTTTGTGGAGCATCTTTGTGTCTCTATTGTTGTCTACATCTCAGTGGGGCTGCTGTGGTTTGAGAAACCCGCATCTGAACCTCGATTTATTGGCCTCTCGGTGGAGATGTGGAGAGTCGGGCCGCCTCCTGTCACAGGAGATCCACACTGACTCAGAACAGAGCAACACGCCGAGTAAAAATATTCCCTGCAGCCATCAAAGAAGAGCTGAGACGCAGGTCAGACGGCGAATTCTGGAAGGAGGAGCAAATCTCAAATACTGGATTGGATTTTCTTTTGGCAGCCCTGCCTGTAATGGCTCAGTCCCTTCAGACGAAGGGTCTGTCAGGCTGAGGGGCCCCCCGTGACCCTTTAGGACCCTGAGCTTGGCCCCCCAGAAATGACCTCCAGCATTAACGTAAAAGGTTACAGATTTTCCCAGACTGCATGAAGGAGAACTTCCCCTCTCTGCAGGCTGAACGCTGAGACACAACAGTACAGTTAAGAAGGGAGCTGAGAACAGAATGGCTGTGGGGGGAGAGGTTGCACGATGAGACAGACGAACGGAGCCGCCTGACAGCTCGCTGTGAAAACTGTGGCCCACAATCTGATGTTATCGGCTGCATCGATAACACTTATTAAAATCCACAGGATTATGCACGAGCATTCCCTAAAGTACTTTTATGTAAGAGGGCGAAGGGCCGGGCATTTCCAGAGCAGTGGATGAATCCATGCTGACAAATCTGAGCCTTTATTAGGATAATCTCAGCAAAAATCCACTTCCACCCCCGGTTAGATCCGGGGCTGGGTGCCAGGATGAGAGGAGGAATCCCTCCTCTCTGCCACGAGGCAGCCAGCATGAAGGCTCCCTGAGCTGGAGGTTAACATGCCTGTGATGGAGCCCCCCCACCTCCCCCCTTCAGCCACCTTCCCTGCCTGCACCGGCTTTGCGCATTATGTCACCGCCGAAAACAGCCCCCCACCCCGGGCTGGGCCGGCCGGCTCCCCGAGGCGTCCACCCCGGTGAGGACATGCAGCATCCCCCCCCCCCCCCCCAACATCTGCCCCATCATCTGCCCCCGTCACACACACACACACACACACACCTTTTTCTCACCTTTTCAAAACTCCGAACACATTCGCGCACATTTTCACGGATGTCCGTTTCCATCAGCCACAGCTGGACGGTTAATCCCGGATTGGAGGCGTCAGCTCCGGTCAGTTTCGGCACCGACCCCCCCGCCTGCCTGCCTGCCTGCCTGACGGTGACTGACTGCGGTCGGTCGGTCGGTCGGGCTGGTGTCGCCCCTCCCACAGCCGGTCTGAGGAGGCTCCGGCTCGGTACCTCGCCTCAGAACCGAACCGTTGAAACGCCACCGAGCCGGGTTCGGTGGAGGGTTTTCGGATCCGGTAGGCGGCAGTCGGCCGGTCCGCTCCGTGCGGATGCTATTGTCTCTATTCAAGCTAACCGCTGATCAGCTGACTGCCCCACCTTGGCCGAATATCTGGGGGGGGTAGTTTTTTATTTTTTATTTTTTTTTTAGCGGGGGCGGGGGGTAAACACAACAACAACACCGGGTCACCTGTGGAAGCTGGTCCTTACCTGCAGAGCCAGCGGACAGCCATCTGAGGAGGTGGAAAGTGCGCACCGCCGCTGATTAAAGCTAAACATTAGCCCACCGAGCTACCTGCTACTTACTTTCCTGCTCCCCAGAATGAACTAACCCGGAGTTTAATGCCGCCTAATAAATACAAATCTAACTCATTTATCGACGTTTTCTGGGGCTCACAGAGTAAGAGGTAGGATTTTGTGTTTAGTCAATCGAAATACACTCCCGTCGAAGTGGAAAACGACACATAACTGTGTTATTTTTGGGGTTTTTTTTGCGGGTGATCGGCGTTAATGTCTTTAACGAACCGTAAGTTTTGGTCGTCCAACGTTATGTGCGCTCCATTTCCTGACGCCGCCGTCCCGTTCGTGACGTTCGTGTTTTTCTGCGTTGACACAATTTAGATATTAATCATATTTAAATATAATTAATAATTCTGCCTGTCTGTGGTAATATAAAAGTATTTGATGTATATTAAATAAATCCACTACAATGTATTGACATAATAATGTATGATGTACCAAATGATATTTTCGTATTAAATATAAAATATGAGGTAGAGAGCAGTTGTATAGTTTGTAAGCATTAACATGTGTGTATATTTTTCTTTATATCTGGTGTATTTTATTCCTCTAAAAATGTTTGTAGCTTATTTTTTCTCTAGATGTTCAACAAGTTCATTCATTAATGTTAATGCATCTAAATAATAATATAATAAATATAAAATTGTGCACAGATGGGCCCACAGTAGTTTGAGTGTAGAGTCTCGAAGGCTTTGGGGGTTTTCTGCTTAAATAAAAATGACTTTAACTTGATTTACTCTGTTTATACTTAGAAGGATAAATATTTATGTGTTATAATCTGTTCAGTAAAAACATTTCTTATAAATGCTACAAAGGGAAACATATTGATAATATTTTGTAAATGTATCTCCATCACATCTTAACTTACAGCAGTATTTTAAATGAAAGACTAACTTTAACTTCACTAAAACTTTTGACTCATTTCCCGCCTGGCTAATCGCACCCTGGGCGGCGACGGTGAGATTTTCGAGCGCGCTAGCTCCGTGCTGATGTCACGTGACAGGAAGCGGTCTGCAGGGCAGAAGGACATGGCCGGTGTGGGCTGAGGCCGACAGACGGAGCCTTCTCCGGTCCTTTGTGGGTCAAACCTCCGCGAACTAAAAGCGCTTAGTGTCGGTGTCTGACTCTGAATGTGTTCCCGGACATCGGCGGCCCTGGCCGGGTTGACCCGGAGGACCTTCGCCGCCGCTCTGAGGACACACGGTCCGTCGGCGGCGACCCGCCGGTTCTGCAGCTCCAACCTGGCAACCCAGCGGGACAAAACACCACAGGTTCGATCCCCGAAGCGCAACCACTGTTTCACACACACACACACACATACACACACACTCTCTTTACGCATGCACGTATGTATGTGTTGCCATGATGTTTCTACTTCCGGTCTTATTTCCCGTTTTTACTTTTACTTTTACTACCTTCAGTGCACTAATAATAATAGTAATAAAACTAATGTTTAAGTAGCTTTAAGAACAAAGCGGCTTAGAATCCATAGCTCTGAGGCTATTAAATATCTAAAACATTTTCAGAAATCATGTTATTACATAATTATTTATAATTATATTTGATTATGAAGCATAAGAAGCATAATTGATTTGCATGAATGTGCTCACAAACACACAGATTTCAACACACTCCTTTTATATTTGGGATCATATTTTGGATTTTGGTGACTAAAGCTGAGAAATAAAACTGCTGGAGTGTAAGGTTTAGTTTGTGGCTCAGAGTAGTAAAGTAAAGTATAGGAGCTGAGAATATCTACCTGTGTGCTGGACTCTGGTCTTTGGCTCTTCTCATCCTGCTGTCTGGTCACTGATGATAAACAGTCTCCAATAAGTCAGCTGCTGATTGACGTTATGTTTGTGTGCCAAAACTTTCACGCCCCTTCTGAAGTGAAACTGAGTGACTTTATGTAAAGACGGCTCACAGAGTTCTTAAATGATTCATATTTGTGACTCAGTGTAAAAAAAAAAAAAATAAATTGAAACTTAAAATGTTTACCTTCTTTAGACCTTTGGCGTTATGTTACTTTTTCTATTCTACTCTAATAAATAATGAATTCATGGGTTTAATTGTGGATAGTCTGCTATTTATTGATGAATTATTAAATGATTTCATTGATTCTTGTAGAAAGTAACTAAATGCATGTACTGATATACCTAATAGCATTTTTAAGGCATTTTTTTTTTCTAATTTCAATTTTTGAATTTTTCAATTTCAGTGGAAAGTAATTTACATTTTGCTTAAGTGCACGTTTATTTTGCAGCTATACATTAGTAGATTTAGACAAAAACCTCTCCTCCATTTTATATGTGATCCTCTTTTGTTAAAGCAGCAGCTTTCTGTTACAGCAGAGGCACTTCACTCTTCATGATGGATTTTGTCAATGAAACAGAGTCGCAGCAGGAAACTGGAGTTGGTGTTTTGTATTTGTTGTTTGTCACCCGCAGAGATCTGCCGTCAGACCAGCAGCCGGCTCCACATACGACTGGATTGGTCCACCAAACCCCCTGTCCAACCTGCGGCCGGTCGTCTACCACGTCCCGGAGAACGAGTCGGAGCTGGAGAAACGCCTGAGACACCTGAGGCAGGAGACAGAGGACTGGAACCACGACTTCTGGACCAAACAGAACGTCAGCTTCAGCAAGGTTAACAGGCATTTTTGTAAATTGTTTAAAATTTCTTCATATCAGCAAATCAATGAATGATTGTTTACATTTGCTCAGACTTAATACACAGTATGAGTCCTAAAAAAGATTATTCATCAATTATTAATCCAGATGCTGAGATATTTCTTCAGATGAGTCAAATCACTTGTTCCTGCTCTGGAGAAAAAAATGAATGGAGATTTGGCTGAATTTTAGATAAAATATACAATATGCATAATACACAATGCAGATAAGTATAAACTCAACAGAGTAATGAGCCCATGATGCAGCTAAAGGTGCGTTTTAAGGAACACTGAACTCTGATGTTAACCGACTCAGCAGATCTCCATTCTGCTGAGTTCCTGCCTGCTCCAGTCAGTGCTGCTGCCTTTCTGCTGAACTTTGACCTCTGACCTTCGGTTGGGTTCAGCTCTCAACCCCATAGCTGTGGTGATTATTAATCAGGTGTCTTGGCGTGTCTGTCTTTAATGAAGGAAGGTTGTCGTGTTCACCAGCAGAGGGAAGCATCACACAACAAAACTGTTAAATCACAGCAGGGACTGAATATTTTCTATGAATACATCCATTTATTATTTTTAGAGAAATTTGTTAAGAATATAACGTAATATATCAGAAATCTTCAATTTGACTGTTTTTTAAACTTGAACTTGAAAAGCTGATTTTTATTTGATTTAGCTCCATCCACATGTATGGAAACCCAGCTCCTGTATTTTATATTCAGGCTACACTTAAGCAGCAGCACAGTAAATGGTGGTTTGTGTTATTCTTACTGTTAAATACATGTTTTTCTGAAAATTGAGTCACTCTGGTCTGATGGTCCCGTCCTGTAAATTCACTTATCTCTCATTTTATCAGTCTCATCTCTGGATTCTTTCAGCTTGTGAGAAAACACTTCAAACTTCCTGAGCTTTTCTGTTTCTTTTAGGAAAAAGAAGAGTTCATCATCTCTCACTTGAAGGCTAAAGGCTTGACTGTGCGTGATGAGGATGGTGAGGACATATTTTCTACTCTTTTTCCTGTTCAATTTTCCTGTTACGGAGACTTCAACCTTTTAGGCAACCTTGATGAAACACGTTTCATTGAGGCTGAAAAACCTTTTTTAAATGTCCATGAAAGTTCTATTTTCAGTGTATTTTCCTGCTTTTGTAAAGCACTTTGATTTAGAACTATCTATATAAATAAACCAAACTGACTCTTAATGATGAGAGTAAATCATTATGTTGCCCCCCCCCCAGGACGCAGACGGTCCCTGAACAGTGAAGAAATGGCTGTCTTCTACAAAAGCTTCCTGGACAAAAACAGAACACGACATGCAAATTACAACAAGTGAGTCGTTGTTGATGCAAGCCGAGTTTCTCCCATGATGCCGCTGGGTGGGCGGGCACATCTCCCTCCGTGGGTGCTGCGGGTTTAAACTGGCACCGTTATATATAACACGTCCACGTGGTGTCGAGGGAACAACAAACGGAGCTGTCTGTGACTTTGCATCGCAGAGAGGATGATGTATCTGTAGGTCAGAGACGGACGCACATGTTGTCATTATTCCTGTTTCTGTCTCAGATTAGAGTCAATCAGGTGAAGCATTTCCTCCTTTTCCTCCTCCAGCTTTTTAAAATCGTTATAAGAAGCTCCTGATCTTTTATTGCATCCTGCTTTACAGTGACATAAAAAAGTTCAACTCTTTTTGTGAAGCGGTGGATCATCTGTTGGGTCTTTTGCTCTCCCGAGTTTTACCCTTAACCTCGTTTTCATTCTTATGCAGGGAATGGTACAGACGAAACTTCACCATCACCTTGCTCATGGCTCGAATCGCCCTGAACAACATGTGGAGCACCGTCAGACACAGCAGCAAGAAAGGCCCCTGATGATAAATACAATCCTCTGCACCACTTGTTTTGGATAAAAGCATCAGACGATGAAATGTAAATGTGGGATGAGTGTGTTTTCCCAAGAAAACATATGAAGGCTCCCCAGACATCTTCCCATCTTTTTCACTTACCGCCTGTATCTGACTGGAGATTTGTTTTTCTGTCTTATTTATTTTCCTTTTCTTTCTGATGTGTGTTTGGTTTCCTGAAATCCCCTCAGGTCCATAAATATATTCTCACAGCTTGTGTGAAGACACAGACAAAAACGTGAAGCAGATTTCTTCCATCTCTTCATCTTTCATGTAATTGCTCTGAGAAATAGTCTTTATCTTTGGAAGTTTCCTCCCTGCAGTTGGGGGTTCACCTGAAACATCAATTAAATAAAAGGATTTATTTCATCTCTTCACGCCTTCAACCACTTTACTATAAAATCCACAATGGCTCAGGCAGAGATTGTCTACATTTTTTAAGGATGAGTCATGACAAAGCCCAAACTTGTGCAAAGAGCAAACAGCAGGATGAAACAAAGATGTGCACGAACGCAGTCAGTGCAGCGTCTCACGTAGGTGAGTTGAAGCAGTGCAGAAGAATGTGCACGTGTTTGACAGCTTATTTTCAATCAGGCTGATAAAGATGTTTTGTATCAGCGGTGTGTGGTATTAAAAAAGTAATTTATTCCTCATGTTTGCATTGAATTTGGTCCATTAAGGCAAACACATTTAAGTGCAGCAACTGAGAAAAGCCTCATTTTGCTTTGAGCTTGAGCTCTGGCGTTTTTACAGCACAGTGCAACATGTTGCAAGCACCTGCAAAGGCTTTGGGAAGAAAAAATGCATAAACTTTCAGTTTATTTTGGCCTTCATCATAATAAAGACAGACAGGAAAGGTCAAGGACTCAACAGAGCAGAAACAACATGCAGCTAAAGGGCCTGAGTCAGAACAAGGATGGAGCCTGGTGCCCCAAATTTTTCCACCCGTTCATCCATCCTCCTGCGTTGGCTGGAGGCCAAACGGTGAAGTCCTGCTTGGCCTGCAAAAAACTGAAATGAAATCAGTGACACCTTCATGGGTTCTCTGATGATGAAAAATGAGACTGTATTAGAATAAAATAAGAAGCTGTGCAGCGCTGAGTTTGGGAATAAACAGTAGATAAAGCAGAACTTGATGTAAGAACATGGATCATATGGACACACGATGAGCCGAGAAATGATACACAGCTGGAGCAATAACAGGAGGATTCAGTGCAAAGCTAAATATATCTGACTGAGGAAACTTACTGCAGGAAAAATAACTATTTATAGTCACAAACCAGAGAATATAATCTCTGTTCGTTTGTCAACGAATGGTAAACCTATAGTTAGTCTGCAGTGGTTTTATAAACGGGTTTAGTCCACCAGACAGAGATTTATAACGACCGCTGACAAACGTGAGAGTAAATGTTAATAATTAATAATCACTGGGTTTTCTGTCGGTCTGCAGCGGAAATGATCAGATTACAAATCGATTATTGTCTTGGAGAGGATTTTATAAACTGTGTCCCAAGAGTGCAAAAAATAAAAATAAAAAAGCGTGTTTCCAGACATTGTTTTGGATTAAATCGATGAATAAGATGATAAATAAACTGATGAAGAAGATGATGAATTCATCGATACATAAATCTATAAATGAGGTGATAAATAAACTGATGAAGATGATCTCATCGATAAATAAATCTATAAATAAGTTGATAAATAAACTGATGAAGATGATCTCATCGATAAATAAGGTGATAAATAAACTGATGAAGATGATCTCATCGATAAATAAATCTATAAATAAGGTGATAAATAAATTGATGAAGATGATCTCATCGATAAATAAATCTATAAATAAGAGCGGCTTCCCCTTTAATCCGGCCGGGGTGACATCATTACCGAGGGGGAGCCGGGGGGAGGAGGGGGGACACCGGCTAACGCCATTTTCAGTCCGTCGGTGATCCAGCCAGAAGACCGGAGGACCGTCATCCTCCTCCCGCCCACCGACCAACCTCCGACACCCCCACCAGCCATGGGCGCCCAGCCAGCTCCATGAAGCCGCCCCGGGGTTAGCTCTTCCTGCCATGGAGCCTCAGCGGGCCCGGCCTCTCTCCGCCGAGGGCTCCGACTAAACCCTGGCTGTGACGGATCGGCGGCGTTAGCCATGGAGCTAGCTGCTCATCTCTAACGGCTGACAACCACAGACGGCTGTAAAACTTTCTTTACCCCGACCACCACCACCCCTCCCTCGGCCACAGGCAGGAACACTACACCAAACCACATCTCTGTGGGGGAAGGTGTGAATTGTATTTATTTTTCCCGGGATCTGTTTTGAGGAGGAGGAAAAACGCGGCGTTACAGTCCGGCTACGGCGGCAACGGATGTCCTAAGGAACGGTAGGAACGGCTCCGTCTATTTCCCGGAACGGCCCGACTTGACCAATTAAGATAAATGGTGTAAAAGTGTGTTTTTAATGTGTCATCCCGTCAAACCGCAACAATTAGTGTTGTTTTGTTTTTAAATCAGGGCACCCCCCCCCCAGCTCTTCTGTCTTTAACCGGAGGTGTCCACCTTAATTTCAGGAATTAGACGGTAAAAGCCTTAACTGTCACCGGAGGGCTAGCCGGGAGTTAGCACCGAGCTCCGGCTGGTTCTTCAGGTTGATCCGCTCCTGGGGGACTGTGGTGGTGAGGACACGGCTTAAGTGTGGCTGTCAGCCCGGGTGGGTGGATGGATGGATGGATGGAGGCACTTTGCTGGTGTATGATGTTGACTTTGTCATGTGATGGACATTTAGCTGTTTCATTGATATTCACAGCAGGAGGAGGCTGAGACAGAGGCAGCTTCTGGACACACACACACACACACACACACACACACACACACACACACACTGTGTGTCCCACTGTGTATGTCCCACACTGTGTCCCACTGTGTGTCCCACAGCTGGGGGAGGACAGACACAGCTCGTTTTGGTTTTCCTTTTGCCCTGCAGTGTCCTCCTCCAGAGTCCTCCTTCCCTCCCCAGCCCCAGGATCACACCCCTCTGCCCCCTTTCTCCTGGGGGGGGGTTGGTTGGGGGCCAGCTTGTTGTTGCCTCAGAGATCCCAAAGGTTTTGTGTGTATCGAGGGAGATAGTGAACTGTGTTTGTGAGAAGCAACCAAAGAGCGTTTCTGTCACTCAGGCTGTTTTCATAAATGGTACGACTTCATGTCTTCAAAAAAGAAGACACGTTTCTGTTGTTAATCTTGAATGAGCATGAAGACACACATGGCTTAAAGCTTCAGCCAACACACAACAGACACGGTGGAGGAATAGATTTATTTTCATTTAAAACGAAGTAAAGTGGCACTTTATTGCCTCAGAGAGTTGTTGATTAAACCTAATGTGTGTGTGATGCTGTTTGGAAGTCACTGAAGTGATTTGTCAGAAATAAGATCAATCCTCAAAGAAAAACATCTGCCTGTCTTTGCTTCTGTGATAATGTGATAATGTGCTGCTTTAATCTGAGCTGGCAATACCAGCTAATTTAAGATGTCATCTTGACATTTCACAGAGAATGTTTTTAACCGAATAATCAAGAAGTGCTTTTCATTTGAATCTCATTTGTTAACCGTCATCAGGTATATAAGAGGTGTTTTTAATAGTTCTTCCACTCCAGCCACATCTAAGAGAGCAAGTTAAATATTAGCAAACCTCTCGGCATAATCAATTCAGGTCAACAGCATCACAGCCAACATGGTCCAAAATGGCTTTCATCACTTCTGAATGAAAAGGCTCTTCTATGAGTGGTGATGTCGCACATTTAGCGACCCTCTTTTGTTTTGTCTGGTTCTGCAACCTCTATTGTAATGGATTTTAATAGCTCAACAGAGTCACTGCCAACTGCTGCTGAGCTTCAGCCCAAAAGCCTTGGAGGTCTAAATAAAACGCAAAGCATTTGAAATATGAAACAGATAACTGATTGCTAAGATTTCTGCATTTGGAATCACTTCCAGTCTTTTGTTGTCGTTCCAGCTAAATCACAGATTTTTTACAGTTTATCTTAAACAAATAGTCAGACATTGTGGGCCCATGGTGATTCAGATTACCAGCTTTTACATAGTTAAATGTAGCTTAAGATCAGTAGTGAGAAATGATGCTATCAGGTAGAAATGTCTGGTTGACAGGAGCAGAAATACTAGATACCTCAGTAAGGAGGTTATCAGGAACACATGCAGTCAAACATATTAAAGTTTGTTTTGCTAATGCAGCATAACTCTATGGAGAGTCTGAAACAAGCTCCCTATCGAAGTCAGTATAAGAAATAATTCCAGTATATTCTCTCGTTGTGTTGAGGGGCTGGGTGCTCCTAACTTCCTGCTGCAGCAAAGGAGCTGAGCCCGCTGCTGTCTGTGTAGATCAGACCATCTTCAACAACTTCCCCGACTCAAACGATGAATTCTGTATCTTGCCGAGGGCTCGGTCATGGAAGTAAAAAGAATTATTGATGCTCTTGTCATGTGAGGGCTCAGCAGAAATGAGTCTGCGATTCTTTTTGAGGAGATGAGTAGTGTAAGAGTTGAATGCTGCAGGCTGCAGCAAATTAATTCAAACCAAAGTTAGATAGTTATGTTGCCTTCAGGTCCCAAGACCAAATGTGTTCATTATTAATAGCCATCGCATTCATTATTTCCTGTTTCAGCCCGGCAGTGTCGGGTCTCGTGACGGCCTCATTTGTTAACTCCTTGCTAACAGTTATAGTCACATGAGGTGATAGTTTAGTAAGAGTAATGGTGAGCAGGAAGGATTGCAGCATGTGGAAGATGACATAACCTGAAAAACAAACAGCACCAGATCTTAACCTAATTATTAAACAAATCACCTGATTATGTGTCTGACTAAAGGAGATTGGTCGTATTGATCTTCATCTTCATGGAGAGTTACAGCATCTTTCAACTCACTGTTTTTATTTTATTTTTCCTGACCTGCACCGTTTTCTGATAGAGCAGATTAATTCTACATATACAGCAATAAATGGCAGAGGAAGGATTCAGCAAGAAAAAAAACAAAATGAATAAGATAAGATATTATAATATTAATACAACATTTTGTTATTTTGTTATTAGACAGTGTTTTAAAGTGTTCAATTGTTGAACACTCATTGTTCAAATCTGTTGTATTTGCTGCATTTTCCAAAAACCAGTTCAGACTGGGTGTTGGAAGTCCAGCGGTGTGGTGTGTTGTGCTCCTCTTTGTTTTCAGCAACCGTAGACGTATTAGCTGGTGTTGGTAACCACCCAGCCCGGTTCTTCGAGCATTTTTTTTTTTTTTTTTTCTGACAAACTGGCATCTCTTTGTGAGAAGCTGAGCTTTTGAAGAGCAAGTGCCCTGTTTCTATTGACACAATACAGGTCGAACAACTGTTGCGTCATTGGAATCAACCGACCAAACCGGTGTAGTTCAGGATTTTGCAGTAAGTTAGACTTGAAAAGACTCAGATTGTCCGACAGCGTGTCACTGACTCTATATGTGATTATGGCTCACAGCTGCCGTCACCTAATGACTATCAGTCCACTAAGATTGTTCTTCGCATGGCTGCACAAGGTTCCATCCTCAGGCATAAAACGCAGAGCGAGGACTTTCTGTTCCTTTTTTTCAGCGGTGTTATACAGCGCCCCCCCAAATCCTTCTCTACCACCACAACAACACCAATACTGTATCACTGCTTTAACTATAATGTGAAGAGCTGCATCTTCCCTCAAACCAGCTATTTATATTTCAAAAGTTTTCTCTGCCTTTCCCTTTGTGCTGCATGGAGACCTGGGACTCATCTGATGCCAAAAATGTAAGGCAGGAGGAAAATCCCTGGCCGTCACTTTCTCTTTCCTAACCCTCCTGTGTTACACTCCCTGCTGTGATAGCTGTTAGTCTGTTTTTTTTCTTTGCAGTTTGGGATGTGTCCATTCGTTATAAGCTGACCGTGCTCTGTTGTCGGGGCGTTAAGTGGCTTGATCGGCTGCTTAATGGATGTTGAGCGCTCATAAAAAGAAAGAAAAAAGGAAAGTAATTACAGGTGCAACAACAGATGTACGTGTAATAATCATTTTTAAGAGGCCCTTAATTTTACCTAAATACCAGTGATAAGAAATGAACAGGATTTGTGTCAAAGTCAAAACAGTATTTAGAAATACAGTAACAAAAGGACCACACATATGCACACAAGTACAGACTGGATTGTGTTCCTCTTGATGCTTCAAAAAGGACTGAATTAAGATTTGTGTGTAAAAATTACACAAGCCATAAAAAAATCTACCATGTCTATCTCTGGATGTTCATAAGGAACTAATCCAATAATTAAAGTGTTATTTGGACTTGATGTAGCTTTTGATGAGCAAATGGAAAATAAACACAAATAAGCGTATCTTTTTTTTTTTTAATTTAGCGTATGCAGTTTGTTGAAAGTCTCCCAAGTCTGTCGAGCGCTGCTCACCTGGAGATGCTGTTTTCCATCTCCTACCTGCTCACAGTTTGAGCTTCCTGCTCTGCCGTCAGCTGATAGGCTGCAGGCCGGTTAGTGAGTCACGTGGAGAGTTCAGGGCTGTAGGCAGTCCAGGACCTGGGACCACTGCAGTTTTCCTGCACCAAGGTGGGCGGTGCAGCATTAAGGATGGGGATAACACTGTGATGTCACAGCCAACAGTTTGAATTTTTTCTCATCCAGGCAGACACAACTTCAGTAATTATTCATCTGAGAGAGCGTCTTTGGTTTCACTTTGGTGTACTGGCAGAGATTTATTAGGCAGCTCTGCTACAAGTGCTGAGGCGAAGCGCTCAGTCATAATCCTCTTAAGTGTGTGTGCTTGTGTGTAATGAAGACAAAGCAATGAAAGTCAGGATGGAGTGTGAAGGAGTGACAGTGTGTGTGTTGAAGAATTATATCCAATACTAACATGCGGCCATTTATTAATATGTGCAGAATAATGACAAGTTTTTTCTCCTATCACTAATGGTGTACCGCTTTAATCACCAAGGCTGAATGAAGATCTGATTATGTGCAGTGACTGCATTATGGCACCGCTAAGACGCTGATGATTATGGGAGATATGAAATCATCAATATGAATGTCGAGGCTCTGTAACTGTTCCTGAGGACCCAAAGAACGCACAATACATGATACCAGGCTTTTTGAAAACTGTGTCATGTTTTCACTCATTTTAAATATGATTGAAATAATCTGGGTTAAGATGAAAGTAAAAGAAAAAAGATTTTATTAATATTTAAGATGCAACATGCGGCTGTTTTGGTTAATAAGCTATTAAAGTTGCAGCTTATAATTCTAAACTGTCTAGTGTGAACTAGTGATTTTTAAGCCCCTCAAACGTCACTTCACAGTTGACACACGTTTACCTTGTTTATCCAGACTTCCTGCAGCTGATCACAGCCCTGTACTGTATGCTGCTTTTCACGCTGAACAGGTTCATTTGGTGCTTCTCTCAAAGGCACCTTTCACATTTCAGATTTACTCCCTGAAACGAGAACGCATGGGTGAGCCTTTTTGTTTACGCTGATGTTTTTCTCTGTCAGTGGAGTTCTGCCTGGAGATGAATGGCTGGCAGGGCTGTTAACTATCTGTGAAGCCAGGAAGCTTCGAGTGAAGCACCTGAAAGTTTTATATTTTCCTACTGATGATTTCTCCATATTCATCAATATGTGGCACGTGAAGCCCAATCTGTTGTTTCCCTGGTGACCCTCTCTATTGTTTTAACTGGCTTACAAGTATTAATCCTGATTAATTTTGGTTTAGGTGGCGTTCTGGTTCAGGAGTGGGGGCACGAGAAGCGGCACCTTTTTCCCTACCTGCATTTAGTGCATAATAATTACAGGCCCTGGCAGAATATTGGTGGTGAAAAAATAAATGCAGCTCACACAGACAGACCTGTTGAATGCCAGGCTCACTGGTATGACCAATGAAAATTAAAACTTCTGGTCACGTGATTAGAGACATGTTAAACCTTTCTTGCATCTGTCAGTGCTGAATAACCATGTTGGAGGACACTGAAGTCAGATTAATTTTTACAATGTTTTGACTCTAAAGTAAATTTATACACTAAATACTTCTCTGAAATGGTCAAATACATCATAATGATGCTGAACCTAATCTTGTAAAACCTGCAGGATGCGTGAGGACATGTCCACCATGGTGTGTGTGAAGGAGGAGGAGGACCCTGGGGAGAAGCTGTCCCAGGATGAGATCATCTCCCGGACCAAGCAGGTGATCCAGGGGCTGGAGGCTCTGAAGCTGGAGCACCATTCCATCCTGGATGGCCTTCTGGGCACGCTGCGCTGCCTGAAGCAGGACGAAGAAGGCGTCCTGGTGGAGGAGAAGTCCCATATGATCCGCAAGTCCCTGGAAATGCTGGAGCTTGGGCTGAGCGAGGCACAGGTACGGACCTACAGCTCTCCAGACGCTATCGGTCTCACTGGAGAATCATCATTAGCTTGGTGTTAGCATCTAAGGCTTATTCTGGTGGCACACTTACTAACATTCTGCTTGTGTGGACGGATCAGAAACTTTATTGTCAACATAATGTTTTGTCATGCTGCAACCAACATTTGAAATGGGAAAATATTTATTACTGCTTCACTAATTGACAATAAAACGTTACTTTTCCTGTCAATTGACTTCTCCATTATCTATTAAATGAGTATTTCCTTAGTAAACATAAAGCAGGAGAACAGAAAAAAGTGAGACCGTTCAGCAGTATTACATTTAAAATGCACATTTACAAAGAGTTGGCAAATACTGAGCTGTGACTCAGCGATGAGTCATCGTCAGCGCTTTAGCCTATCCTCCCTCCCCACCCAGCAGATCTTGTCCAATAGGACACTTTGCACGTCCCCCATGCAGACTAATATGTACCTCCAGTTTTGTGCTTGCAGTTGTGGTGACTTACAGTGTGATTCATATATTTTCGCATCTTTGTCCTGCTGTAACGCCCCTAATGTGTGTCTAATTACACCCCTCCCAGCCTCTCACCTCACACCACATGCTATTAGATGGATGCTTCCACCCGAAGTGCCTCACAGTAACATTAATGGGCACACATTTAGTTGGGGTGGGGAGCTAACGCTGATCCCAATTTTACTACCCGACTTTACACACGATGCTGCCACTTTGTTCCTTGTATTTAAAGTGTAGTCTGTTTCAGTTCCTTCATGCAGCTTGTGTTTTATTATTGTAAGGATGGGGAAAATATGATTTTCTCACATATTGCAGTAAAAAACACTCAAAATAAAGTCATCATTGATAAATTTTACACAAGTGTTTTTTTTAAATGCATTTTCCTTTTAGTTACACATGCGTACCTTTTTTATTTTTCACATAAAAGTGTCATCTGTGAGGTATTCAAAATATTAGCATATTTTCATAGTTGTCACAGAAAGGTCCTATGGGAATTTTTCATGTTGTTCCATCCATAATTATGATAATTATAAATCTTCAGAGGGTCTCAAACATCACAGCCCAGTCAACCATGGGCCAACCATTTATTTTCTCTTCAACACGTATAATTGTCCTCATTTGTGTTTATATTTTGTACCAAGTCAATCCCTGATTCACCATCCAAACAATGTGATATGAATAATGAAGGAGCGCCTGTGTTTAAAGAAACCCTTCCTCGTCCTCCTCCAGGTGATGATGGCGCTGTCGAGCCACCTGAGCTCGGTGGAGTCGGAGAAGCAGAAGCTGCGGGCTCAGGTCCGCCGGCTCTGCCAGGAAAACCAGTGGCTGAGGGACGAGCTGGCCGGGACGCAGCAGAAGCTGCAGAAGAGCGAGCAGAGCGTGGCCCAGCTGGAGGAGGAGAAGAAGCACTTGGAGTTCATGAACCAGCTGAAGAAATACGACGAGGACCTGTCCCCCTCCGTGAGTCCTCAGCCTCGTCTTCTACATATGTCTCAAGCTTCGTGGCCTCTTGCTGCTGAAGCAAAGAAACTCCAGAGAAGGAGAATGACAACATAAATCTGTATCAACACAGAAACTCACCTGTAACGCACAGATAATGTGTCAGCCATGAAGTGACAGATTCACCTAAGCATTTATAAAAATGTCTTCAGGCAGGGTGGGTGCATCATTTAAACAGAGAGCCCAGACCACCAATGAATCAGAAATAAAACCAAACAAATGGAATGCTCCTAATGGTTAATTAACATGGAAGCATGATTTCAGGTTTTAACATCTGTCTGGAGTTGAACTTTGCTTGCAATTGGGTCACATTTGCCTTAGAAATAATTCAGAGTGCATTCCTGTATAAAGGCTACACAGAAGTGCCAATCATAGAAAATGTTAAGAATTATGAAATGAAATCATCGGCCAACATTTTTATCGTTGATAATTTTCTACAAAAAATTCCTGGACCTCCGCTGTCTATTGAGGAAAAGGAAAAAATATCAACAGTGGTTAATTTCAGTATTTTGGGCTTCGTCAGTCACCCTGAGCATCTCAATTCATTTTGATTGTTTTTGTTTTTTTGTTTTGCATCAGTAGATAAGATAGATAAGACTTTCTTTTGTGGACTTAGAAATGATTGAGCCACTTAATGTATACTCTCCTCTCCTTTTTTTGTCTTCCCTCTTTTCCTTCTTTCTTTCTTACCTCCCCCTCTCACCCTCCCCTCAGGAGGAGAAAGACTCTGACACCAGCAAAGAGACTCTGGATGATCTCTTTCCAGATGACCAGGATGACCAAGCCCCGGGCAGTAAGTGTTCTTCTTCTCTGCACTCTGGAGCTTTTTCAAAGCTGGACCAAGATACGAAATGTAGTTCCTGGCTTTGGGATACAGATTTATTGGTATGAGTGCTGTTGTGATGTGGGTACAAACCTGAACCTGCATCTGTAGAAGGAAATAGCTGTAACAAGATCATGCTGAAAATGCCAGATGAGTATAAACTGCAGCTCTCTCAGGATTATTTCATTGCAGCATGTTACTGATGACATGCAGGTTATTTTTTCTGGTGGTAGCAGCGATTTTGAAAATGTCACAACTGTAAAATTGATTTGTCCAAAACTACACTCTCTGTACAAACAACGCCTCTGTAATCCCCCAAAGCACAGCCAGTGAGTTTTTCCTCCCGTTCATTGCCTTTCTGCACTTCTCTGAAGCCTTATAAATCTCAATCTCCTCATTTGCTGTATTTACACTCTCTATTGCATGACCACTATCTCACACTTTTGCAGCCCAGTTTTTCTTCATGTCCACCTCTGGCCTCACTGTTTGATTGGCTAGTCTTATAGCACCTCACTAGCCCAGGCAGTCAAACTGTGTTGGCTGTAAAGGGACATTAATCAGGACCTAGTTGGGCCTGGAACGAGGCCAAATGGAGGAAAAAAAACTGTTCCAGAGAACCCAGAAGGGACTCGGTGTGTGGTCAAATGAAATAATATCTCACTGGTTTTTGTCATGAGCCGATTTTGTTTTTAATTTGAATATCAAGGAAATAGTTAATATCTAAAAATCTTAAAATCTAAAATAGTGTACATTTCTGGTAGCTTATACCTGTTTGTTGAACAAAAACGCTTCAGTTCAGGGTCTGTTTATGAGAATGTGAATTCAAAGACAAAATCCTGGACCTCAAAGTTGGTTTGGGAGCAATCACAGGCACCAACAAACTTCTGGCCTCCGGCAATTTGTCCTCAAACTTGGCATTGATGGTGTTTGAAGGCTTTTTGCACCAAGGTGATTCCCATTTGGCTCCTGGCATCAGCTTGTCAGCCAGTTTAAATAGCTGACAAAATTAACAGTAGACTGTTTCGAACTGTCTGAAACAGACACCCAATTTCTTCTCTTCTCTTCTCGATCTAGCTTAATTTAACCTTCCGGCTGGAATATGATCTTTCAGAACCAGTAAACCTGCTTATTTAATTCAGCCTTTAAAACATATCAAATTTAAGTGAAAGAGTCCAATCTAAATGATTGATGAGTGTAGTGTGACATGATGAAAGGGAACCTATTCAGGTCAGTGATATGTGTAGTACATTTTATGGTCTACGTTATTCCATATGTTTCTCATGATCAACAAATCGAGTATTGTGTATCTAGAGCCTGATGTATTTCATCCCTCTGAGCCACGGAGCTCCAGTTTTGTCCAAAATCTGTATAAAAAAAAAAAAAACAAACATCAGTTAGCCACACTGTAGTGACACTAACATCATCATTACCATGAACACACACTGTGGTCTGTTTTGAACCGTCCTGCTGCCCCAAATACTCAGCAGACCATCTAATGGATTAATATACAGCCAGAAATGGTTCCCAACAATGGCACCATTTTCTCCCATTTGAGTAAGAATGTGACCAGCTGTTATATTGAAATTAAATATTTTGAGACCAGTTTTACACCTTCATCAGGAACCAGAGGAAGTATTTAGTAACATACTGCTTTATTTAATCCTTTTAACTGGATTAGTGAATCACTATAACGTAGAGTATCTGTAGAACAGATCTGTTGTTCTTTACGGTGTAAAAAGGAGGTGCTAACACCAGCTACGTATTCACATCAGGTTTTAGGAGGGGTTTCTTCCTTGGTCAGTGAATGGGAACAAGATTTTTGAGAAAATTAAACAAACAGATGAAATGGTTTGTTGTCTCTGTGTTTCCAGGGGAAATTCCCCTTTCTCGCAGTGCTCCATGGTTATAATTTTAGGTTCTGTTGCAGACTTGTGTGTGTCGGCCCTTATTATGACCGAAGGAAGCAGAACAGGTTGTTTTGTAGATACTGCATCAAATTAGAAGGCTCGCTCTTTTTTCATGTTCGAGATGGAAAACTGGCTTCATTGTTCTGGTTTGCAGCAGCAGCTGTGTTGGTGTATTGGTGGTGGAGCATTTCTTTGGTGGCCATCTCTGCTAAATGAATTATGACCAGATACAGAGACATGCTTTAATAGCATGTCGCTGTGATGGAGGGAGCGGTATAGGGCAAATTGATATGTGACAACATAAATCACAATAAGAAGGTTGTCACTTTAGAGGTCAATACTGCATAATGATCAAAAAAAGGAGGTAAAGGCTATAAACTACAGATGCAGAAAGAGTTTAATTGTTATTGGATTTATTTTTTAAAGTTTTTTTTATTACCCCTTATAGGAAAATTATTTAGTGTTAAATAATAAATGACACGTAATATGGTAAATTAAATACATTTTGAAATGGAAATTTGTGGCTCAATGTACTGCAGCTTAAGAAAACATATGCAAACAAATTCAGAACATCTTCACAACATTTGAATCAATTTGACAAGCACATGTGCTGCAACACAACCAAATACTCCAAACACAAGGAAAGTGTTTCTACATGTTCAGTGTTTTGACTCCATTTTCATTAAGCTGCAGCGTGTTGACCTCTCAGGGCCACCGTAGACTTGTTTACGGTTTGACAGCTGTAAAAATTAGCTCCTGAAACATTTAAGACAAACACAATCATGTAGTACAAGTATGACAGAAAACCTAAAGTAATACAGTTATTACTCACCCACACCTAAATGCATATCAGGCCACAAAGCCAGTTCTGAATGTCATATTTCTACAGATGATAGCTTACATCAGCTGTACTTCGTTATTTTTCATTATTAAAGCAGCTCCCCTTTCATCTGTAGACTGTGTGAGGAAAGACGTGTCACTCGTTTTTGTGGCTGCCAGCGAACAGATGTAGTTCTAAAGAGTAGAAAAAAATCAGCTGATGGCAGCATGATGCAGACAAGAGAGTCTCAGTTCAACATTTTGTGCCTCAAATCAATATTAGGTGCTTGTTATCTTGATCGCTGTGAGTCAGGGGACTCTTTATTTTGATCTAGTGGTTTTTGGAAAATCAGGTGTGAAGCTCAGTTGGTTCTGGCTGTTATTTCATCCTGTCACAACCATCAGGATTGCTCAGTAACCATTTCCCATTGTCTGCTGCTCAGCTCAGCACTACAAACTAAAGCTACTTTATTATTAACGTGGAATAATTTAAGAGCAACGGGAGCTTTTCTCTCTTCAGACAGACCTGAAGTGAGTTCTGAGTTCATTTGGCAGTTAATGAAGTATTCAGACATAAGTGGATACTGGATTCAGATTTGATGTTGATGGGATGGAAAAGCTGAGTGGGAAAAGACCTTGAAGATAATTGTGGGCAGAAAGAGAGATAGGATGTGTTTAGGATCTGACAATACACGGAGGAACACAGCATCACCATTTCCACTGGCTTTAATCCTCTCAGTGTAAAACAGAGCTGTGTGTGTGTGTGCAGGACTAGATGAGATGTCTTTCCTCCTCAAGCCGATTCGGGCAGCTTGAAAAGCTTTTGGGGTTTGGCTAAATTGCTGTCAGCAGGAAGAAGTTAATGGTGAAAGGAGGGAGGTAATGGTGGTGACAGCTCTGCCTTCATTTAAATTCGCCTGAGGCTCATTTCCATTGATTTTTTTTTATTTTTTTCCCCCCCTGTACAAATGTGTACATTTAATTTGTCTCTTTGTCTAACTCTCCACATAAAATCACTAATTGAGCTTGTAAAGATTTACACGCTGAGTCTGTTCATGAATTGAACAAACTGGCTGCAGGCTCATTGTGACCTGAAGGATTTATTTCAGGCCTATTCTGCTGATTTAATTTTCCATCTCTGGATATTGGGAGATTTAAAATAGACTGGTGAAAAGATGAAGCAGATCCTGCTCCATGAACGAACAGCTGGGTGGCATTTTGGTTCAATGTGAACTCCTCAAGACTGAAACTGATACTGATGTGTAAAGTTGTTTGTCTTGATTTATTTTGAGATATAAATATATATCTTCTTGATGAGTTATAATTTTTACCGGAGTGTTTGCATTTATCCCTAAAGGATGTATTTATTGTGACTATTCATATGGAAATATGGATGAAGATGCCATTTATCGTTCACAAGGTGTTTCTGATTTACAAGAATCTGAATAGATATTTAAATTTAATTCATGTAAAATTATTAAAGAATGGAAACAAATTAGGTGTAGGAAGCAAAATAACGTGAATTTTAATAAACAGATCATCTTGTGACATTAAAACACTCAACAGTTTGTTAGTCTGACTTCAAGTCTGGAGGCAATTTTTGCTGAACTTCAAAATAGTTTTCAGAGTGTGAACTATTTTATTCTCTGGACACGAGTTTAGTGTCACTTGACAAATATGATTGGACTGTTTTACCTAAATAAACGTCATGCAATAATTAGTTGGTTAATCAGTCATCTACCAGAAAATTAACTATTAAAAACCATTTTCGTAATTTATTAGTTAATGTAGAATGTGATAACTTTTTTAGTCATATAAAATTAAGTAAATAGTAATGGAATAAAAGAAAAATTATAATTTTGTCATTCAGCGAGATTGAAGTTGGAGGCCATGTTAACTTGCTGCACTTCAATGTGTATGATGCCCCGATCATGAGCCCAAAGGAGAAATTTGAGTTTGATGTTAATACTGCTGTTATCACTCTCTGTCCGCTCTCTTCGTCGTGGTCAGTCTTGTTGCGGCAGCGAGTGTCTAACCCTGTTTTAAACGCCATGAGGTCCTTCAGAGTAAATATAGAGCTGCTGCCTTTAATAAGACACTCAGTTAGGTGGTTTCCTGACCTCTCGCTCACACACACACACACACACACACACACACTCACTCTCTCATACATGCTTACACTCACACTCATGGACAGACATATGGCAGATCATGAGAGACATCCCAGTCATGTCCTCCTGACCCAGTTTAATGTAACACAGAATGAGGATGTTCATGAATGAATGATCATGTTTGTTGACATCCAGCTTTTGTTTGTTTCTTTCTATGTGGTTTCTGTTTTGACTTGTTTGTACAAGGTCACACACTGAAATTCAGAAGAAAACTTGTGCGTTTCAATTTTCAGCTGTAAATTTCAAACAGCTGATTTCCTTGATAGTTCAAGGAAATCAGGAAATTGAGACATCAGACCTCTGTACACAACTGCACCTAAAACTGTAATTTAAAGTGTATCTTCACGTCTAATCTTTTCCTCCCTGTGTCTCCAGTCCAGCCAGCTCATGGCAGCGCAGCAGCCGCCGCCGCCCAGCAGGGAGGTTACGAGATCCCAGCCCGTCTGAGGACCCTCCACAACCTGGTGATCCAGTATGCCTCTCAGGGCAGGTATGAAGTGGCTGTGCCGCTCTGCAAACAGGCCCTGGAGGACCTGGAGAAGACCTCTGGACACGACCACCCCGACGTGGCCACCATGCTCAATATCCTAGCCCTCGTTTACAGGTTGGTTCTGAACTGTGGCTGCAGATAGGCAGTCCAGGGAACTTCAATGGCCCTTTATTACTGTTGGTATAGTTTCACTACATTCAACCATCAACAATCAGCGGTTTGTTTGCTTGTGTTTTTTTGTTTTTTACAGTGGGGTTTAATGTTGCCTTTAGACATCGGCTCGGGGAATAGGAAAGCAACATTAACCAGTTGTTAGTTGTAGTTCAAATGGGTTTAATAGATGAAAAGGTAAATTAGTTAAATAAAGGTGCAGTTAAGTTGAGGGATGCCTAAAAGAGGGGAAGTACCTGAACAAGAGATTCTGAAAACTGACATTTTCACTAAAAATGAAGTGAAACAAAGAAACCAATGACTCACAGCTGTTTCTTCTATATGTGTTTTTCCAGCACTGACCAGTTCCTCATAAATAAACTGTCAATATTTATGATAAAGGAATACCCAGCTGAAGGTGAAGCTCTGACATACATGTTCAGAATTTCAGTGGTTTTTTGGCGTTTTAATAGATTTTTGACATCAAGTAAAGTGTATATAATTTTTATGACGGTAATATTAAATATTTACAACTGTGGTCAACATCAAGAGCTTGTATTTTTATAGATCAGACTGGCAGCTTCTTATTGAGCTTGTAAATCTTCCCTAAATTTCTTCACAGTAAAGTCAAAGCAGTGTTTAGAGGTGTCCATGTTTAGGTAGACATAGTTAGAATAATTTGAAAGCTTCAGCTTCAGAACCTAAAAAAAAAAAAAGAAACACTTGGTCTGTCTTGTCTTTAATCTTAATCCTCACAACACTGAAGCCCTTATAGCCGTTTGACTCACAAGTGGAACATAGCAAACATGGCCCGTCACGTGCAAAGATTTACAGTACAATAACTGAAGTAGGCCAGCGTTAATTTCCTGGCCTGAGAAGAAAAGAACAAAAGAATGACACACAAGAGCTGGAACGGTATTTTACAGGGTTGTTTCCATGTTCCGTTAAACAGTCAGCTCAGGCTTCAGATTTGGTTTCCCTGCAGTAGCAGAGGGTCGGAGTCGGGGTGGGCGCGTTGTCTGCACGCTGTTGTACAGACTGTGTGAGCTTCTGCAAAGCTGTTTTCCACCATGTTAACTGAAAATAAAGTGCCATTGATATAAATTGTCAGCATAGTTTACATTTCTTCTCTTTGTGTGCTCATCTGTCCGTGCATCTCTGCATTAATCTGGCGTGTTTCTGTCTGACAGGGATCAGAACAAATACAAGGAGGCAGCCAACCTGCTGAACGATGCTCTGGCCATCAGAGAGAAGACCCTCGGCAGGGACCATCCAGCTGTGAGTACAGCTTCTGAGTTACATTCTTTTTTTTTTTTTTTTTTTTTTTTGCACAGGACAGTGGGATAATGATATTTTGGGATGGTCCTAAATTCTATTTTCAAACCGAATAATACAAATGTATTATTCTTCAGAAAAATTTATAGCAGTAATTGGCACGAGACTAAGACATCCCTATTTTAATGCTTGACCTTACACATAAAACAAATAGTCTGTGTTCTTGTTTGACTGATTTAAGACAAAAGTTAGATGAGAAGGTCGATACCTTTAGGGCTGATGTGAAGCCACAACATTCAGTCAGTTAGCTTAACTTAGCATAAACTAATATTTATATAATGGATTTCCCCTGCACTGTGTTCAGGCTCAAAGAGATTGATATTTAAATTTAAACTCATATCCCAAATATCATTAATGTGTTTGTCCATGACTGTAAAGATCAGAGTGAACTCGGAGGATGTCATGAATAATTAATTGGTCCGATCTCAGCTCCATTAATGTCTGTTCATCAGTGTGACTGTAAACACACCTCAGATGGACTGACTGTCTGAACCCCAGCAGGTTTGTATCTCCACTGTCCGGACCGCCACCTCCCTCCATTTTGAGAAGCTGAGGTTAGCCTCCCACCTCCTCCTCGTCCCGTCACCAATCCTGATCTCAACGAGGAAGTGATTTATTTTCAGTGATTTTTCATTTAGAAGAAATCATAGTTTGGACGCAATATGACCAGTTACTTAATAATTCACCATCTCCTGATTTTTCTTGCTCCGTGAATCATTTTAATCTCATTTCCTTCTCACCATGTTGTTCAAAAATGATTCTAAATAAATAAATGATAGACATTGCACGTGAAATTTTCATACATAATTCGTACATAATGGCTGCATAATTTAAATCGATATTTGGCTTGTATGTGAAAAATTTAAGCTCTAAACTCTCTATCAGCTTATCTAATAGAAGGAAATGGCCTTTATGATCTGTACCTGACTGGTGTTCTCGCAGTCTTTAAGACAGACGGCTGTTCCTTCTCTGATGTACTCTCTGGACTGAGGCGGTCTTGTTTGCTGGGATGGTGATGGCGGATGGCACAGAGTCTGAGAAGGAGCAGAGGGATGAATCAATCAGTGGTGCAGATCCAGAAGTCTCTGAAGACAAAATGTAGTGACGTGATTCGAGTGACCATGATTCAAACATGGAGGAGCTTATTTTGAGTAGTCTGACCCTCATCTGCTTTTGTTTGATTAGATCCACAATAGCTTTTGCCTCACAGCATCTTTTCTTCTTGGGCTCTTTTCTCTTTTAATGTTGACAGTGAAACCATACACAAACACAGAACTCACCACAACACAACAATACACAACAGATAATGTGTTGAAAACTGTGTGGACTTTGTTTGGGGAAACATGAACCAGATGGCTGTCCTGCCCTCTGATGTTCTTATATTTAAGGCCATAGGGAGGTGAAGGGATTTTTTGCTTTGGATGAAAAGAATGAAATGAAGGATAACAGACAAGAAACTAAAGGAGCTGTGTTTTCAGTGAGATCTCTTCCTTTCCTTAAATTTGGTTTTCTCTCTCCACCACTTGTCTTCCTGGATGATCTCCCAGCCCTCACCCCTCTGCCCTTCCTCCCCTCTTTCCCTCCCACTCGATCCACATGGCCACCAGATCCAAGTCTGAATCCTGTGGTCTCTTTCCTCTTGAGTGCACGTGTTGGAGATTCACTATGCAGCTGATTGGGATCGAATTACCGTCCACCATGATCACAGACTATTTATTGCACGATCAATCGATTATTTGCTCACTGCTGCCGTGGTGGAGTCTTGCGGTTGCACACATGATGCACATGTTCCCGGGGGGGGGGTGGGGGGGGTTAGTAAGGTTTTGCTGAAGGGTAATGAGTAATGAATGTGTTTGTGTACCTGTCAGGTCGCTGCCACTCTCAACAACCTGGCTGTCCTCTATGGGAAGAGGGGGAAGTACAAAGAAGCAGAGCCTCTGTGCAAGAGAGCGCTGGAGATCAGAGAAAAGGTAGGTCAAAGGTCATCAAACAGGGTGATGACCCTGGTTCAGTAGTATTTACATAACAGAGCTAATAAGTACACATGACTCTGTTCAAAAGCTGTTTTTGAGACTGTACAGGTGGTTGTTTCTTTTCTCAAATGTTCAGCTTTCATTTCGCTTTTTCACTTCACTCTATTATTCTCTCAGCACATTTTCCCCTCAGACTGATTTAAAGGCTGGAGGAAGAAGGACATATGAATGCAAAACGTCTAAAAATATGTTCACTTTCTTCAATCAAACATTTCACGTAGTTTGAGTCTAAAAACCAAATAAAGTAGTCTGTTATTAGACTCAATCAGTTTTTATTGGAGGGTTCATTCTCATAATTGACTCAAACAGTCAGTTATGAGAATGAACTCTCCAATAAAAACTGATGGACTCCTTTTTCACTGCCGGGTGAGTTTGCCTGTCTGTTTGGAAACTCAGAAAGATAAATGGGAGAAGAGTTTCAATGCAATCTGAGTCTCTGGAGTCTCAATTTGACGCTTCAGTCAGTGATCATGTGTTATTTCAGAGTGTGGCTCATTCTCAGAGGAAGCATTGTGCTGCACAGGTGACAGGTTTGTATCTGTGCCCTGAAGGAAAAAAGGCCAAATCAGCATGTTCACCCCGGTTGTGTTTGAATCAATAGATCAGAGGTGGAGATGATAAATACCTGCATCTTCTGCTGACTCATGAAGACCAGGTCTTAACAATGATTGACTTTTTTTTTTTTTTTTTACTGCCAGTAAACCAAATGTTTGCACAAAGATGCTCCAGTTAATAGTAAATATCCACCTGTTCTTCATCTGTTCATGCTTCCAATGAGAACAATTTCACTTTCTTTTTGTGTTGATGGACAACAGTAAAACAAAATCTCAGAGCGATAGATAAGATTGTGCCAGTAGCGGATACATGAAAACCTCAAAGTGAAATAGAGCCAACCTTAAATTTAAGGTGGAATGGCTATATTTTCTGTCTCTAAGAGGCAGTAACTCTATGACATGTGATGTTCGGTCTGTTCGGCTCGAGGTCGCTCCTGTTTCCCATTTATCTCAGCGGCTTTGTGCTTTCAAAGGAAACGTGTTCAATGGTGCAACATAACATCCAGCCAACTCCATTATTTCATCTCATCTCCAGTTCAGTGCTGACAGAGATGCTGTTCAGCGTTCCTCAAGTACAGGAGAGGCTTCATTTCCTGCTCTGAGTCTGTCCTCGGCTCTTTGGACTCTTCTCCTCCCTCCTCTGAGGGAAGCATCAGCTTGGGTTAAGCTGAAAGATTTCCTTTTTCTTTTTCTTTTTTTTTTTTTTTTTTTCATGCTTCTTAAACTCCGATGGTAATTCTCTTGCTTAAGCTGGAAGACTTTCCTGCAGATTTGGCAGTGAAAGGTGGCTGCTGAATCTGAGAGATTCATTCTCTTCTGCAGTTTGGGCTTTTTATTTATTTATTTATTTATTTATTTTTCGACAGAAGCTTCTCACTGAGTTTTAGGGACGCTTTAGCTTGAGGGAAGCTTTTAACTTTTCAAATGTCTACTACAGCTCATAGATGTTTCTCTAAATGGCCCTTCAGATTCCAAATATGTGCTCTAAACATGATAGTAAAATTATTTACAATCAAACCATCACATTGCTGGTCAGTGAGCTGTTTAGTGTCACAGTTAACAAACTGTAGCATGAATGCAAAATTCTCTGTTTAAATGAAACCTGACCTGAGTCTCTCTGATGAACAGAAATAGATTAAATTCCCCCCACCCAGTAAATATTTGGGTATTTGGCTGGAGGTTTCGTTTCTGAGAGTTTCCCAGAAGTCACCACAGACTGCAGCACTTTAGGTATTTGAAGGTGTGGCATCCATCAATAAACAGGATCAATTCCTCAGTAACCTGGACCTCGCTGTGGCTCATGGCAATCCTTTTTTAGCTAATGATGTTTACAGGAAAGCTGTCAGATGTGTTGTTTTAAGGCGGAGGGCTGAGTGAACACTGTAGGTAACACCAATCGGGTGAAAACTGAAGCTTACAGTTTGACTGTGTGGTTTTATTTCTCACTCTTAATGTCTCTTCTGCTGCTGTGTTTTTCTGTATTTCTCTCCATACATCTTTTCTTTCTGGTGAGTCCAGTTTAGTTTTTTGTTTGTTTGTTTTTTTTTTTTTTTTTGGTGCATGCGTGTCTCTCTTACAGTTGACTCCAGTGGCTTTAAGCTTTTCAGCAAACAGGATCAGCTTATTGCTCCCTCAAATCCACATTAATGCGAACACACTCAGTTTTTTTTTTTTTTTTTTTTTTTGGGATCATGGTTCTGCTTCTCTTGCTCCTGATTCCACAGAACAGGATACCGTTTTCCATGGAACAAGCTAGTTTGTTGATTTTTTTTTTTTATTTTTTTTTATTTTTATTTTTATTTATTTATTTATTTATTTATTTATTTTTATCTACTGTACTCAGCTGTTTCTTTACCCTGCAGGTCAATCGTCCATCAGTGTAGCTACAGTGTGAGACATTTAGCTCAGAGCAATAAGTGCGGTTACAGATTTAAACCCCTTTGATGGTGGCCTAAAAAAAGGTACTCATGTTCATTCATGTGTGTGCTGATATCGAGGGAATTTTTTAGTAGGGGGAAGTATCGGAGTCGAGGCAACCTGGTAAGAGATGAAACAAAACATTCCCTGCCTGCAACTGAAAAATTGCACAACCTCTTTTTCTTTTCCTGTAAATCCAAAGATAACAACTCAACACGGGGGCTGAATCAAGATGACACAATACACAAACATTCAGAGAGCAGAAATATGGTAAAAGATACAGGACTTGTCTGATTTTACTCCAGGATATGAGTATTTTCTACAATAGAAAACTGGCACAGCTTGTCTGAGCTGGTGACCAAATGGTGCCAGACACGGGCTGTTGTCATCTAAAACTCGGGGGGTTTTCTTCCATCCCAGGTGCTGGGAAAGGACCACCCAGATGTGGCCAAACAGCTGAACAACCTGGCCCTGCTGTGTCAGAACCAGGGCAAGTACGAGGAGGTGGAGTACTACTACATGAGGGCGCTGGAGATCTACCAGACCAAACTGGGCCCAGACGACCCCAACGTGGCCAAAACCAAGAATAACCTGGTGAGACAGACGGGAGCTGCATTTCTCTGCCTGTGCTTTTGTAGCCGCCGAGAGTTTTCTTGATTCATCTCAGACTTCTCGTTTCTGTGAACGCCTGCTTTTTGTGTTTTTCAGGCATCGTGTTACCTGAAGCAGGGCAAGTTCAAGCAGGCCGAGACTCTTTATAAAGAAATCCTGACTCGCGCTCACGAGAGGGAGTTCGGCTCTGTGGATGGTACGACGTGCACGAAGCAAATAGTACATTGATATTTTAACCGTTTTAAACATTTCAACTAAATAAAGAACATACAAATTCATCCCTCTTCGTCTGATTTGAAGGTCAATGTGATGGCAGCCACAAACAACAAAAGCGTTTTCTTTTGGAGAGGACAAATTGTGCTCCGTCAGATTTCATAAAACTCATCTCATCTCCTGCTCTTTAAACCGAGAGAGTGATTGTCGCAGCTGATTTGTGTTTTTCTTTGTGCTTGATTTTGCGTTTCCCCACAGATGAGAACAAACCGATCTGGATGCATGCTGAGGAGAGAGAGGAACAAAGCAAGGTGGGAGTCTGCAAATGATATTTTTCAACAGTTCAGCTTTTCTCTCCTTTTCATGCACACTTTAACACATTTTGTTGTATATTTTATAGACAAAGTCCAACAAAGTTGAATGGTGGATACCTTCAATGTATTAATGTAGAAATAAGACATCATTCATAATCAAAGACCACATGGAGGTCCACCTTCAGTCTCTATGGGCCTCTTAAAACCTTATAATTATTATCATCAGTAATAAGAAACCACATCTGATCATTCACTAGTTAAAAATGAGTTTCATTATGTTGACTAAAGTCAGTACAAAGAGGTTTCACATTTCTAAGTAACAGAGACAGCAGCATGAAACTCATGGTTTTATCATCTTATTTAAGATGGAATGGGGAGGATTAACCCGACAAAGAGCTGGATTAGCACATTAAGACTCAGTAATAACGTCTACTGTTGATGATGGTGTGAACTTTCCCAACTTGGAGTTAAAGACGTCACAGTTGAAAATGTTTGGTCGTTAAGGGAAGGAATCATAACCCAGCTCTAATCCCTCCACTAAATACCCCTCCGCAGCCTCCAGCTTCCATCCTTTATAACAGGATCCATTTCACGTTAGCTTGTGTGTGTGTGTGTGTCAGAATCAGAATCCTTAAACCAACTGTGAATTTTGTCTTGTAGGGAAAACAGAAGGACGGATCACCTTTCGGGGAATATGGAGGCTGGTACAAAGCCTGTAAAGTCGACAGGTGGGTGGAAACTCACGTCCGTTTGCATTCGTAGTGTCCCAAGAAGTTGGTCTTCATTTCAGAAACACTTGATCAAAGCCCATTTTTAGACCTTTATGACCCTTTTTAAAAAGAAAATTGTATTTCTATAAACGCAAAGAAGTAAAATTCTAATATAATAATGATAAATTTGCTATTAAATAAAGCACTGTAGTACAGTACGTGATAAACGTTGAATATCGATTCTCCTTTGTTCTCCCACAGCCCCACGGTGACCACCACCCTGAAGAACCTGGGCGCCCTCTACAGACGACAGGGCAAGTTCGAGGCTGCAGAGACTCTGGAGGAAGCTGCTATGCGTTCCAGAAAGCAGGTGTGGTCTCCGGATGGTGTGACTAATGACACGTGATTCCTAGCAGAGCGTGCAGCGATAGCGGCAGATGTCTGATGCTGGTTTCTAGTACCCTGACAGAAGCAGCTCGGCTCTGCATGTAGAGCAGAAAATGTACATTGTGGTGTAAAATGAGGGCTGAGATGATGCTGCAGAGCCTGGAGTGCAGCGTTTGAACTGGCAGTGAGGGTTTGTTACTTATTAAACGTAATGGGGCCTCCTGTGGAGATAAAAAGTGGGAGTTTGTGGTGAAGCCCTGCAGCTTTTATCATGAGTAACAGGAACATGTATGACACGGCACCAAGAATTTAAACTGCATCCCTGTGGCACTGTTTTAGTTACTCCTGCAGAAACTAACGTTAGATTCTTACAATTAAACTGGATTTTAAATATTGCACACATGCAGGTGACTTTGGTCCTTGTTTTGTTTCAATACAAAGGTTGAACAGCTCGCTGTTTTTCCCTTCCTGAATAATTTATTCAGCAGACAGGCTCAGAGGACTCAGTCGGTACATCAATCTGCTCCGCTCCGCTCCAATGGTTTCATTTGTTTAGCTTGAATTATACCAGAGGTTGTTTGACTTTCTCCAACATGTTTCCAAAGAATTTAATGTGCTTTCAACCAGGTATTTATCTGAAGAAAGTCGTTTTCCACTATCTTTAAAACCTGTCAGTGACTGTGTCAGCATGACTTTTCAGTTCTTTTTTTAGCTTTGCTAAATCTTAGCTGATTTAAAACCATCTGGGTTAAAAGCACTTTTCAACATTTTAGGAATCTGTTCACTGTCTATCTGGAAATTCATGACATTCTCATTGTTCAGCCTTACTAACGCTCAAGACAAGAAAAAAGAGGAACCAGAGAGCTCTGACCTCCCATCTTCACTTATCAACATGCTACATGTGATTTGTTGAACCTGCGTTTTGCCCCGTCACACTTCCTGGCTTCATGCATGTCTTCCTGGACAAACATTCCCCAAAATGCTGAATTTTTCCTTTGTCCTTTTTAAAAAGGTTTCAAAGCGCCACCCATGAACTGGAACGTTCTCAAGTTACTTCCCTCTCGCTTACCTCATTTCCTGTCATCTCTCTGTTGGATTCATAATGAATCCAGGGTGGCAGAGGTGCTCAGCTGCTTTAATTGGATTAGTTGAATTGGCATTTATTTCTGTGTTTGTGCGTTTGTGTTCATCAGGGTCTGGACAACGTGCACAAGCAGCGTGTGGCCGAAGTCCTGAGTGAGCCAGAGGCTCGCGAGAAGCAGCGAAGCCGCGAGAGTTTGACCTCTGACACGGTGAAATACGAGAGCGGGCCGGACGGTGGCGAGGAAGTGAGTATGAGCGTGGAGTGGAACGGGGTAAGTACAGTACACAGCCCACAACATTCCACCCAGAGTCCTCAGACCAGCAAGGCTGACACGTCTACGTGACACACAGCCTGTGTCTTTCTGGACAGAAGCCACATTGAATTAATCTGGTCTGGTGAACATGACTCCTGTTCAATGTGTGTTGGAGAGATTGGGACAAACGCTGTCTCCTTATCAGCATTTCAGGGCTTAGTCTCACTTTTCAGGTTTGGAGCAGATTGATTATTTCAAACTCTAAATCAAATCCCGCAAAAAATAATCATAATATTTTTTATAAACTTAAGTCTTCCTCTGCTTTATAAACATTTCAGGTTGGTTTCATCCTGGTAATGTTACTCTTGTGTATCTTAGTGGCCCAAAGAAACAGTGAAATGTGCAGCAAGGCATAAAACCCCTCAGTCATCTCAGAAAAAGAGAAGTGATAAGATTCTGAAACTACCAAAAACACTTTCTTGTGGAAGAATGATGTTATGAAAGGCCTATCCAACAAATCTGTGATATATCTGACAGACTGTTGTTGCTCTGTCTTGGAAGTCAAACGAAATGGGACTTTTTTGATGAAATCTGACACTGGTAGATGTTTTCTTCATATGCTGACTGGTCTAAACACCAGAAGAGGCAAATTACAGCAGAGAAGCTGGTTGTCAGGTGGTTTTTGGCTCCGCGGTGCAGGATTACAGATGATCGAGACTTAATCTAAAGCCACTTCTGAGCCTGTAAAAACTGGTGTGTTGAAGTTCAACCACTCAAGTTTGGACCAAGAAAAACCAACAAAGTGATTTTTGTCCTTAATGTTGTACAAATTGAAATTTTCATGGCCAGGCAGCTGTTGAGGTTGAGGCCTCTAATTTTTATGTTTGTTAAAGGGCTCAGTAATGTCAAGGAGCACATCTTTAAAACCCGCCAACAAACCAAAGTCAGACTAAATAATCCACACACTCAGAGAACTTTCTCAGACTGTCAAATACAATTAAAGTCACTGAATCTGCACATGTAGATTCAAATCTCTGTCACAATCCATCCATCTATTGTCAATCCCAGCTGGCATCACGCCCTGAACAGGTTAAAATAACTTTAATTTACATTTTGCTGGCACATTTTTCAGGTTTTTATTCTTTCATTATGGCTGCAGTGAGAGAAAGGAAAGTTGGGGAAAAGGGAGGAGAGTGATGCGACTTGGAACTCATCGCTGCTGTTTGGACTGAGGTCGTCTTATCCAAAGTAACGTAGGGTTGGGAGACATCAGGTGGCTGGTCGTAGCCATGTTGTTGTTTTGGTTTTTTTTTTAGAAACCAGTAGAAAGCATATTTGAAGGAGAAGGTGGAGCTGAGGGGGAGTGACAGCTACGACAGTTTTTTAAATGTGGCCATCATTTAAAAAGAAATGAACATCTGCTGAACTGCCCATTTCACCTTTCTGTTTGTCAGACTACACGAGGAAAAACCAAACGACCCACCCTCCATCTGACCAATTCCAAATGTCCAAACATGATTAAATCATCCAGGTTTAACATCTGTGGCTTCTGTTGGGAAAGATACAACCTGCTTGTTGTCATTCTGTATTTTCTCCCCTGGGGACACTTTCCCATGTAAACACTGTCTGACCTGTTCAAATGGTTGTTCAAGGACATTTTGTTCTGTGCTACGCTGATTACACTGATTGACTGCCATAGTCTGCTACAGTAGTTAGTGCTCTGCTTCACTCTCACTGGCTTTGATTAATGAGACCAAGTGAAAAGCTGCTGAGGCAGCTCACTTGGCTGGATGTTAAGTCTCTAAGATTAGATGTGGTAGAGCTGTGGTTGTAATAAACACAATTTTCCACTAAAAACTCTCTTTCCAAATAACAACAACAAAAAACCCAAACTGCCTTCACAGCAGCTCAGCCCTGTGGTTACACATTACTGCCACACAACTAACTCCCTCTGCTGCAGAGCTGGTATCTGCAGTGCTTCTTCAGCCTTCCAGCGACTGCAGCGTCACCACATGTAGACGTAGAGTCGCTCCTTCGCCATCACCGTCTTATTCCCTCAATGCTGCTGCTGCCTCTCGCCCAGCTTCACATAGCAACAGTAGTCATAGCCCCTGAACAACCAATCAGCAACCTCCCTTTGGACTTCTGGGAGGTTTTGGTGTGACACATGGACGTCCTGTCATTCAGTTATCGGCACACGGCCTCACAACAGCAGCAGATCTCTGGACCTATTTATATCAGGGAGGCGACCCAGAAAGAGCTAGAGGTAGATTTTAATAACGACGCCTTTGTTTCACCTTCTTCGATTCAGCTGTAAATCAAGTTGTGGCTTAAATGAGGCCATAAAAGCCAACAACACACAAGTTATAGGCAAAACAAACCAACAAACAAAAAATCCCATGAAGATGAATTTTTATTTGACACACAGAAGCCACTCATGTCTGTCAGAAGGTGATTCAACGCAGTGGTCAGACATTTTGTCTTTCAGGCTTCCACCTCAGCTCTCTCCTCCGGCAGCTTCCTTCTCATGAATCAGTCCTTTGATAAGCACCATCAGTCTGTTCATCTGACTCCAATGGGCTCTGTACTGTACTTCTGTCCTCCACTGTGTGATCTTTGTCCACTGTGCTACGTTTGTGTCCCTCCTTTGTATGTGCGTGACAAGCTGCTCCCTGAGAATGTAATTTTTTTATTTTTTATTTTACCTTTGCTTGATTCATCAGTATGCGAGCAGCCAGAAATTAATCAGTCAGCTCAGATTTTCTTTCCACTGTTGGGAGACATTTACTTCAATCTTCAGGGGACATTTGTGTGATTGTGCGATTGACTAACGGGAATCATTAATAAATCATTCACACAGAACATTTAGCTGTTGTCTGGCTGCTCGTGTGTCTCCTTCCTGCACTGCCTAGTGTTTGTGTTGTTGTCTGACAAAGTTTAACGTTGATGAATTAATATTTCAGTCACAGAATCTCTCCATCGTGTTAAACTATGACAAACTGCCACCTCGTGGCGAAGCCTGTTAATTACAGCCACCAAACAAACAGCAGTGATGGTGGAAATCAGTCAAAACATCTCACCACCACCGTCACCTGAGTTATATCTTAAAGCCTTTTTCACTTGTCTTCTATTTCTCTCCACTAAATCAGGCCTTTCCTGTCCGTTTGGTTTGCTCTGATTATATAAGTGAAGTAAACAATACTTAGTTATTCAGTGCAGATTGTTCAGGTTGAGCTCAAACATTTTGTCACATCCAGTTTTTTATGTGGTGATGGAGAGATTCGTTGTCTGGTTTCTGAAAACTTCTCTTTGTTGAGTCTCTTTTTCACCTTCGCTCTTCTTTCTCTCCTTCCATTGCACAACTTCTTCCATCTTCATTTCCCCCCGATCTCTTGTCTTCTCTTCTCTCCTTCACTGTTTGTCTTTCCTTCTCTCTCCTCTCTTGCTGCTCCCGTCTGACCGGCAGGCGTAACTCCAGATGCCTTGTAATGGTTCTAAAAACTTGTCTTCTGCATGACGGACGCCTCACCTCAGCCCCTTCAGCTCTGACTTCCCTTCTCTCCTTTCTCCTCCTCTGATCTCTGCTGGGATTCTCCACTTCTGGTTGAAGAGCGGTTGTTTTGCAGGTGGAGGGGGGTTGTGTTGAGACAACCTGTGTGTCTAAATCCAAACTGCAGCTTCCTCCTCGTGTAGAAAGTCTGTACTGGACTGTGTTTCTCTGCTGAGGGTGGGAAAGGACCGGGTGATGTTTCTTTGTGTGCTTCTTACCTTGTTATTTCTTGCTGTAGGCTCTGCTTCTCTTTCTGTCACTCTTCAGTGTCTGAACACTGTTTCTTTTTGGCTGTCGACTCATTTAAAAGGTTTTTCGGGGGGGTTGTGTGTGGAGAGTGAAACAAATCTATACTTCTTACCTTTTCCTTTAACTCTTCACTACTTTGACCTGAACGTTGGAAACATTAAACAGAACAAATCTGACCTCACTGGTCCAAATAAATCTGTGAACACTTGAACAAATCAGCCCTAAGATTAATGATAAATTAAGTAAATAATACAAATTATTTTATGTCATGCCTTGTCGCAGAACTTTTATAAATATAGCTTGTGTCACCTGTAACTTTAGAAATGAGCAAATGAAAATGATGTCCAATAATGAATTAGTTAACAGGAAATGAATTGCCAACTGTTTGGAATAGCGAATCATAAATTAATTTTTAATGCAAAGTTAATCTGCAGGCTGTCATGTGTGGAGATTTGTTTCTTTGTCGTACATGGTGTTAAACTGAATGTCTTAAATCATGAGAGGTCAACATGTTGACTTTGTTAATTATATCAGATATTTATTTCTGTGTTCTGCTAATTTAATTGGTCAGGAAAGCAATTCTTAGTTCTCTTTGTGTCGTGGATTAAGATGAAGTTTACTTTATAAGTTTGTGACAACAAAGAACTTGTTACTAAAATCAATACTTAATAAGATTTGCTCCAAACTAATCTGGATAATTGAAGAAAAATCAGGTAAAAACAGATAACAGCAGATTAGAAAAACTATTATCTATACAGAGTCTGACCAAAAAGAAAAATGTAACATTTAGTGTTTTTATAAACACCAGTTGTGTCACCAAGATGTAAAAACAGCAGTTGAGTGCAGGTCCCTTCCTTTATGTAGCTCAGGAGACTAAAGTAACTTCCTAATGGCCAGCGTAACTAAAGGCATAGAACAGATTATATCCTGTTTAGGTTTCTCTGGTGAGAGTTAAAGCTTCAAACCGTCCTGTTCCTCCTCCTCGTCCCTCCATCGAGCTTTTCATCCATCCTCTATCGTCAGTGCAGTCGAATCCAACATTCGTGTTAGAATCATCAGTGGTGACTGGAATCATCCTCAGCTCATAGTGACTTCACACGCTGTAAATAACGTCAGCGTAAACTCGTCAGCATGATCGAGGCTCTGTAGGTTTCTTTAGTCATTAGTGCGTCGCTGTTCACAATGACATCGGACTGCCGAGCCGTTAAAGAGGGAACAGGATTCATGCACGATGGATTTGAGGTTTGCTCTCAAGCTGCAGCAGCAGAGAAGAAGTGAGGCTTTTGATCCAAACATCATGAACGTCATGCATCCAGCCTGTTCTCCTGCTGTATATCTCTGTATATAGCTGTAATGGTGGGGGGGGGTTGAAAACAACTACTGTTGCATTTTGTGAGGATTTGGAGGAAACTGAAATCGTCTCTTCTTGGCTCCTGCTACTAATCTTCTGCGTGTCCTGTCCTGTTTGTCTTTCTTAACTTCTAATAAAACCTAAACTCTTTGCTCACCTGAACTTGTGCCTGTGGCCTCTTTGTGTGCTCCCTCTCTTTTTCTGTGTGCCTTCATCGCTGATTCAGCTCCAAAGCCTTTTTCCTCAGAGCTGCTGTTGAAAACACATCAAACTAACTGGCTGCGTCTGCGTTAGCTCCTTTTTACTGAAGAATTAAAGAATAATCTTTAGCACTGAATGTGAATGGCTCATTTTCATTTCAATCAACTTTCACATTGAGTTTACCTGGAAAAAATTTTTTTTTTATTGGTTAAGATGATCTCATGTTTGAGCTTTTGTTTGGGCAGCCTTTCATGCACAGTTAGACACACAGAGGAAAATCAATTTAACCTTTATTACACAAAATATTTTAGATTTTTGATTATTAAGGACGCAGCTCATCTGATTTCTTTTTACAACCAGTGACGTCTTAAGATAGAATGAAGGTTTCAGGTCCATTCTGATCATCACACTCATCACAACGTTCTTCCTTTCATTGGACAAAAATAATCAGTTTGACTCAGTTTTAACAATATTTAGTTTTGCTGTAAATTTGAGCAACAATAACGTTTCGTAGTCGGATTTTACACTGACTGACACTTCATGTGTCCTGAGCTGCTGCTGTTTGTTTTCTCACCTCTAACTAACCTCAAGTCCAGAGAAACGTCAGTGAGGTGACAGAATAAAACATCGGGATTTATCTGGATATCCCGAAATCACTAAATCTGGAGATCAGACACAAGTCAACTTAATTTAATGAGCATTAAGTATGAAGTTGACCAAAATAAATAAAAAGCAGTAAATACACTATATGAACAAACAACAGAGCCATAAAAGAAGCAAATACACAAACAGATCTGCATCTGTAGGTGGTGATCCGACACAGGTTGAATTATTTCTGGAAGCTCAAAGCATCGTGATTCCATCTGCATCGTGTGAACTGCTGCACGAGACGATTGTGCACCGTTCATCAGTTTGTGTTTATCTTTTTCTATGAAGAGCTTCAGTCTTCGATCTGATCGACTACACGTTTGTCAGATGCTGCTGTGTGTGTCTGTGTGTAACCCTGTGACCTTTCCCATCAGGACGGCTCCGGCGCTCTGAAGAGAAGCGGCTCCTTCAGTAAACTTCGAGCGTCCATCCGTCGCAGCAGCGAGAAACTCGTCCGCAAGCTGAAAGGCGGCGGCTCGTCACGTGACGCCGAGCCCAAAAACCCCGGGTAACTATCCCCATACCCCCCCTCCACTCCCCCTCCACCCACCCCTCCGGCTTTATGCACTGACGGCCTGAGGGATCGATCGGCCCTCCAGCGCTCAGCTCGCCGGTTTCACACTAACCAAAAACAAAGGAAGGGATCGACTTTGCTGGTGGTGAAGTGGTGAAACTCTGTCTGCACATCAGACGACTGAGGGCCTTTTCTCCTCATTGCATGGGTTTACCTTTCTCTCTCACAGTGCCATTGGAAAGTGTTGATTCTCATTGTGTGTTCTGGCTCCATCAGTCCGGCCGATCACTGACAGGAAATATCATCAGGCGGGTGAAGTTATGTTCCAGGAATAGAGCTGAAATTTTATAAAGTAAAGGTCGTTGAGACAGAAAATTAAATATATATATAAGGTAACTGGAATAAAGTTAAAATATCCTGATGATTAAAAAAAAAAAAACTAATCTTTTAAATAGTCTAAATTTTTACATGCAAGAGTTTGTAATATCTGACAGGCGTCTAAATATTCAGAAAGAAGTAAAGATTTAAATATTTAAATATGTTGAGTAAAAAAATTTTGACGGAACAAAAAATGATATTTTCTAAGTATGTTTAATATGTTGAGAAAAACATTTTAAAACAAATAATTTTTTAATTTTATTTTTTTATTTAAAGAGAAAAATTATCTGAACAAAACATTCCAGAAAATCTTCCACAGTCCAGAGAAAGGACTGGAAGAAAAAAGAGAAACAAATCCACAACAGAGCAACAATATTTTCCATTTTTTAAACAGAAATTCAGTTTTATTCAGAAAACTCTTCAGTTTCGGCTGAAATATTCAGATTTCAGAGAAAACCAAAGGAAAATAAATAAAATGGGAAAATAATGCAACTTCTTCAATGACACACAAACTACTAATGAAATGCCTTTTATTGCTGTTTTACCTGTGGAACTACTTCTTTATTTTATTTCTGTTTTTTAGTCTTCACTAATCGTTCCATCTATTTATTGCATTTTGGGGCTTTGAACTTATTTCAATCAGTTTGAAATATAGTTCAGTTTTCTTTCTTCATTTGGTGAATTTGACTTTGAAATCCAACCCGACTGCACGTCTGTTTTTGTTTAGGATTTTATTCTGTGTTGAACTTTTATTTATGAATAAATTTTTCCATTTGAATGTGACTTGCATGCCTCATCTGTTCGCTCCCTGTTTTCCTTTTTCTTCTCTGTTGGCTCTTCTCCTCCAATCACCGGGCTGACGGATGTGATGACTTCACTCTGTCATCATCATCCTCGCCGTCTTCGTCACAGAAAATAAGCTCAAAAAGAAGTCATTCGTTTCAGTTACAGATTTCCAGCCTGTCCTTCTTCCTGTTGTTTCTTCCCACCAGCAAAATGTGACTTTTACCCCAAAAATGTAGAGAGGACATCAGGTTGTTATCGAAGGAGAATTTAACAACACAGAAGTGAAACATTTAAAATCTCCACAGTCTGCTCAGGAAGTCCATTTAACAGATTTAACCTTTCACTCAAAATCTTCACAAACAAAATCCTCAAATCATCGTTTTATTGAATTTGAACAGAAGGAGTCCACTATCATCATCATCATCATCATGAAGGATTCAGTTTCAGAGCTTCGGTAAAAGTCCCAGTGAAATTATCTGATAAATAATCAAAGTCAGGTCTGAGGCAACAGCAAACAGTCTGGAGACTGTTTCACTGTGTGAAATGTGAACTGGTCTGAAAGTGTTTCTGTTCAGGACATTTAACTGGAGATCGATAAATAAATGATGTTACAGACCAATCGATTTAAATAGATAAAAGAACATAGATTCTTTTCATTGACTGACTGAACGTCTGAGGCAGCTGCTCTTCTCCAATAAAAAGCAGGTCAGAGGTCAAACAGTTTTTTATAAATCTGCGTCGTTTTCATGCTTTTCATAAACAAAGTTCGTCTTTTACCTGAAACTAACCTTTTGTGTGAAAATGTCTCTGATGTCATTAACCAACACCATCTGACCTCCCCCACCCTCACCTCTGACCTCTGACCCCTCACCCCTGCCCTCTCTCCCTCCCTCCCTGCATGTCACTGCTCTGGGTGCAGCATGAAGCGAGCCAGCTCTCTGGGGGTTCTTAACATGGCGGACAAGGCGGCCAGTGACCACGACCAAGTAAGAGTCCAGACCTGGTCCAGAACCTGATACAGGAAGGTCAAAGGTCGACCTGAAATAACCTCCAGGGTGTTTCTGTTAAAGGAAACTTCTGCTCTAACTGTTCAGGTCACTTATTGATCTTTAATTAAAGGCAAAAACGGCAGATTAAAATTGACTGAAACATCAAATCTTACAGTTTCTGCTGATCGTCATTGATAATATATCAAAAATATCAAAGCCAGTTTCTCTGCTGGGACGATTTGCTGCTCATTACTGATTCATTAGAAAGTGAACGTCTTACTTTAGTTTCACATTCTGATGAATCTGAAGTCTGTTTATAGTGTTATTGCTTTATTGTCATCATAATTATATAAGAGATTAAAAGTATAAAACAAACTGTAAATGTGATAAATATCAGATTTATGCTGTTAGTCTGTCGGACATCTTGTGTCAGATACTTTTGGACCTGGTCTCTTCGTCCTCATGATGTCAGACTGATAACTAATTATTCACACACTAACTTCACACCATCACTGTGTTCACTAATCAACACAAATTACAAACTGAACACAGACTCCTTTCTATTTGGGACACGGCACTGATGAAGTTCGACAGCAGTGGAAAGTTTCAGCCTGTAAAGCCTCGTGAGTCGCCGTTTGGTGTAAAGAGACAGAAAGCACAGAACTAAAGATCTGTGTTGTGTTGAATCGCCCAAATGAACCTTAAACTGCCCAGAGGTGGCCCTGAACATGTTGGGAAATAAAAACTCAGATCTCAGAGTCTGTTGGTGAAGAATCAGCCGTTCATCTGGTTTCCTCTCGCTCCGTTTTCCGGCAGGAGCGAAATAATCGTCTGAGGAGAAGTCGGGACCTGAGTGCCAGCCACACCGACCTGGCGCGTTGAAGGTCTCCACCTCCCCGACGGACGGAGGCCCAGAGAATCCACTTCCTGTCCAGGACTCCAGGCCTTCTCTGTACATAGACAAGAGCTTCCTGTTCAGGTGATGATGTCAGAGGAGGAATCTGAGTTTTTATCACATCAGACAAACCAACAGGAGGAACACGAATTCTATGTTTGACTCAAGTGTGTGAACCTTTTGTGTAATTGTATGTGCGTATACTGTATGTGTGTGTGTGTGTGTGTGTGTGTGTTTGGTCTCTCAGATCGGTTCTTTATAATATTTTTGTCGTGCTGTCGCAGACTTTCTGACACAGGCTCAGTTAAACTGCTGCAGGTGAAGTCAAAGAACGACAGTTCATTCAAATCTCTTTACTGAGTGTTTCCTCTTGAACCTGAAGGCAGAGTTCATACCAGCTGAAGGAGAACCCACCCAGCTCTGCTGCATGTTCTCCTGCTAAAGCTGTTGTTCATTTACTTTAAGTTTTATTCTAAGAAGATGCAAAAAATGTTTCTCCAAAAACTCTTTACCGTCAGTTCGATCAGTGAATGTGTTTTCTCTCCTATAGCAGAGACACGTTGAACAGTAAAAAAAGAATCTGAAGTTTAGAAACAGAAACAGTGCAGAACAAAATCCTGAAAAAAACAGCAAAAGAAAGAAAATGATTCAGAAAAAGGGAGATTTTCTCAGTCTCTTTGATTCCGACTGAATCTGAACTCCAGACGTCTGCTCAGCTCTGCAGGTTTCCGCTGAAGCTCCTGGGCGACAAAGAAATAGATCCAGGGCCAATAAAGACTTTAGAGACACTCAAAACCCTGTGAGGCTAAAATGCTGCAAACCTGCAGATTCCACCTCTGTCCTTCTGTGTCGATTGAAGACTTTCTGTTTACATTTGGGGGTTTTTGTAAAAGGTGTTTTATTTTTTTTCTCGGCCTTCTGCTGCTCTGAGTCTCTTCCTGTCGGCGTTTTATTGGCACATGATCTCAGGACGCAGGCTGTCGCTTCACACACTGACTGCAAACTTAATATCACCAGAGAGCACAGACAAAACTTTACCGTGTGAGTAAAGTTGAACAAATTAATAATAATAAAAAACTAATTCAGAATTATTTAAATGGTTATTATTCTGAGCTTTTTCAGGAGAAGTTCTGTTCCTCTGACAGCAGTGATTAGTGTTTAGATATAGATTTAATGGATAAATGTCACTGTTCATTACATCCAGCGTGTTTAAAACTGGAATTTACTATAAAAACAAAACATATGAATCCACAAAGTGCGTTATTCAAACAAAAAAAGTGTAAACATCATCTTGTTCATTTTTGGTTTTTTTATTTTCAGTGTCTAAAATCTGACAAAATGATTTTTATTGAGCGGACTTCCATCAGCTCTTCTTTTAAAATAGGAAAGCGTTAATCGTTTTATTCATGTGTGAAAACTTTAACTCTAACAGCAGTTATGAAAAAATTGTTTTTTTTTTTTAGTCTGCTGCAACAAAAAGCTTCAGTGTGTCGATCTGTGAGGAGTTCAAGTTTAGAGCCGAGGATTGTCTGAATTTTTATTTATTTTATTGCTCACCACCGTGAGCAGATAAGCTCCAGAGTCACGACAGTAAACACGTTGATGTGATGTTGAAACTTCTCCATGCAGACGTTGACCTGATGTCAGTTAAATCAACATGAAGCATCAACTTTCAGCTCGAGTCCATTCGTTATCAGATAAAAACGGCAGTCAGTCAGGAGTCAGCGTTTTACTCACATTCAGAAATATGATCTTATTTTTCCATTTAAAGAAAAAAGAAAGAAGCCAAAGTTTTTATTTGTTAAACGTAGAAACAAGCAGCTGTGACTACCAGTACTGAGCCCTGATCAGCTCTGACTGTAGTCCACCTTCAAGGAGATTCAGGATTTTACAAATTCAAGCTGAATTTATGTGAAACAAAAGAATCCAGGATCAGCAGAATAATTAGATAAAAGATTCTCTGAGAATGAAAATGTCAGTTGTCTGGTTTTTACTCTGAGCTGAATGTTACAGTTTGTTTTTTGTTTGCAGGGGTGTGCAATAAGTTTTTGTTTAATGTTTGAAAAACTCTTCACGCTACATAAAAGTTATGTAAAAGTTTTCATTCCAAGACATTAATAAACTGTACACCCCGTTTCTCCTCAATGAACTTTGTCCAAGATAAAAAAAAACACAAAGATGAAGTCCTGAAATGTAAATCTTGGGGTAGATTGGAGACGTTCATTTTCCTTTTGTGCTGCAATAATGATTTTTTTTTTATGTCGGATCTTCTTTTTCTTATAATGATGATTTTATTGATGATGTTTGACGTTACAGGTCAAAATGTTGACTGTTGATCAGTCTGCTCATCAACCTGCCTTCTGCTCTTTTTGTCTTGATTGTCTTAATCCAGCAGCTCCACGAAGTAAAGAGGCACATAACTTCATAATGACTAATCATTTTAACGAACTCAGCAGCAGTTTGGGCAACAAATTCAGAACATTTGACAACTCTTTGTAGCTTCAACAATAAAATCCAAAGTTCCTGAATATGAAATCATCGCAAAATTGTTCAAAATATTAAATTCCTTCCCTCCCAAGTATTCTTCTATGATTAAATGATTATTTTTCCAGTCATGTACTTTGAATTGTGTGTTTTCTGGTCAGAGCTGCCCTGACTGTTGGCCTGTGCATCACTTTATAGAGAAACTCACATATTACAGGAAGGAAATGTTAAAATCTGTACTGAACAACTTTTATCACACAAAATGATTTCTAAGCAGTGATTATGATGACATGAATGTAAATTTGTGATTTCTGTTAAGCACGGAAATGTTTGTGTTGGCTTTATGTGTGTTGCCTGTTAAAGTAGTGAAGGTAAAAGTGTCAGTTTGTCTCTTTGTTGTGTTTTTCATGACTGTGGACCATGGAGGTGTGTGTGCAGCAGAAAATCGGATGGTTGGAAATTTTATATTCTCCATTGAAGCAAAATCCAGTTTATATCTGAGCGACGGGTAAATACACAGTCTAATTAATATCAATATAATATTCTCACACATCAAGGTTAGTAGCTGTGCATCTGCACAGAATCGCACAAATAGCAGACCCAAATTTCTATTTATTAGATACCTTGTTGCCATGGTAACTTCATCATGCACTGCTCCATAAGTGAAGAGGATCCTAAATGGTTTTTATTTTTATGTCTTGGTGTGTGTGTGTGTATACAGAAATTATTTTAAGGATGTCACAGTTCCTCGAAGCTTGACTGCAGAATTTTTCTGTCTCATGTTTGACATGAAGCTCGACCGTCCTCTGACTGTAAATAAATGTTCCTGGATGAGACTGGTATTCATCAGGCTACTTGTCCTTTATGGCTGCTGCTCTCACACACGTTGACTGATTTCAGGATCATGCTCACATTCATGAAAGCTTTTTCCTTATAATTTATATTAACAATTAACTGTCGGAGAAATGTTTTTTAGTAATTAAAACTGTAACACTTCCGTTTGAATGACTGAGGTTAACACAAACACACTTTTGATTTGAGATGTTTTTCCACTTTAGTCAGTTTTTCTGTCTCTCAAATTTAAATCAATAATTAAACATGAATTAATTGAAGTTAATTTGACTGTAGGTCGCTCTGACTGAAGTTGAATTAGCTAATTTTGACAAATATATATATTTTTATCAGAAATAAAAACATCATAAATTAAACCACTGCCACTTCCGGGGCGGGGTCGCACAAACAGAAAAAAAACACCCCACCTTACAGCTCGCATCACGTGATTTAAAGCCTGTGCTATGATTCGCCAGCAGCCCCGTCGATCGCTGGAGGGGCGGGGAAAGAGGGCGGGTACTGTGGCAGGAGGCCGGAAGAGCCGTCAAAGCAAAATGTCCTCAGTGCCTGACGGGAAGAAGCTGGTCCGGAGCCCCAGCGGCCTCCGCATGGTGCCGGAGAACGGCGCCTTCAACAGCCCCTTCTCCCTGGACGAGCCGCAGTGGGTGCCCGATAAAGAGGTGAGGCCGGCCCGGGGTGTGGAGGGTGGTGCAGGTGGAGGTTTGTCGGACGGCGCCGAGCTGCAGCGACACCAGCGAGAAGTTAGCTAAAGTGTTAGCCACAACGTTTCCGTTAGCCGTTTTCAAAATAAAACTTTACAGAGTCCGAGTTTAAAGTTTTTTATTTACTATTTAAGGGCTAAGACTTCATCCAGTTGGTTAGATCACCTATTCAATTCCTTTAAAACCGGTATAAATATTACTGCCATGATTTGATCCATCATCAATCTGAAAACCTAAAATGTTTAATGATGAATAAAGAATCATCCAAACTCCAATATGAACTAAGTGTGTGAGCCAAACAGGAGCATCAGAACTCCTCCATGTAAACATAGTTCATTCTATAAAGTGTGTTGATAACGATGATAGTTGTGTTCAATGATAAAACATTTTCTTTAATTTACAGTACACTGGATTTCTAAACTTAACCTGCAACTAATGGTTGTTTTTTTTCCAAAAGGTGCTCCTCTTATTTATTTCCTAGTAAATAAGGACATTTGTGTCTGATCCCAATAAATGTGATTAAACAGTGACAGTATCACATTTAGGAAAAAGTCTCTAAGTATGTAATCAGGAAAAACAGGAAAATCTGGGAACGTCAAGTCAAAGTCAGCTTTACTGTCAGTTCTTTACGTTTTCTTTTTGTCGTCTACGTGTAACACAATACCAAAGAAACAAAAGAAAAGTGAAAAATGAATTAAACATGGAGTTAAAAATAAAACATCTCAAACTTTTGTTCCAAATAAGTTATTTTTTACATCAGTGAGTAATTATTTTTGTCAGTTTTAGAAGCTGACTGATTTTGTTAAATAACTACCTTCTCACGGTTTTGTGGGACTTTTATTTTTGCGGTCAGGCCTCCGAACATCCGGTAGCTCCGGGTTAGCTGCGGTGGTTCTGACAGCCGTCCGGACTCTGCCCCCCCCCCCGGACTGGGCGTAGCAGGCGGGGTCGTTAGCCTGGCAGCTCACGGAGCCCCTGAGATAACCAGCTGGTTAACCACTTTAACTGGTTATTTAAGCTTAAACACATCTGAGTGTGTAAACACATCTTTATCTTCTCCGCGGGCGGCTGTTAGCTCCGTCCAGCTAACTGTGCTAACATGCTAACTCCGGCCGCTCTTACTCCGTCTCTCCCTAAAGAGGGGCCGATTTTCGGCCGCCGGAGCCCGGACACACCGGCGGGGGGACACGTTGGCCAGAAAAGTTAATGATTACACATCTGTAGATGGGAAAAGAGATGTGCAGCTCTGGATTTTTCCTGAAAAAGTCATGAGAGTCAGATTTTATCAGTATTTCTACCTGCTGATTCCTTTAATGGCCCACTGCAGACACAGAAACCAAAGATATGCTAATAAACCCAGAAAAGATTAAACTTGGTGATTTATTAATATTTATCACAGTATAAAAATGTCTCATCGGTCCTTAAAGGGTTAGGGTTTTCTTCTGTGGACATGCTGGTTATAAAATGTCTGTCAATAATTACATTATTACCATTATTACCAACTACAGCTGGAGGGAAACTATCCGGTTCAAAGTGGGTGATCAGCAGTTATTATATGATGCTGGGAGTATTGATGGTATTGATCTTCAATAAATAATGAAGTCCCAGATGCCCTCTCAGTGTTTTTCCCCTTCAGTGTAATATTGGTTAATTGCAACCTCAGCTATTTGAGTAATCAAAGGCTTCCATTTCCTCATACTGACGATTTGTTGCTTCAAATGTTGTGTGTGACTATGAACTCAGTGTTGTTACCATCTGGAGTAAAAGTCAGATAAAGTATGACGGCAGACAGAATAATAAGGCTGTTTGTCCACAGAGCAGTGTTTTAAATATATAAAAGACTTCAGGGAAGCTCCGCGGTTGGTGTTGTCATGTTGTTTTCAGACACCAGAAACACTTCATTACTTATTCTTTGATTGCATTTAGAATTGTATGCAAATAATCTGATCAATCATATGTCTTAAACTGTTTTATATGTATGACACTGAAACCATTCATGATGGCAAAAGTTATTTTAGATTCAATGGACTCAAAGTGAAACCAGCATGTGACAGAGAACTTGGTGAGCTGCTGCTGTTGAACTTGAATTTGCCCAGCTCAGCATGTTGTGTAACTTCCTATTTTGTTCTCTCTCCCCCGTCCTCCAGTGTCCAAGATGTATGCAGTGTGACACCAAGTTTGACTTCATCAGGAGAAAGGTTTGTTCACCGCTTCACAGTGTCTGACGGAGAGGAAAGTTTTATTATTTCCTCTACTTTGGCATGAAAACACACTGTGGGCTCCACAGGGACATTTTTCCACTCTGCTTCCTGTAAATCCTGCACAGAGTCACCAGAAAATAGTTTGTTTATCGGAATAGTCGGCTCAGAAAACATAAAATACATAATGTATAATCCCACTGTGGAACAAAAGTATACAGATGGAAAGTGATTCATTAGATAAACACAGTAAGAGCTGAGGTCACTCTGATTTGCACAATTGATTTTGTTGTTGCCTCACTTGTTTTAAACCGTTTTAGTGCTTTTCTGTGTAGTTTTAAAGAAGTGACGGGGCTGTTTGTTCCTGCAGCACCACTGTCGGCGCTGCGGTCGCTGTTTCTGTGATAAGTGCTGCAGTAAGAAGGTGGCGCTGCCCCGCATGTGTTTTGTGGATCCGGTGCGTCAGTGTGCCGAGTGCGGCCTGGTGTCCCAGAAAGAGATGGAGTTCTACGACAAGCAGCTGAAAGTGCTGCTGGCAGGTGAGACCGTCCGCCTGCAGCGCTGTCTGCTTTTAATTCATTCATAACAACTTTTAGTGGCTTTTCTTTCACTCTCTTTCCTTTACATGTGCTGAAAATATGACAAAAACATTTGACAGTTTCATATTTCCACATGTGAAGGACTCCTTCAGTCAGAGGCTGATAACAAAGGATAAATAATATAACACTATGAAATCATTGACAGTTCAGAGTCAGGTCATACCGCTCGGTCGACCAGAAGTGATGAAGGTCAGAGTTAGAGGTGCTGCTCTGCTCAAACAGGAAGAATGAGCCCTCGTCTGGTTAATCTAGTGTGTGTTGCTATAAATACCAGCAGCAGCTTAATGAAAAGTCCATTAGCGTCCTGGAGCTGCAGACAGACTGTGATGTTTAGCTTCGTGCTTTATCGACCACGAAGTTACACTGAACTGAAAACAACGATGACAGAAGATCTGATTATCATTCCAAAGTTCATCTCCACCTCGAAACACATCTCTTCAAAACGACCTCGTCTGTTTATCTCCAGCGCTCATCTTCATGATAATCATATTTATTTTACTTCAAAATTATTTATTCTTATTCTGTGTTGTACTTTGTCATTTTCTCTTACAGTTATCTGTCAGGTGCTCCAGATCTTGAATGTATCATTATTATTTTCCTTATATACTTGTCTGATTTTCTACTTTCTATTTGTGCTTCATGAGATTTGAATCAAAATCTGAGAGCTGAGAGATGTTTGAAAATTAGTTTGAAAAAAGTAAACTGAGGACCAAACAACTGCTGCTGTTTGTATTTTGTGCTGTTATTACTGTCAGAGTATGAAGCCATGGGTTCTTCTGTTTGCAGGTGGCACCTTTATCGTTACTTTGGGAACGTCAGAGAAGTCTGAAACTATGACGTGTCGCCTCTCCAACAACCACAGGTGAGTTTACATAAACACGAGAGACGTGCAGGATAAAATATCTGCTGATCCCGCTGTGGTGGACTGTAAAACTGAAGCACACAGTCAGCTTTGGTCTGAATGCACTTTAAGACGCTCCAGCATTCAGATCATCTCAAAAACCAGCCCAGTGTCAGAATCACCAATCAGAGAAAAACCCAGAAATGGCCAGTTGATGTTTTCTGCCCTGAACCTTCAGGTATCTGTTCCTGGACGGTGAAAGCCACTTCGAGGTGGAGCTGTCTCGGATGTCCAGCATGCAGATTCTGACAGACGGGACGAGTCCAGGAGGTGAGACCAGTCCTGAGTGGGATCAGAAAGAGAAGAGCCGCGACTGTGCATGTGGTTGACAGTTTGATGAAAATGTCAACTTAATTATTTGTCCTTTGTTAGTCTTGTTCTGTAAAGTATAATGTGTTTATCTTTCGTGTTGTATAACCAGCGGAAAAATTTCTTGATTAACTCTGAATCTTATGTTCTTGTCTGAGCTGACACTAACAAACCCTTCATCCTCTGCTGCTCCTGCTCTGGCTGCCCGGCGCTCCTCCCTCAGAGAATGACATTCACACTTACACCAGTCTGCTGGACAGTCACTGTATCTCTGAAGGTTAGCTTCGGTTCAGTCACTCTGTTTCCCCTGGGTTCACACGTCTGCATGAAGCTGCCTGATAATGAAACACCTCGCTGAGTCCCAAAAGCATCTCTGTGGAAAGAAGTTTTCTCCACCTTCAGATATGAGGCCAGACTGTTGTGATCTGAGCTTTAATGTGCTCCAAAAAGGTTAACTAGTCCTGAAATTATGATGGATGAGTCACTGATTACCAGAAAAAGAGAATTTGAGCCATATTATGATGGATGCAGTGAAGGGAAAGCTATTTGATTAAATGTGTGAATAAAGTGTTAAACAGAATTTGATAAGTGGCGGTTTTACATGAAGTAAATTCCTTTTGCTGTTTCATGATGCCACTATGTGGCCTGAGGATCTCTGCCCCACTTCCTGCTGGTCCAAAAATAATACTTGGAGAAAAAAAAAAAAAAGTGATGCTCTGTGGTCTTTTATAGACCAACATGATTCATAAAGTAAAAAAAAAATGCAGATTAATTGGTGAAGAGAAGAATAATTAATTCTGGCATTAAAATTATTCCCCTCAAGTTTGGAGGAATCGATGATGGATGGTGCAGAAACATCCTCAAACGTCAGCGCTCTGAATCAGGACTCAGAAACTAAAACTTGGTGCTTTTGGGAAACTTGGCAGTGATCGTCATCGGGTGTGTGTCTGTCCGTTTCCTGAAAACTTCTCATCATGTGGGTTTTTAGCATCTTCAGTCCCGCCAACAGAAAACAGATAAAATCTCATCACCCGTCTTATTTTGAAAATCTGTGTCGGTGTGTGTTTCCTCTCTCATCGAGTCAAATCTTTCCTCTTCAGTTGAGATAGATTTTTCATCTTCTGTGGTTGTTGCCTCTGTGTGTTTCTGTATTGATGACTTTTGTTTTGTTATTGATTTCCAGTAATGGACGTTAACAGTTGTTTTTTTGTTTTTTGTTTTTTTTTTTTGTTTCCCCCACTGGAGAAGTTTTTAGTTTATGTTTATCTCGTGAAGTCGGCACGTCAACGAGTTTATGTGTGTGTGTTTTTGTGTGTGGAGGAGGGACATCCCGGGCCAGCGGCATGCTGCTCCATTACAAGCCGATGGGCTCTCAGGACGTCCAGCAGCTCCGCATGGAGGCAGCAGACGACAAGAAGGTGGCCTCGTTATGGTTGGCTGCGATGCACAAGGTGAACTGTCACTTTAAATGATCACATGACATCACTGGAGGTCCATTCAGGCAGCAGAGCCTGTTTCCTGCATTAACACGTCTGTGTGCTCCACAGGCAGCCAAGCTGCTGTATGAAGCTCGGGACCAGTGACGTGCACAACCTGCCACGCTGAACCTCCAGGCAGCACACACCCAAGTGTTTTGTCCCCTTTGTCTCTCCGGGGGGGGGGTTTGGTATCTTTTTGGATTTTATTAACGCCAATTCTGATTCCGCTCATCCGTCTGATTCCTCATCGGGTCATTTTTGCAGGAGAGAAATGTTTATAGAACACACTTAATTACCTCTATAACCCGTACTTCGTACGCCGTGTTTACCACACGTGGGCTGATTGTTCTTCCTTTTGGCATTTTATCTCTTCTTTAACTCGAGTCAGGGCGGACAGCATTAATGTGTGTGAGACAAACAGCAGGAGGAGAAACTCCTCCTGCCTCCGATTCTTTCTGACTTACTTTCTCAGATTTCTCAGAGTTTTTTATAGTTAGTTTTTCCACACAGACGTTGGACTTCGACATTATAACATCCATGAAATGTGACAGTACACCTCTTCATAGAACCATCTGCCAGTTCCTTCATGAAAACACAATAACTTTCTAAGCTACTGGTCTTCTATTTTGTGTCAAGGAGGATTTTATTTCCTGGCAGAGCTGATGAGACACTTTACGGGTCCCTGTGGGATCTACGTTGACTCTGCTTCCACAGACGTCAACCAGCCAAACAGAACCAAGTAGAGACTGAACGTCTCTCTTTAGAGACCTCAGCAGAACCCAGATCTTCCAGATAAAGCAGATAGGTTAAAGGACAAATCCACCTTAAAGCCCTTTTAAATCAGACAGAATTTGCCACTGTGTTTGATTGAGTTCTTGATAAAAGAAGAATTTAGCAGCTAAAGTTGTTGTGGCAAGTTTAAATTCACAGGTGAACACACAAAAATACACTCAATGTTTGTCGCACAACTGCAAAGTAAAATGTTGGATATTTCCAGGTTTTAGTGAAGATCAGAGATTCTTCTCTGGATTTCTCATTTAACTTTTCAACTTTCATAAAAGGACCAGAGGAGGAGAAACAAATAGAGCCGAGCATAACGGGCATTCTGGGAAATGTAGGATTCTCTAGTCCTCTGAAGATCAGGCAGCTCGAGGAAACTTTCCTGTCTGAGTAGTTCCTGAAAAACATTGCAGGCAGTTTGTACAAAAGCAATGTCACATGGTTGATTTTTGAGTTTTAGATTTAAGCTCCATGGAAGTTCAGGAGTTGATGTTTCTGCGTACGTTGTTGTCTGTAACTGCGGCGAGTATTTACAGATTTAACTCTTCAGGCGTTTGTGCCGAAGGAGATCTCAGACTGTTCACTGACTCTAGTGAAGTACAAACATACAAACAGAAAATGCTTTAAATGTAGTTTCATGTATTGAAGTTTTGTATGAGCTATTTTGTTTAATATTCCTACTTTAACACGAGGTGTGTTAACGCACTTGCATCCTTTTTAAAGCTGAAGTATGGCTACTATAGTTTTTGTAACACTTGTATACACTTTATTTTCCTCTTTGTGTTGTCATCGTGCAGAGACACAACCAGGATGGCAGGTTGTGTTAGTTGTGCTTCCAAATTTGTGCAGTGAACAAACGTTCAGATACTCCAGGTTTTCTGAGTCGATGCCTCCGGTTTATTATCGCCAGCCACAGTTTGTGCTGCCGGAGAAACTTAAAACGGTGAACGGCGACAGGAAGTGGGACGTCTTGGACCGATCAGGAGGCCTCATGATGTCATCACCACATGTAGTTTGAATCCCTGAGTGCTTTAACCAGCTCATTCATGTACTTTTAATACACATGAATTTAACAGTGATGAAGGAGAGGCACAGACTGGCTCCATCTCACCCGATAGTTTGACCTTTCAGCTCTCTTTTTAAAAGCCAAACACTTAAATCTGAGTTATAGATGAACAGTCGGACTCTTTTTAGCTCAAACTTAGTTTTTTTGTTTGCTTGTTTTAATCTCTCCTGTGTCTTCCCTTTGCTTTGGTCCAAGCTGGAGGAAATCATTTAAAGTGGTTTAAAGGAGCACAGAGCGAGGCCGGCCGCCTGCTGGCTGACGTTCCCCACCTCACCTCCACTTTGTAACATAAAGTTTATTTTTATATGCTGCTCACCTAAGAACTGAAATCACCAGTTGTTGTTGTTGTTGTTGTTGTTTGGTTTGGAGGTTTAAAGCAGGATTGTGAAGAGTTATGTAAGAACATAATTTGTCTGTGTGGTCGTGCTTGATGTCCTGTAATGTGTTTTTTATTTTTTCTTTCAACACTTTCATACTTTATAATGCCTTTTTTAACAAAGACAAACCCGAGGGCTGCACAGTAATCTGAAGTACGATGCATGAATTTGTAAATACACACTAAAAATCTACGGCAGACGTTTAAAATTGGCCTTTTTTTGTCATAACAACACACTATGTGCAGCTCCTTACAGACTGTCTTCACTTCCAAGTTAATCACGACTTTCTGTTGTATGTTTGCACTACATGTAAAATCACCAAGTCGTTGCTCAGCCAGTGTTTGTACCTGCACTTTATGGCCATCCCCATTTTTATCCCTCTGCTTCTTTTAATATGCTGGAACTGATATATTCCACCTTCTGTTGTTTATTCTGTTGAGAATAAAATCAAGTGTTTATACATTTGTGGTGTTTGGTTTGGTCATTTGAAACAGGAAATGTATGCACACACAAAAAACCCAATTGGATTCAGCTGCTTTATTTATCAAACCAAATCAAATCTGCTGAATATAAATGAGCTCGGAGTGTCTTTATAATTCTTCACCCGGAGTTTAAAATGTGGTTTTAAGGTTTTCTACAGACGGAGGAACCAAAAGGTGTTTAGCTGTCTGATAGAATGAGGTCAAATAAACCAGGAAGTTCAGTCCTTTATTTTAAACTGGATTTATTTTATTGCCCAACATTCAGTTTTATTCACTAAACCCGCTTGACTTTTGTTTTTCTGAAAAATTTCCAGACTTCATTTTATTATTATTATTATTTAACGTTATCGTCCATGTTGTCTTATTTAATATAATTTTATTCCATTTGTCTGTTTTGATTTTATTTTATGTTCATTCAAAGCGTTCAGAATCGTCTCTCCTGTTGCGGGGGGGTCCTCCCCCGCCGTTAACTCTTTCCGTGTCAACATTTGTCGTCCACAGCTGTAGTCACATTTTAATAACATCCGGTATCGAACCTGAAAAACACCCCAAACATCCCAACCCCCCCCCCCACACCCCCTAAAGTTTATTTAAACCCATCATTATCTCCCCCCCCCACTCCGGCCTGTAATGGTCTCGCCCAGGTCTCCCTGCATCGGACGCACATGTCGGCTGTGTTTTGCGGAGGATTGCGTTGATTTCGCCGCATTTAACGGAGCAGCAGAGTCGGAGAGGCGTCCGGTTCTTCGGCTCCGATCCCGGACTCGTTCTCCCGGACTGACGTTTTAAAAAGTCCGCGGTTAGCGGAGCAGACAGCGGGGACTCCTCACACGCTTCTCGGCGTGGCTGCAGCCGGCTTCCGTCGGACCGAAGGTGGGTCCGCCGGTGTGTGTGTGTGTGTGTGTGTGTGTGTGTGTGTGTGTGTGTGTCGGTTGTCGGTAACCGGGCTCCCTCCGGTGTGTGAGTTGTGTCTGTAGCCGTTAGCCGCTCCGTTAGCTTCCGGTCCAGCTGTCAACAGCGCCACGTGAGAGTCCAGCTGTTCAGACCGGCTAACAGATCAGTGTGGGGGGGTCAGGGCCCAGATGTGTGTGTGTGTGTGTGGGGGGGGGACAGAAGGACCCCGGACCCGGCCCTGACCCGCCGGGAGCTCCACATGTGGACCCGGGAAAGGTGCTCCGGTTAGCCGCCGGCTGCAGAGCAGTGCCACGTAGCTAACCGGTTCTGCACAATCACTGCAGGAGGACCGGGGAGGGAGGGGGGACCGGAACCAGTGAGGGAGGGGGGGACCGGGACCAGAACCGGGGAGGGAGGGGGGACCGGAACCAGTGAGGGAGGGGGGGACCGGGACCAGAACCGGGGAGGGAGGGGGGACCGGAACCAGTGAGGGAGGGGGGGACCGGGACCAGAACCGGGACCAGAACCAGGGAGACAGGGGGGACCGGAGCCAGTGAGGGAGGGGGGGACCGGGACCAGTGAGGGAGGGGGGGACCGGGACCAGGACCAGGACCAGTGAGGGAGGGAGAGGTAGAGGGGACCAGGATCAGCAGAGACTAATTTATTTAATCAAATATTTATTTTAACACCATTTTAATGTTTGGTGATTACTGTGATTGCTAATGTGGTACAGGTGTGTGTGTGTGTGTGTGTGTGTGTGTGTGTGTGTGTGTGAGAGAAAATTGGACACACTGGTGTTCTGAATGTAATTAAACTGGATCTTTTTTTTCTTGAAGATTTTCTTGTTTGAGTTTATTAATATTTAACATATAAACAACATTTTTGGAGACTTAAAAAAATCACATTTATTCCAGAAGCTCGTCATCCGGCAGGTTTGATGAAAGGGGGAATATTTAAACCATCAATATTCAGTTCACAAATAAAGACTTACTGAATTCTTATTGAAGAATGTGTGAATCTATTGATTATTAAAATGGCTGCAGGTTTTTGTTTTTTTTCTCCTGAGCTTTACAGCTTAAAAATAAGATCAGATATTTTTTTAAACCACACTTGATTTACAGTTTAAATTGATTATTTGAACTACAAATGCCAAAGAAATTCTAAAAATGTTCTTATGTGTTTTCTTGCGGGCTCCTGATCGAGTCTGGTTTCAGTCCCGTCCTCCGTCTCTCCAGGTCTGCAGGTTTCGCCATGAGCTCCAGGGTGTGTAGGAACTGCGGCTGCTCGGACATCGATGTGGACCAGGCGCGAGGCGACGCCGTCTGCATGGGCTGCGGCTCCGTGCTGGAGGACAACATCATCGTGTCCGAGGTGGAGTTCGTGGAGTCGGGAGGCGGAGGGTCGCTGGCCGTCGGACAGTTCGTCTCCTCACAAGGTGAGGAAGACCAAACTGCCTCCAGCAGCTTAAAGCTTAGCTGAAGCTGCAGAGGAGAGAACGGCTGCAGTTTGTGTGTTTAAAAAGGAAACACAACAGCATCAGCATCATTCTTTCACTATAAAGAACTCTGACTTCACTTTAAGCTCTTTTGTTGTTGTGCTTTTAGTTATTAGTGATTTTTATCATTTATTTACGATCCCCTCCAGAGGATCTAATGGGATCTGGTGTGAAGTTCATTGCTGTCACATTAACCCTGACAGCAATATTTGAGCAGACGCACAATAATTCTGAACAAATGCTGCCAAAAACATGAGCTGCACTCAGACTGTGTGAGGAATGAACCAGCGTGGTTGGTTTTAAGAAAGGAAAAACAAAAATATAAAACTCCCAACATCTTTTCTTTGTGTTGTTTTTATCTAATAACACTATAGTTGTTGAGATTTGCACGTTTTTCTTTTTTGCCTGATCTTGATTCATAAAGTGTGATGCGTTTACGGACAGTGCATTATGATTTTTGTTGGTCTGTGTGCAGCTTATCTCTGCATGTGTGTAACATTTAGCTCCAGTTTACCTTCGACCTTCGACCTGCAGGACTTTTTATTCCTGCTACGTCTGCATAAGACGTTTGTTTGTTTGCTGTGTGCAGAGTTTATGCTCTGAGTCTACATCAGATGGAGCTGTTGGATAAAACTGAGCTTCAGCAGGTTTCTATTAAAACTGTTTTTAATATTTCATATTTTATTATAATTTTTTAATGATGAGTTTTCTACCAATGTTTTATTTTATGTTTGTTCTACTTTTCCAATGATATAACATAATCAATAGAATAATCAACATTATTCTTTGTTTCCAATGTTGATTTAGGCGTTTGATGTCATTTGCTTTAATATTTACGAAGATAAATATGAAAAATTCGTTCCTCATAATGAAAACCTGAGAATTGGCTTTTCCTAACATTAAACATCTTTGAGTTGTATTTTTTATTTTGTGCTGCCGACACTTAATAATGAAAATAATATTTTAATAATCCAACTGAGATGAACTATAATCAGAATAAATAATTTTTTCTGATGTGTCGAAGACGACAAACAAAACAACATTTCACTGTTTCATTGTTGCGTCTCTAGATGGAGCCAAGCATCCGTCCTTCGGAGACTCCCACCTCACCGGGATGGGGAGAGAGTCCCGGGCTCAGACCCTGCAGAGAGGTGAGTGACCAGCAGGGGGCGCACCATTGATTGTACAGACTCAGACGTAGAAACACTTTTTGATCATGAAGAAGTTTTGGAGTCAACATCTCTCATTCATGAGACGCTGACAGCGTTTTCCAACCTCACCTGAGGCGACTTTTCAATGTTTCTCTCCCGCCATTTCATCCTGTTGCTTCAAACAACGTTTCCATTTTTGATAACTGATAACTCCTGTTCGTCGTCAGGACTCAGCTCCTTCAAAAATAAAACAGTGATAAACATTTATTAAACGATGGAATCAACTCGGACATTAAAGCTCCAAAGTTTCACACCAGTATTTTAATATTTATGCCTGATTATTTCTCAGCAGAAGTTTTCGTCTAATCAAAATCCAAAGAAGCTAATTTCACTGACAAATAAGAAATCAGCCGGATAATCTTCATTTCCTGAAACTGAAGTGATGGATTCATTGATTGATGATAAAAACAGCAGCTGGCTCGACTAACTGATGCAGTGATCAGCTGATAACCTCGTCCCCGGTCATATCTGTGAGGGGCCCTGGAGGGAACTCCCCCCAGACCTGATGCTCACAGATTTATCTCAACAATTCAGCTCAGAAACGATATTAAGGATGAGTAGAAGACCCCACACCAGGACCGAATGGGGGGGGGGGGGGGGGGGGGGGGGGGGGGGTTTGAAGGTCAGCAGGTCGTCTGCACGATGGCCTGCAGCTGGTTACCGTGGCGACAGCCAGCCAGCCGTCTGCCCAGTTGATGTTTCAGCAGCCGAGTCAGAAAGGGTGTTAGACAGCAGCAGACGCTGAGTAATGAGGTGTGTGTGTGTGTGTGTGTGTGTGTGTGTGTGTGTGTGTGTGTGTGTGTGTGTGTGTGTGTGTGTGTGTGTGTGTGTGTGTGTGTGTGTGTGTGTGTGTGTGTGTGTGTGTGTGTGTGTGTGTGTGTGTGTGTGTGTGTGTGTGTGTGTGTGTGTGATGAGCATTGAGGAAAATTCCTGTTATGTTCTGAGAGTGGAAGGCGACTGTGCTGTTTAATTGTGTGTGTGTGCGTGCTGGCTGCTTAAAGCCACAGCTGAGCTTTTTTGGGGGAGCATGTTCTTATTAGCTGGTTTGCTGAGGATGAGATTAGAGGATCAATACGACTCGTTTGTGTTTGAAGGAAGCTGCAGTCAGGAGATAGTTAGCTTAGCTTATCTTAGCTTAGCATAGAGGGAAGGCTCCTGTAACGGCTTAAACATGCTACAGGACCTCTAGTGGTGTTAGTCTGTGTCAGGGTCCAGGATCACGCTGACATGTGGAGCTCGTTACGTCCAATAAGGGATTTTTATGAACCAGCTCCAAACAATTAAGCTGTAATGGCGTGTAATGTCTGAAGCTAATCAGCTGTGCGTCTGAAAATGAGTCGAATTCTCGTCTTGACTTTGATTCTGAGGCCAAACGGAGAGGAGGAAGAAAGACAGCCGAGCTCTGAGACACGTTTTTCCAAACTGATCTGAGGCCAGATCAGGTCCTGGTTCTGTACTGACACGTGAGGACGAGCAAACACAAACTGGATTACAGATTTCTGATAAATCTGTGTATTTTTTTATCGTAGTGTTTAGAAAGTACACAAATGTGTGTGTTCACTGACATAATTATCATCCTCCATGTTTCTCCACGACAGTAAGAATAAAATGATCAGTCATTGTATTATCAGCCACAAAAATATTTTGACCACCAATGAAAAGCTCAGGAAGTCACTCCCACATTGTCATATTATGCTTCTGGAGAATTCCTTAAAATTCAGCAGAAACCTCAACTAGGACGTGTCAGAATTTGGAGGTCAAAGGTCACGGTAACCTAACAAACATGTTTTTTGCTGTAACTCAACAATTCCTACGGCTATTAAACGGATCGATCCAAATATTTCATTGGTTAAAAGAAGTGATCGCCTCGTTATATCCAAAGGGTGAAAGGTTAATTAATTTCAGACTGTGATGTCATAATGGTACATACGGTGCGAGTCAGAAACAGGATTTGATATCGTGATCATGATATCGTCTGAGCTTCAGCTCCAGCCATGAGAGATCGGCTTGTTTAACCTTTTTCTAATTTATAATTTGGCTCTTTCCCTCCTCGCTGTAATTAAAAGTGTAAATGTTGAAGGTTGTCAGAAAGTCTCCATGGCCGAGGCGTGCGTGCGTGTTCGGTCTGTCGGGAAATTTATGTTCATCTATGACTCTGCAGTCATCTCATAGAGGAACTGCTCCTCGTCCTCGTCTTCTTTCCGGCACTAACTTCCCCCGGTGGCTGTCTGTTCCTCCACCGTCTCACCACCGACTGATTCATGTCTGTGAGCCGTGTGTGTGTGTGTGTCAGCCCGTAATGCATCAGCAGTCCCTGGTGTATCGGTCCACAGCACGCTGCAGTGTAGGCGTGATGACTGGAATTTAAATGTAGCTTTAAAAGCTGCTGCGGGAAAGATTAATGTGTGAAAACACACACTGAACAAAGTGGAGCCACAGTAAAAATAAATAAATGAGCGGAGCTCCTTCAGATCCAGTGATTGACACGTTTCCTGTCCTCATATAGAACCTGCTTGATACTCAGAAACCACATGGAGGTCAACCCTCAGACTGTGCTGACCTTTAACCCTTTAACCTGTGTGTGTGTGTACCATGGCAGATGATTCCTAATTAAAGCTACGTCTCCTTTCTGTCACTCGAACTTGGCAGCAATTAACTTTCTCGTTCATTCGAAGAGTTCGTTCAGTTTGAAATCCAGCAAGCAAAACAACAGATGCTAAACTTTTCAACTTTCTTCTCAGTTTCCTGTTGTCTTGTTTGTGGTTTTGTGTGTGTTTGTGTCAAACTGATGTTGTGTTGCTATCAGATCTGAATCTATGTTCAAATGTGTGATGACTTTGGATGAGCTCAGAGCTGCCACATTCCCAGACACGCACTCAGTTCAGTAGGTCCCACACATCTGGTTGTGTGTCTGTCTTAAACACATTGAACTCATCTGATGTCCTGAACTCTGTGTGCGTACACAGACACATTGATTGTAAACTCTTTTGTCATCAGTCTGCTGTTATGTCTGAATTGGTTTGTGTGTTTGTGCGTGTGAACGTTGAGCACACATGCCCTTGTGCGATTGCGTGTATGCAAGTAGTTATGTGTGAATATTTGCACACGTGCAGCACGTCGTTTCCAGGCGTGTGTGTCCTGACAGGCTTGCAGGACTTTGTTTGCGTACAGTAAAGCTTGTGTAATTACGTGTGTGTGTGTGTGTGTGTGTGTGTGTGTACCAAAAACAGGTTTCACTGCACCACACTTGTCTTTTGTGCGTCTGTCCTGTGTGTTTTTCATTAACACTGCAGGTGTCTCAGGTCTGATCACGTTCAGGTGCTGAGTTGTGATTCGCCTCTTCGTCTTGCTCTCTCGGGGAAAAAAATACATTCAAATAAGAGAAATGGAGGAAACTTTATCGTGGTTTGAAGGACAAATTGTAGCCAGTCAATCACATAAAAAAGAATAAATCTTCTTTTCGGTTCTATTATTAATCTGTTCAGCTGCTCTCAAACTTTTCCTTCAGATGTCAGAAGCTAAAATTGTCTGTTCAGCTGTTTTAATATCCTCCGTAAGTTTAAACAGGAATCAGCTGCTGAGACATTCAAGTCCGATTTCCAAACCAGGACTCCGGAGAAAAGGCCATGTTGGAAATGGCTGACAGTTTCCTCGGACACAGCAAACGCCGCTGGCCGTTCTCACAGCTCGCTCCCGACGTCCATTAATCTGTTTTTGTTTGAACTCGTCTTGGACACGCAGACGTTGACAGATGAAGGGAAACGGTTGATGAGAACAGGCCTCCGTCCGCAGGAGACCAGGATGTTTTTAAACTAACGTTGTGTTCCTCTGTGTGTTTGTGTGTCTTCAGCCAAGCAGCACATCAACACTCTGGGCCACCAGCTGCAGATGAACCAGCACTGTTTGGACACGGCCTTCAACTTCTACAGGATGGCGCTCACCAAACACCTGACCCGCGGCCGCAGGTCCTCCCACGTCATCGCCGCCTGCCTCTACCTGGTCTGCCGCACCGAGGGAACGCCTCGTATCCTTCCTGCTCGTTTGGCGTCTCTTATGAACGCTGAATGTTCTCCGGCGGATCAGAGGGGGAGAGTTAAACAGTAGAGAAGGTCGTGGTTCGGTTCCCCTCCAGTCTGCATGTCTGGTGATTTTTCGTTATAAACCACACAATCACTCGCTTCGTTATCAGGATTGCTGCTGATTAAGTCTGTTAATTGGTTTGTCATTCAGTTGATGGTTTAAAGACGTTGGTTTGATTTTTAGAGAAAAGGGAGCCGGCAGCACATTCGGCCGCCTCGCCCCTCATCCTCTGTGTGTGTCAGCCCATTTTTAAATGTCGTGACAAAGTGGAGCGGAAGCCTGATCAAAGACCGGCTTCTATAATTGAACAGGGCAGCGTCGCCTGGTTTGGGGGAGGAAGTCGCCTCTCTGTGTAATTAGTCGAGCAGAATCTGGGTGCTGGTGCCGGCAGAGTGGAATTTGTTAAACCTGTGTGTGGAGCTGATGGAGGATGGCACATCAAAGTCTGGCGTGAACAGGACCGCCTGTCGCAGCCTCAATGTTTCATCATCTGCTAACGGCGCCGAGATAATGGGACTGTTGGTTCATCCTCGGTGTTTGGTTTACTCCTGACTCACCCGGCCTCGGCGATGCTGCCTGTTATGTAACGGCAGCAGAGGGCGGCCTGATGAACGCTGTAATGCTCTCCTGCTGCATTGTTTACTGGCCTGTTTGTTCTTGTTCAGAGGAGCGAGGCGGTAAAAATAGCTTCTAGCGCACTTCCTCATTCACAGCTGGGCGAGTTGGTACGCCGATGGAGGGAGGAGCAGCAGCGGGAAACAGACTGACGGACCAGGACCAGGCGATCTGGATCGTACATCCAGTTTTAGTCTGCGGACAGATCATTCCTTCCTGACTCTCTCCTCTCCGTTTGTCCTTTCTCTTAAAATCATCCCACAAAGCAGTTAAAACAATCAAATCGACCTCACGGAGAAATTTCTCTCAGAAACAGTTAAGAACTGGATTCAGTCTTTAAGTGGTTTGACTAGGCCTCCGCTGCGTCCGAGCTTTCCCTCCAGTCCGCAGTCTGGTGGATTTGCTGTTGATCACTTAGTTCCCAAACCGGAGTGTGTGTGTGTGTGTGTGTGTCTGTCACAGCCTTGGGTGGACTCCTGTTCATCCCAAAGGTGGGAAAACCGATGAGACGGTCTCCATGCAGCTGGTTTAACGTGATCACTTCATCAGTGTCAGTATCCTTCTCTCGTCCTTTCTGCGGCTCCAAATCAGATTAAAATTTTTTTTGTCCGAGGGCCCAGATGTGTTGAAGGACCGTCTGTCGTTTGTTTTCCTGATTAAGGCGCCCATCTATAATGTCCAGACGGCGTGTGCCGGGATTAGAGTTTCCATTTCATCTGCGTTGCTGCTAATTCCATTGTGAGGCCTTTTCAGAGGAGCCCCAGCTGATCCACCCTGGCAGGCTGGAGACAGGTGCACCTGTCGCCCCGGAGACCCTGTCGCCACGGAGACCAGGCTGTGGATGCAGGCGTGTGTGAAAACAGCCCCGCCCCCACGTCAACCTGCCGTTGGTTTGTGCTGGAAATGAGGAAGTGTAAATGTTTCTACAACAGGACGCACCTCTGCAAAGACATCACGTACCGTGTCCCCGGATTATTGTCAAATAATTTAATCTGCACTCAAACGCCGTTAAGCTCTTGTCGTCATTGTGTTTACATTGTGCGTCCTGATTGAGGCGTTTGTGTGTCTGTTGTCGGTGCAGGATGAGAGCAGCTTTGCTCTGCTGCCGTTTGCTCTGGCATTCATGTTAATGTGGCTTTAATCCGGAAAACAATCATCACGGCATAAAATCAGTCACCTGTCGCAACATTAAACGTCGGTTTGAATTTTGAGCCGACCAGAAAATGGAAAAAGGTTGTTGGCTTGGGTTGTTTTAATGCAGCATCTTCTTCTTCAGTCAGACTCTTTATAAAAATTGTAAAGAGAGGTCAGTTTGGATTGAAGTCTATGGGAAAATGTCCCTCCTCCTCCCTGGTTTATCAGCTGATGAGTTTATGGTCTCAGTCTCTAGTTTAAAGTCTTCAGTACAAAATGATGCTCCATTTAGAGGGAATAGACCAGAAAGCGGGGGATGGTGGGGGGGTGGCCTCTTGTTTGACTTACAGACCATCAGGATGGAGTACAGAGCTCCACCCGACTCTCCTCCTCAGCTCCATCTTTAAAACAAAAACAAATATGGCCACAGACAATTCACAGAACTATAAAGTGTGTTTGAAGGAAACAAATTCATGACACATGATCTTCACTGCCTGGCTCTTCTTGGTTGACTTGCCTTAACCGGTTTGTCTCAGACATGCTGCTGGATCTCAGCGATCTGCTGCAGGTGAGTGTCCAGACCACGTTAAACCTCCACTCATCTCAGCAGTCATCAGTCCAGACCTCCAAATATCTAAATACAGCACAAGCTGAAATCATAAAATGAGCTCCTCCCTCTGGTCACCACTCCCATCGTGCATCTCTGCCCAACCACTTGCTCCTGCTTTGTTCTGCATTCAGACCCCCCCCCCCCCCCCCCCCCCCGGTAATTAAACCTGAGTCGTGTGTGTGTATATTTAGAAAGGCCTCCATTTGTCTGCAGTGAGTCGGGGGTGTGGTGCTGCTGCTGGTGACGGGACATTTCTCACAGTCACAGCTGGTCGGAGGCTTTTATTTTTATGCACCCAGCTGTCCTGGAGAGGAGCCGAGCCGCCCCTCCTCTCCCCCGGCATGTGGAGGCTGGGTGGATCTGAAGTGGATTTTTGGGTGGGTGGGGCCGGGGCCACTCCGCGGTGGATCCACACCCAGACCACGTGGTCTCCGCTGCATTGTTTGGATGAGTGAGGAGCTCAGCTGCTGAACTAAAGGATTATCGATCAGGGCCGGATCAATACTGACGTTTAGCTTCAGCCATTTTCTGTGTTGTGAAGGAAGTTTAGCAGAGAGTTTAACAGACAGGTGCATCGTGAGGAGGATCAAACTCAGGAAGTGAATAAAATACATTATTCAAAACTCCAGACTGAATCTTCAACTTCAACTGTTTTCAGTTCACGGCAGAAAATTTCACATCAGGTTTATCCAACGCCAAAATAATCACACAAATTTTTCAAGAAACTCAGAATAAGAACCAGGAACCAAATCTGGCTCATCGACATCCAGGAAATTAGTTTGAATATAAACAAAATGAAAATAAGAACTTAAATCTCCTCGATATAAAATGTTAAGGGTAGAAATAAAATATGGAGAATTAAAAATATTTTATGTCTGAAACTGAATCACTGACAGTTAACGCATTTTTAAAAATCCTTTAATTCAATAAGTGGATTTGATGCAGAGTTTCCACTGAAGGTTTTAGTTTTGGGAGTCGGTGATTTGGACCTGACGACGGCAGCTGTTTAGTTCTGTAGCTGAAGGAGAAAGTGGTTAATGATCAGGAATCCTTGAATTGAAAGTCCCTTTCTGTTGGCGGAGCGTTTTGACTTGACCCAATTTGACCTGGAAAGTTTCACTTTGTGCTGCGGAAGAGAGATAATTTCCTCCTCGTGTCATCTCCCAGTCAGAGCTGAGATCAAATGTCGCGTTCAGACGGAAGGAGAAACGTTTTGAATTCAGCAATTTGTGCTTGATCAACAAAACTCTGAGCTTAACGCACACATTCAGTAAATTTATAGTGTTTTTACTTTAATATATGTTTAGCTGGTCTGAACGAACTCGTTTGGAGCCGAGAAATGTTACTGAACTGCAAGAAAGTAATGCTTTCTGTAGCGTTGGACTCATTTAAACTTTGGATTGAAACCTGGCTTTTTTTTTTTTTTTTTTTTTTTTGCTGTCCTCGATTTGCAATCAAATACTAATGAACATTGTTCTTCATCGTTCTTAAGTTAATTTGATTCCTATCCAGGTTAAAAAGTTTAATTCAACCCTGCAGTGAAAAAACCTTTTCTAAACTTATTCGCTCAATTTTCCAATGAGCACATTTTGGTGGCCAACACAGTTCATTTGGAGCTCTTTTACCTCAGATGTTGGTCTCCACCACTCATTTAGTTCTGTTTAGGCTCCACCAATGTTCCCTCTCCTTTTAGCTCTTTGTTTGGTCTCTGACATTCATCCTGCTGCTCAGAAATGGACGTTAAACCCAAATCTGTGATCTAAAAGGTGCTGAATTTCTCTTCGGGGGCTGAAGGAGTTTGGGAGTTGTGTGATGATCCTGCAGCGTTGTCAACACAAACGCTGACCCCATTCCGTTTTGGTTTTTTTTTTTTTTTTACTGTTGGCAGTATATGTAGAGTTGTGGATCAGCGGAGTGAAGATGTTGATGCTGTCTCGTTTCAGCTCCGATCAGCTGGAAAAACACAAGTGACCGTGTTTCCTCCATCTCCTGACTTCCAGCCTGTGTGCTGCTCTGTAGAAATTCCTTGCTGGAATTCGTTTCCCAGAATAGCAGAGGTGCATCTGCCTCCCTGCCCAACTCCAAAGGGGGGGGGGGGCAGAGTCCGTCTGTCTGCCCCCTCCCTGCCTCCAGAGCTCTGAAGGAATGACAAAGATCTGACCTGAGTTCACGACCCAGTCCTCTGGCTTTCACTACCGTCTGCTTCGGATTTCAGCCCGCAGCGCCTCGGAAAACTTCCTGCTGCGCAGCTTCACCGTTAATTTGAGGAGAAAGATTCTTTCCTTTGTTATTCAGCTTTATTGGAGGGGCCCAGAATTTACTGCCGGGCCTTCTGGAGATGTTGTGGCCAGAACACAATGAAACATCTGTGATGGGAGGTGCCGGAGTGATAACGCTCATCCTTCAGATCCTGGTCCAGGAAGTCCGAAGGATGGCGACGGCCATTTTTTGAATCACTTGACTTGTCTCAAACATAAGATCCTAAATTTTCATACACCATCGTCAGTCTACTCAGAGTGTTAAAAAAAGTGTTTAAATTCAGCAGATTCTTGATGTTCTATCAGTCTGATCACATCATCACCATCGTATCTCTGCTTGACTCTTCCTGCTCCAACTTCCTGCTTCATGCAGATCGAACCACAAACTGATATTCTTCTCATATTCCTCTGACTTATGACCAATAATTAGCAATAATCTGTCATTTTTTCCAATCAGATGGAACAAACGATGTCCACAATGTTAACTCTCCCTCTTCACAACCTTTTCTGCAGCCAATGATTAATATTCCACCACAATACACTTATCAACTCTTTTCTAACTGACAGTTGACAAATTATCTTGCACCTAAGTTGCATCTTTTATCTGATAATTTTTTCACCTCAAGAACCTTTTCAAAATAAAATACTGGGCAGTTGCTAGTTTTGACCAATTTATTTTTTATTTTTTTTAATCTTCTAAACATAAACTGTTTTGATGAACTTGGGGTTGAGTCAAAAAAAGGACCTGAGCTAATTTATGTCAAACTTTTTAATATTGGCAAATGGAACAACTTTAAAAATGAGCCGCTCTCCGTGCTGATTCTTGTCCGCTGCAGAAGTCGGGGGGGGGGGGGCGCCCCGTTAAAAATAGTGTTGTGCAGATAAATCAGTGGCGTCCTCCTCTGAGCTACAGGAAGGTCACGTCAGGTCAGCGGCCTGAAAATCAGAAATAACTCTCATCGCTATCTAAATGTCAGCTTTTTAAGATTATCAAATAAATGTCAGCGCGACAACACAGTGCTGTCCAAAAACATCTGTATGTAGGGCAGACAGGGTCATAAATGTTGGGGGGGGGGGGCAGATAGTTTGATTAGATATTAACAGAGCAGAGGGAGGGGAGAAAAATCCCTTCAGCTCTTAATCAGACATATTAAAGTGAAATGTTCTGGGACCTTCAGGTTGAACCAGGACACTGAACCTCATCTTGCATACAGATGTGCCCCCCCGTACTAATTGCCCCCCCCCCCCTCCCTCCCTCCGGTTTAATTCTCTAAGTGGCTTTTTTTAAATGGCTTTAATGGCTCCTGGAGTCTCTGAGCTCAGGTCAACTGGCAGGCTCGTCAAAACACGCAAATGCAGTTAGACTTATTAGACTGCAGCGTTTCACCATCATCATCTAATTTTTTGTTTTTCCTCCTCAGGTGAACGTCTACGTGTTGGGAAAGACCTTCCTGGTCCTGTCCAGAGAGCTGTGCATCAACGCCCCGGCCATAGGTACTGACCTCCCCCACACTTTTCACTCGCCGCCTTTCATGTAGACGTGTGCAGCTGCTCTTAATCTCATTATTACTGTTGTGATTAAGTGAATAATCACTTTATGAGAGTAAAATAGATTAAAAAAAGCTGCTCACATTTTCCCGTGCCCAAGTATATCCATTTTATCTCAAATCCAAAATATATTCAACTTTAGTGATATAAAAGAGTAAAGCAGCAAATCTTCATGTTTTCTGAGTTCTTTTTTTATAAATAAATGATAAAATGGGATATTCTGTTGATGCAGCAGAGGCGTTCCAAAAACACACTGCATTTTTCACAGTGCTTTTTCTTAAACGTAATTGTGTCCTCTAAACTCCACGTCTCCAGTTTATAGCTCAGGCGGCTGAATTAGGTGAACTGAGGACGCCCCTGTCGCCTCTGGGCTCATGTTACCGAGCAGAAAAGGGATTATGCTGAGTTTTATGGCTGCAGATTAAAACAAAAACACTGGCAGCTGATCGGGGTTCAGCTCCAGCAGACAGGAGTTGAGCATTTGGAGGAGAAAATGATGAATTGGTGCATTTTTAGGTCTTCATGAACAGCAAATCAAAGACCAAAATTAGAGAGGGTCTGCTAGAAGATAAGTTTTTCTCTTTAACCCTGAAAGGACCCAAATCCACTTTGAGTCCTGGTTCTATTCTGCCAGCATGTGAAGGAAAAAGAATAATAGGGCCGTCCTACACGTTGAGGCATCAGGACGCCCACTGCGTTCTCTGCCGCACTGTATTTATTTATTTTTTCATTGTAGAGGTCCGATGCTAATTGAAAGTTATTTTCTCATCTTGGTTGTGAGTCACCTCTGACTCATGTAAACACAGTCCTGCCTCAAAACGCTCCCCTCCACAGACAGACCTGCAGTGCAGGTTTCACACGGCCCACACAGTGTAACGTATAATTAAGCTGCTTTACAGAATTAACTGACGCTGCAGCTGTTAATGAACATGAGGATAGATATGATTGAAAAAATAAAGCATCAGGGATGACAGAGTTTCAGACAGATGCCTTTCTATTTCAGCTGTAAAGTGGGGGTCCTACTCATGTGCCCCCCCCCCCCAGTCATGTCTCTGTCACTGCAAAGGCAAACGCCCCCCCAAAATAAAAAACGATGTAGACCCCTGACCCCGCCTGTCAACCTCCTGATGTTTTCATAAACCTACAGTGCAGTTCACTCTGAAGGGACCAGAGGGCGCTGCAGCCCCTCAAATGCCCCCAAACTCCCCCATGGCGCCATAATAAGATGAGATCTGCGGCTTCAGTCACATTATAACCTTTATGTTTTATCATCAGGTGTATAAGCATTCTTGTACAGAACAGATCTGGTCTTTAACAGCATCAAGCTGTTAACGGTTAAATTGTATTTTACAAAAGACACAACGTTTCTGAGGTCGTCCTCGAGTGCAAAACAACTCCGCTTCTGACAAGATTTCTACTTTTTTTTTTTTTGCGTTTAGAATCATAACACTACATAAAGTTTGCTCTTTGTGTAATATTGCTGCTTGGACTATAGTAACAACATTGTATATAGACTTGCAATTACACAATTTGAAGCAGTCCCTACTTGTTCCAGTTGTGGAGCGCAGCTTGATTACATAACCACAAATCACCGTATTAATGTTGTTTCTACAGCAGCCGCAGCCCTTTGAACACAGGCATCAGAGCAGATAACGTTCACCCAGAATTTAAATAAAAAAATAACATTAAATTAAATAAGATAAAACAGCTCCTTCGCTTTTAAAATAGTCTCTCAAAGATCTAACCAGGCCATTTAGTGTGACATTGTCTTTAATGCTACATTACGTTAAAGGCTGGGAGGAGAGGATGAACCTAGTTGTCCATCAGCAGTCCAGAGCAGCTTATGCGTAGAACACGAGCTCAGGGATCTGTCCTCCCTGTACTCCGGTCCCGTTGGTGCTGTCGGAGGAACACTGGAATTGAAATGTCACCTTCCCGCACTGCACCTCCGTCATGCCCTCCTGGCCAAAATAGCTCAGCTCGTTCCCGTCCAGCACGGCGCTCACCGTGTAGAAGGCGTCCTGCTCCACCTGAACAGGATGCTCGAACCACACCGGAAACGTACTGCTCGACCCGTCCGACACGAACTTTGTCAGGTTCTGTGCCAGGATGACCCCCTGCCTCTTCAGTTCGATTTTGACGCTGTACTCGGCTTTGCCGCCGCTCGACCCGTACAGTCCCAAACCAGCAATAAAGATCCTCTTGTCCACCGCGAACTGAATGCTGTCGCACCGGCCGCGGTAGCGCCACTGATTGCTCCGGTAGGCTGAGGACTGGAAGCGATGGCACCTCTGTGGCACCAAGCCCTTCCTCGCCTTCAGAGGGAAGTCCAGTTGAGGCTTCTTAGCCGCAGTGTACCACAGGAACACATTGTGTGTCTCCTCCAGTGTCAGGATATCAGATTGCGCCGCCCCATTAGCAAACTCCTCCAGGCTCATGGTGGGGATGCGAACCAGAAACAGCGCCTTGCCAAGGACATCTCTCTTGTTGCGGGTGGTGGCCCCCAGGCCTTGTCTCTTGCACTCCGCCGTGGCCCAGTTCATAACGGCCTCAAACACCACCACCTCCTTGGTGTTGAGGGTCTCCCGCCGCAGAATGATCTCCAGAGTCTGCAGGTCGATCTCGCAGAAGCCCTCGGAGCACAGCGCCAGCTCGGCCTGCGCGTCGATCACCTCCCAGCAGCGCTGCGTCAGCTCGGGCTCCTCGAACAGGCGGCTCTGGGACAGCAGCACGCAGGCGTTCTTGGCCTCCAGGCTCGTTTCCAGGAAGGTGACGCATGCCTTGGCCAGTGCAGGGACGATGTACTTTTTGGCAGCGTACAGGGTGGCCAGCACCGTGTCTGCCTCCAGGTCGATCTCATCGCTGTACATGTACCTAGAAGGGGCCACATAGGAGTTAAATCAAAGCTAACATGTACAACTCTGTTCTCAGCCAGAGAGAGAGAGAGAGAGATCAGTTACATCTTACACGATGCACCATGTTCTCCTTGCAAATGGCTCTGGAGTGCTAATCGCTTCCTGTTCCTAGTCTCATTTCCACCACACCAAGAGAGTCCACAAAAAGGCCTAAATGGAAATAATGATGGACTCTCTTCCTAAAGAGGACTGTGCGATGATTTAACACATCCTAACCTTTTCTCAAGGCATAATTTGCCCGTACTCCACAGTGCTGGCTTAACCTATGCTTTAAATGAGAAACAAAGGCAGGTTATTTATAACTGCTAGTCTGCATATATGCCCCTCTAAGAAAACTGTCAGGCTGAAGAAGAGGGAAAGGGAAAGAAAAAAACAGTTTCTAGTTGAACAAAGAGTGCTGAGAAAACCAGCAATTACAGAGCACCATACTGCTGCCACTGCTCTCTGGCGCTTCCAGCATTTTGGCATTCGCCTCTGCTTAGCTTTGGATGAGTAATAATATGCTTTGAAGTGACACTGACTGCGCTTGTCATCTCTCCTTCTGGTTGGCTGTGTGAGGGATGGCGAGTGGCTTACTTCAGCAGAATTAGAAAAGCAGCAGGTTCCACATCTGGGATATGAATCTCAGACTCCTCCTCCGCCAGATCGCCGTAAAACATGGCACAGAAGACCGAGCTTCCCACGGCCAGCACATACTGGGAGGGAGGGAGCAAAGAGGTGCATCAGAAACACATGCAACCAGAGCGCACTTTTCTTTGCTAAGTTCGTTGAAGGAGCTGGCTTTCAACGGTGCCCTCCTCTAAAATTAACCAACCGTAACACTCAGTTTTTATCTGCACGGACAAAGGAAATCAAAAATGGTCTTTTCCACAAGGGGAAGTGTTTTTACCTTGTGTGCCGGGACCCTCTGCGATCCGCCCAAGGGGCCAACAATGAAGTGGACATCAGCCATCAGCTCATTGTTAAACATCAAGGCATTCCTAAAAGCAGGAGCAGGTTTCAAGAATAAGCCCAAGTATTGTGTAACACACACACAGTCCTCCCACACGCTTTTTGCCCAGAGACACTGATTATATTCATAGATTTTGGGAGGATAAAACTAAAGTAGGAGAGCTGCAACTCAAATTTGAAAAGTCTACTTATTCTGCTGTGTAAAAAATGGAAAAGCAGCTGTAACTGCCTGACCCTGCGGGCTCACCTCTCCCTCAGTGTGGGGTGGCTGCACTGCCAGCTGGGTGGGTCCACGTTGTTGTTGTTGATGTTCTGCTGGGTGGTCGGGGTGGTCGCCCCGCTGCAGCCGCCTCCTCCTCCTCCTCCCCCCGCCTGGCTCACCTGCACCTCCTTGGTCTTCTCGGCGTCCGCCACCGTGGTTCCGTTGGCCAGGTTGGTGTTGTCGGTGCCGGCGGCGGCGGGGCAGAGCTCCGCGGCCATCTTCTCCTCCTTCTGCTGCTTCTTGGTGCTCAGGGACAGAGTCAGGATCTCATAACACACCGGCAGCCCGCCCGGGAGCCTGCCGACCTTCTTGGACTTTTTCAGCGTTTCGGGAAGCAGGAGCAGGTAGGTCAGACACCTCATGATCCGGCCATGATGGAGCAGCCTGCAGTCTGCCGAGGGCATCGGCTCGGGCGACCCCGGTCTTCTGGCGTTAATGCCCCGGTGAACCGAGTCTGTGTGCGGGGGGGGGGATGAGTGGATGGACGGTTCCCGGAGAAGGGAGCAGAAAATCGGCTTTTTTCTCTCTCTGTGTCGCTCACAAAAACGACGGCATCGGCCGCGGAAGTTTAGCCGACAACATCTAAAACATGTCCGGGCCCCGGTGGAGTCTCCTCGGCCGCTGAGTCCAACTTCCTCCGGTCCGGGCGGTCAGCTCATCTTCCCGGACGAAGCGTCGCTAGTTTTCCCTTTTTCCGGGCGGATAATCCGGAGACGTCCAGCTGCCGGTTGTTGTTGTTGTTGTGTCTTTATCCCCTCCCGCCGCCCTGTTAATCCTCTCTGCCCGCTCCCCGCTGCCTGTGGCCGGCCGTCCTTCTCGGAGAGCCGCCGTCCTCCGTCTGGAGCTCCGACGTCTCCTCTACTTTTTTTGCCTCTCCGTCGTGATGTCCTCGAGCTCGTCCAGGACCAATCGGATTCCCGCACCGCGCTGACGTCACGAGCGCCCCAAGCGCCTCCTACCGCGGCTCCGCAGAGTGTGCGTCACCGCGCCGTAATCCCCGTAGCCCCGCCCCCTCCCGTCCACGTCGTGAGAGCGCGCGGTCCGTTTTTAAAAATGGCGGCTCAGTAACGGACTTATTGAACTTAAATAATTAAACTGACTTATTTAACTTAAATATTTAAACGTACTTATTTCACTTAAATAATCAAACTGACTTATTAAACTTAAATCTTTAAACTGTTATGTAACTTTAATTTAATTCCCTCTTAAGTTGCCCGTTTATTTAGCAGAGCAACAAAGAAAGTTAAAGAAAACAAACAAAATTAAATTGGGACAAAAACTAAATGTTTCATTATTTTTATGAGCAAAAGCTTCACTTTAGTCGTCCCAAACTCTGAAATTCTTAAAGACAGAATTAAAATATACTTTACAAGATCAAATACAATATAAGCTCTAAAACAAAATAACAGAAGGTTATGTGTAATTGTTTTGTAATGGCATTAAAACAATTAAACTGAGCTGGATGTATATAAAGCTGGAACAAAACGTGGCCATGTTGAAAAGTGAGATAAATGATTAAATCAATAAGATAAACTGTAAAGAGAACTGTACAGCAGCGACATCAGAGCTCTCCTGAATTGTTCCTCCACCTCAGCCAATCACAGCAAAAGTTGTCGTTGATAATTAAATTTAGAAGCTGGTATGCTTTTAAAAATGAAATACTACAGCTCTACTCCCACAAGGCTGCACACGGTAAATAACCAGCCCACTGCTTTATTTCTTCTTTTCTTCCCCTTTTAATATTCTGCTGTATGCTTTTAACCAAAAGTTTTGGAACGAGATCAAATCTTAACGGTTTGCAGCTCAATATATTTCAATTTAAATAAAAAAAAAAAAAGTTATGGCAGTGAGCAACCTATAAGTTGGATAACTGACCAAACAAGCAGCACAACTTGCTAATATCACTTAAAAGCATCAGTCATGACCTTTAATTAAGTCTAGTGCACGGCTTTCACTCGGTAATGGAGTACCACTCCTGAGTCCGAACGTTTATTCAGCCCTTATCAACGTTTGTTTATCGACTGTGAGGCCGACTAAAGTCTGCACACAGTAAAAGAGACTGCAGCCATGTGCGCTGATGGGTGCAGATAAATCTGCCTGTTCTGTGAAGTTCGACACTGTGACAGTGTGACCCTCTTATAAAGAGCAACCTTTTTTTGTAGGAATAAATATACCCACAAATGGGCTTGTAGGAGACTACTTGATTTATTTATTTATTTTTTTGTTACGAAGCATGTAAGAAAACAAGAAAATGAAGAAATAGTTTTTTTTTTCTCCCGGATAAAGACAGTCAGATATTTGGAGCTGATTTTTCGTCATTACTGATCAGAACTCCTGATCAGATAACGATAGAAACGACTCAAACACGAGAGGAACTTTTCTTTGGTTATTCTGCTTCACACAGTTTTTATCGGGAAAAGAAGGAATCATTCAATGTATGTTTTTTATTTAGTTTGTTTTCTGAGCTACAGAGAGCAGCAGATTTTATGAAGTGACAGCAGAGAAGCTTTAATCGCTCTAAAACGGGTTAATTCATTCGTCAGTGCAGAAAATGTCAAACTGATTTGGTTCAGTTTGATGTCAGGAATGTTTCAGATTGTTGACTTTCAGTCGGGTTTTAATGAATCGAGGTTTCTTTTTAAAACTACCACCAACCTCAGATCAACTCTGGAGAACAGAGAAGAATTTTTTTCTTTCTTGGGTGGTTTGAAGGGAAATGGATGTCGCTTCATAACTTTAATGCTCTTCATGCATATGTTGCTCTCACGTTTGATTGAAAGGGGCGAGGTGGCGGCGGGGGGGTTGGAGTGATTTTTGGGAAACGTAGGACAGGGAAGGTAGAAAGTAGGCGAGGCAGGTGGGTCCAGAAAAGGTAAACTGTTTGACCGTCACAGATTGATTATATTCAGCTGAAGGAGGATTTAAGGTGGATTTTTTTTTTTTTTTTTTTAAATTAAACACCCTCTTCTTCTCTGCAGAGATCTTTTCCTGGCTCAGGCGCTCCAGTAAAACTTGGAGCAGCGATGGCCGGCTCTGCAGACGTATCATTACATGGTGCGGTGGGGGGGGGCAGCAGCCTGGATCTTATTACCAACTGGCTCTACCAGCTTTCCACAGGACTGCTCTTTAAACACAGCCACTAACTTTAAAGATTCTCCGGTGGCACAAAAACTCCCACCTTTTGTCTCCTTCTGTTTAAATGTAGTTTGAGCTTTACCTTAGATTTCTCGAGGCGGTCATATAATTCATGAAATATAAACAGACTAAAGCTGAACTGACAAAAGCAGAAAGCAGGTGTAGTTCCTTCTGCTTCTTAAGTTTTCATAACGTTTCCGATACTCCACATCCTACTCCTCGAGCCTCAGAAACATTGGAGCAGCAGAAAAGTTGGAGGCTGGAGCTTGTGATTGGACGGCTGCCCGTTTAAATCCTTTCACCAGCTGAGAAAATCTGGACTGAGACGCTGAATGAGAAACAGGCTGCTTTGAGGTGCACTTGAGCTAAAATGTTAATCCTCTGCTTCTCTGGTGCAGCTAATTAGCAGCCAGCAGTTGGAACTGGTTTTACTGGGGAGCTCGCAGGTGCTGGTAAAGTTCAGTCTGTTTTTATTTGTGGCAGGATTTTTGGTCCAGAGGGGGAAAAAAAAACAACATTTTATTTGATCTGAAAGGCAAAGTGGGGGATGGATGGTGACGTGCTTGGCTTTTTTTTTTTTGGTTCGTTTGGTTTGGGATTGTAAACACAAGTCACGTGTTGTCTCCTCCCAGCAGAGCCAAACAGATCTGGACTCGTCTGCTCTTTGCCTTCAGCAGTCAGCAGCTCCATCAGAGCTGGATGTAGATCATTTGATCATCTCACCTGATCACGTCTACCTCAGCAGGCGGGTTTTTAGTGGGTCTCACAGTCTGAGGTCAGATGTTAAAGGTCGACCTCCATGTGCTCTTTCACTGTAGTCTTATAGAATCTAGTCCACAGAACCTGGATTCAGAAGCTGCCAGGACTTCTGTAACTTTGTGATGTCACAACGTAGCATGGTGAGATGGTTTTTGGCTCATTAAAAGCACAAATATTTCCTCTTATGGATATCGACACTTCAAAATCAAAGACTGGATGAAATTAAATGTGGAACAAAAGCTGAGTCGGTGGACTGATTTTTAAAGTTCTCATCTATTTTGTGCTGTTGCTTCGTATCCTGAAAAAAGGTCGACTCACTCAAACAATGGCAGTGGTGATGATGCACCGTTTGTTTTTTTTATTGTCCAACTGTTTTTTAAAGGTCTCAGGATGAGAAAAAGGTGAACTTGTGGTTTGGGTTTGGCAGCTACTCTCTGGAACAATGGACAATAAAGTTACTAATGAGCTAAAAATAAAAAGCATTTAAATTCTCTTTTATCGGCTCTGCATCTGGACTCATGCAGGTTCGCTACAAAATTCCAGCATATAATTTAGTTTCTAATATCCTGCCGACTCGGCGACCTTATGTGATATTATGAACATGCAATAGCACAGTAAATCCTCCTTCCCTCTCCCCGGTCAGACCCCTGCCTGTATATTCCCCGATTCGCTCAGCTGCTGGAGTTTGGTGAAAAGAACCATGACGTCTCCATGACGGCGTTGCGGCTGGTGCAGAGGATGAAGAGGGACTGGATGCACACGGGACGAAGGCCGTCGGGACTCTGTGGAGCAGGTAACTGTTTTGCATTCTGCTGGACGGCAGCTCAGTCATCGGAGGATTTTTGTTTCTGGTTCAGTGAGAAAAATCTGAGGAAGGAGAGTAAATGTTTTCTGCTCTGTTGGTGACCTCAGAGGTTCTGACTCTATCAGAGCCCAAATAATATACTAAACAAACATTACATTACATTGTTTTGTTATTCAGGCGGAAACTAGAGCAGCACGACATCAAATATTCCCTAGAAAAACAGGCTATATTTGAACTAGTTTGTTTTTACAGCTGAAAATGTTTTGTGGCACGTCCCCTGCCTTGATCGGCCGTCGACAGGAGCTAGGACGAAGAAGTGGATTATTCAGTACTTGGTCCATTTTCTTCAATGTCTGAAACAAATAGCACCAAAACGTTTGTCCAAGAAAATCAGGAAACGGAAGCGTAGCACAGTTCCAGTTTCCAATGTTGGGCAAAGTTAATATTTAGATGTAGAAACGGTTTCTCTCATCTGATGATATTTGAGCTTTCGTTCGTCTAATCTGCTGCATTGGGCCAGCCTGCCGACACCTGCCTAAACCTACCACCGTTTGTCTGGCATTGGTTTTCTTCCCTGCCCCGTCATCTTCTCAGCTGCATGTTGTGGTTCAGTTTATGAGAACCAGCTGAGCTGGGAGCTCCACTCTGCCAGCGTCATTCTGAATCCACTCAGCTTCGACGCATTACCAGCTAAAACGTCCTGAAATTTAATCACCAGCTTCCGTGTTTACACTCATAGTTTCAATTTTCTGCTTTTCTGTTCCTCTGCTGCATTGCCTGAATAATGAATTGCTGATCATAAATCATTAAGAAGGATACACTCAGACTGACAGAAGAAGGAAAAGTTTGTTTCCAAAAAAATATCACAGCTGATGAAGCAGAAACGTGTATCTGCAAAAAGCTCTTCAGGGCAGACAAAGACAATGACATCATGGATTACAGTCGACACAAAAGAGTTCATAACAAACAAACAAAGTAACTCTGCATTAAGATGGAAAACCGACAACTTTGCAATCACAGGACTTCAAGGTAATGGTGCTGAAATGTTTGAGAAAGTCCTGAGCGGAGCTAAAAGCGACCACTTCAGTCCTAACGGCTGTTCGAAGTGTGCTTGTAGAACTAGAAGCCTGCATCTATCTTTTAACAGGCTCTTGAGTGAGGGAGGCAACTCTAATGACGGTTATATAACTGTTCCCCTTCAAGGCCTGCACTGCAATTCATTGCATAATATTTAGTGTTGTCGTTACTCCTCTTTAAAACAGTTTTGGTGCGGGGGTGGGCTGAGGTGGTCTCTGTCCTGGTGGCTCCGAGGTGTTCAGACAGAGAAATGCCCGACATTTAAGTCTGGAGCGTGTTCATGTTCATGTTAAATCAGAGAGAGAGTGTGTGTGTGTGTGTCTGTGTGTGTCTGTGTGTGTGTAATTAAGGCTAACTTTACTGTACTTCTAAATAAAATAATCCAAATCTTCTCCATAAACTCCACAGCAGAGGTCTGCAGAGTTCCTGCCTCAACACACATCACATGTGAACACACACTCAGTGAAACGTGAAGTAGAGCTGCTTCTGACGTGCAACGGAAAAATTAAATATCAAAAACTGAGATGCACGTGTCTCTAAAATATAACTATACCTCCTCGGTGGCTGCCTTTGCTTCCCGACAGGATGACTCATGAATCTGTTTGTCTGACAGCTGAATTTTTACCGCGACATCCTCACAAAACTCTTCTGTGTGTTTATTTGTCAGGGAGAAACTCACTTTAACATAATGTGTTTGAAACTGCTCATAGCTGCAGCTGATTTCAGCACATCTCCAGTTCAGCTTGAAAATAAAGTTAAATACTGAAATACATCGATTATGATGAAGTCGGATAAGAGCAGCACTAAAAATAACACAAAGCAAAGCAGACAACACAATTCATAATATCATTCAATTAGCTAAAAATATGCAGATGTACACTAACAATAGACACAATGGTGCAGATTCATTTTGGTTTTAGCAGCATTATGTCATATATTCTGTTTGGGGACGATAAATAGCTTTACCTGCTGTGCAGATGCCTTTATTTTATTTTGTATTTTATATTTTATATTTATTTTATTTTTCTTTTTCCAGCTCTTCTTGTCGCCGCCCGGATGTACGAGTTTCGCCGCACCGTCAAAGAAATCGTCAGCGTGGTCAAAGTGTGTGAGACCACACTCAGAAAAAGGTGAGTCTGTCTAGCTGCACAAACAAATATCATGCTGTGTACACAGATATGGACTGAGGAGAATTGCCTCTGTTTGTATCTGCAAATATAAGCATTTATAAATCCGTAGAATAACTTCAAATCATTCAAATCCACACATCTTGTGTTATGGAGTCTTCATTCTAATAAATGTGTGTTTTACGTCATTATCTTTCCTTTTTCTTCACCTGCGTCAGACTCTCGGAGTTCGAGGACACGCCCACCAGTCAGCTGACCATCGAGGAGTTCATGAAGATCGACCTGGACCAGGAGTGCGACCCGCCGTGCTACACAGCTGGACTGCAGAAGAAGAAGTCTCAGCAGGTGTGAACACGTGTTGCTGTCGCCAACAAACATGTGACATTATGTTCAAAAGAAGCGACAGTAATACCTCCTCCTTGGTATTTTCCTCACATTTTCTCACATTTTCTCAGGCGGGATATTAACCTTCAAATTAAAGCCGTCACAGTCAGCTGGGCTTTACTTCCTATAAAGAACAGGCAGCTCAAACTAAGACAGCTGCTGATCGACTCAGCAGTTTGGTATTTTTGGGGTTTTCATAAAAAATTGTCTATTTATGACTGGAGCCTCTTTTATGATGTTTTTAAGCAGCAGAGGATGATTTGAAAACCTGTAAATCATTCCGATGAGTCTTTGAGTGACGTGCATAAAAAGCTGAGGTTTGATGATTCTGTTTTTTAAAAATGACGAAAACTTTAACAGGACAAACACAAAGAGGGAAAAGAGCTCTTGTTTGAGTTTATACATTTTAAGAGTGACGTTTTAGTTATGAGAAGGCTGAAAACTTTGGACACAGGTTGAATCTGATGAAGTTTTTTTCAGACGTTGCTCCGCTCCGTAATCTGCAAAAAAGACGACGGTTTCTGCAAAATGCAGAGGCCAAAGAATAAACAGTGACGGGAAAAATAAAAAGATGGGAGCTCGGTATCTTGTCAGGCGGCGAGATCTGAACGTCGCCGCAACCATCAAATCCGGCTTCCGTACTTGTGCTTTGTGGCCGTCAGAAGGAAGAGAAAAGCAAAAGCAGCCGCCGTCAGCCGCCCACGATTGTCGTGTCAGGATGTTCTTTCACCTCTCTCCTTTTGTCTCCTTCATCCAGCTGGAGATCGAGCTGAAGAAAAAGATGGATGACGTCGAAGGTATGAATGCGAGCCATCACATCTTGAGTGTTTCCCAACACTCAGGTTCATACAGAAACAGTAGACTTTGGTTGGCCGACGCTGACTAATTGCAGATCGGTGTTGGAAATGAAAAACTGCGATGAAAACGACTCCCTGTACTTTTAAAACTATTTCGTTTGTGCAACATGTACTTAGCAACACGTTATGTTGCTATATTAACATATTGTAATTATGGAAGTAAGGAAAAGTTAATTTAAAGGGTTTGCAAAGTTTCAGAAGAACGGAGAACTTCAAAAAAAAAAAAAAAAAAGCTGGAGGGTAATTTCTTTTTCCCCGTTTGTCACACACATCCATCATTTTAAATGCTGCTTTGTTTTTATCTCCGACAGATGAGATTCATGTGTACCAGGACGAGATCGATGCAGAGCTCCTGAACAGCAGACCCAAACTGAGAGGCATCTACGCAGCCTACACTAAAGAAGGTTTGTGTCTTTGTAGGTTAATCCAGATGATGTCGTCACTGCGGTTGACCTCCAGTTATTTTCACTTCCCTGCAGAAAACTGAGACTGAAAAACAAAGTTTATGATCCTGAACAGCTTAGTTGTTGTTTTTTTTATTTTTTTATTTTTTGAAGAAGAAATAAGCTCTCCAGAAATAAAAAGCTAATGTGAAGCTATAAACTCACGACACCTCGGTCACCACATCACAGCTGAGAAACGGCAGGAACAGTTTAAATAAAACGAGGCTGTTAAGGTGGACCGGGACCAGGACTGGGTTGGCTGTGGCTCAGAAGGAAAAGTGGGTCGTTGTTTGACCCCCATCTCCTCAATGGGGTGACTTCTCTGGTTATAAAGAGAACTCAGACTGTGTTGAAGTCTATGGGAAAATGTCCCTCCTCCTCCTCAGTGAACGTTTTCCTGATGAGTTTCTGGTCTCAGTCATTTTTTTTAAATGATGCCACATTTAGAGGGAAAGGGGAGGGGTTAGGGGGCGGGGCTACTGTGAGCAGGTCAGATTCACCTTCTCCTCCAAATATGGTTCCTTCTGGTTTCAAAAAAACAGCAGCTTTAGGAAAGAGGACGAGAAGAATCCATTTACCATTTCAAATTAGTTTTAATGTCACCCTTCCTTGTTAAGAGTCTTAAAAGCTTTAGGAACCCGACACGGGGCTATGTACTGATGAGTATAATGCAATAAAATAAAATGCAAAAATGTGCTGAACCACATCTGACTAAAAGCACAACAGGATTAAAATGACACACGCGCACACACACACACACACACACACACACAGACAATGTACAGAAACATTTTTGGAGGGTTTTTTTGGGTTAATTGTTGTTTTCATTAACCTCCATGTGTTTGTGAAAATCAGCTGCCAGCAAATTAATGAGATTATTGGCAATTTGTCTAAAGTGACCTTTTAAATTAATTTGAGGGATAAAGTTCACCTCTGAAGTCCAAACACACAATGATACAACACTGAAACGCACAAGCCGCTACACAAATGCGTTGCCTGCGGTTCTTTCCCAAATTTATGGGTCATGAAACATTGAAATTTCTGTCAGTATGTAAAAATAGAGTGTTTGCCCCGAGGCTGCTCCACTGTCTACAGAAGCTTATAGGCTGAGGACAACGAAGAAACTCATTGTTAGAGATACTTACATTTTTATTTACGTCTGATTTTTGTGAGCTCCAGCAAACGCCACAGCTGCAGATTAAAAAAAGAAAGCTTCAGATTCCCCAGAGGAATTAAGATTCAGACTTTTGCTGAAAATAAAAATGGAACAGCTGCAATTTGTTCTAAAAGATGACGTCTGTGTGCAACAGGTTGTGTGTTGGACGTGCGGAGCGGCATTTTGGTTAATAAGGCCGCCGCTGCTGAGCCACCAGCCTCTCAGCGCCCATCCCAGATAAGGAGCCCTGACTCGGGCAGCAGTGTTTGGGAGCCAGAGGGGGGGTTCAACCTGTGGCTAATTATCAACATGCAAACGTAGACGGAGGCCGTTCATTTATTCATCTCTAAGACTCTTTTAGGCTTCATTATATCAGAATAGCAGGGATCGGCTCATCAGAACAGTCTGGACTGTGAGCAGGTGGTTCTGGTCCAGAGAATGAAGTTCATGTTGCTGTCGCCTCGAATGTTTCAGAGATCTGAACAGCATTTTTCCTTCTGTCGATCAGACGAGCTGCTGTCCATTATAACACACACATCAGCCTTGGGCTTCTTATCTCTGGCTGTCTGTCTTTGTGTGCCTCTCTCCCCCACACACACACACACTCTCCCCCCTGTTGTTCCACGGTGGGGGGGTTGTCGACGGCTGTCACTGATTTCAGGCGTGTTGCTCCTCCAGCTGCTGTGACGCTCTCAGATACGCTTTCGTTTCTTCTCAGACTGAAAGCCGAGTTTCTGTTTCTGACTTGTGGGCTGAAACCTGAGAGGACGTTTTAATTACGGCCGATTAAAGGGCACATTTTAATTATCTACCAGGACTGTGAGAAGGACGGCCAATATTATGAACCCAATTATTTTGTCTGGATGTAATTACATACCTACATTTTTCTTCTCAGTGATTTTGGAAACAAAATATTATTTACTACACTTTTGACGAAATTATTTTTAACGGCAGTGTGTTCTTTTTTTTCTGGGATGTGTTTAACTTTCTTTAATTATATTATTTGAATTTGAAAGCCATCAGTATGATGTACAATTATGCAGAAGTAACTGCACCGGCTGAGTAGAGTTTAATCTCTGCAGCCTGTTAATACACAGGACAGGAAACCACTCGTAATTTATGCTGAGACATTTTTCAAAATAAGGTTCAGACATTTTGTAAACAAAAAGGAGACTAACTAGGAAAAAATTTAGTTTTAATGGACTTTACCAATCTCACAGTCACACTTGTATATTGGTAGTAATTATTTGCCTGCCCCTCCTTCTCACCTCCCAGAGTTTCTCAATGATGAAGAGGACTCCATGTCCACATCGTCTAAAGTGGCTGATGGCGAGCAGCAGGACGAGGAAGACGAGCTCCGGGCCGTGGCCAAGCACTTCGGCAAAGATCTCGGGGAGCTGACGCTGGAAGCTCTGATAAAGCTGGAGCAGAAGAGTCCAGTGGAGGAGGAAGAGGAGGAGGAGGAGGAGGAGGAGGATGGGGACGTCCCAAAGAGGAAGGGCCCATCGTTGGCGTACATCCTGGGGACGATGCCGTCGGCGGCCACTCTGGGCCTTCCTGAGTCCATCACCAAGTGTGTCGGGGACGAGAAGGAGAACGGTGAGCGCAAATCAACAAGTCAATGGTGTTTATTGATGATGATGATGATGAAGGGTCAGAGGCTCGCCGCTTCCTGCCTGTGATCCAGGGAGAGTGTGTGTCTGTGTGTGGTACCTCGCTCCTCCAGGTTTAACGGTCATAATTAGCTTTTTCTCTCGAGCTTCGTCTGAAATCTGTCATCGCTTGTTGCGCTTCGTCGACGAACAAAAATCACCTGAAGAAACGGCACAGAGGCATTTTGTTTATGTTAGCCTCGAGTGATGGCGCTAACAAAATACAAGAATAACACAATACTCATAAAAGGAGACTGTGGTGCAGCAGGACTGTGTGTGTCTGTGGTGACGAAGGAACACGCATCAGTAAAAACCTAAATAAATCTTCCTCCTGCAGAAAAACTGGAGGAGTGATCCGACCTTCTGTCAACGTGACTTAACGGTAAAAAAAATAAATAAAATAAACGACTGCACGGATGCGTCATGCGTCGTCTATAATCATCTAATTACATGAGTGGGATGTTCTGTGTAGCCATTATCTGGGCCTGCAGAGGCGTTGATGGATGTGAGGTAATGGTGTCGTGCAGCTACATCTGTCCTCATGAGGAAACCTGTTTTTATGGCTGTGAGTGGGAGACAGGAGTCATTGGGGGCGGGGTTGGGGGTGATGGATGGACATTTGACACGAATATCAGCAGTTTTGACAAAATGGGAGCCAAATGGTGAATATCTGGAAAAACGTGGAAGCAGGTCGACAACTGTTTTTTTTTTTTTTTTTCCCCCCACACACAGATCTCAAAAAAAAAAAAAGAGATTTAGCCGACGTCACTCGTTGTACTTTAAGCATTGGCTTTTCACTACAAGTTTAAAAAATTCACATCATTTAGACCTTTACTAGATGAAATTGACAAAAAAAAGAAGTGAACTAGTAAATAAAAATCTTAAAATGGGAAACCTGGGAGGTCAAAAGGTGGAAGAATGTCACTTTTCATCAGATGTTCCTAAACGAGTTTTGGTCAGTTATGGGTTCTTTTGGCGGATGATGTGCTTCTTTAAACATTCTGTAAATGTGTAGTAGTTACTTTGACTGATTTTGGCAAACATCCACTAAAGTTAGATTTTTCCATTTGACAAATGCCCGTCGAGCGTCCTCTCTTGTTCTCAGCAGCCAAATTTCAGCGTTTCGTCATCGTCTGAAGAAGGGCAGCGAGTTAAATAGTGAAGACGAACGTGAGACTTTCCCGGTCGACACCAAGATCTCTGTAAAACATCCTCAGCTCGGGTCAAACTGCCCATTAACCCGCCGCTGACGTCATCCTATCACGAGGCTCAGAGTGAGAAAAGGCCTCGCTGACCCGAGCGGTCTTCAATCACTGCGCTCTTTTTTTAATTTTTAAAAAATGTCGTTTTTGTGACAGTGTTAGTTTGAGTCGCCGTCCTGACTAAACGGCATTAAAATAAAAAATGATTGAAGGGTGTGATTGTTGGTGAGTGGGCCTGCAGGCTGGTCTCAGCAGGACGCTGTGTGTCTGTGTGTGGGCTGTGTGTTTGTGTAACACCACTGTGCCGCCATTTTGCCTCAGAAACTTACCAACAGAAACGCAAAAGTACACTTCAAATACACTGAAATGTTTAAATGATAAAATACGATGGACGATGTTGTTGAATTAAAAGTTGGTGAAACGCAGATGTCGGTCTCTCAGTTAAAACTGTAGTAAACAATGACGTTGTGAAATGGCAAAGGATCATGGGAGTTGTTGTCCCGGTCTGTTTGCATTTCTTTAGCGATTCGGCTCATCACCTCTGCATAAGAAATAGAGCAGGTAATAAAAAAAAAAAGGGACAAATGCTGAATTGGAGCAGTTTAATTTTAAGAATCAGATTCATTTATGCAGTTTAGTGGAGTTGAGACTGTTTGTGGATTTTCAAATTTTGTAAGTTGCGACTCATAAAAATGCTTAAAACTGAACTGATAAAAGCAGATTTGAAGTTTCTGGGATGGAGGATGTGACGCCATCATGAGTCGTACATTCTTCTGGTTTGAGACACAACATTTAGGAAACATTTAGGTCAGAATATCTGACACAAAGAAAAGTAGCATGTTACAGTTAATTACATTTTTTATATTCATGTTGAACGACAGAAAAATCAAAGATATGAGTCAGACTCTGATTGGGTCAGATTTAATGTACTATTTCTTATTTCAAAGGTCCAGCAGCTTCCCGACGTCTCCTACAATCACCAGCTGTAATTGAATTCAGCTGGAGACTGTAAAGTAAAGTTGTCTCTTCGTTGTGTGTTTGCCTTTAGTGTGTTAACACAACAATGGAAGGAGAAATAATAACACAATAAATGAAACCACCTCGGTGTTTATGGCGCTGCTAATTGGACTGAAGTCTGGAGCAGTTTGGTGAAAACTGTAATGTGTGAATGCAGTATTTTCCTGTCATTTCTACTCTGCTTATTTGTGTGTGCGCACAACGGGACATGTGTGTCTGATTAGCCTTAAATTGGTGTGTTGTGTTGTTGTGTGTTTGTTTAGGAGTCGGCTGGATTCAGGCTGGTCCTGGTTCTGTGGTTCAGGGTTTTTGGCTAATTGTGGTGGGAATGGGATGGGCAGGTCTCGGGGGGGTCGGGGGGCAGAGCTGTGTATCTCGCCCTTCCCTAAACTCCATCTTTGAAGTATTAAGTGGACGAGGCTCCTTGTCATTAGGGGCGAGTCTTTCATCTGTGCTTCGGTGTGTAGTTTGTGGACATTGTTGTAATTTTGGATTCTCTCTGGAAAAGAGAAGAAAGAAGCTCTGAACAGTGACGATCGAATATTTACGGTTTGTGTGTCCGTCATCCCAGAAAGTGCAGGAAAAGCTGGTTACACTGAGACGACGCAGACAAACTGGAGGTACATTAATTTAAACGGCGCCGTTCTTGGTCCCCGGGGGGTGTGTCCTCCTGAGGATGGACTCCCAGGTCATCAGTCCTGAGGAGTGTGTGTTTGGTGGTAATTAGCTGATGTTAACACGCATTCAGCTTCATTAAGTTGCTGCTTTTGGACAATTTAAAGAAAAATGGATACCAATGCTGCAGATTCATATCACAAAGTTTTTAATCTATATGTTTGGTATGTATCCATAATAAACATCACACAGTCGTTTCCTGTCCAGTTTATCTCCGGAGCCAATCACATTAAGTTCTTTAGTTTCATTCATTTGCAGTTTGGCAGTTTTTTGTTGTTGTTGCTTTTGAAGATAAATTGTGTGGATCCATTTTGGGAGCCCTCCTGTGAACACAGCTGTTGTTTCCCAGTTAAACTCTGTTCAGTCCTTCACCCTGTTGTGCTCGCTGCCGTCTGAGCGATGGCCTTTTCATTAACTCGTCACATCAGAGTGCCGCCGCCGGTCCGGGCCGGCCCAGTCCAGGCTGAGGAGGGAACGTGACTCCGGCACCTTGGTGCCACATTTGTCCCGCTCGTCTGTGGCCGTGGTCTTCGGGGAGCTCGACGCCGCGCCATTAGAGGCGGCATTGATTGAAGCACATGTTTTTTCAGCAGGGCACTTAATTCAATCAATGACGTTTGGCCCGACCTTAACTACCTCAGTGAACACAGCTCGTCCAACCATTCGGCCATTTTTACCACCAACAAAAGAAAAAAACTCCAGGGTCCCTTTTTTTTTTTATTATTCTGAAATGTTGTATTTCAGACTGAGACCAGAAACTCATCAGGAAAATGTTTACTGAGGCGGGACATTTTCCCATAGACTTCAATCCAGTCTGACTTTGCTCTACAGTGGAGCTGCTCCCTGATGGTCAGTAGACAGAGCTGCAGTCTTCATCGGCTTGTATTAAAGGAGCCTTCGTGATTTGGTTTTGGAAAGTGACGCCGCTCAGCAGATGAGTTGTCTTTCAAATGAGCAGCAACTGTCTCGTCTCCGCATCCACACAGGAGAGGAAATGCAAAGCGGCAGCCACACTTTCCCTCCTCGTCCGAAGAGAACAGGATCACATGCGCCTTTTTTGTTTTGGGATGCAAATGAGGAGAAAGGCAGCGAGGTCAAAGGTTTCCTGCTGTTTGGTGTAAATGACTTGATACAAATGCAACAGCTGTCCTGTTTTTAAGGTTTCTACAGATTTGTAAAACAAAGGAAAGTTCACCCAAAGCCTCTTTGAATGAAAATAACAGCAGAATCTGTTCGGGACAGATCTCAGCTGTGTTTAAAAAAAAAAAAAAGGAGCAGGGAGTAACTCGGCTCTTCTGTCTGTTTTCTGTTTTCCGAGATCATTTCTGGTCCTGGAGCAGACAGTCGCTGACTTCCAGTTCCAATATCAGCTTGATATCAGTCAGCTGACTCTGATGTTTGGAGTTTAAAGCACATGTCTGAGTAGATGATAGATTTATTTATTATACCAGGAAAAAAAATGAGCTGCTGATCCGAGGAAAATGAAAATATGGAGAATTTTTTTCTTAAAACTGAAACAATTACTTGTCCAATCATCTCAGTAAATGAATCAGTGGATGGTCAGACTGCCGCTTTGAAAAATGCATGTTAGCATTTAGAGCTGTAAAAAAAAAAAAACAGATCTGCAGCCCTTCTTTTCTTTTATTAAATTAGCATGCTAACACAGTCAGCCTTTTGTCTTATAGAGCGTGTTAATGGCTGAAGCTGAAGAAGAGCTACGTCGTGTACCGTTTGTCTGCTGGTTCACTTCAGGATACAGAAGCTCGTTAGTGGGACACGAATCTCCGCACCTGTCGGATAAATATTTGATTTACTGTTGTTGTTCAATCAGGAGCTGCAGCGGTCGGACAGTAAAAACCAGCCTCTTTAATTAATAATAGCTCATCAGTAATTCAAGCAGCTGCTCCGTTCAAACTTATCCATTTGCTTGTTTCCTGTCTGCTGCTGTGGGACAGCTGGATAGGCCTGTGTATGTGTGTGTTCGGTGCCTGGGGCGCTACAATAGAGCCTGACGGACATATGGAGAGATGGACACGACTTCTCGGAGGAGGGAAGTGACAGAGTCGGGAGGCGATGACAGCGCAGGGAGACGGGTGTCACCGACACACAGCAGAAGACGACGACGATGGAGGAGAAGACGAAGAAGAAGAGGAGCGGCTTCATGTTTATTTCAGGCTCACTCTGCTCTCTGTGGACAAACAGTCGCACACTTTCAATGAGTCAGTACAAGCTGAGCTACCTCAGCAGCAGCCGTGTGTGTGTGAGAGATAGCAGTTAGCAGTCAGTGTCTCTGGTGGGCGGCCTGTCACAGCAGCCGGCTGTGATTGGAGATGATGTGCGTCTTCTGGCCCGGGGAGAGAAAAGGGGAAGGGAAGCCGTCTCGTCTGCCGCCGCCAGCCTGACGGGAGATGACAGCTACCGTTTAGTGGGCAGGCGAAGGCGGGAGGCCGCTCGCCTCGGGCTGTTGCGTCACAGCGTTTACAGTCTCACCTCCTGGATCCCTGCCCCCCCTTTCTTTTATCAGGGGTCCCACCCTGATCCGGCAGTGACTCAGACAGTTTTCTATGAGGTGGGAGGGAGTTTCCTTATTTATAACCTGTCAGCTGATAACACTAACAGGCTGCCACTGTAGGAGCCAGCTGATCAATATCAAATCCTGAAATCCAAATTCAGCAGAGTGACATGAGGACAATGAGTCTTTTTTTTTTTTTTTTTTTTAATTTATATTTTAATATGTATGGAGTGACGATCTTCTCAGATTGTATAAATAAACCATCAAGAAAGTTCTTCCTCTTTTTCTTAGCTGAATGCGTTGCAGTGATGAGGCGCTTTTCTGTTTCCTGCCTCCTGCTCATTTCCTCCAGAAAAACAAAAACAAAATCATTGATAGCAGCAGAAGTTGAAGGAAAGTGGGTCCTCCAAACAAAAAGCACGCTGCCACTTCTCATCAGCAGATCTTCTCTGATGATGAGTCACAGCGGCGGAAGATCAGAGGGCGGAGCTTCCCTTTGATTTGACGTCTCCTCTCCTGATTACTTCCACAGAAAGTTTGTAAATGTTTCGTAAGTGAGCGGCCTGATGGATGTGGGACATAGAGCGGTGATTCATCTGCGTGGAAAAGCCAACATTTGGCTAAACATTCCTGTGGCAGCAGACCAACGTTTCAAATGTTTGATTCCGGCACAGAACAACGCAAACATTAAACCCTCCGCATTCTCTGGCTTCTTCTTCCTGTGACAGACCAGGGAGCCGTTCATGAAATCCACTCCTGCTTTAAAACTTAAACGTAAAATTACCGACTGTTTTGAAAAAGGAAAAAAAGAGGAAGAATATGGAAGCGGGACAAAATGTCTTTAATCAAAAACGTTTATTTAAAACACGGGAAGTTGCTGAAAAGTCAAAACTTTGTGCGGTTTATGGGAGGACGCAGGCAGAGAGAGGTAGATGATAAACATCACGGCTGGTTTGAGATCACAATGGAAACAAAAGTCCAGAATTCTGTCCACGTTGTGTCTCCAGTACAGAGAAAGCAGAAATATTAACAGATGGACTGAGAACAGATGAGTCGTTTCATGTAAAAAGGACAACGTGGACTCAAAGCGAAATGACGTGAGCATCATCAGAAGTTTCAGTTTTAAAACTCCAAAAAGAAAAAGCGTAACGCTGCAGCTGGTTTAACTATAAATATCATCTCTGCACTGGCTCGGCAAGAAAATGACATCTAAAAAATATTAGATCTCATCAAGCTCGTGATGAAAAAGGTGCAGCTTCTTCACACAAATGAATTTAGAAAGCCATTGATCTGAATGATGTTTAAATTAAACTGAAATATTAAGAGCAGTTTTTTTTATTAATATTATTATTTGAGCTCCGTGCTGATGAAGAAGTTTTAAGTTTCTTTGATCACAGAGCTTCTTTAAGCTTCTGTTGTTAGAAAGTAAAATAAAGTTTCACAAAATTAAGGAGCAGTCTGCTGGAGGGAAAGAAAGAACACTTTTAATTGGACTTCCTGTTGTTGTGTTTGTGTAAACAACGTGTGTGTTGATTTTAAACAGTTCCTGGAATCAGCTGAGATAATTTAACATTTTTGTGACATTCAGTTTTATTTTTTGTGCAACTGGAGGCAGCTCCTGTATGTACGTCCCTCCCTGCTCTTTCTGGGGGGGTGTACGCTCGGTCTGGGCTTCTCCACGGTCGGGAGGTCCGGTTTTGATGGGCTGGCCCGTCCTGCCCGTGTCAGCGAGAACCTCTCGGTCTATTTATTGCCTCGGCTGGCTGGTTATTTCTCCGGGGGGTGGGCAGAGCTGGCACCGAGCCCGTTACCTCACACAACTGCAGGGAGGAACTTTAACGCCGGGAGCTGCTGTGGGTTTTTCTCTTTACTCCCTCCCTTTCTGTCTATTTTTGCATTTGAGGCCCCGAACCAACGGGGTCCTGAGACATGCAGCGGTGAAACGGAGAGGGGGTGTCGTACGATCCGGTTGGTGGAAGCTGTCAGTCGTTTGAAAGTTTCTGCTGCATGCAGGAAAATGTCACCAATCCCTGCTGCTGCTGCTGCTGGTGTTGGAGTCGACAGGCTCCAGGAATAATGCTGATTCCTGATGATTTAAAGGCCGTTATTACTTCTATTTGTGTTATAAAACTAAAACTACAGTTTTGATGCTCTGTTCTTCTATTGCAGCACGTTACCGTTGAGATTCATCTCAATTTAAGTCGCTATTCAAAGTGAAAATATCAGATATTAGTAAATGACTTTAAACTTCGGAGGATTTGCCTTCTTTTTTTTGTTTTATTTGCCGAAACCTGGAGTATTTTTCAACGAGCATTCAGTCTCTCATGTTGGTGTCCAAATAAACGTGATTTCTTCGCCATGGTCACTGTATGGGGGGCGTGGCCTGAGTTTAGTGGGGCCAAGATGGCGCCGGTAAAGCGGTACGCTGCACACCGTCTCAGAAACCTGCAGGTGACGTCACAGAGTTGAATATTGGAGGAACTTGAATTTCTTTGTGAGAGTGAGGGAGAAATGCAGCGAGAAGCAGGATGCAGTTAGCTTAGCTTGGCAGGAAGTGCTGGGCGGATGGATAAACTCTCTGTTGTTTGTCAGGAAATAGTTCCAATATGTAACCCTCTCCCACATGTTGTTGTTTGTGTGTTTCCATTCGTGTCCAGATTGAACAAACAGGATATAATGTGTTCGTTAGCTAGCTGCCTTAAAGGGTTTATGCTAAGCTAAGCTAGTCGCCACCTGTCTCCAGCTCTGTGTTTAAGACCTGAAAGCGGCACCGTGATCGAGCTGTCTGTTCGTCTTTTCGTAGATCGACTTATCTTTTTGTTCTTGCCGTCCTTTTACATCTGTGATTTCACTTTTCTCACTTCATCATAGTTTTCATGGACAGAATCCCTTTGTGCCGGCCTTTCCTGCCCGCGGCCTCGCGCAGGTCGAGGGAGGGGCGTTTGAGTGTAGGAGAGGATCAGGATTGTTGCTGACATCAAGAGCTACGAGTCCGGATAATGTGGGCTCCGTTTGAAGTGTGGATGATGGGTGATCCTGCAGCACCAGGGCGTCACAGCTCCATTCATCCTGCAGATCACACACACACACACACACACTTTGTTTTTTGGAAAGGAGAGGGAGGGAGGGAGGATGAAGGGAGCGGAGGAGTCGGCAGACTGACGCTTCCTTTTTAATTTTGCCGGTGTGACTTCCATCATTTTTCTTCCCGCTCTCTGCTCATCTGTTCTGTCCCTGTCATTCTTCCTCAGATGAGGCCGAAATGAAATACAGCTCAGGATTAGAAGGAGATCAGTGAACTCCTCCTAAACCTCCCTTTTCTCTCCCTCCTCCTCCTGCCCGTCTCCGTCTCTTTTCTCTATTAGCCTCTTTCTCTTCTTTCTCTCACCGACTGTCTCCTCCATTTATTTCCTCAGTTTTCAACTCCTTTGTCTTCGCTTTCAGCTGCTGCCGGCTCGTTCCTTCATGTCTTCCCTCCTGCTGCTTCCCTCCATCAGCCTTTTGTCTCTCAATCTCCAACCTACTTCATTCTTTCTGTCCTAATCTTTCCTGCTCAGCCTCTTTTTCTTTCTCTGCTACTTTTCCTCATTATTTCTCCCTCCTTTTGTTCCCCGACCCTCGCTGGTATTTTCCTCTCCCATTTATATATATTTGTTGTCTCTTTTTAAAGGACGAGGCTTGTGATTTCTTATTCGCAGCAAAACCAATGAAAAGGCCAAACTCTTTTGTCTTAGTGATCCTGATGGGGTTAGCCATCAGCTCTCACCTGAACGTCAAGAGTTTCTGTAACTTTGGACGTGAAAGAAAACATTGTTTTCGTATCCAAACCCAGATTTACTTTTTGTTTGGTTCACTGTAGTTGGCTCTGATTTTTATCAGCAGAAAGCTGAAAAGTAAAACAGAAGAAGACATTAGCTGTCTTCTTGCTTATTGTCTTGGTTGTCTATTATGTGTACGTTTTGCATATTTATAATCGTCCATTTTTTTCTCTCCAGAAGCTGATTCTGCAGTTCAACTGGCGCTCCTTCTTATTTTTGGGATTTCTGTCACATTTCTGAATTTTATGAACAATAAAGGTGCCAAAGCTTCGTTAATGTGAGTGAAACTGATTCCTGTAAAAATACAAAATACAAAAGAGCACTTTAAATTTATTTACCTGTAAACGTTAAAAGATGAGTCTAACAAAAAGTTTGAAAGGATATTGAGTTGACAGAAAACCCAAACTGGTGCTGCCCCCTTTAAAATCAATAATCAATGGGAACAAATGTGGATTCCTCAACAAAAGCTGTATTTCAGCTGTTGGAGAAGTTTGCAGAGCCGCTGAACATATTTTTCTTTTTTGTGGCTGGAGGACGGCGTAATGTCGGCTCACAGTGAGAAGGTGTGAAAAGACTAACAAGCTGCTGGTTTTGGTCTCTCCCCCCTTCACCTGTTGGCGTTTGTTCCTGCGGGGCGCATTTCTTTGTCTTTTCCTTTATTCTTCTTCTTTGGTGTTAGAGGGTCTCTGTAGTGAAGCACCTCATTCTCTTGACCACATCAGACAGGCCTGCCGCTGCGGGGGGAGGGAGAGATGTGTGGGTGCGGGAGGGGGGAGGGGTGAATGTGGCGTCAGGTTACCGGTGTGTGTGTGTGTGTGTGGAGAAAACGGGGCGATCGAGTTCACCGCCTTCGGGTTCTGACCACGATCGCCGCTACGCCGTCTGGCTCTGCCTCTGACTTGATGCGTTTTCAGGCCGGGAGTCGCCGGCAGAGGAAATTTAATTTGGCGTAAAATGGAGGAGCTGACACACACACAGCACAAAAACAAGGCAGTCAGGTCCATGATGTCGTTGCCCGGTGTTGAGTCCTGGTGCATTATGGGACAACAAACGGACGTGGAGCTCTTCACTTTGTGCTGCCGCAGCAGTTTATTTCCACGAGGTGAAGGTCATTGAGGTCGTCCTCAACGTTCATTCTGACCATCAGTTCATCTGATTAAATCTTAAATCCACGTTGCCAGGGAAACGGCAGACGACACCCGTGTCGTGGCACATTCGCTGTCCGTGCAGTAAAACACAGATGATGCATCAGCGTCCTCGACGTTCCAATCCTGGAAAGATAAACGAAGTCCCTCTGAGCTGCCTCAGGCCGACAGGAAGTGGTCGAGGACGAGGTCACCAGGGAGGCGATTTCCTCTTTGAAAGGCTGGAGGTTTCACTTCCTGCTGCCGGTCTGCCTTTGTAATTCAGTTCATCTGAAGCTGTTTGTTCATTTTAATTTCTCTCTTTCACTCCAGACTGGTATTTGTTCATCAGACAGAACAAACAAACAGAGTGAAGCGAGAAGGACGAATTTATCTGTTCAATCAAAACTACGCTGATTAAATCGTTGAGGAATCTGACGATCACCTCTCAGCAGATGAGAAATCCCTCCTCCATTGTGTCAAAGATTAAACACACAGACTTGATGAAATATTAAACGGTTGTTCTGTTTGTTTTATAATTTTTGGACTTCAGTTCCTCAGAAAGTTTGCAGATGTTCAGAAGTATGAGAGTTAAATCATCTGTCTGAACTCTCTGCTCTTTAATTACTGACTGAAATGAGTCTTAAAAAGCGACGACTTGACCTTCAAACTGCTGAAAGCGAACAAAGACGTCCTGTATTTTCTGCTCAGAGCCGCCGTTTTCCTCAACAGGAAAGCAGAGCTTCTCCAAACTGGAGTTTAAAGGACTGAACGCTGCTGTTTCAGCTTGCAACTGCAGCTGAACTGTTGTCGATAACCTTAAAAAACAGAAACCGAGTGTTTGAAACTGGAGGATGAGGGAGCCTGAACAGAGATTTACTGTGACGGCTGATAAACAGTGAGGATGAAGGAGCCCTGGACTGTCCGGGCTGATATTAAAGACAGATCAGAACCCGTTTTAAAATCAGGCTCAGAACCAGAACCGATATCAGGACCTGGACCTCCTTCTGCTGCCTGCGTTTTATAAAAAGTGAACGAGTAACCGTCGCTGTGAAACTCTGCAGATTCTTTTGCACTTCCTGTGTTTGATCAAATTAGTCGGTGTGTAGATATATCAGAGCGGCGGCTGAATAATAACTCGGTAATTGGCCCCACCCCCCTCTCCGGGGTTGGACCGGTCTTATCGGCTCTTCGTCTCGCCGTCTCTCTGCCTCCCAGAGCGGCTCATCTCTCCCCAGGCTTGTCTCCGTCTTATCTCGCCCTCACACTTCACGGGGAGGAAGTTCTTGGAGGGCTGGGCCCGGCAGATAGTGACTGACCTGCCTCTTCCCTCCGGGGCTGATTCTTTTTTAAGGAAGCTCCAATCTGTGAACTGAACTCAAATGTCTGACTAGATTTACCCCCCCCCCACCGAACACACCCCTCACTGTGTTTCCTCCCCCTCCGAGCACCTGTCTCTCCTTAATGAAGCAGAAAAGCTGCCTGTGGACTCAGGTGGCTCTTCTTTGAAGCTGCCGCCCTGTTGGGAGTTTGAGGTGGGGGCATTAGGAGGGTTTGCCCCAGGCAGGGGGGGGGGTGTCACTGTGAAAGTGTCAAAGGCAGAAAGATGAGAGAAGTTAAAGACTCCCACAAATGTGCTGCTTTAAAACATTTCTCTGCCTGATTGACTGTCTGATGTCTGCTGGCAGCCGAACTTTGTTCCCAAACAGCTAATCAGGTAAAAGCTGCCACGTTTCCTGTTGATGAGTTTCCTTCCACCTGTCAAAGACATCCAAAATAATCTTTTGTCTCCTTTTTGTCATCGTCTTCCACATTTCCTTTGAACCTTTCTCCTCCGAAGCTGAACCGTGTTCTCACCCGAGGATTCCAAACGCAGCTTTCTTTTGTCAACTCGCTAACGATAATAAAAAGAGACTTCCTGTCCCGTCCTCCCCATCAGCTCCCGTGGCGGGTAAAAGTCGGGGAGAGCTTGTCTCGTCTCAGGCCTCACCAGCGCCTCGGCGCGAAAAATGCAAATTGCCATTTCAGCATCTCTGCGGCTCCAAAACAAAGCGGAGCTGCAATCTAGTAAGCACATCGTAATTGAATGGAAAGTGCGTTAAGGTGGAGCCGCTCAGACGCCAGATAAGCCTGTTAATGTTTTATCTGCTGATTCACCCTGATGGAAGTTGGTCCACCAGGAGGATATGCAGCAGCACGCTCTTATTTATTTATTTTAATTTTTTTTTTGGGGGGGGGGGCAGCTGCTGTTTCCTGTTTTTGGCCTCTGGGATGTTGGAGCAGCCGTGAAAAATGTGCATTCCAGCAAGAATTGTCTAAGTGTGTGTGTGTGTGTGTGTGTTTGACAGATGGTGCTGCCGACAGCGGCGAGCTGGACCTGAGCGGGATCGATGACAGCGAGATCGAGCTGGTACGTACCTGCTGCTGAATCTCGACAGCTTTAGTGACGTTCAGGAGAAGTCCTGCTTCTTCGTACTAAGTCACGTTGAAATAGTCATGTATGAATCAACACAGCGGTCAGAATAAAGATTTTTGTGTAAAATACATAATAAAATTAAAGTAACGGCACTAAACTCACATCTCCATTTTCTCATTGTGTTGTGCTGCTGACTTCTCCCTGAACTCTGCCTCTCTGCAGTATCTGCTGGATGACAAAGAAATCAAAATCAAGACGGCGCTGTGGATGGCAGAAAACTCAGACTACCTCAAAGAGCAGAAAGGTTTCATTTTACGCCGTTTTCATCAGTCAAACCTCCAGCTCGTTTAAACTCACGGCCTGCTGTGACTCCCCCCAGCATTGTGTTGATATTGTTATCTCAGAGTTTGTGCTTTCAGACTCATTGTGTTTTTGTTTTGTTTTTTTTTTCCAGAGAAGGAGGCGAAGATAGCGAAGGAGAAGGAGCTCGGCATCTACAAGGAGAAGAAGGTAACGGCCGATAACTTTAACTTTAACTGAGATAAAGGCAGGCGGGCAAACAGGAAGTCTGGTGGTCAGACAAAGCCCGATCTGCAGGATTTATTCAACCACAAACAGTTCAAGGTCCGTCCGGTCTAAAGGTAGACCTGCATGCTCAGTTTGTATTCAGAAACTTAAATCCAGCCATTTGGATGAATTAAAGTTAAATAAATAAATAAAATGAAATACTGAATGAAGAGAGTCCGTGATCATCCACATGTTCAGTCTGGAGATAATCAGACGGTCCTGTGGAACCGGTTCCCTCCCTGTTTCTGCTTTTGGCTTCTGTGGACTCTTAACTGCAGAAGAACGGAGGTCTGATCAGCTGCCTGGTCTGTAAATAAATCACACGGCGGGTCAGATCTGCTGAGACTGAAGACGTGAAGTTCCAGGAGAAGAAAACCGATGTGGGCCGTAAATCGGAGGGAGGAGAATCTGAAGACCTCAATCTGCCGCCTTAATTGAGATAAACTGAAATGAGTTCTGCTGTAAATTTGATTGCTGAATTGGTCTGAGCGCAGATAGTCTGGATCCCGGGGGAAGCAGATAACATCTGACCGGCTGCTGGGTGGATATGGACTAAATTTACTGAAGACCACGAGGCCTTTAATCGTGATTTGTTTCCACAGAAGTCTTTGAGCAGTCCAGCTGCTTTTTAATAAATGTTTTAATCTTCGTTCCAGCCAAGGAGCTCCGGGAAGCGGCGGCCGCCGATCCGAGCCAGCACGGCGGACGAGGCCATCGGGAAGATGCTGGAGCAGAAAAAGATCTCCTCCAAGATCAACTACGACGTCCTGAAGGACCTCAACATCAAACCCGGAGCAAGCCCGGCTCACAAGGCCGAGTCTGTGAAGGCGGAGTCGGGCACCCCCAGGTTGACCCGCCGTAACCCCCCAGCTGCACGAGCGTCACTGAGCCTCAGCACGCCGCTCAGCACCCTGGGAAAAAGGTCGGTGGGACGCCGTTTACTCATTTTGCATAAGCTGTTAGATGTCGCAGCTGTCGCAGCTGTCTTCTTGATAAACAAACAGTTCTTCATCCAGGTTGATCTTCCAGCTGATGAACAGAAAGTTCCTCTCATGTGTTTGGGTCCTTCTATATTTATCTGATCAGGAGTTCTGCTCCAAAAATCTGATTGTCTTCTGTCAACATTCTGTCAACACAATAAACTCTCAGCAACTTCTCCTCACGCTGAAGACAACGTGATGTCTGGAAGTCTGGGAGTTTAGAGGGGTTAAAATATGATAAAGCTCATCCAGCTGCTCCAAATTAACATGAAAGGATTTTCATAACTTTGCATCATAAAACTCAATCGTTTGTTTTTGTTTTTGCTGCAGCGATTCCTGCTGAGGACGTTTTCCAAACCAACGTTTTAATTGTCCATACATCAGATAGGAGCATAATTCATAGTTTAATGTGCTTTAAAATCGGATCAAAGCAAAGCAGCAGAACCAGACATGGATTCTTCTTCTTCTCATAACGCTGTGTTAGTTTAAAGGGGATTCATGTTCCAGTTCTGGTTAATGAATCCTGCCGCAGAGATCACACCCACACGTTTCTATATATATTTTTTTTAATCATGAAGTTTTGAAACAACAAAACGGCCAACGTCGACTGAAGCCACGCTGTCTATCAGACACAAAAGTCTTGATGCTAATTGTCTCCCTGCAGCGAACTTTTTAGCTCTTATTTCTGATGATGGTAAAAAAAACTCTCCTGTGTGACGTTGCTTTCTGACTTGAGGCGGCGCCTCCTGTCGCCTGGAGTGATCACCAGCCCCGGGGAGACAGACTCCGGTGGGATTTTCCTCAGATTTGCCTCTGGCTCTGCCCCCCCCCCCCCCTCGTCTTCGTCTTCCTCTTTTCATGACGTGCGTTCGCAGGACTGATCCACTCGGAAATGTTCACATGAAGTTAATGGGTTTTTCTGCAGCGCAGGAAAAAATAAAGCTGAGGGGCTTTTCATAGTTTGGTGTCTGTGGTCGGGAGGGGGGCAGGAGGGGCAGGGGTGGGGGGGGAGTTGGTTTCCTGTTAGTGTTGGTGGTTTGAGGTGCCATCTTGAAGCTTGAAGGGGATGTGACCCCCCCACCTCATCTGGTTATAGTTTCTGCTGGATCCTCACAAACCCTGACTGGTCTTGATGCACCGTGTTTTTCTGTTGGGACTTTTTTCTTTTTTTTAACTCGTCTGTTTCTTTTCAAGTGAAATGAAACTTATTTATAAAACAAAATGAAATTGCCATGAGATCGTCCACAAAGTGACAGAGATGTAAACAACTGATTTAAAGAAGGAAAACAAGCAGGAGAATAAACAGGAAAGGCCGGAACGTGGAAAACAAGTCATGGAAACAGACGTTTCAACTAATGATCACAAACTGTATTGAGGCGACTTTGTTTCGCCGTCCGGGGCACATCGACCAGACTGAGCCCCGAACAGGCCAGCTCATCTGCCCAGTGTGTGTCTGTCTGTGTGCGTCCGTCTGAGGAGCCAGTTTATTTTGTAATCGTGCGTTTCTGTGTGTTATAATTTAACCTCCAAGCTGCCAACTATCCACAGGACGTTTGTGTTATTACAGAGAACTGAAAAAAGGAAAACCAGAAAGTGATAAAACTGAAACACACCAAAAGCAAAAAGCACAAACTAAAACCAAAGAGAATAAAATAACTCCAAGCCAGACCTTGAAAAAAGGTCAAAGCTAAAAATTTTGTCAAAACAGAAAAAAGATAAACCCAAAAAACAAACAAGAACGAAGAAAATACAACTAAGAGAGAAAAACACAATAAATAGAATAAACAAAACTCCTAAAAATGGAATCTAACAAGCTACAGAAAACCAAAAAGCCTCAGCTGCCAGAAACACAAATATTTAATAACACAAGAAAGAAAAATCCAAAGTCAATAAAAAAATAAAAAACCAGATTGATGGAAATAAAGAACAAAGCAGCAAAATGTAAAAAAGGTAAAATGGCGCCCAGATCTGGACGACAGGAGGGACACGGACTGATGTCACCGATAATGACACGTTATGGCCCCTCCCATTGAGGCCATTGGGGGTCAGAGGTCAGCACGCCGTGGCCTCACATTACAGTCAGCTGTAAAAACATCTTCAGGGTCTTTTACCTGGAGCTAAACTTCAGTTCAGAAACAATAACCAGCATTACTTCTCCTTTCTAAACACCGTTTTGGAGTTTCGTGTTGCTGGGCAGAGACGTCTTTCAGGCTCTGGGTAGTTTTCCGGAGCATTCCGGGTCGAGCCTTGAATGCTCGTTGTCTACCTGGTGACTGAACAATGAATGGATGGAACACACTGATGAATATTTTAGTGTTCAGGACGTCGAGGAAAGCAGCAGATTGACAAAAAGCTGAAGGTCTGCTGGATTTCAGCTGCTCCATTTGGCTAATGGCTGCTGCCAGAGAGTCGGATCTCTTCCCCGGAACGCCGACGTGCTCCGTGAATGAAGGAGCTCATGTCTCGGCTCTGATCTCTCTGAGGAGGTTCTTCTCCGGCACGCGACCCCGGCTCTTTGTTTTTAAGAATGGACGACCTGTCTGAATTTTAAAACACCCCCCCGTCCCGTCAGTGAATCATTGATGACACTCTCCGCTCTGAATGGTTCATTTTTCCTGAATGGAGACTTTCACTCTGTCCATTTATGGAGAAATTGCTGAACTCTGCACTTTGTCGCCTCGAATGCACAACAGTGTTTTCACCCCCCCACCACTCCCAGTTTTCTGCAGCTCTACCCACGAGCCATTAGGAAGGAGAAAATGCCCCGGGGGCGGGCGAGCAACACGTCGATAATCTTTGATTCTGTTAACAGCAGCAGAGAAAAAAAACAAAAACGAAAAACAAACGAGCAGCTCAACCAGCGACAGTTGAGCTCAGAAAGGCGTCTTTGAGCCCGCAGCTGGACCCGGACCGTTGGCCCGGACCTGGACCGTTGGTCTGGACCCGGACCGTTGGCCCGGACCTGGTCTGGACCCTGAAAAGGTTGCTGTGCTGGTTATTGAGGCCTGGTGTCAGGGAGACCTCTGAGAGTGCAGGAGAAGCTGACAGTGCAGCCATTGTGCCTTGTTCAGAGGCCTCGCCGAGGGGCAACACTGAGACTTTGTGCTGCTGACCCCCCCTCCTCCTCCCCCCCCCCCCCTCCTCCAGGCTCCACCGCTCTCGTGGCTCTGGGCTCTCGCTCTGAAGAACGGCCTGAAGTTTTTTATTTATTTTTTTTCCTCCCTCGTCTGCTGCTGCTTCAGAATTTTTTTCCCTCTTTGCTGGGATGACTGAACATCTCAGCCCCCCCCCACAGAAATATATAAACTCATAAATAATATCAAAAGGTTTGGATGTTCTTCGGTTCCACTAGTTTGGTCTGGACATGAAATTGCAGAATTATGAAAAAACTCTTTGTTCCAAACTAAATCGAACGTTTAACTTTATAAAGACTTGATGTCCATTGAATGAATTTTTGGTTTATAAATTTGATTTGAATGGCTGAAAATTGTCCAGAGGAGATGCGTCACCGCTGTCCGCCATGTTTGGACCAACAAAAAACAAACCCACGCCGTTTGCTGGCAGATGTTTCAGAGTTGCTGTGTGAAATGAACCTCTGTAATCGGCCGTCGTAGAATTCATTATAGTTTCATCAGAAAGTTCCTTGTGGAGCATCCTTCAGGATCTGATAGTCGTCACCTTCTCTTACTGTTCCCTCCTTTCCTAATCCTCTGTGCCTCCTGGCCTTCGGCAGCAGCCCACTAACGACTTCTTTGTCTTTCTCCGTCTCGCTCTCATCTTTTTTCTCGGCCCTTTCATCTCTCCGCTCGAGTGTTGGTACTTTACTAAACATGGTGTTAATTTGTCTCACTTGACTCCAGACGAGTTTGGTGGCAGGACTTGAAAACGAGCGATGATTGGTTTGATCCAACCGCTCGTCCAGATGTTGGCGCTCGGCTGACATCTGGCTGGACGTGTTGTTGTTTTTAAAGGTCAGAGAGGATATTTGTTTTCGCTGGTGCTTCCTTTGGGAGACAGAGCGTTAGTCGTGTTGGATGGACGTGTAGTTGAGGCAGTTAACCGGCATCATAATTCTCTTTGAAGAGCCGGAGTTGGTTGGTTCATCATCATCATTTCATTGGCGTCCCGTTTGGAGGCACCTTCAGATGCCCCTCAAGATTCAGAGCGCCTGCTGTGAAAATAATAGAGCAGCAAAGATCTCCAGGATTACAAATTTAAAGGTCGTATTGGGTCGACATTCTGCTTTAAAAAATATAAACTCTAAACCGTCGGGGCATCATGAAGACGTAGTCCGAATCAATGACCTCAGAATCTGAAGTTTGGGGCTTTCAAGGTGAAAGGTTTGGTTTGAGTTCTGTTTTCGTCTCACAGCAGCTCAGATTTTAGTTTTGTCTTATTCACTTCTCAGAGATCACAGCTTTCAGTTTTTTATCCTCTTATCCTTCTGTTCTCAGTGTACTGGACAGTTTTTAGGTGCACTCCTTCACTTCTCCTCCTCTTCCACGTCTTGTTCTGCCCCCCCCGTCTCTCCACCCTCCACCTCCTCCAGCCAGCTGCCAAACAGACCCTCCCTGTTCCCTCCATCCCTACTGGAGGATGGAAAAGCAGTCTTCCAGAAATAGCTCAGATAATTGCCCTCCAGTGATATTTTCCCCCCTCTCGGTCACTCTTTGCGCCTCTCTGCTCTTTCATCTGTTCTTTTCCCATTCAAAGCTTTTTTTTAGTGTTTTTAGAGAATTTTCTTTTCTTTGGAGAAATAGAAGAGACGTGACAGACACGCAGAGAGAATTCCTGCCTGCATTTCTTTCCCCTAGTGGGAACAGAGCCATTTTTGGTCTGTGTTGGTTTTCCAAAAATGTAAATCGGACCCGCAGATTTCATCCAAAGAGGAACTGGAGAGCTCAGCAGTTTTCTGTCCAGATGTTGCTGCCTCTCCTTCTGAAGGAGACGTTCCCCCTTTTCGGTGTTTGGGCCTGATGGAGCAGGTGGAGCAGCTCACCTGTGTCCAACAAACTGCAGACTAAAGGACGAAGCCGGGGGGGGGGGCTCGGGCTCAGACTCAGGCTGGATCATATTTTCCTGCCCGGCACGCTCTGAGGATGTTTTTCCTTGTTACCCGACCAGCTGTGTTCGTGGAGGGCGTATCATTTTTCCGTGGTTTTCGGCCCCTCCCTGTAGAAAGCCTCTGATCCTCCACAGCCCCCTCCTCCATCTCTTTTTCCTCCACTAACTGAGACCAACGAGCTGTTGGATGCTGGTGCAGAAAGACAGACATGGGGGGTCACGGGTGGGTGGCACAAAGTGCTGATGAGATGAAAGGCCGGGTCTGCACAATGTGAGCTTTTCAGGATTTAAGGCAGCCACAGTTTTTCAAAGGTGTTTTTAGTTCTTGTTAGGTTCATGTCAAACATCCTCTCCAGCTCGTTCACGGTTCGGTTTCTGTCTCATGAGCTCCATTTTTATAGCCTCCGAGTCCGAGCGCACACACAGTTAGACCAATTGGAGTGTTTAGCAGCTGGCGTCATTAGGAGGTGGTGGAGACCAAAAACGGAGCAAAAAGAGAAAACGCTACTCAGACTGATGCTGATTCGCCGTTTCCAGCAGCGATAAGTGGGCGTCAGTCTTGTTGTCCTCATGTCACAGTATGGTTTGTTTGTGTTTTGCTCCGTTGAGGGGAAAAACTCTCGCTTTGACGTGTTTGAATAAGCTTTATTTGTTTATTGATCGGGGTGTGCGTTGTTTACAGCAACTTTAATCCAAACCAAATGAACACCAGAGCGCGTAGAAGAACGCACACAGGAAACAGATGAGCTGTTAAAAGAAGCTGTTGTGAAACAAATCAGAGAATCACAACAGAACGATGAGAACGATGTCTGATGAATCCATCAGATGTTGATCAACAGGCCAAACACAGAGACGTGTTCGAGATAAATGGGTCCACAAACACAATCCGACAGGATGAATCTGTCGCCAAAACGCCGTCATGCCTGATGTTCTGGGCTGAGGAGGGAACATGTTCACTGAGCTGGAGCTCCGCCGTTCGAACATAAAAGAAGCTGCTGGAGGCCGACAGGCTCCACCGCCGGGAGCACGTTTCACATACATTTACATTTAGGTCTTTAGCTCCCACTCTCATCAGAGAGATGCTCAGATATTTAATCCCACCCCCCCATGAAGTGCTGGGAAATCAGAGCATCCTTTTGAATCTGGACATCCAGCTCGGCTCGCAGTAACAGCAGCTTTCCCTCCTCAGCCTCCTCCGTGCAAACAGTTTCCAACAGCCGACGCTTTGTTCTGCGGCAGCGCGGCCTCGCACTCTAACTAATGGCAGAGCCGGGGCTGGAATTTTGAGGGCAACTCCAAAAACTGGGCCATTTGGAAAACATCCCAGTTTTCATCCACAGCTAAACCACAGCCACAAAAAAAAAATCGCCCAGCCAGCAACCCAAAATGTTGACACTAAAAAAGAGTTGATGCTATTGTGGTAGTTCACGGCCTCGCAGGGCCGCAGCACAGATTAGCAGCTGAAGAGCCCCCCCGCCCCCCCCTTGAAGCCGCAAGAAGGAAACGGCTCAACACGGAAATACAGCGAGCCGCTTCCTCTTTGTCCCGCTTTATCTTCGCTCTCAGGTCGCTCCATTCTCTCTGAAGGCCCGAGATGATGTATTAGCTTCATTTTTAGATTCTTTTTCCTCCTTCCTTGCTAAGTTTTATTGACACCATCCCCCACAGCTACTGCCAGTTGTCAGCCGGCGGCTAAATGGCCTCCCTCAATCGCCTTTTCAGCTCAGGCTTAGTCTCATTGGCAGTAAGCTGATTAGGAACGAGCCACTAAGCCAGGCAGAGACTGATAGCCTAACAGGGAGAGAGTCAGGGAGGAGTGGATGAGAGAAGGAGGTGAGATGGTGTGTGGGGGGGGGGGCAGTGAAAAGATATAAAGCAAAAAAAAGAAAAAACAAGAGGAGGAGGCTGATTATTAGATGGAGATGGACTAAGTTTCATGGCGTCTCAGAGATAGCAGGCTATTCGAGGGGAAAGGGAAACAGGAAGTGAGCAGCGACATCGAACCAGTCGGCCAACAGAAAGTCGTGACGCCTTACTGAAGAGAAAAGTGTGTCGAGTGTGCGCTTTTGCTGTCACAACAGATGAGTGAGTGAAACCGACTCATCTGTTTACTGATCGGATAAAAGCAGAAAACAGCTTCAGATGAGAATTTGTTGTTCTTCATAAATACATCATAAACCTTTAAAAATAACACGTGCAGTCGCTGATTAGAAGGTCAGAATAATCATTTTCCTGCACACGACCATCTAAACTCAAATCAGTATTAATTGTTTTAGTCAGCTCTCATTAGCGTACACGCTGACCTGATCTCTGAAGAGACGGAGCAGCTAAAAGACACAAGGAGCTTTTTATAGGAGCTGAAGGAGGAAAAACAGAGAAACAGACGCTGCTGACTGGACCACATCTTCAGCCGAACACTAACAAAGTAAAACGATAGGTTACACAAACAAATGGATAAATAAGAGATTTCTTAAAGAAAATGTTGTTAATAAGATTAAAAAGAGAAGCTGCCTAACAGTCGTACACAGCAGACTGATGGTTTCCCATAATGCATCAAATCGTTCGATGGCCACCAACAGATCAATATAACCATCATGCATTGCGCTCATTAGCTTTACATTTTGCTGATGAGCAAATTTTTTTTGGTCTGTGTGGAAATCACAGAGCTGTGAGGGACACAGCGTCTTCTTCTGCAGCTATTTCCTGCAATGCTGCAATGCATGATGGTCCGTCTGGACCAACGTGGAGTTCAGCTTCTGTTACCGACGTTTAGCAGAGAAATCTTCACGGATGTCACTTTGGAGACAAACCGCGCCTGAAGTGTTGAAACGAACACAGCTGTTTGTTTGTTTGCTGATAAATCTCTGCAGGAAACTTGTAATGTCTTCCGTTTCCATCTCTCTTACGAGCCTGATCAATGAAACACGACGATGATTTAGTTTTATGGGCCGTTTTCTGAGCTCACACTCAGAAATGAATAAAATAAGCTGTTCTCTGCGGGGAATCTGTCAGCGTCAGAGCTGCTCACCTGCTCAGGTCCTCCGTCCCCTCCCTCACGTGACCCCGGACCGACTGTTGTTTTCATTTCTTCACAGACAGATATTGTTATTATTTATTCAGGTTGAGGGTCCAAACGTCTGTGCTCTGGGGGGGCCGTCCTTTATGAGAAGGCAACATGTGGCCCCCATTGTTTTCCTATGGGAGTGATTTATACATGGCCGCCGTGTCGCTCGTCAAAGCCTGGCCGGGCGTCAGGAGCCACTCCCCGCTGCTGTAGATGGTTGCCATGGAGACAGAGGTCTGCCGCCGCAGGCGTCCAGCAGTGCTGTTGACGGCCGTTTGACCTCCGACCTCTGTAAGTGACTCCCCCTCCCCAGTGAGCTCAGATTAATCATTGCTGTCATCTCTTCAGTGTGAGCTGCGGACAGGCGGCCTGAATCCCGCCGGACGGCGTGCTGTTCGGGTTTAAGAGCCGCGTCGTTTCCTCCACTGACTGTCAATCTTCATCGTTTCATCATCGTCAAACTCCTTTTTTTTTTTTTTTTTTTTTAAACAGATGAAATGAATTCCAGCAGAATCTGCTTGATTTGACAGCAGAGAAGAAGCTCGGTATAAAATATGTATTAAGATGTATTCATAAACAAATAAAACGAAAACAAACAGAGTGAGCTGAAGAGAAAACTGTAAATAAGATTAAACATTAACAAACACAAAAGGCCGACTTTGTTTCTTTAGATCAAAGTTAAAGGAAGTGATGAAGAAGAGGAAGGGCCATCTGCCTTTTTAAGAAAATCATTAACACGTCAAACTAAAGGCCACAGACACACACGTGATCCTGCTGTTCTCTACACAACAAAGATACACACAGGTGTGTGTGTGTGCGTGTTTCTTTTTGATGAAGAGTTTCTCCTCAGTAATAAAAAGTGTCTGAAATGTCACCGACTCCCCAGAATGCACCGCAGCGGAGCGACCTCCATCGAGCTCCAAGTGTGTTTAGTCACTTATTAACAATTTGTCCCAACTCGACCAGCTGAGAGTGACATTTACAATAAAGTGACATCACAATTTCCCATCATTCAATTTCACTGCGCTTCAGTTTAATCCCCCAGACTTCAAAGCTGAACTTTGATCTGATGTCACAGAAGTCGTCCAGTTCTGCTTCCTCCAAATAAAAAGCTGATCTGGAAAACTCAGCTCTGCTTCTTACTGGTTTTAACAGACGGCGTCACATCACCCGACCCTCGCCGCCCTGTCTGCGTTAGGATCCATTTTAAGTTATTAACCTGTGAGCCGGTGGGCAGCCTGACGTCAGCCAGGCGGCGGCCATGTTGACGCATCATGTGACTGTGTGACCTGGTCCTTTGTGACTGAGTTAAACGCCATTTTGTTGCCATGGTAGCCAAGAAGATGGAGGCGTTGGTCTTGTTCCTGCCTCGTTACCACCGCAAGCCACCTTTTTTTTTTTTTTCTCCCCAGCAGTTCCATGGGGAAGCGGTGGCCATGGATACGGCGGTTGCTATGTCTGTTTAATCGGCCTGCCGCCGTCTCTCAGGTGATGTCGGAGATGAAAGAATCGGAGTCAGCTGACTGACGGCTGAAGACTTCGCCTTTTTGGTTTGTTTATTTGTTGTTGGCTGCAGGTTGTTGATCCGCGTTGTTGACCGGACTGTTTGGACGTTCAACACAATGTGTACTTATGTTTGACTTCTGTTTTTCAGACTTTGTGTGTCGTCGTCGTTCAGGACAGTTTCAAACTGCCTCGTTGTGTGTTAAAGTTGTTTGTTGTGTAACATAGAAATGGTTTTAAAAGGGAAAAGTGCTGACGTTGTGCTGTCAATTCACTTCCTGTTGTTTTTCTGAGCAGAAATGTTTGAATCAGTCCTGTGTGTGTGTGTGTGTGTGTGTGTGTGTGTGTGTGTGCGCGCGCACACAAGTGAGATCATACTCCTGTAAACCCTTTCATCTCTTTCTAGTGTGTGTCTGTGTGTGTAGATGGTGTGTTAATAGCATGTGATCCTACCCATTTGTGTGATTAGTGGTGTGTGACACTTTGATCCTTCCCTCTGGTCATGCCACTGGCCTGTGACACACACAGACACACACAGGTTCTCATATTATGGTCCATTCTGTCTGAACACACCTTTCCTTTCATGAGAAACCTCATTAATAAACGTTTAGGTGTGTGTGTCTGTGTGTGTCTGTGTGTGAAGACCATTAGTTGTCATGAGGACCAGAGCCAGTCTTGAGTTTAGGTGGCTGGTCCTCAATGAGTTCAAGTCAATGCAGCATCTTAAGAGGAGGGACGCTCTGACGTGTGTGTCTGTGTGTGTCTGTGTGTGGTGAATGGGGTCAGTGCAGGATGGACTGGCCAGAGGAGAAGAAAACACAATCAGTTCTTTTGGCTGACTGTGCGTCTCCTCCTGCCAAGCCGCACACTGGCCCACAATGCACTGCAGCCTGAATGGACACCACTCTGCACAAATGAGAGACTGTGTGTGAGGCTCCATTGTGTGTCTGTATGCAGGGTTGCGTGTGTGTCCATCCTTGTGCGCTTGAGTTTGTGGATTTTGTGTCTGGGAAAGTATTAGTGCACTACAGTTGCGTGAGTGTGGGTTTTTGTGATTATGCCTGATTTAATTGTGCTGAAGGAGGCTGTGTGTATTTGTGTGTTTCTGTATCTGCGTGTGTGTTTGTGTTGTCAGCCCCCAGCTGGAAAATTGAGTTTGAAGCTCAGATTATCATCATTGCAGAACTAATTCCATCCAACCCCAGTTTGCAGATTATTCCTTGTCTCCTTCTCGTCCTTCCTCCTCGTTGTGTTATTGATCGGATTATTGTGCGAATAATGAAATAATTTCCGTATTACTGTTCATCTCGGTTTGTTTGTGTGGTGCTGAGACGCAGACGAGGTGATCGGAAATAGAATTTGATTCCTGAAAACAAACACGGTGAGCAGACGCAATCAAGTAATGGCGAGACTGCAGACAACAGGAGCGTCGTGGAAACGTTTCTCCTCGACGCTAACAAGCAAAACAACAACAAAATGTCAGACATGCACACAAACACTAATGTCGATGAGGCAACACAAGAAACTCACACAAGAAAACCCATGAAATGGCGAAGGGGGGGGGGGGGGGTTAAAATGGATCTATTGCAGGAAATGAAATCAGTAGGGAAGTGAATGTGGTAATGTGTGTGTGTGTGTGTGTGTGTGTTGCGTTCACACACAACATTAGCTGCTGCTTTCATTAGAAAATGTCTCTTGGTGTAAAAGACCTCAGAGACTCCGACAGAAACAGAAATGAAAATATTTGTAATTCTGAACAAGAAGCTCAGTTTCAGTTTCATTCAGCTTGTAGGCAACTGTTCTTTTTTGTGTTGTTTTTTATTTTAACCTTCAGATGAAACTAATTCATAATTAAATCCGTCGAACAAGAAGTTTGTTCATTATTCTGAGAAACTGGGACGTTTTTATTGCCGTGCTGAGTTTGTGAGAAATGTGAAATTAACCAAACATCACCACGGTGACATCAGCTGTTAAAGGGCTTCAGGCTGGAATCTGTGAGACGGACATCTTAGAAGGAGAAGGTGTAGCCCCGCCCCCTAGCCCCTCCCCTAAATGGAGCATCATTTAAAAACGAACATCATGTTGTATTTCAGACTGAGAACGTAAACTCATCAGGAAAACGTTTACTGAGGAGGAGGAGGGACATTTTCCCATAGACTTCAGACCAGTGGAGCAGCTGAGGAACATGATCATCCACATTTTAACTTAATGGAAGTGATAGAGGGAAGGTCGTGGAGCTTCATCCTCTGGGGAGCGGGAGCAGTAGATCATTCCATTAAAGCCTGACCTTTGACCACTTGTTTGGGACTTTTACTGTGAAAGTGTCCTTCCTGTTTTCAGGTGTTTATTGTTTTTCAGTATGTAGGTCATCGAACCTTTAATGGATTCAGGGTTTTATCGGAGTCTCAGATTCCCCTGTTTCCTCTTCCTATCTCCTTTCCTTCCCTCCCTTGTTTCCTCTTCCTATCTCCTTTCCTTCCCTCCCTTGTTTCCTCTTCCTATCTCCTTTCCTTCCCTCCCTTTGTTTCCTCTTCCTATCTCCTTTCCTTCCCGCCCCCCTACCCCCTCCCTTGTTTCCTCTTCCTATCTCCTTTCCTTCCCTCCCTTTGTTTCCTCTTCCTATCTCCCCTTCCTTCCCTCCCTTTGTTTCCTCTTCCTATCTCCTTTCCTTCCCGCCCCCCTACCCCCTCCCTTGTTTCCTCTTCCTATCTCCTTTCCTTCCCTCCCTTGTTTCCTCTTCCTATCTCCCCTTCCTTCCCTCCCTTTGTTTCCTCTTCCTATCTCCTTTCCTTCCCTCCCTTGTTTCCTCTTCCTATCTCCTTTCCTTCCCTCCCTTGTTTCCTCTTCCTATCTCCTTTCCTTCCCTCCCTTGTTTCCTCTTCCTATCTCCCCTTCCTTCCCTCCCTTGTTTCCTCTGCCTGTTCCCTTTCCTTCCCGCCCCCCCCATGCTTCCTCACTCTCTGCCTGTTGATTACTCCCCCCCCCCGGGCGTCCAGGTCAGGACTCGGGGGGAGTGTCGTCTAGCACATGTACAGCCTGCATGGTTCACACAGCGGGGGATGAGTTGGTGGCCTGGCTGGGATGTTATAATGAGCTTTGGGGAGGGAGGGGTGAGGATGCCACATTCTCTGTTACCCCCACCCCCCTCCGCTGGTTAAAGCAGATTAATTAAAAGCTCACTCGTGCTCTCTCTTATCAGTGAGAGTTGAACACTTACTGTACGCCCCCAGGGAGGGCTCAGCGCCGGGCCGGGTGGGCGAAGGGGGGGACCCCTCCGGGAACGATGCTAATTCCAGCCAGCGGGCCGAGGGAACGGCTGCTCAGGAATTAGCGCCTCATCGCTGATTATCTCTGCGACCGTCTGGGAAGAGATCGTCAGTTCGACGTGTCAGTCAGCCTTTCATATTCACACGTTATTTATTTATCCCGTTCCCATCACTTTCAGTTTCCTGCCAATCGGCTGGATCAGACCCCCCCCCGTAACATGTCAGCAGTGAGATATTCAAAATATTATCTGCAACAGAAGATGTTAATATTCAGCTCAGCTTTTTCTTTTTCCTTGTCCTGCTTTTTAAACAAAACACGAATCGACAAAAGCTGTCCTCAGCAGTAACTATAAATATTCATCATGATGTGTTTCAGTTTTGTGCGGCGGGGGCGTGGGGGGGTTCATTCTGCTTACTGGACTGATTTATGGGAGCAAAATGAAGAACATTCATGTAAGTTCATACTTAAAACGATGAATATTAAAATATCTGCGTTAGGTTTGTTTTTACCTTAAAACCTTAAAAGCGCTGCGGCCTGATCGGTCGCCCAGTTGGAGCGAAGTTGGCATGAAAGATGGATTGAAGGTTTTTGGAAAGTCACGTTTTGATTTTGACATGAAAAGGCTTTCCAAGGCCGAGCTCATGTTAGCAAACATGAGCTCGTCCAATCAGCTTGTCCGACTGATAAAATCAGAATCGGCTGTCGCAGCTCGTCTCATTAACATTCGTTATTGCAGGGTTGTGTTGTTGACACGTTGGAGGCCGAGACTTTTATTAAAGCTCAGTGTTCCGGCGTCTCGTCAGTCTTGTCCTGTTTTTCCTTCAGGCAACAAACTCAAACTGGGAACTGGAAATGAGGAAACTAGAAAGAAAGCGGAGCAGAAAGAGACAGACGTGTCCTCACCGCTGAGGTGAACAATGAAATCTAATCCCAAACCTCAGACTGAAGATTTTATTTTCTCCAAATATCTGAAAATATAATATCTACAAATGAATATCAGGACTTCGGGGCTTTGAGAGGTTCATTTAAATTTGTCTTCGACTCGCCGGCTTTTCGGAACGGATCGTCCACATGATGAATAATGGTCTTCATTTTCCTCAGCCGCGGGACATCAAGGTCACAGAGACCGTTTAAGATTACAGTCTGTGTTTTCGGTCAGTTCTGCTGCGTCCTGTAATCACCTGGTTAAAAAAGAGCGCCTTTTTAAACTCTATTTATTTATTTATGTTCAGTTCTGGTCTAATTTATCGTTGTTTTGTTTTGTTGGTATTTTTACTGACCGGAGCAGATTCATCACTCTGTTCTTGTGTCATTCGTTCATCCGTCCTTCGATCCAGCAGCAGGATGAACGTGTTGAACAGTACAAATCTGAGATGTGGAGAAAGTGTCAGGTTGTGTTGACATTGTGTTGTTGCTGTGTGTTGCAGGTTGAAGCCGTTCATCACCGGACAGCCCAACAAGAAGCTGGCGATGGAACAGGTGAGCGGCCACATCACTCTCTCTGTGATTTTAAAAAGCTCTTAACAGCTCCTATCTTTAATCTGGTGAACTCGGAGATGTGGAGACTTTTCTCCTCTGAAACAGCTTAAAGGGGTCCGGAGGCCTCTGTCTCCACAAACCTGGAGACAGATTGGAACTCCTCGTCAGTCTCTGCTGGCGGCCATTAAAAGCTGATTGCTGATTGCTGGGATCTCCTGCCGAGCGGTCGGAGGATAAATAAAATCTGGGCTCAGGCCGGCGGAGGAGCTGAACCTGGTCGTCTTTGTTTGCCCTTCCCTTATTACTCCTCCTCCCCTCGGGCTGCTCCCTGCTCCTAAAACCTTTGACAGGGTCTTAAAATAAATACAGCCTTAAAGTTGAACATAAAAACGTCTTGAAAAGCACTTTCCCTGGTCCTTTTTCCGGCCGCCCTGCAGTGATGGGTTTCTGTTGGCCAGGCTCCAGCTTTCAGACGGTGTGTGTCCTATCTGCTGTAGAGCTGGTGTCTTTGAACAGTTCATTTTACGGATGTCCTCATTCTGCCCGTGGAAGCTTCACAGCTTCCACCGACCAACTTCAAGGAGAAACAGGCTCATTTTTCCAACTTTGTTTCTTAATTTGATTTTAAATTGGACTCCAAATTCAATCACACTTAGATTTACAGGATCAGAAATGTCTTAAATTTCCCTTTCAGGTCTCTCTTCTCCCCCTCGTCTTCCGGCTTCACCTTCACCTTCCTCTGCTGCTCCGTCTCATTTCTCATTTATTTTTCGCCTGTTAAGCTCCATGATTCATCTTCAACACTCCAGAATGGGGAAAAAACAGGACGGATTCTGGGAGTCCAGTGTTGGAGAAGTTTAAGGTGGACCACTTCAGTTTTTTAAGTCCAAAAGATGGACATCCCGTTTCCTCTGGAAAAAGCCAAAGCTACAGAAGCCGGCGTTAAAACTGAAGAAGAACTGAGAAGAAATCGTACATTTAAGACGAATTTTGGATTCAGTATTTTGACTCCAAGATTCATCCATGTTGGGAGCAGCAGGGGCTCATGGGTAGTGGAGTCTTTAGTGTCATCTGCCATCCCTCACTGATGGAGGAAGGCGAACGTACCGGCTGATTCACACTTGAACATCTGCAGGAGTTACTGACTCCCTGCTCTGGTTTTTACTGGAAAGGTTGAGTAGTAAATAAATCCTGGAGCTGCAGCGACAACGAAACTACATACAAATCAAATTTAGAAGAACGGAACGTCATCACAGCGGTCTCCGGCTGGCGGAGCGGCTGTGAGCGACATCTGTCTGAAACCTGGACCTGGTTTTATTCAACGTCAGCAGGTAACCGCTTTAAGATCTCCACCTGAGCTCACATCTTCCCAGAATCCTCTGCTCTCCCTGTCTTCGTCCATCCTTCACGTTTAAACACGGACAGCAGCCGTGTGATTGTGGTGCTTCATTAGTGTCGGTACGTCGAATTATCCTGGATAATCTGGATTTAATGAGATGTTGAGGAAGTGAGAAACTTTCAGAAGGGAATTTGCAGTGGGAAGAAAATCAGCAGTGACCCGTCAGTCCTCCACCTCCTTTTCTTTCCTCCCTCCAGTCAGTTTTTTTTTTTTTTTTTTTTACCCCTTTCTGTTTCTTTCTGCCTCCACATTCCTTCCCATCCCTCCATCCTCCTCCTCCTCCGGCTCGCTCTTTGTCTGCTCCATCATGTGCTGTTGGCAGCTCTGAATGGTGGAGCTCAGGGAGCTCAGGCTCTGTCAACCAGGAAGAAAACATTGCCACGAGGGGCCGAGTCAACAAGGCTTGTTACTTAGCAACCCCCCCACCACACTTTCCCTTGGGAACCGGAGGAAAACGGCCGCCGCCATTGGCCAAGGCCGTTCCTGTTATGTAATGCTCCCGTTTTCGTTGCAGCGACAGGCCCAGATCGAAAAGAGAAGTGCGTCGCTTCACTTCGCCGACCCGTCTGTAGGTTTCTCACACACGCCGAGGGAGGAAATGATGAGTTTACAAGGCACAGAAGGAGTAACGAGTCGATGTGTGCCAAGTGAAAGCGGTCCAGCTGTTCCCAGCCCGCTTTGAGACGGAGGCAGCAGACAGCGCAGTCAGGAAGTGGGGATTTTCAGAGAGGCTCAGAAATGTGAAAGAGGCGATGAGGTCACAGGAGAGAAGGGCTTTAAACTGCAGACGGTCGCTCCGCCGCTGCAGCTGTCCTCTGCTTATGCAAGCGATCGTCCTGGCAGCCGACGGCCGAGTCCGTGTGAAGCTGTCGGTTTCCAGCTCGTCCTGCTGACGCACACTGACCCGCTGATCCAACACACCTACAGGGAAACACAAAGATATTAAATAATTTTTAGGCTTTTGATGAACTCACATTTTTCTGGCCTGTATTCGGTGTCGTGACGGCCCTGATAAGTCAGACATGACAGAAGGAAACCGGTTCGAGCTGGTTCCTCGGACTCAGAGTCCAGATTTTAATTCATGCCTGTTTGTTCCAGAAAGCTCCGTAGGTTGTTTGAATTTAACATCCGCTCACGTCTGATGGTTTGATTTCCAGACATGGAGTGTTTCTGTGTGGAGCTTTTTCGATGTTCAGAGCTTAGTTAGGCTGCTCGATGAGATTAAGATCTGACCATCATTTAATGAATCAGAATCGTTTATTAATCCTGTCAGTTCTGCTGGGAGTCATTCTGTCATCCAACAGGGGCCTGATGACTGTTGGCCTGTCACTTTGCACTTCCTGCTTTCAAAACCAATGAAAGCTCTTCTGAATGCCGATCATGTCTCCTGCAGCTCGTTGCAGGTCTGTGTAAATACTCCACAGTTTGAGGATCTGCCTCTGAGGGGGTATTTGTAGTGCCAAATTATGTGTATAAGTACAAGTTGTAATCAGTCGCTCGCCGCCTTCTCTGCGGCTTCCTCTCCTCTCAGACGCCCGTCACCCCGACCTATTTAATAGCTCTCACCCTTTAATTAGTTGGAGCACCATGTTTACACTTTTCCTTTTATTTATTATTATTTTTTTATTTCTTCACATTAACCGCCTGCGTTCTCCGGCAGTTAATGAGGCATCCAGCTCCTGTGATGAGGAGGCTTTTTACGGCCCAGCGAGGAGCTACAGGGAGGAAACAAATGGACGAAGCGAGGGGAGACGGGGGAGAAAGGAGGAGGTGCTTCATATTTAAAGTGCAGTTTTCTCTCTCTATAATCGCTGGCTGTTGATCACTCTGAAGGAATGAGGGAGAAAGGAAGGAGGGGAAACTTGGAATAAAATGAAAGGAGGGAGAAGAAGGGAAGGTGAGGCGAGGGGCCCCAGCCGGGGCTCCAACAGGAACACCCACCGGCTGAAAGGAAGGTGATTACCTGCAGATCTCCTCTCCGTCTGAGGAGGATTCTAAAAAAGAAGGCGGATCCTGAATGAAAGTCAGTCAGAAACCAAAGTGAGACATTTAAGTTTCTGGTGTCGCACTTTGTCACCTCGCACAGTTCATCGCTGGGCTGAAGTGGAGAAGTCGGTCCTCTCTTCCAGCGATCGTGTCACAGCGAGCTTCACTTTTGACCTTTTGGGTATAAAATGTCATCAGTGTTTAGGTCGTTGCATCCTGTTTGACATTTATGTTGACCTGTGTCAGCGTTGGCAAATTAATTCTTCAGTCACGGCCTAACATGGTCTGCTTCACGCACACCAAAATTAGTTCATCCCTAAAAATGGACGACAGTGTGAGCCGAACGTTTGTGCTGCTGAAAACTTCAGTTTCTGTTCCGGTCTCTTTTAGTATTCCCCATAATGCACCTGGAAGTGGTGGTTGCAGGTTATCAGCTGCAGATGCCCAGAGGGGTAACTTTGGGGGGGGGGGGGTTTCCTTTGTGTGAACATTTACACAGTTTAACTTAGACAATGTAAATGGGGTGAAACTAAAAAAAGGGCAGTCTAATTATATTCCTGCCCCTCATCCACACTCAGCCCTCGTTTTTTAATTTCATGGGTTCTTATGAACCTTGAAGGGGATGTTTGGGCCTGGGGGGTCTGGTTAACTTCTGACCTGCTGGTAAGATTCCCAGTCCGGTGCTGTGGCGGTGAGGAAGTGTAATAATGTGGTGTCGGATAATAAAAGGCTGTGGTTCCGCTCCGGCGCTGCGTCGAGTCGCATGTGGAGAAGCTGCAGATGAAATATTTCCTCACCTGCCCTGCAGCTCGCAACGCTCTCTATTATTTTCTACCATTTTAAAGGAAGTGGGGCATATGAGATCACACCGAGCTTAGATTTCCCTGGGGGGCGGGGGCTCGTGCGTCTTGCAGAGGAAAATATTAAAAACGTTGAACGACGCTCAAGTGACAATATTTCCTGTTTGCATAGGTTGCCGACTCCAACCCCCTGCCGCTGCCTGTCGCCACCCCCGTCAACTCAGTGGTGGTGGAGAGCGGGCCGGTCGTCTACGACGATGGAGCCGCTGATGATGATGAGGAAGAGGAGGAGGAGGCTTGTGTCAGCGCCATGCAGCTGATGGGCAGCAACGGTCAGTTCAACACTCTGACTATTCCTCAGTTCACATTGAAGAGAGTACTTTTACCCATAATCCTTCAGGACCGACGTCAGGAAGTAGTTCCAGACTCTGGCTGCACATAACCTTAAAACACTGTGAGGTTTCAATTGGAATGATGTAGCATCTGGAAAATCTAATATTCAGGCCAGAGTGTCTCTGAGGCAACAAACCTTTTTATAAGATTATATTTTGATTCATTGATTGGCCTTCATCCATTTAAATGTCTAAAATTTTGAAGCTGCTTCAAATATTTCTTTTAAAATGGCCAAAATCTAAACAAATGTGACCTAAATCTAAACAAAGGCTCGATGACGGGATGTGACGGCATTGAGAGACAACCAAATCAGCAGTTATCCTGAATAAAATGAAGGTTACTGTATACAACATCTGTAACACAGATGATTTTAATGTGGAAAAGTTCATCAAGACACATCAAGTAGGAATTGAGATCATTGGTGTGATAAGTTAAATGAGAAAACTATCATCAGTGTTCAGTCCAAGGCTTCAAATCTCAACAAATAAAAAAACAGTGATAAATTCTAAAATGATACAAGATAAAATCCCCTGAAGTTGGTCAGAATCAGGATCAGACTGATCAGACCTATTTCACGTTTTGGAACTTTGAAGGACTCTGAGACTCGATGCCAGCTCTCAGCCTGGCGCTGCCTCGGCTCTGTCAAATAGCTGGAATCAGTTTTTTAATGAATCTGCTGCTCCGGGTCACGACTCGGCTTCTGCTGCGACTCCGTGTGTTTAATGAGCCGTTGCTAAAATTGAATTCCTTCACTTCACGTCTGTGGCTGTTAAAATTTAGGGTCTCTGACTGCGGCCGTAAAAAGTCCTGAGCCACTTAATTGATTCCTGTAGGGACACTCCCCTGAGAGGTCAAAGGTCAGGGTCAGGCTCTGGGCAGCACCTCTGAGGTGAGCGGTGACTGCTGCAGACCCTGAACTGACACTTTCTACATCCTCTCTGGACTTCTTAACCTTTTCATTATTATTTTTTCCACATCAAATCAGTTTGGCTGTTGTTCCAAATGTTCTCAGACAACAAATTTGTTTGTTTTCAATGAAAGCACCAAAGAATATTTAATGCCAAAACCTTTATTCTTTTTTAAAAAATGTATACAAATAAATGCAAATATTTTATAGTCATAAGAAAATGAACACAGCAGCGTCAGGCAGAAAGAGTTTAACACTGAAGACTAAACATCCAACTGTGAAATCAGTTAAAGAAAAAAAAAAAAAAAACATCACCGGCTGCATATTAATTCTTAGATTTGAAACTAGAAACAGAGACCATGAATCGATTAAGGGAATGTTTATGTAGGGACATGTTCCCATAGACTTCAACACAATCTGATCTTATCTAATTCTTTTTACCACCAGTAGAGTTGAATTCAGTCTCCAGCTTGTAATTTTCCTGTGTGCTGATTGGACTTGCTGGTCTTTCCCTCCAGATTACGGCTGTGATGGAGACTATGACGACTGATCCTGGCAGACGCCTCGCTGCGTTCCCCTCCCTCCTGTTCTGACTCCCTAAAATGCACCACTTGTTTAGCGGGGGATGCAAAATGGCCAAAGTGACAGTTCGGCCTTGTGACGCCAAGAGGAACGAGGAGTAAATGGGACAGATGTGCCGGAAATGAAATAAAACACTCCTCCTCGTCCCATCTGCCATCACATCTGGACGCTGACGTCTGAATGTGGTCAAAGACTGCAGGAAAATCCTCCAGGAGGCTCAGATTCGTCTGGAAAACGCCGAAGCTAAATATCCTAATAATCACACCAAACCAACCTCTGGACGGTTTAAGGTAAAAGCCAAGTCGAGCAAGATGCAAAACATAATCACCCTGAAACCTGCACTTTGCATTCACAACACTCGAGTCCTTACCAGTATGTGACTACAATGTACTTCCTGCTGCCTCGAAACTTTGCTTCTCTGCTGCGCTGCCTCCCAGAACTAACCCGAACTGACCACCAAGCATCTATCAATCAGGTATCGTCAGATCAATCAGCATTATCAGTGTTTCCATCTCTGGTTCACATCAATATTTATCAATGCCTTAGCTGAGCGGTGGACGGACTCACGCCGTCTCCTTCTCTGGAGCCAAAGTATTCCGATGTTGTTGCCTTTGAACAGTTGATCCCAGGTTTCGATTTTAGAAGAGCAAGTTTCCTGACAGGAAACATGAAGGTTGGATTAGTTTTGGGGTTTGGATTTATGCTTTTAGTTCTCATTTACTGATGGAACTGATTCTTTCTGATTAATTTAACGAGCTTGTGTTGGTTGATTTGTGTTGATTATTCTGTTACCTTTTTTGTCTATAATATTTTTTTCAAGAGGTTGTAATTTCTCTGCAATATTATATGTTCCGTACAGTAGAGGGAGGCGATCAGAGAAAAGATCTATTTCTTTTTTAAGCTTTCATGATTTTTGTGTTGAGGGGGGAAAAAATGACACTTTAGAGGTAAGAGAGAGATTGTGGCCTTTTCACTGTGTCCACACAACAGTATTTAGCTGCTGCTACGAGTTGTGATGTTACATCTGTATATTGTTGTGTGAATTTGCTGCTACATTAAAAAAAATCTCTACCTGGAAAAGAATGAATTTCTCCTTTTCTTTTCTTTTTTTTTTTTTTTTAACCTGTTTCAAGAAGAAGTGTTTAAGTGATGAAGCCTATCAGCAGCCTGGAAGCTCACGGACAGTCTGGCTGCTCAGGAGCTAGCTGGTTAGCATGCTAGCCTCAGAAGAAAAACTAAATATTGATTTCAACATTTGGAGGCTCTTGGTGAGTAAAGAAATGAGGTGTGATGCTGAACTCGGGTTTCTACTCTGATAAGAAAAGAACAATCGTTAATGATTCCATTAGTGAAGTACAAACTAAGAATTAACAGGGACCTTAACAAAACTTCTTACGTTTCTTATTTATCTCTCCATCACACTAAATTTACAGTTTTTCAGAACTTAAAAAAAAAAACAACTTTTATATATAATTGGAAGCTTGTCACTAAAGTTTTTTTTCCCACTTGGCGGTTCAAATCAGCATTAACAGCTGTTCAGTTAGCTCAGCATCAAACTTCATTCCTTTTAAACGCTCACAGGTGAAGCCATTAGATACAGACGACCAGCCAGTCGAACTGGTCCGATAACGCTGGAGGCGACTGTCTGCACGACCTCAATTTCAATTTGCGTGTAATATAACTTATCTCTCATGTGCAATACCGTTTGAACTGTTTTCTTACACGTTTGAATTATTTATCAGTACTTGTGTGAAGTATGGCGTTAACATCGATGTTTGTGTGCTTTTAAGCACCCAGCGACACGAGTACCGCTCATAAATTCCGTTGTGCAGATTATATGCAATGACAAATAAAAGGAAATTTGGACTCTTTAAAGCTCGACTCTGAACTTAAGACGAAGGAAAACTATTTAACAGCACTTCTGCTCTGAACCTCAGTCGTCTGACAGAATCATTCATGAGACTAAAAACACTCAGGAGTTCACTTCGCTCCTCACTGGAAGTCACTCTCGGCCGCTTTGTGAAAATCTCTGAAGAGAAAACTCTGTCAGGAACTTTTACTGCCATTTAGGAGGTGCCTGTATAATAGATGAATTTTACATTTCCAATCCCAAAAGACAAATTCGCTGCTGCACAGGAAGAATTTGAGTCTATCTCGGTTACAGAAAACTGGAGGAAGATCTGGGTGGTTCGCAGCTCATTAGCTGAACGGAGCAGGACTACGACGCTGAAACGTCACCTCAGAACGCCTCAAAAGCTGTGGATTTCAAATTTTATCTAGACTGGAGACCTATAGACCTGAGTCCATAGTAGACCAGTGAGAACATTCACGTGTCAGATTTTATCCATAGAATCATCCATCTGTAGGGAATAAACGGCAGACCTGACCGGTGGTGTCATTTAATGCTCCTCACCACAGACTAAGAGTGAAACCAAAGGAGTTTCAAACCTTCATCAAATCTACTGACCATGAGGGGGCGACTCGTTTGGAAAAAGAAGTCAGATCATATTGAAGTCAATGGGAAAATCTCCCTCCTCCTCTAGTCATTGTAGTCGACTTGACTGAAAAAAGGTGTTTAGCATCACGTGACAATTAATCATCAAAGTTTCGCCTTTTCTTTAGTGACACTAATCTCGTTCTTGTGTTCTTGGTTTTGTTGCATTGATTAAAGAAACCTTTGAGGTTTTGTCGTCTCACCTGCTCAGTTTGAATCTACTATGTCGGCTGAACTCGGCCTGAACTATGACAGACAACAGTTTCGGGTCTGTTGGTGACACGACACCATCCGCCGTCACGACAACGCTTTTGATCAGAACACGCTTCCCTGGTCCCGCAGGATCACTTATCGCTTGTGCCGTGTTACAGTTTTGTTATGGTATTGTTTTTAGATGGATAAGGTGTCTCTGAGTATGTGTGAACAGATTCTAGCAAAAGGTGAGTCACACAACAGAGTGGGAGGAAATCTGAACCTTGCATCTGAAGATGAAGTCTTCACACGCTATGAATTTTCTTGTCGCAGAAAACAATTCTTCAAAAGGTCAGAGTGTTATTGTTTCAGCCAAGAGAGCCGGTGTGATTTTTTATGAGACACTCTGGGACTGTCAGGCCATTATTAAAGCATCTGTGTGTCAAACTAAACTTTTTGTTTGTTACAAAAATGACACTTTCCAGTAAATTACAGGTTAGAGGTTGTGCTGTGACCAAAAAACAGTCAATTTTCCAGACAATGCCATTGTCAAATTGAACTTGTAAAAGGGGCTTTTTCCTAAGTTTTGATACTGCTAACATTAGCATTAATCCTTTGTTATTCCCCAGTCTTAGGCTGTCATTGTGTTTTCATATATAATTCATCTTCTGAGGAAACTGGACGTTTCACTGACTCGGTATCAGAAAGTGACAGGGTCTGGCTATTTAGCATGCTAACATCGGTGACGCTTAACAGGGAGGGTTGGAGATACATTTGGTAGTTTACATTATGCTAATTTAGTTTTAAATCACAAATAATAACAAATAACTGACCAGCCTGTTTAATTTCAAAAGCTTTATGGCAGCTTCTTCAGCCAGTTGGCGAAGACGACGTCAGCGGGACGAAAACAACTAATTAGAGCAAAACAAATGAAGTTCGGCGATTATCGATAAAATGATCCTGATGATTGAAAACAGAGTTGTATATGACACCAAACGGTGTCAGACAGACAGGGAGATAAGAATCTGATATTTATCTGGACTCACAGATGTTGTTTGTCAGGTTGTTCTCTCTGCTGGTTGATGTCTCATTTTTGGCTGAACTTCTGCTCCGTCACTGAGCGGCTGCTGCATTCCGGACCACGGCGCTCACTGAAACACTGGAATTTATTGAAAATGATGAATGTTCCCAAAGTCCTGGAAAAGTTCTGCAAGTTAAAATAATTATTCTTTTCAGCTGTCAAATTTTTGATGTTCAGGTCTTTTATATATTTAAAAAAAAAATGTAAATGTGTTGAGCTGAAGACATTTTTACAGTTTCAACATCGTATGGAAATTAGTTTGATGCTATGATGGATTTCAGAGCAAAGATGAAGTTATTTTAGAGCTTTTCTGACATTTTGCAGCTGTTTCATCATTAAATATTGAGTCAAGTCCATAAGTCAATAGTTCCCTCAGTCTGACTGAACAGCATTAAGGTTGTGATGTTTTCATCCTTTTAAGCTCACAGAAGTGAAGAGGCTTCCAATAATCACTTCGTCTTTAGAGCGTTATTTCTCCATGTTGGTTTGAGGCGGAGAGAGGCTATGTCTTTCTCCTTAAACTACACAATCAGCTCTTTCTGTTGGTTTGTGGCATTTGTGTCTCTCTGGATTTGTATATAATCAGTTGGCTGTGCTGATTCTTAATTTTCAAAAGTGACAGGAAAGAAACATTAGAAAGGACTCAAAATGGCTCTAAATGGGTTAAAACATTATGAACCTTGTTTGATGAGACCTGATGAAAGTTTAATGGCCCAAATCTAATGGGCACCTGTGAAGCCTCAATAACTACCATCATTTATTTTAATTCTGATGAAGATGAGGAGCTCATAATTTTCATTCCCTGATGAAAACTTTTCCCTCATCAGACTGTTTAAAGACACGAATTTTAAAGCATAGAAGAACAGGAAGTCCCCGGATTTGATGACCGTGACTGCTCCATTTCAAGTGTGGCTCCATTAGTCCTATTAAGAGATTATCAGACGGCGTGAAAATGTCACGCGTCAGCCCCCAGTTATCTCTGGGATTCCCTGTGCCTCAGGCCTTTTCAAACACAAAGATTTGAGAAAACCCTTAAATAACACTCGGGATGACCCTCTGACAGTGGCCCCCTCGCCGCCGTCTCAGACTTTTCTTCTGGAAAATAATTTCATGGTTTATGATGTGCTGTAATTGTGCTGTCGGGTCAGCTCTCTGAGGCCCCTCTGAGTTTTGCTCCCACCCCGGCTCTTCTTTCCCGGGGGGGGGGATGGCGGGTGCTGGCCAGACCTACGCAACTTTTTGCCAGCCCCCCTCCCACTTAAAAGTTTTACTGAAACTTAATCTTCCACCAAACTTTTACTGTATCCTTTACAATGTGGCTGAAGGGGCGGGGGTTAAGCCGGCTGGTGACCCTGAGCTACAGCAGGATTCTTTAAACGTCCTTAATGTCGGCTGATTGAGACTTTTTACTTTTCAACTCAGCCAGATTTTTTTTGGGCGGCTTCCAGCGTGACTCTAAGGAAACAAACGGAGGATTTAAAATAGAGAAGCGAACTGCTCTCTTCTTCCTCCTTCCTTTAACTTCCTCTCTTCTTCCCCCCGTTCCTGTTTCCGTTACTATAAAGAAAGAAGTACAACACGTTTTTCTCTTCTTCCTCGAGGTGTTTTTCTTTCTTGCTCTTCTTCCCTCTTTCATCTCTGAAGCTTCATGTGACTCTATCCCCTCATCTTTCCTTTTGTTGATATTCTGAGCATCTTTTTTAAGGGCCATCACATAAAGAATCAGGGATGTGAGAAAGAAACAGAAATTATTTCTGTCTCCACAACATATGTTTGATCACTTCTTCCTGGAATCTGGCTGCTGATTTATAACTGAAATCCATGATCGAGTTTTCCACGAAATGCTTCTTATTATTGGCTAGTATTATTGATAAAAAGATCTATAAAATGTGCATTATCTGACGCAGGGGGGTTAAAGTTATAACCCTCTACAGGGACAGTTTAGCCTGATCGATCAGAAACTCCATGTTTCATTTTTATTACGGCAGGTTAACGAATCCACCAGGGGGAAAAAAAAACCAAACGCGAGCTGCTAAAGGTCGGCTGCAATAGGAAAACTAGAGTTCGTTAGTTCAGCTGCTGCTTCATGCAGTTTGAATCCTTCACCACCGTAATAAGACAGTCCATCTCTTCTGTGTTGTTTGTCTTCTTTTCTGACTGAGCTGGTTAAAGAAATGCTGAGAGCAGCAAAGTTAAGAAAAGGAAGACACGATTTCTTTTCCTCTCTCCTTCTTCATTTACAAAGTTCCCTCCCTCTCCCTCCATCTTTGACTCTTCTCCTGACGTCCCACCACTTCCTGTCCTCCTCCTCGTCTCTCTGAGCTGCAGTTTGTGTTTGTGCGTTTGTTGTGTTGTGCTGTGCTCAGAGACACCTACACTGTGTAAACCTCCATCACATACAGATTTGTACTTACGTACCTGTGAGCACCTTCACTGACATCATGCACTCACTTGTCCTGAACTTTCACACAAACAAAACTTTACTCCTGAGACGAAGACGAAGAAGAAAGACCTTTTTAACTTTTCATACTTTCCAAAATTCTCCTTAAATTTCATAACGCTCCTTATTTTCCAAGACTCAAAGGTGGGAAACTTTCCCAAACTGTCCTTTTCTCTCAGAATCTTCCTCCTCTGCCATAAAAGCCATTTTTTACCCAAAATGAAATGTCTCTTTTTTTGCTTCAAGTTGTTTCTGTTCAAAATGTCCTCACCTTCAAAACTTTCTTTACTTTCACAACCTGACGTTCCCGTTTGGAAAATGCTTTCACATTTTAAGAGAAATGTCCAAACTTCACAAAGCGTGCTTGATTTTTAAATGTGTGACAGTCTGAAGGTATAAAATTTCAGGGAAACTGGTCCTCACAGGAACACGACAGGTACACGTGCACTTTTCTTTTTTCAGACCTGGATCGGGTCTGTCTGTTTGCTGCCAGAGCCATTTTATAAATAATCCCCCCTCTTCTATCAGCACTGCATTTTGCTGCACCAGCATATCAAACTCACCCAACGCTGCTCCACAACCCAACCCAAACACCGCCCCCTCCTCTTCCTCACTGTTTCCTTCCTCACCCCAATTATTTCCCAGGACTTCACCTCAGAGGGATTCGTTCACCCCTGCGCTCTCTTTTGTAGTCAGGCTCCTCACTAACCTTCCCGCCGCGGGCGACGGCGTCCGTTGTGTAATAAATACATGGAGGTATTCATGCTGCCCCCAGTGCCTGTTTTCTCTGCCATCATGAGGATGAATGTTCCTGACAGGTAGCTTAAGGGTGTGTGGGAGGGGAGGGGTGTTCGTTGAAGTATCCCCCAACGGTTTGTGGACAGAATCTGTAATGGAGGTCCAGTAGGAACTTTTGAAGGACGGAGCAGCAATCAAGTTTAAAGGTGGGAAAGATTGAGGACTTGTTATAGAGTGTCATCAACAGTCATCGTCTCCATTAGCGACATATCATCAAATCACTGTCACAAAATGGCCGAACGTAACATCCAAAAGCGATGTTTGATTTTCCTGAAGGTTTTGGTGTCAGCTGGGATTTTCTCAGCTGGTTTGGTGAGAAGAGGAAACGGTTTGCGTTGCTTGTCATTGCAAACATTTGGCTTCATTTCTATTTATCTGTGATTAAAGAGCATGAAAGTCACAATAGCGGGCTGTATTCTGGTTCTTCCACTTGGCAGCTCAGCTTCAGGCTGAATAAACAGCTGCTTCTCTCTATTTATCTAAACTCTACCTAATCCAGCCACGAAAAAGGGCTTGTAAAGTTTCAGACAGTTTTATATCTATCTAATATATAAACTGCAGGTCCAGACGGGACAGCTGAGGCCTCTGAATGAAAAATAATTACAGTAACATGCGTTTCTCAGAGGTCAGGAGAAGGTCAGTTAAAGGTTCCTGGCTTTTAATGGAGTTTTTATGAAATGAAAGAGGTTTTGTCTGAATCCAAGTTCTCTTTTTGTGATTCAAGTTGGCCGAGTCCAAGGCAGTATTCTCTTTAGATTAAACTCTCCCAACGGGCCAAACGCTCCTGGGTTTACTGAAAGCATCGGTGAGTTATGGCTGCTGAGAGGAGCACTTTGGAAAGTTACAGTCTGGCTCGGCTTTCAGCCCGTTACGATGCTATTGAGAAACTCAAGCAGGAGTCACAAATTGTGGGTGACAATATGTCAGTTTGGCAGTTGTATCCCAGCGAGAACAGACCACTGCCACTACCGCAGTGCTTACAAAAAAAATAAATAAAAATGATTTGGAGCTGGCCCTGGCTGATGTTTGTGTCTCCTCAGAAATGGAGCTGGGAAAATGCCACAATGTGACACTGAAAACCCCTCTTAACCTCACTGCTGAGTGCCACACGGAGAGACTGCTGAGCCAAATCGGACCAAACAGCGGAGAAAATGTAGAAATTAGACTTGGCTCTTGGAGCCGTCGAGCCTCTTGGCTCCACAGCTGAGCCGAATCCGCCATCGCGCAGCACTGAGCTCTTGTCGTCCACCAGTTCCCAAATATAAATCCTGGACATTTTCTGGCTCGACGCAGCTCCGTAAACACGGAGAGGACGAGTAGGAGCCTCCAAATTGTTTCTCTGCGGCCACAGATGAGTTCGCCACTCGGCTCGAAGCTTTGCTCTGATGTATGGTCCCATCTCTGTAATTTAATTCATTAAGGAATAACTGAACCCCCATCTGTGGAGACGACTCCCATGACAGCCATCACACACACACACTGAGCTGACACCTGAATATGTTTTACCGTGCAGATGCAAACATGTTCTTCCCACACACATCTTGCATGAACATGATTCCAACAACGTGCACTGACGCGCCTGACATATCTGGAAGTAACGGAGTGAAATTGGAAACCTGGGCTCTAATCTGTGCAGCCAGAAAACTCTGATCTGGAGATATAAACTGTTGTTTATGCCACGGGAACATCTAATCAACTAATCAACTAGAGACTGAGCCCTTCCTTCCTTCAGAGGCTGCATTTTCTTAAGGAAATTCTCCTCACTGTGGCCTGGTGTTTCCTCAAAGTGGGCTTTCTTGGTTCTATTGTAATAATTCTGTCCAGAATTTGGACGAAAGCTGCTCGATTTAAAAAGTGTCTGGAGGTGACTATTTCGATTTGGTGGTTTATAAATAAAATTGGATTTGATTTGATGCACAGTTGATGCACCTGGTCTGTTTTTGTTATTGGGTCAACCAATGTGCCCTTTTCCTGGAAACAAAGAATCCAACGTGGATCCTTCCCAGTCCGACCTACAGCCAGATGCTTTTCAGATGACAATACAGGCTGATGACGCAAAGCAATAATCTTCCATAGCCCGGAGCGCCACACCTTTGTAGATCACGTCCTTTGAAAGATGAGGCCTCTGAATTAGGACAAATCAGCGCTGACTGAGTCAAGAGGAAGATTAAAAATACAGACTCACCAAAGTGGAGGAGGATGAACTCTGCTGGAGCCTGTAAGGGAAAATGAGAAGACGTCAGCCATGTGCAGGTGATTTCTGTTCACAAGTCATTCAATGTCAAAGAGTGGGAGGACCTGGAACACTCTGTTATTGTATAAGAAGTTTCAACATCAAGTGCGTGCAGATTTAATCTTTCCAGATCAACTTTCCTCCTGGATGGATCCAAACAAAGCAGACATTTGACAGCAGCTTTCAGTCCCTACCAGCTCACAGACACCTTTCAGAGTTAACAACAAAACAATCGACAAATCAACCACGAAGGGTAAACGCCACCAAACAACGACCCTGAGGGAGAATCCAAGCCAAGCTCATTCCAGTGACTGACAGCTCATTATTTCACAGAGTCTTGTGGTTTATTTATCTTTAGTGCTATCACATAGAACGCATGAAAAAAAATTTTAATCAACGGTAATGAGCAGGGAAAGGCCGATGCACAAACTAAGATGGACCTTTTCAAACCAGCTTCACCGAAGCGGAGCGAGGAGGCAGATACAGCAGCAGGATTAGAAAGCGTTCATGCATCAGTCTCCCCGAGCTGCACATTTCATCTTTATTCCTCTCAGGCAAAGCTCCACTGCATGCAGCCTGGAAGTCATCACACTGGGGAGAGGAAAAACCTCCTTTGTACTTCCCTCCCCCTCCTTAACCTTTAGTCATTCCTCCCCTCTCTCCTTTAGCGACTCGTCCTGATGTTGCTGCTGCTTGTTGACACTGTGTTGTTACTTTATCTGGCTCTTAGGTAAACACCTATGTGAAGCACCGACTCAAACTGAATACAGATGTCGATGGATGGAGAGCAGCAGGACATCGACACGTGTGACAGAGTGCTGTGAGTCCCCAGTTGTGTTCATCTAGAGTGTGTGGCGGCCCTGTCGAGCTGTTTTGCAGCAGGTGTGTGTCACATTGCAGGATTATGAAGTGGTGTGTGTGTGTTTTGTTCCATTGCAGCCCTGTAATTACCTTGAGTCAGCTCTGCTTCTGTAACACAGGTGGGAGACGCAGAATTTAATTACAGGGTGGGAGCTGTGCAGCAGCCCACCTGCATGTGTGTGCATGTCTTTTGTGTGTCTATTCATCATTGTATTTGTTTGCACAAACTGTGGGCTTAAGTTATACATTTTGTTTATGCAGTGATTTGCATCTTTAGGTTTGAAAGCTGAACGTGTGTGTGTGCGTGTGCATGTGTGTGAGAGAGAGATAATGACGGGGGAGGTGGGCGAGCGAGCCTGAGTGAGATGGAAAAAGACAGAGGGAGACAAAGGGAGGGAGGGAAGGTCTGACTGCAGAGCAGGTTGAACACCTGCTGCCTGATCAGAGGCAACACGACAGAGATTAAAATGACCACAAGGGGAATTTTGTCTCCGCCTCCAGTTGGCCTTCTCACGTGGCGGCGGCTTCGTTCTTCTTCTCCGACGCTCGTCTCGGCTTGAAGGTGTGTGCTCATCACCTTTTGTTGCTTAGCAACTCAAAGTTTGACAACATCTTGGAAGCCATCTAATTAGCTTTGGAGGGCTCAGGGAGGGTCTGTGCTGTTGGCCCAGCAGCAACATGTCAACATCAAACCAGCGTCTGCTTCAGGTGTGTTTCAAACTGTCAGTAACTTTCTGCCAAACGATTTCATCACCGGACGCTCGACTCAGCAGTTCTGTCACATTGTTGACCACGTTGCTGTGAGACGAACCCTCCGGCTCATTCCCTCATTCATGGGAAGAAGTCTGTCTCCTCCCTGCCTGTCCTCACTGAACTTAAACTGAAACTATTCCTGATGTGTGATGATGAAATGGACCAGAAAGAAGCAGCAGCAGTTAATGTTCCTCGAGAGTAAAAAAAGGTTTGTTGTCAACGACAGACTAAACATGCAGCGCAGAAACTGCCTGCATCTACATAAGTCTGTGATGTGTTTTTGGATCCTCTGTCTTGGCAGCCTACATGATTTTGAGACCAGAGGCAGTAAACATGAGCTCCACGGCATTGTTGTATCTTTACACATTCAGACTCACAGTCGCCGAAACTCTCTTATGAAATGTATCAATCACTTTTATCGTCCCTTTCTAATTTTGGAACAAACTGCTCATGTTCTTGATGGAGGCCGACTTTGTTTTAGCTTTCAAAGTCGTCTCTGTTGGCGACGCTCACTCAGTTTCACTCAGCGGCCTGCTGCATCACTGCCAACCTCATGGCCTGGAAACGCTGCCAGTTCACTGTGGCCCATTATTCCTCCGCTGGTCAGCGGCATCTCCAGTTCAGGAAGGACTCACTCACACATACAACAGCCACAAACAGCACAAAGCCCAGGTGCTGAAGGCCAACAATGACATTTTCATAGTTTGCAGAGACAAAGGGTCAGAGAAATTTTCCCTGATTTATTTTCCATGTGGGGCTCACTGGCGGCTACATGCAAATGCAGGAGTTTCTAATCTAACAACTTTGTTTCCCGCTGAATAACACACTGATTTCCATGTTTTTGGTCGCGCTGGCAGTGCGATCGGTGCAGTCACATTTATGGGATTTGTCTGTTCTTGTCTCAGATGACAGATTCACAGTCATCAGCTTTGCTCCTAATACGACTGAAGCTCCTGCAAATGTCCAGATCTGGAAACATTTAGCACAGGCTTTCTACCAACTGATAATAATAATAATAAACATCCAACTGATCTGTCAAACACAGCATTGTCTCTAAATGTCTGTCAAAAAGTCATTCTGTCACTGTGTTATTTAGGGATGGTCGATTAGTGAAACAGAGCATTCCTCTTCCAGCCGTGGAGCCCTTGAAGGTTTTCTACTTTCGCAGCAGCTTTGATGAGCTAATGGACCATAAAAACAATACCTCCAAAATTCTGCAATCTTTCAGCCTTTTGAACATGAAAACTTTGGGGGCTTTGAAACAATAAAAAAGTTGGCAACGTTCTGACGTTAGAGTCCAAACAATTAATCAAAATCTCATCTACAGAAGGAAACACTGAACTGTTTGCATACTTGCTGTAACTCCACCAGTGAACTTCAGACCGACTCTACTGGTGTCAGCTTCATCGTGGAGACAGAAGTTCATCTAAGAAGCTTTGGCTCATCGAGCTGCAGCGTGTCTGCTCTCAGTCAATCAGGCTGGCCCAGCCGACCTCCCCCCGATCCAGTCCCTCCTCCATCACCCATGGTCAGCGCTGTCAGCGGCACCCTTGAGGACAAAGGTTAGAAAACCTCAGCACAGCTGTGTGCGTCTGTATTGTTTTGTTACTCGATCAACATCTTTGTTACTAAGCACTAACTGCTGTGTCTGTGCAGCGTTTCCATGAAATCACAATATGGCTGAGACATACGCGGCTGTGTTTTTCCTTGGACCTGTTTCAGCTCATGCTAATGACCCCGCTTCTCTTTTTCCTGTTAAGAAGAGCCAGTGTTGCTGCTGCAGAGATGCTGGTGGGGGAGACATGGTGATGTCATATATCAGATAGAAGACCACCAGCCTAGTGAAGAAGGATAAACACGAACAGGCACCACAGCTGCCGGTCCATGATGATCTACTATAGTAAATTAGCTAACCAGTTGGACAGGTAGGAGAACACCAGGGGAGGATTCATCCTCAGGCGATCATAAATGTCTGCACCTCATTTTAAAGTAAGCCATCCAATAGTTGTCATGATTCTTGACACTCTACCAAAGCTCCAGTTTCCACAGGCTGGATGGATTGGATGTGTGGCAGCTGTGGAACGTCTTTGTTTTTATTTTGGCATCCCTGTTAATGGAGGAGATGCGTCTCTGTGGTGTGGATCTAGCTCTCTTTCACAAATGACAGGACTTAAAAGATTGATCCAGATCCTCCAGCTCCCCTTCAGGGGTGTAAGGGTGCAGCGAATGGGACCAGACTCTAACCCTAACCATCAGGCACGTGGTCATAATGTTCTGCCTGAAATAGGTAGGAAAGTAGGAAACCCAATAACTGGAGAACCTTCACTGTTCAGAAAATAAAAATAAAGCCAAAATAAAACGATTCCTACAATATAAACACGTGTGAGACTGTTGTGTTGACTTCAGGCTGGTTTATACACACACACAGATTTATGCACAAGAGCGCACAAATGCTCACACCAGGTCCATTTGTTCAGTCTATTAGTCTCACACACACAAACACACAAAAACACACTCAAGGACAAAAGTGTACATGTCAGCTGTCTGGCCCATTCGCCTCACACGAGAAAAGGAACAAGAAGTGGGAGTCTCCTTCTGTTTCAGCTTCCTGTCTCTGTCAGTCTGTCTGTCTGTCTGTCTCCCCCCGTCCTCCCCGTCCGTCCTCTGCAGCTGCACATCCAGGTCCATTAACCGCCTGTTTCCCACTCAGCAGATAAATCACTCACTCCCTGGGCGGCCGGCTGTGCTGCAGAGCTGCATGCCGCCGCTGCAGATTCCCCGTTTGCGTGGGAATGATGCGTTACGAGCTGCCTGACCTTGTTTTGACACTGCGGTGGATGGCTCGGTTGTTTTTACTCTGCGGCGAGCCCTCTTCACGCCACCTTCCACTTTTTGCGTGGCTTGTCTTCCACATAATGACCACAGAGGCTCAAACACGCCGCACAACAGGACCCTGGGCCCACTGGGCCATCAATTAATGATCAGCGCTCTTCTCCCTGAGTGTCTGGAGAGCGCTGCGATCAGGAACACTGAGCTGTTCAGGGCCCGGACAAATCAAATTGTTTGCAACACAACAGTGTCAGCGGTTTACTGGAGAGTCTGAGAGATAATTCAGCTCCGTTGGCAGCAGGATGACATCAGACTGCGGTTTAGAGGAGGTTTATTCCTCATTCATCCAGAGACAAAGACACAGTCAAGCACTAAGTTCAACTGGAGGTTGGTAGTTTGAATCCCCACACTTGTTCAGAAAAAAAAAAAAAAAAAAAAAAAATTCCATAAAGTTTGTCTTTATACATTATAGGTCAGTCATTTCAGTTTCTATCTTCAATACCTATAATGAGACTGATTTTGTAACTCTATCAACAGACAACATGCTCATATTGGATCCTGCTAAACCATTCATTACGTTTGTAAGAAAAATTTTCTCACGTTCAATTTCGATGCCTTTAATCTCTATTTCAACATTTCGTGTGCATGGAGCTGAGTGTGTGTTTGAATTGGGGCACAGCTAGAATCTTTCCTGTATTTTATAGATCCCATCCTTCGGAGGCTACGTTTAAAGACTGACTGTGTCAAAGTCAGCTCGACCCGACTGTCCCATTTCCAAGGCTCCTTCACATTTGGCCGACAAAAGTGTCCTCTTTTTCCTCAGAAATTAAGGCTACACAACATATCCCATGATTCACCGGGTGGCTGAAAACACCCACAGCAGCCCGAAGATCATGCTTTTAAATGTAAGTGTTACCAAGAATACCGGCCTGGATTTTATACCTCAGCTGGAACTTCTTGTTTTCTGGAGCAGAAGAAGAAATAAACTTCCACCGTTTCCAGTTTTATACTCCGAGCTTCTGATGATTTACTTAGAGAAACATAGTTTCACATATGTAATGTTTTAGCTGCTTTATCTGCTTCATTTTTAGTTTGTGTCTTAATTTCAGTCCTTTTTAAAATAAAACATTCATACTGACATGGCCAAAGGTAGAGACAGGGACAGGACTAAGAATAAACTGGTACAACAGCAGCTTCCTCCCTGAGCCTAACTCAGCTGGAAGTCATTACTGATGTCAATTCATATGCGGCTGAGATCAAATCAGGATCCCTGCGCGGTCGCTGACACATTCCAGCCCCTGAGTCACCACCGGCGGCAAAGCTTTGTGCTGCTGAATCCTGTTGATCCTGTCAACCTGTGGGAGATCCAGCACGGAGCTCAGAGGTGGAGATGACACCCGACATCTGGGGGAGATAGAGCCCGAGGGCCGGATCATGTCTGAATGGCAGCTCTGATTGGCCCATTAGTGGAGCTGAATGTCTGTATCATGGCGCTGCCGCTGGGGCTGGATCAGCCTCCGCGTCAGGGCACTCCTTAACAACAGTGATGGTCATGTTATTCAATGCCTCTAATATATTTTCTTATTATATTCCATAGTGCAAAGCCAAGTTTATGCTCCCACAGATTTATTACATAAGCAGCTCTTTGCAGTTTTTTTGACTCTTAGGTTTTGGAGCACCTTCACTGTGCTTTCTACTTTTCCATCTGAGCTGAATTTACAATCACATATGTTAGCAGATTTAGATGTAGTTGTTGTTTTTCTCAGCCACAAAACAACGGACTAGAATACGTCCTGAAGTGAAGTGAGTTCAGTTATCTTGGGTTCTTGTCCAGAGCTGGAGATTGACGGATGCTGAGAGGACTCTGCTCAGCTTTGGAGACAGGGAGAGGACCTCAGGGAACTCGGGGTAGACCCATAACTTGCAGGAAGGACTAAATACCCCATCTAGCCTAACCCAGCAGCAGTGACTTATTTCAGGGTAGGACATGAAGCAGTGAGCGTGTCATGGAGATGGTGGAAGCCAAATACAGAGCAAACAGGGGAGTGAAAACTGACGGATACCATCACCGCTGAAAGGACTGCAGGTTTAATAATCACAACACTCAGCTCTTCCCTCATTAATCTCAGTCCGACACAGATCCAACTGTAAACAACAAATTTTCATCCAAACAAGCAAAGGCAGCTGACATCAAAACAACATATTGTGGTGACGGAGCAACCAAACAAAATAGATTCAGAACCAAAATAACAACATAAGAGGAGATGAACGCCCCCACCACCACCACCCTGCAGGTGATCAGTGGCCTCGTTGTGGGGAGTAACATCCTCCCCCATCTCTGCACTATTTCAGTCTTTGTTGTGCGTCCCCCTCCGTTTGGAGTGAGTCACAGAGTTGTGGTTTAGGAAAATGTGTTTCTTACAGCAGAGCAGGACGTCTGAAGCTCCAACTCCTACACTGGAGTGAGGCAGTAAGAGGAGGTGGAGGAGAGAGGAAGGAGTTGACGACATGGAGGAGGAGGAGGAGAATGTGTGGGAGGGAAGACAGTGCTGAATGGGAAGGACTGGAAAGCCAATTTCACAAAAGGTGCACCATGTCAGCCTTTTATAATGTCAATAGAATTTAATAAAATTAACTAGAGCTGCTGAAAAGTGTGGGAGCTGTGAGATTTCATCAAAGAGGGGTTTTCTGACTCACACTGTTTCAATGTGGATAGATTTTAAAAACCGGAGGAGCCAGGACCAAGGTAGACAGACAGACAGACAGAAAACTGACTTGCTTCTTTTGTTTTGTTTTACCCAATTAAAAATTTGCCGACTTCTTAGTTTCTGGCCATATTAGATGATGTTGTTCCGAATGATCAGCAGAAGCTAAATGCTACAGCTGTAACCACACTAACAGTTGGTGCTTTGAGTCAAAATGCATAGTTAATTTGCTATAGCTGAAGCTGACGGAGAAATATCATTAGTTTTTAACTGATGGGGAGGCTACATGAAGAGACACATACTAACTTAAGAAACATAGTGATCACACTGAAGGTCCAAAGAGTCTAAAGTTAGATGTTAAAGGTCCAAAGGCAAAAAGAAGATCTCAGCCCACAGAGAAATGCTCACAGCCTGCATTCAGAAACTGAGGCTTAAAACAGGCCGTCAGGACTTCCTGCACCTTGTGATGTCATCAGCTATGCCCACCTGGCCCCACCATCCAATCTTACAGGATCTGGTTTATCTGAGATTTGATATATTTTCAGCAGTGAGCTGAGTGATCTGTTATTCGTGGAACTTCAGAGAGAAACTACAGTTAGATGGGTTTTCAGTCTTTAATGCACAAATATATCTTCTTATGGATGATAACATTTCAGAGAAAACACTGGGGAAGTTAAAATATGGACCTTTAAGGATGTAAAGCTGTCAATGTGCCTTAAATGTTTTCAAATTAGAAAATAATCATGACTGCCTGGACTCTATTTGGGTGTAGACCTAAAACATCAGAATGTAAATGAGGGCTGGTTTTGTCCTGATTGGAGCAGCGGCGTCTTGATTTGCGTAATCATGGGTCGTGTTTGTTCACCCTGTTCAGCGATGCCACTCATCCTAATGAGCATACTAGACTCCCAGCTGCCTCTGTTTGGGTTCACATTATTTACTGAGCAATTAGTCATGAAGCAGGAGCGTTGAGTGGGATATGGCTGTACAAAGTGATAGAGCAACTCCCTCCTTACTAACAAGAAGACCCATAAAAATTTTCATTTATCTCTCACTCAGTGGCACAAAATGTCCAAACTTTAAAATCTAGGCACAAACCAACAGCATTCTCCAATCAGTGCGTTACTGTGTGCAGTAAAGCTTAGAGAAGGACAACTGCTTCGTTTTGGGCTTTTGTTTTCTTCACAGCTGCGCTGATGAGAATCTTCTGGAAGATATGATGAATTCATTTGTAAAAACTGGGTTGCAGAAGTGTCCCCACCATAGCTGATGGAGGTTACTGCTAGTCATTAATTATTTTTGTCACTTGTTCTTTGATAACTGGAATAAATTAATTTGTAAATGTACACTAATCAAAGGATTATTTTGCATTATCACATTCTGAAATCAGCGCATAAATAATCAAAATAATTAAAAGCTAACAGTTAAATCTTTGATTTTATTATTTTATTATTATTATTATTTCTCCCCATTAATATTGTATTCTTGTTTGTTAGAGGCCAACTGTCGTCGTGTGTTTGCAGACTAACTGTCCTACATTGGCTGCAGTTTGTTCATCATGTAATGGCTGAAATGTGACGGCTGTTGTTGATGAAACCGACTCTGACCTCCCTGACGCTGAGGAGTGGATCCATTTCATCAGGTAAAGTGCGAAGCCGTGGTTCGGCCCTTAGTGGACGCCAGGCCTGCCTGACATCATTTTGATCTCCACCCAGGGAGCTCTCTGATTGGCTGGTGGTCCCGTGGAGAGGGTTCTCATTACGGGCTGTTGTTTTGATTTCTCCCTCTTCCAGACCTGCACTCAGCACTTCTGGCTCAGTTAATTGACAAAGGCAGCTTGCAGAGAAATGATGCTGAGACCAGCTCATCCTGTTAACAAATACTCTGCTGCCTACTGTACATTCACAGATTACAGCAGCCGACTGTCTCCGCTCGGTCACTGAATATAAAACAGGAGTGGGACCACAAAGGGAAGAGACAGTGCCTGTATGAACATGCTCTATAGCTACCAAACAGCATGAAGAATCAGGTAAGACCATAGACTGGATTAGACTGATCCTCGTCACTGACAGGGAGGCTTTGTCCACTAGTCAAAAACAGAAAACATGTTTGAGAAATAGGACACTTCCTCATCGGTTAAATCCATGAGAAGGTTCTTCCTAAAGGAGGGATGTTAGAGTTAAAACTGGATACAGGAAGGTGGTGAATTCACTGTCTATGAAAGGGGACTCTGGGTCTAAAGAGTGTAGCCAATGCTGCGCCCCTCCGTCTTTCCCACTTTCTAGTTTCCCCTCACAGACATACTTCAGTCACTTTCAGCTGTTTTAATGTCTATATCAAACACCTGGCCGTCGTTTAAACATCGACATGAGTTCTTAACAGCTTTTGTTTGAATTAAGTCCTCAAAAAGCGGACGGCTCAGAGCCAGAGGAACCCCTAATTTAGGTTGAAAAAGGCCAGTAATTATATTATTATTTAACGGTATCGACCAAAATCTTTCACAGACAAGATTATCCTTTCTTTTCTATTTGCAGTTCACTTGTTAATGAATCACATCAGCCAAATACTTAATAGTAAAGTTTATCCAGGTTGCATAAACATCTGCTAAATGAGAAGAATCACATATTAGATCTTTATCCCTTAGCCAGCAGGTGGACCATCCAAATTATTATATTCTCGTGTAGCAAAGCGGCCATTTGTTGGGTCTCTGTGTAAAAAAATATGAAGGTCGGCGACGTGGTGTGAATCTTCCACGTGTCTCACAGCGGAGCAAATCCTGCAGAGGAGCTCTCCTGTTCCAGGGGAAAACACACCTATAAAATTTCCTTGGTCGGCCATGTTTTGTCTCGTCTTTTCCTCTTCTTCTCCCGCTCATGTTCTCCCGGCAGTCATGAATATTCAGAAAGAAGATATTTATGGCTGCTAATGAGCATTCTGCACAAAGTCTGCTTCACAAATGAGGCGAGCGGAGGGAATTGGATAGCCACTAGGTGCCTCTCTCAAGGCAACAACAAGAAAGGAGAATCATCTAACTCTGCTTTTCAAAGGGTAATTTGATTTCATTATTATGGTGGTTTATACGCATGCAGCCCCAGATGAAGCGCTGCAAAAAGAAACTGGATCATTTCACAATGAAACACCTGGTGGATGCTTTAAAAGCGGCGGTCATATCAGGTCGGACAACCACTGAGAAGTTGCCAAAGAGATTTTACTGTGGAGATAAAGCATCTTTGGGAAGTATTGAGTCAGGTATGGATAACAAATCAGAGCGAGACACAATAATCGATAAGCCGTTTGATTCTCCCGAACAAGCATTTTCATAAACGTGTAGATGTGGACGTTTTCTCAAGGACATTCTGATCTGGCTGCTCTCAGGAGCAAATTAATCCCTCCAAGCCAACCAAAAACCAAATCTATTTTTAGCGGTTCATTAAAGGCACTTCTATGCTGAGTCCTACACCAACACTCAGATTGGAGTAATTGGGTGTGTGTGTGTGTCTGTCATAGAGATGGGTGGGTCATGTTCAACTCACGATTGAATTTGAATGTTTGCTTTCTGAACGTGCAACTCCTGCATCACTAATGAGGATTTGCAGTGTTAATCAAAAGGCGCTGCCGTGGGTGCCAATCAACATGATTACAGAGAATAACTGGTTGGGATCACCGCAGCAGAGGATGCTGGGAACTGTGCACATGGGTGTTGTAAATGAAGGCTGGGGGGGGGGGGGGACAAAACAAATCGATGGATAAGTTGATATGAGAGAAATGTTCATGTTTCCCCAACTGGAGACATAAAGACTAAATTACATATTTACTGGTTGTTATCACGCCATTATGTTGCCATGACAACGGCTGATTGCATTCAAGGGTTTCATGTTGGAGCTTCTACAGAAGTCTAGTCAGGCTAAAGCATTAAAGTTGAGCTGTGATAAGGTACACTGCTCAGTAACACTCAACAAAAACCCATATTACAGTAATTTTTTTGCATTTATAAACTGGAACAGGTCAAAAGTAAGAATGTCAGTCTGGCCTTCAGTCCACTATTCAAAAGCAACCAGAGAAGGCCGATCTGGGAAATCTGGTCTAGACATTCACGGTCCCCAGATGATTCATCCTAACCCCCATCGTCAAAATTTGAACCCATAAAAACCAAAACAGTAAAATTCCCATCAGATCATCATCCCAGAGCTGTGCTCCACTAGACAGCTGTATCTTTGTGTTTTTTATGAAAATCGGTCCAACCCAACCGAGATGTCTGGACATGCTCTCATCTGCAAACAAATCACAGTTCGCTGATTTGTTTGCCGGCTGTGCCTCGAGTGACTCACACTGGTTTTTTGTGTATTCATAGTGTGTTCAATTGTGTATTGAACTTTGAATGATGACCCAAAAATAATCTATTTTATTTCACAGAGGAAATAAACCCGAGATTTAGTTTTAGCATATCTACAAATGCAAACAATGGTAAAAATGAAACAATCTAAATGGTTTAAAAAAAAAAAAAATCCTACAGGTGTCAAAAACATCTCTCTCCAGAAAGAGACAGTAAACAGGTGAAGAGATGTCAGACATCAAATTAAATCAAGTTTGGTTCCGAGTGCCTGTGTGTAAATGAAGTGTGTGTGTGTGTGTGTATAGATTTGAAGGGCAAATTTGAAAGTCTTTCCTCCATTGGAGGACTGTTCTTCGGCGGCGGTGGCACCGCCGTCTCCTCCTCCTGTCGGGCCCGTTTTGGTATCATGGTGATTGGAGGGGAGCGGCGGCTCTGCAGGCATCTGCTCGTTTTGTTAGGAACTGTGTGTAAGTAAACACTTTTCGCTCGTGACCATCTGTCCACGCTCAGATCTGCATGAGAGTTGGCAGACAAGGCTGGAAGAGATGTAGAGGGAGGGAGAGAGAGATGGAAGAAGAGAGGAAGGAGAGGTGATGAAAGGAAACCAGAGATGTGAAGGAAGGAGGGAAGGGGAACACGGATTTCTGCTCTTGTAGAGATTAAAAATACAGGACATTTTGTGATTGAAATTTGTTTTTTGGTGTACAATCCAATATTTATTAACAATCAAGCAATATATGAACACCAGAGACGACATCAGACCAGGTCCAGTAAGAAACTGACGGGGTATAAACCTATAGAAGGATGGCGGACAGTCAAAGTTCAAAAGCAAATAAAACCTTAACATATCGTCACAGGCCTGCAGACATAAAAGCCACATATTTTCTCAGCAGAATAAAATTTCCTCTCTCAAGCGCAAATAAAATGGCAAAATTATTTCCCAGATTTTACCAAGACGATGGATCATCACATCAGTCTGGTTCAGAGCTTTTTCACTGCTGCTCACCTTCAATGGAGAAAGCTGATGAGAGTTTCGACTGAAAGATTAATAACTTAGAGCTCACATTTCTCTGTGAGGGCAAAATGAGGCTGCTCAGTTCATTTACAACAAGAAATAAAAACTCTTTGATTACCATCCAATGGTAATTAATGGGAAGTAATAAACATTTTGGTGATCATGTACTGCCTGTTTTGTTGGACAGGAAATTTCAGAATCTAACTCGTGCATGCATGATGTTTTCATTTTACTTTCTTCTGGATCTCTGCTCTAAATGTAAAGATTGCTTATCTAAATAACATTTTACTTCTTGGAAGTAAAAATTCTGAATTGCATTAAAAGCAATCTGTCAGAATCAGAGCATAAGGGCCTCAGTGTGTGTTTACATCTGAGTCCGTCTGGTGTTATCTGTCTGTCTGTCCATCTGGCCATCCCACCGCCTGTCACGTCCACAGAATAAAGGGGAGGAAACATGACCACGCTGACGAGGCGTGCATCCATCCAGGACTTTCCAACCATAACTGTGCTTTTTAGATAATCACTGAATCAAATCTAAACATCTGCTCTGCAGCTTTGTCAGCCTGCCACGACCCAGGCCGGGTTGACTTTGACTTTAATTAAGTGACTTCACTGTTAACAGGCTGGAAAATAGGAATCAGTCATATTTGTGTATTTCCAGCAAACATAACAAGAGATTAGTGTGGCACAGATCCACGTAATGGAACGTGGATGATGTTGATATGACAGAGATCTGTGTTAGTGGAAATTTTGATGTTTATCTGATGTTAGAAATAAACTGTGTCCACTGATGGAAAATCACTATAATAGACAGAGTGATGAAAGGAAAGAACAGCAATCAAAGATGAACTGCAGGAGTGAAGTCCAAGATTTTACCTTGTCCATACAAAGATATATTCCTGCTTTGAGGAAACAAAATCTATCAGCTTAGTTTTACATTTGCTCTCTCTGGAGCTGTTGCACCAACAGGTTGGTGAGTTGGAAACAAATCTCCAGTCTGTCGGTGGAAGTTATGGACTTTATCTGACTTTGGCAGGACAAATCGAATCACTTATTTAGTTTATTTACACATCAGGATCCAGGTAGAGGACGTTCCTTCCCGGCAGGTCATCCTGTCAACTTTCTGGCCCCGACACACCATCCCTTCCTTTTATGTCTCCACTGACTCACTCCATGAGCCTGCGTGTGTGCCTGCTTGCCTCCTTATCCTTTGAGCTGGTGATGTGATGTGAATGATGCTGGCTGTCTCTGCCCTGACCTTATTCTGTCTCTCCATCCGTCAGTCAGTCTGTCACAATCACTATCAGATTTCACTGTGTACACTGAATACAGAGGAACCTGGTGCGGGGTCTTGTTGACATCTCACATACAGTAGGAGCAAAGATCTACGCTGACCTCATACATACTAGCATGCTACAATGCTAACTGCCCATGTGATTAGCATAGTGAACATACTCAAGGTTAAACAGTGAATAGAGCTTCCCACAACCTGCCGTATTCAGCCGTTAATTCACACATACAAACACACTTCGACATGTGGACCGCAGGAGTCAAGGGTCAAACGTCCTGCCTCACAAGTCACATCTGCTCAAACAGTAAGCTATGGATGCAATTAATGCTTTAGCTGTGGTGCTTGAAATATGATCAAGTATATAAACAAGCGAGATTCATTTTAGCAGGGCCAGTAAATATTCAAAGACTTCCTGGACTGATAAAATTGGCTCGACAGTATTTGTGTGTCCTCGGGACATCAGGTGTTACCAGCAGCTGCACTAATGTTGGCCACAGCGAACAGAGCACACGTCTGCCCCATCATGTGGATTAGACGTGTCTTGTATCGTACATAAACCCAGTAAAACTGGAGTCTGCTGCAGGGAGATTGGGCCAACTTGTTTAATGTTCATGCAGTAATATGACACAGTGCTTTGATAAAAAAGGAAACGGATCCGACATCATTTTAATTGTTTGATAAGTAATGGAGGTTCTCCTGAGAAGTTGTGCAGAACTATTTGCTCTATTTAATGTTTTAAATTTAGTCTGGCCAATAACTTTTTCCTTTGAACCAATTTCTTATTTGTATTCTGTCATTTTGCTGCAAACACAGATCAGTGATTTAAACTGTTTTTTATAATGAAACGTATTTCATAAGCATTGAAGCCCAGCTACAGTCAAAGTATCTACTGTGGGGTCCAAGAGTCTAAAATATGCCCAGAGAAAGTTCTCCCCACTGTATTTAGAACCTGAACCTCTTTTGGCTGCAAACCTACAAGTTTTCCCCCCATTTTAAATACGGACAGGTACTGCTGTCACTTCAGAAAGTCATGTAGGAGAATTTTCCTGCTTAATTATCATCTCTGTCGTCCGGACGTTCCTCTCTCATTGACTACCGCAGATGAGCCGGGGGAACCGGCAGCTGTTTGCAGGCTGTTCCTGCAAACACTCAGGTACTCAGCCTGATTCCCTCATTAATTAGAGCAGAATGGATTTGGCTGACTGAATGTTATTCTCTGTATGCACAGCTGCTGAGCCTGGACAGGGTGGAGGGAAGATTGGGAGCACAGAGACTGAGCACTCACTTCAGTCTGACGAGTCTGTGTATTTTGTCTCAATGAATAAACAAAAGCAGTTGGAAAACTCCGAATCCAAGCTCCACGAAAAGAGGAAAGATAAATGACTGATACATACAGAAGAGTTAGGGTTGCTGAGTGGACTGTGAAACTAATATTATGTTCCTATTTGGAGGCTGGATGCCCATCTCCTCCCTTCCAAGCTGCCCACGTATTTGATATTTATGGACACAGGGCTCCTCCCCCTCCCACCCCAGCATCCTTCTGAGGCGAGGAGAAAGGATCAACCTGGATTTCTGAAGTGTCTGTTGTGTTGCCATAGATAGAACCTGCCAGGGGCTCTGCTGGATGGAGAGCCGACAATTTATCTCCCCGCAGACGGGACCCCAGACTGATAAACCCGACGCCTACACCCCCTGCTCCTCTCGCTCTTCTCCCACACTGTCTCTCCGTCCGTCTGGGCGAGGGGGGGGCGGGTCTTCAGCATGTTTCTGCCCCGAGGGGTGAAAACACACACTGACAACAAGTGCAGTCAAATACGAGAATAGCAGAAACATGTCTGCTTTTTATTCCTAACAAGGGCTGAAAATTTGCTTCCAGCCAGGATTGTCTGTAAACACGCTCTGTGCTGAGCGCGTCTTGTGTTTGAACCGGTGGCTCAGTTCAGGAGAGTTCACTGTGAGACAACAACAGGCCGTCATGCCTGCAAGGGACAACTCAACAATCTCAACAAACACTCCGGCTACGCTCAAACTGCAGGAACATCACGGCCAGATAACTGTTTCACAATCATATTTAGTCCACCTCTTTTAGAGCACAGAGGGTAGGCTGAAGCTGCATCCACACTACAACACACTTTCAGCTGGAAAATGTAAACAATCTGCTGCTAAACTGTTTGAGCTCCATATCATGAGTATTGTCTGTCCATACTGTCACACCTGAAAAAACACATACACATCAGATCATTCCCCCAAACTGGGAATGCAACAGCCGGTGAAAACAGAAAAAGGACTGTTTACTTTGCAGTTTGTTATTTTCACAAAATATTACCAACAGAATTAAGACTGTGATAGTGAGGGATGGATGTATTTATTCCCTGGGGGACATTGTTTCCGTAGGTCTCAGTTTTTGCTCCTCCAGACTACGACACAATCTATGCAGTTTACCAACTAAAACTTCTCCAGTAGTGTTTCTAAAAGTTTGTTTTCGGTACTTGATGCATGTTGCCAGATGCAAAACAATTTAAATTGGAATAATCATTCTTTTGCAACCTTATTGCTATTTTAATAAATTATGCAGCCCGGGATATAATTCAAGCTCAGACAATCTGACCAACAAGTAAAAAACTGTTAATAAATCAAATTATCATGACCCAGACCATGGAAAATATTTTACTTTAATATCAAACATCTAATTTTGAATATCATTAAAAATAAAACATTGTCACAAGCTACCATGTGATGTGCAAGCTCTAAAAATGAAATCTGAGGAAAAAAAAAATGTATTACAATTTAGCAGAAATTAACTTTCCTCATTAAATGTTCCTTGAAATCACGCTAAAGATCTACTAATTATTGTAGCAGCACAGTTAACACTCAACATCCAGCAGAATGAGAGAAAACAACATTAAAATTCTTCGTGCAGAAGTAGAAACGATCTTTATGCAGTGGAGGCACCAGATGCAGCTTCATCTATAACCTTTAGAACAGCCAGATTCGTCCTCTGAAAGTTCCCCTCTAAGAAAAACAGCACCCTGACTACTCCTCCACGCTTCATTATCTCTAAGCGGTCACTTATTTGAATTCAGATGGGGGGTGTGAGGGTGATAGGTGCCTTTCCCTCCTCGCCTATCACTGATGGTGAACAAGGGCTTAGGTTTTCAAATCTGTGTTAATAAAGGCAGTGCCATTCCAGGGATTTTGGGATTTAGTTTGGCTCAAAGACAGAGGCCGACTAATAACCAAAAACACAGAGCTGGCCCATCCTGCCAACTTGCCCTTGAGCATTATTTTCCCTTCACTGCTCATTTGTTCAGGACAGGTAGAGCTGAGTGGGAACATCTGTAAGTAAATCCATAAATATTAAAAGTCCATATTTTCTCGCACACTTGCAGCCTATTTAACATATTAAGGGTCTCAGCAGAATGTGTTTACATAACCCGACAATAGTTCTCTGTTTTCCTGTTTATTTCACTTTCTATTTGTGAGCTGCTGTTCTGGTTTCTTTCCCCCCTGCTGAGTCCTGCTCTTCTGCTGCTGCAATGACTCTTTTCTCCACAGGGATCAGCAAAGTTTAATCTCTAATTCAAAAAGCACGAAGTTGCCGGTTAAATCCCCGGCACCAGTGAGATTATGAGCTGCTGAGTGGAGGGTAACTGGTTCTAAACCTCATCCTGACCTTTGGCTTCAAGACAACTAAGCACTTTGCTCAGAATCCAAAGTAGCATTGAGCCCTTCTACCAGAGCTGTCGAGGATAATTTGCACAAAGCTCCATAAACATTCATTTAGTTCAACCTTTAATGGTTGTTGTTGCTCTTTGCTCAAACAATGTTAATTTGAGAGTAAACGATGCAGATGAGCATTAGGTGCTGTAACTAACAATTATCATCAATATTGATTAAACTGCACATTATTTCCTCAGTTAATCAAAAGGAGAATTCCCACCAGTGGCCTGGAGCACATGGTGACGTCCATAGATGCAGCCAAAACCAAAAACCATAAAAATAATTCAGCCCAAACGGCTGCTCTTGCTTGACAGGACAACGTTGATAAAATTAATCCAACTATCCAACGAGTAATATCAACGTGGCCATACAAGGGATACGGTGTGGACCGGGTTGATGTCCCAGCCTTTATCTGCATGTTCTCCCAGCACCCAATGGTGAATTGTCAGCCCAGTGATATACTGGTGCAGGCCCCCTCGCCCAATGTCAGCTTGGATTTACTTTTTATTACTTATGGACCGTATAGCGTTTGTCTAAAAACTTAGTTTTATGTGCTTCTTGGGAAAAATAAGCATCAAACCCCGTGATCCCACCCGAGGATTATCATCTTTCTTATCAACTTCACCGGAGCCCTGACTTAATGACTTGGAAAATACATAATTACTCACATAGATGAAAAAAAGCTGAAATTTATAAAGCAGATAAATTCTCTTTGAAGGTTTTACTAACTGCTTTTTATGTTGCTGATATAGTTCATCATTATCAGCAGCGGCTTGCTTGGCTGAAATCCAGATTTTAACATCAGGCTAATATCTGCCTGATATATTAGCAAACCAATATCATAGTCTGATCCTCTTCTCTTTGTTCACTTTGGAGAAATTAAGTTTCTGGAGTGTGAAGAGTCACTAAATCCTGAAGAAGAGTTGCCAAGTTGGAGGGGTTGGGAGCTGTGGTAGGATGGGGGGGTCACTTAGGAGAGACACTGAATATGAAAAGACATATTTTCACATGATCTGTGCGACCAGCTCAGTGAACCTGTTTTAATTTCACAGTGACTTCTACAGTAGCTGTTTAACGTTGGGATTGGCAGTGGACCAGTGAAGGATTGGAGGGGGGGGGGGGGCAGGAGATCAGACCGGCTTCCCACAGTTCTCCGGGATCGTGAGAAAGGCTGCGAGGATTGAGCCCAGCCGTCCGGAGTGTGGGCTAATTGATTTAAGCTGTTTCTGCGGGGGGTGGGTGGGAGCGATTTACCTTGCTGGTAATTAGTGGTGATTTCTGTCAGAGCGACGGGCTGACGAACGGATTTACACGGCAGGACCACGTCCAGAAATCCTTCTGGCTTTTGATTTAATGAAATCCCCCAAATCACAATATACGATGCATCTTAAACAAATGGGACTACACATTACAGCGGCAAATCTTTATTTTACACTCCTCCTAACATAGCTCCACTGCTATCAATTAAATCTTTAGTTGGCCCTAAATATATTCAGAACTTAATGGCTGAAGGGGTATAACCATTCCTTGGTTCCATCTTCTCGACCGTAAATATTTGCTGCTTTTGTATATTTTTGACATTTTTTTACATTTAGTTTTTTTTGGGTGTGGGTCATTGACCATATCTAAACAATAAATTAATTTATCAAGAAAAGTTTAGCAGAAAAATAGCCTCATGTACACAATGTTTAGATTTATTTAAGACTAAAGAGGCTCATTCTATTTCCTTATTGGTCACTTTGATAATTAATAATCAGTATCATGCATTTCCTCTCTCTATAAAATTGTTTTTCTCCCATAAACAGCCTGATAAAGTGTGATGTTACCTGATAAGTTAGCAGCCAATAAGATCTTACTCTGCCCCGGTCACCATCCTGTGGCACTGCTGTCTAAATAAGGAAACCCACACAGATCCAGGTTTTCCCAATTGTTTGGACAACATTTTAAAGATCCAAAGTGTGTCACAGATGCAGAAAAAGGCAGATTTGAGCCGGCAGTGTAAATTCAGCTTTTTGAAGAAGCGCCTGGTTTCCCTGAAGCATCACAGTGCCAAGTCTGACTCTGCTCTATTTTAAGCCGCTCCGCTGAGATAACCTCCTGGATGAGAGGGAAGTGAGAAAACCTGCTGTACTGTGACACAGAAAATGTTTTCCACCAGTTTGACGGGTTTGAATCGTGTCTCCTGACTTCAGCTTTTGATGGTAAATTATTCAGGCATAGTGTTTTTCTGGATGAAACCATTCAAGTCAATTACCTCCACTTAAGACTGTTTAAAAACATTCCAAGTCTAACCAAATTAAGCTGAATGTGTTGTTTCTGTTTATTTCAGAAATTATGTATACGGACGAACAGAGACTTTATCTAAAAGTGGACGTTGACTTTAGGGCTGAAAAAAGCCAATATTAAAGCCAATATTAAAGAGAGAACCTGCATCCTATGTAAAGATCATTAGCTGGTGAAAAAGAAGTTAAATTGTTTGAAGTCTATGGGAAAATGTCGCTCAAACAACACAAACACCCTTTGATTTAAAGCCAGCACTGATGTGGAATATTTAGCATATTTCACCCCTTAGATGCTGCCCATTAATATACTGAAGCAGGAAATGGTCTGAGTTAAGAGTAAATACATTTTAAATGGAGACACTGCAAACGAACTAATCTGTAACATTTCTCCATTTACACGCATACATCACAACCATACACACTCAGCTATCTGAGGCAATTTGGGGTTAAAAGACACTTTGACACTTGGACTGGAGGAGCATACAGATAGCCGGGCCCATTTACTTTAAAAAATCTGCCCAGAAAACTTTGGGAATAGTTTGAACCAAAAGCTGGATAAATACAAACATCTCACCTGAAAACTGTGGGAAAAAAACAGTGTAATTTAATCAAAACAAGACGTGGGTAAGACTCGAATTACTTTCCAGACTCATTGTGTTCATTAAAAATTTCCTTCTATTTAAAATGAAGCAGCATGCATCACACACTGCGAGGCTGAGCGGGACCACGGGTAAGGTGGATCTTTTTCATACTAAGAGATGCTTGTCCAGATGGCGGCTCAGAGGATGAAGCGCGGCTCTGAAGCCAAATTGCTGCTTACAGTTCTCCGTAAATAAAACGGCTCTTGGCGCCAAATGAGCCCGTCGGCCTGTGTGGATGTGTGGGATACTAATGGCTTAGAATTAGCCGTAGCATGTGGCACGTCTGTCAGTTCTATCGGCTGGTAAATGGCAGTTTGGGACATCTGGGTCAAGCCTGCCTCCTCTGCACACAACCACCCGCCTGGTGTGTGGAATCATGGGAAGTCTTGGTTGTCTGGATGCAAGTGTTGGCTTCCTTTCAGCTTACTTTACAGGGAAATGTAGAAGTGGGGAAGACTAACGCTTCAGTCTGACGTAAGTGACAAGCAAAGCGTTGTGTTTTCTGAACACGTCTCATTCAGCCTGTCTTTAAATCTCCTGCAGAAATACACAGTCAGCATTTTATTGGGTCCACTTGACTGCAAATACTGCAGCATAACACAACAGCCCCACAATGAGTCCTGCCTTATGATGTGTAAACAGTTTTAGAAAGGCCTTAATTTACTTTTACAGAGGAATTAAATGAAAATAATGGAATGAAATGATAGCTGAGCCAGTAATTATTAGACAGAATAGGCAGTCATTTACGTAATTGGTTGCATGTGTGAATAAAAAAAAAAAAAACAAAAACTATTTTTTTCCTGTTTTATATATTAATTAACTGAATATGTTGGGCAGTGGAAAGTGGTGATTTTCACCCTTTTATAAACTGACATACAAACATTTTGCTGCTGACTTAATGTGTGTGTTTTGTATTTTTTTTATCCAGTCAATGTCAATCCGGACACGTTGGTATCGGACACAGAGGCATCTATTTCTGATGCTTGGAGTGTCCCCGTCCTTCCTCTCCAGTGTGTTTTATATTCCAGTCTGCTACAGTGGACACATCTTGGATTAAAGCAGCAGCAGAGGAGCGGATAGCAGCTCTGCGGCTGCTTCACTCTTCATCATGCCTTACATGTATATATTAGGGGTGTGCCAAAAAATTGATTCATATAAGAATCGTGATTCTCATTTACTACAATTCAGAATCCATTTAAAGTGTCCCAAAATCGATTAAAAAAAATAATAATAAAAATAAAACAAATCCGCAGGCTGTCTGCTTCCATTTTGTATGCGGGACATCCTGACATCACCACAGAGTCGGTTCTGGAACAAACACATGCACATATGTGACTAGACAGCGTTTCTGTCCTTTGACATCTGTCTAAAACATTTCAGCTAAATTCTGTTGAACTGAACTGAACTTCACAAGTGGACGGTGTGTACTTCCTGATATCAAAAGTTGCACTTGAACACAATTTTACTTGTCTCCGATGTGCCAAATTATTTTTATATTCACAAACGGGATTGGCATTGGTAAAAAATGTATATAAACCACTTAGCCTCTGTTGGTTTTTGTTTACAGATATTTATTTTGTGCCGTGATGATATAGTTTTGTATATATCAGAAGCTCAGAGGCAGAGCTGTTGTTAATCTGTCCATTAAATTATGTATTTTTAGCTTCACCTCATGGTTAAGGCTTCAGGTTTGAGATTAACTGCACCATCCTGTGCCAAACATGAAGACTTTTGACCTCTGCTGCCTATTTCTGTCCACCTGTGAAGCTAAGTACAGCACGGCAGGGTGGTTTAATGAGGAGGTGCTGCCAAAAGACAGCTCTATCGGGTCGAGCTAACGATTTGTGTCCTGCGGCAGGGAGTCGGCAGTGTAGATGTGTTCAAGACGACAACACAGGAAGAAGAAGAAGGAGGAGGTGGAGGAGGAGGGAGAAAAAAGCTCATTTAGCCATTTGCAGATACCTTAAGCCCTCTGCTTCTCTGCCAGCCCTCCTGGTGAAACATGAAATATTCATCTTGGGCATATTTAGATGGAAAGCTGTAAGAGGCTGCGTTATATATCCTCCTAATTACAGCTGGAAAACAAAGCTCATCCCACCCTGTCGCTCACAGATAAACCCCAGACTGGTGATTTCTCACCAAACACAATGTTATGAGTTCAGGTTGAGTCTGTTTTAAACCCTCGCTTGCTCCCTTTATAGAAGGATGAATACCTTGATAGAGTTGGATTTAACTCGCTGTTTTTTCTGCTACAGGTGACAAACAGGCAAATCCATTCATTTCCTCTTTCCCAAATCTCAGCGCCGCTTCAGTCAGCAGTCTGAGGCGGATTGTATCTTCAGAGCGACGTCTCTGACATATTCATTGGTCACTAGACCTGCTCGCTAACACGCCTCAGAGGACGACGAGTCAATCTGTCCTGTTGAATTAGAGTCTGTGTGTGTGTGTGTGTGCATGTGCACACAAAAATGAGAATATCAACCAACAGATTTTATTTCCTGCCCGGATGAATAAAATTAATTTCAGGATATTTTTAGTCAAATTATTTCACTGCATCGGCAAATAAGGTTTGAGGTTAAACACAGAAAGATATAATATTTTCTTTCTTGATTGCAAGAACACAATTAAACTTTTAATCCAACACCACAGCCAGGTTGTTTTAAATCTAGTTCAGTTCATTTAATAGGGACAATGCAATTTAACACAGTTCCACCACGTGGTTTCAAAGCGGGAGAATTTATAGCTACTGGTAATTTTCAACTCATGTCCCTGGCTGGGCTTTTGCACAGTCAGTGTTCATTATCATAAAACCAAAATAAATTCTAAAGAAAAAAAGCTGAGTAAAAATACCACAGTAAAGCCCACAGCAGATATTGTGTATACTTTGAGATGAAGCCATAATCTCATATTACGTTTCTGATGACCAGGTTTCATTTATATACATTTTATTTTGCAAAGATTTCCTGTCTTTACTACATCTTGTTCTTAATGTCTGTGCTAAAATCAATAGAGAGCTATCTAGTATCTTATTCTTTTTTCACAAGGATTATTCAGAAATATAAATTATTTAAAGCCCTTCTTTGTGTGCGTAATCTTTTAAATGATCTCTTACTGCAGGGCAATGATTCCACTTTAAATACAAGAAATACATTCTCCATGTTGTTTTAAAGTGTCATTTTTTTCCACAGTTGTGTTTGCATGTGCGACTGTGTCCTGCATCATGTGTGCAGAAGCCTTGAGGTGGAAGAAACGAGACCGCGAAACGATTTCTCTGCAGCTGCCTGCACAACGACCCGTGAAGTTCACACATACACAACATACCAACAATTTAGAGGTGAAATGTTCACTTCCTTTCTTTTTTGCTCAGTTTTTCTTCCTATTTTCTTCCCGTCTGCCCTTTGCTCTCATTCTGCCAAGAAAGACCAACACCAAGCATTTATCAAGACTTCCTGAGGATGTCACGGCGCCTGCGAACATCAGCATTCACACCACATACGACACATTGACCGAGCCTGATCCCAGAACTTCCTGGGGACACGATTGACTTCCTGTCAGCAGAGGAAGTGATGATTATCTGCAGCATGCCAGGTAAAGCTACTTCCCAAAACCCTGTCACTGTGTCGCAGAGTTCCCAGAGAGGACAGGGATTAGGAGATGAAGCCCTTTCTGGGTCTCCGCTAATCTCTGGATGTTTGAACACCTTTCCTCATCTGACATCCTCATCCTCACTCAGCCTGCCTTTTCCCCTGCTGTTATTTTCAATGATGATGACATGATGGGAAACATCACACATTCCTGCAGGTTGTCCTTTCAGTGTTTGAAGAATAACCACCAGATAAGACCTCGGTGAAGACAAGACTGACGCTCCCATATGATTCACAACTAATCTCACATCAATGCTTTCTCAACAGAGACAACCCAAAAGCCATATTGACTCTCTCATGCGCCTCCTTTATCTAAAAAAATATTTCTTTTTCCTTGCTGCAGCAGATTCACACCTCATTGCAGGTGACATTCTGTTTCTCCACTTTATTGACTCTTCTGTACTTGAACACAGCGTGAGGCAGGAAGAACCAGCACTTCTCTGCTCACCCAAACACAAAACAAAAACACAAGTTAGCAGAGCTGACTGTGAAAACCTTCCTTATTGTTTGGCTGAGCTGTGATGTAGATTGTTGGGGGGGAAAAGGAGGATGCTCCAAAACTGATGAGCTCAGAGAAAAAGTGAAATGACAGCTCTGAGTTTGGCTGATTCCTGCAAGTATGGCAACCTGCTCAATCACAGTTACTGCTGAATTAAAGAATGAACAAACAAAACACAGACTGCGAAAAATAAGGAGAAAGAGATCTGCACAAAGGTCTCAGGCTAAAAATAAACCAGGCAATTAAACCAGGAAGTCCACCATTTCATCATGATTAGGTGATTAATTGACTGGTAAAACGACAGAAAAGTAATCAGCAACTATTTTAATGCTCAATTAAAGGTTGTAATTAGGCTTATCTAACAACTGTAGACCTGTATATTTGTTTAATTACCTTCATGATTAATCAGTTCATTAGTTGTTCTATGAACTGTGAGAAAGTAACAAAATACAATTAAAAGGTTTTCAAAAAAACTCTGGAATTAATCATCTCCTTTCTTACATACATATATATTTATTTGTTCTTGTGTAATTATTTTTAAACATAAAAGATTAAAGAAGCTAACCGATTACTTTAAAGAACTAATTCACGTTAATTATATAAAGTGTTGTCTAAAACTTGTGTTGACTAATGAGCTCTCTCTAGGCTGATGTTTGTGAGTGAAAAAAGTAAAAGCTGTTTGTGTTGCTCTACAAAAAAATAACTTTTATTTCTGTATGAACTGGATCGTTAGCGCTGACGTTACACCTGAACAGCAGGTAGAGCCACCTGGCGATGATCCATCCTAACCTGAACCCACACATCCAGCAGGCTGTCACAACACTAAATAAATCATGTTTCTTACCTTAAGGTGTCCGTTGGTGCTGGGTGTTTGTTTTTGGTTTTTTTTTGTGTGTGTGAGTTTTGGCCACAAAATCCAGCTGCGCTTTCGGCTAACGAGGCTAACGAAGCTAGCGAGGCTAACGATGCTAACCGCTAGCTGTAGCTCGTTAAAACGACGGTTATTTGACGCCCCTAAGACCCCCCCCCCCCCCTCCCGTTTTTCCCTTTTTCGCCTCTCCATAACACATCTTCACGGATATACCTCCTGCTCCAGCCCCCCTTCCGCGTTTTCTACTTTATCTCGTTTTAGCTCATCTCGCTGCGACGAAACGTCAGTTAGCCAAATCGAAACGATGACGTCACGTACAGAAGAAATAAATAAATAAAGACGCAACTGCTTCTCATCAACAAAGAGAAATATTAATCCACGTTTTATTTGCAATGTCCAAATATCCTGATGTGCACAATCACCTGATATGAGATTATATTATACTGTGATATAATGGTGTGGTGGCATCTGTCTTGATGGTAAATCTCTTTTTGCATGTTCTGCACTGTATCACACAGTAAAAGTGATGAATTATTACATCAGCACATTTGGTCATGGAAGCAGTGCATGGATGAGCGGCGGCGGTGTTGTGTTTGGAAATGTGGCCACTGTGCCAAAGTCAATGAATGTCAGCAGGTGGAAGGGAGAGCTAAGTGAGCATATACTGTAGAGCGTCTCATATAGTCCAGAAGAAACAAGTGACCTGCATCAGCGGATGACCTTCCTTTACAGGTGCTGAGGTTGGCCAGCACATTCTCCAGTGGGAGCAAAAACACAAACACACAAAAACAAAATAACTCAAAAGTGTGATAAGTCTTTCAAGAACTGTGACTGTTTTTGTTTTAACCACTTCCTTTTTCCTGGCGACCGAACAATGGCTCCTGGGCCCCCTGCAGAAGTCACAAGCTATAAGTAGAACAACAAGCCACGGAATTCAGGTTTTACTGCAACACAAACTTCATGCTTCGGAATACTAACTGCCACACTTCCAATTATTTTCTTTACAGAGCCTCAAAGTGTCTCCACTTAGAAAAAAAAAAAAACCTACATTGGCACCGCTCTCGCTTATTTTTGGGGCCCATTCCATAATAAAAGCTTGGTTGATTATCTGCCACAGTCACTGAGAAAATGCACCAACACTCAGCTCATGGCTGGAAGTAATTTTCTACTCTTGGATGTCTATCGAAGCCAAATCTAGCTGCATCCTTTGTCAGTGTCGGTTTCCTAATGCCAGGAGTGAATCCGGCCCTGTAGATAAAACTAACAAAAATATCCTGGACCCGAGCCTGTGTCTGAGAGCAGCAGTCAGGCTTATGCTTTTCAGTGTAAATACCACATGTACAAATTCATACATACACACACACGCACACACAGAAAGGAAGTGTCCAGGAGGAAGTGTGGAAGAGCCGTGGGGTCACCAGAGGTCACTGCCACCTGGGAGACGGCTATTGTGCATGATTGATGTTTCCCTGCAAACAGAAGCAGTTTACGTCCCCACAGCTGTCATCTCAACTCTTATCATGGAAATGTGCACTGAACCTGCTGCATCTCCCTTGGGGGGAGTAGAGTGTGTGTGTGGGGAAGAGCTGGGCAGGGGGGGCACCAAGGGATTTTATTGAAGCTGCAGACTAACATTTCCCTGCTGTCAAATAAACAAAAACACTCAAAACTGTTGTCTTCGTTTATTTTATTTTTTACCTTTTCTGTATTTATTTCAGCTATATGTTCACACAGTCGTTTATGAGCTGAATGTTTGATTGCTCCTGGGTACCTATAACCTGTTAAAAACACTGCTGTTTAATTTTACAAATATCTGCTGTCAGGGGGGAGAAAATAGTTGTTTTCCTAATTAAAAAGAAAACTTCTTACATAAAGTTGCCTTTTCTGCAACAAAGACAATCTGTAGACCTGCACACACACTTCATGTTCCCGAGGCTAAAACAGGAAACAACCAGAACATACAACTATTTTTGTTTCTATTTCAACAAAAGTATGTTAGTTAACCTCAGTGGTTAAAGCCTGTGATATATATTAGCCATACAGCCGTGCTGATGCTTTGGTAAAATGCCTCAAATAAATGTGAAATGGTGATAATAACTCAGCATTAAAGCTGTCAGTGAGCAGAAATGTACCAAAGCTTAAAAAAATGTAACAGCTCTGGCATGGGTGACTTCACATGAAAGCCAAAGAATGGACAAATTAAATATCTCAAAGGTAGCCGGCTGATTGGGGGTGACTGGCCTCAATATAGATGCATTTGGTTTTGCTTTGGGTCCAGACACATAGAACTGAGCAGGTTCTGGTTCAATAAAACGTTCAAGATGCTCTGTGACCCCAGAAACTGTGATCTCTAACGATGATAACATCAATTCTTGAACTGATCGTACTCATTCGGTCACTCCTTACTGCTTATTTTCACTTTACAGGGGAATATTTGGAAGACACACACCAGTGGCACACTGGATGATTTGACCTCTTCTCAGGACTTTGTGAACAAGCACAGAATAACTGTCATCTCCGTCAACACTCTGTTGGTTTTGGACCTGTGGGAGGAACAGCCCACACCGTTATCATTCCTATCAGAACACAAAGTTTGGTGACATGCATGACCTTTAATATAACCTCTAAACACAGCTGCACACCTGAGCCTTGACTTTGACTTCACAGCAGTGAGACACCAGAAGCTGGAGTCTAAACATATCAAAGTTTTGACCTTGTTAAGTGCACACAACAATAAAAGCAAAGTAAAATATATTACTGCTCTACTATAAAATGTACTAAAACAATGCCAACAGACAAGTGGGACAGATAATGGAAGGACGGATGTCTCTTGAATTTTGCCTCCGCCTCATAGTGTGACAACTCACATGGATTTAGCTCAAAGGACTGATGTGGACTTTTCCCTAAAAACACAAAAACAGCTCTTTAACAATTGTATGTATGAGAGGATCCAGGATTAGCAGTGAACAGGAGCTGTCGTCTGGTTCTTTAGGAGGCTGTTCAAAGCTTCTTTAGCCCTGATGGCCCAGACTGTGGGCACGGTCAGCAGACAGTCGCAGCCCCTGTAAATTTACCGCCAGCATTATTGGCTCACCTCAACACTAACTGTAAAATATGTCCACAGGCCGGGGCAGCTCCCAGGCTGTGCTTTGCAGCATTGTTCCAGGTTTGTGGGGGTAGCGTTCAGTCTTTGTCAGCCTCTGCTGATTCCACTTGGGATTGTCACTGGATGGAAATGTGACACTGAGCAGTCCAGGATGGCACATTTGAAAAATCTACCACCAACTGTTGTCACAGGTTGAATGCACTCTTCTTTCACCCGTCTGTTTTGTCAGCTTTTGCCTTGTTCTGACTTTGTGCAGGTCCCACATGACTCATCGATTGAACCATTGTACCCTCTGCTTCTTTTTACTGGGTCAAATCTGAGAGACAGCCACCCTGATTCATCCTCTCTCTCTCTCAACCCTCAACCAACTTGCCCATCATTAAGAACCGAGCAGGGACCCATCTCGGATGGATTAGTTTCACTGACTTGTCTTTGTTATGTCTGGCTGTTTATTTCTGCAGCAGACGGTCAGTGAATGCAGCCAGTATTGGGAAGAACTCAAACCCCTCATCTATTCCCAGTCTCAAAATTTTAGGTGAAAGGAGCACAACAATAACAAAAAAAAAAAAACAAAACAAAACACCACAGAGATTATTTTTAAGATAAACTTGTCTGTTCTTAATCGCCTGTACACATTCGTTATGAGCCCAATTGATTATGTGTTTTACTGGCTCAGGATGAAACTGACAGAAATGCAAGAAACGAATGTGGCTGCAGCAGCTCCTGCTCAGGGACTGACATGAAAACATCAATACTGTGGATTTTTTATAAGTTGGACTCCACCTGAGGAAGCGCAAGAACGCACATAAAAAAAGCTGCATCAGAAGTTTTATATTGTGAGCAAAGTGAATTAAAAGCAATCCAATTTATTTTCTTTTCACCTCTTTTGTAATGTACAGAAGTGGAAGTCAGTTCATTAATTTCAGTGAGGGCAGCCAAGTTCTTCACTTTTACTAAATAGTAAGTTTGGCTTGAAATACAGCAGAGTTTCCAAGTGTAGGAGTGTGGAGAGTCTGCAGCCTCCTCCTGCTCAGCAGCTGTACTCAGCACCGACACACAACAAGCATCACAAAATATCTGAAATAGGGTGAAAATATCAGTTTGGATTTAAACTCATTTTCTCTGACTTGCTAAATTTCCATTCAATATATGCAAATCTCTGCACAATGGCTACTGTTGCAAAGTGTTGCATACTGTAAGCCAGCCAAATCGACGTGCCGGTGCCCAAAGCAGCGCTCCCTTCAGGTTTCACATCGCTGTAGCTGCATGGGTAGCCTGACACCAGGGAGGCTGAATGAATAATAGATGTGTGTTACTTCACCCAAACGGATGAATAATTCAGGAAGGGGCAGGGAGGGTGCGGAGAGAAAAGAGAAACATGGTGGAGCTCAGTGTGCCGCTGCTTGCTGGTTGGGTTCCATCTAAAAATACAGGCTCACATGTACTGTAAGAATGCAAGCACATGACGTACATACAGTAGGGAGACAAAGCTCAGCCGCACAAAGACATGCAGATACACTCAGCCTACCTACGCACACAGAGCTTGTAATACAATGCACAGGCTGTTAGAAATTTCACAAGTCCCTGAGCGAGGCCTGGATTAAACAAGTTGAATAGGAAGCTGGGAGAAAGGCGGAGGGCAGTGTGTAGGAGAGTTTCTGCACCCAGACTGAAATGATACTGCACATCTAATCCGGTGACCAAACCGCTCGGAGGGTGCACCGCTTGGCCGAGGAAGTTTTAGTGTGAGCACTGTTCTGATCCCGCTCCACAGGAAAATACCCAATTCCCTCCATTGTGTTCGTTTGTATTCACTGTGAGCGTCTTATGATCCCGCAGAGCTGCTGCACAGTAAGTCCAACATTATACTTCTGTTGACAAAAACACTATTCTGCTATTAATACAAATGTTGATTTACGCATTCCGTCAGCCGGTGATGAAACCATACAACTCACAATTAACATGAGTCATGAGTCATTTGCTCTGATGCTTGTGTGCAAACACAACAGATTGTGGACTGTTCAGCTGATTTAATGCTCTTAAACTGAACATGAATTGTTCACATCATGAACCGTTGGAGTCTCAATGATATCTCAGCAAACTCAGGAGTTGATGTAACACGCTGCAGTGTAATGCGTGTTCTATAAGTCTCCTTAATGTCTCTCTTCTATTAACACTCTTCCCTTTAGCATGATTAGCATGACTTCCCGCTCTATTTTTAGCAGAGCTAGCAGCGCGGCTATAATGATGCAAATCTCAGCGTCACAGCTCAACAGATTCATCCAGTCTCCTGCATAAGATCTCATTAAGTCCCTGATTGTCGTGACTTCTTGTCCAGACATTTGGGCTCCCCTGAGGAGAAAATATTCACTTGTCCAACACTTGAAATGCCTGAAAACTACTGCAGAGTACCAGTTAAAGGAGCACTGTGCAGAGAGTAAAAAAAATATAAAACCTCCAGGCCACCGTAGTTTCTCCAACACAGTTGGAAAAGTAGCAACCTCACCTGAGCTGTTACACGCTGAAAATGTATGTAAATAACAGAATATCTATGTGCATGTAAATGTAACTGAAAACAGAAACAAACCTGCATTAAACAGTTTTAATGTAAACAAAGAAAACAGTTATCTGAAACTCTACTTGTTCATGGGCGTATTGAAAGCAGAGTGAATGACGCTGATGTGAGCCAGGATGGAGCCGTAGAGTCGGGTGTTTTCTGTCGGTGCCGTTGTGATTTGCTCCGCTGGCTGTTTTTCTCAGCAGAGGTGTTGTTGTGACTCATCTGTCTCCTGTCAGCGGTGATGCGGAGAGGAATTTCATCTCCGTAAGAAAAACCCATCCCTCAAACCTGTCTGCAGAAACACTCATCAGCCGTGTTCTTATTTGTCTCCTCTCTCTCCGTTCTTTTCGATAGATTTGTGATCTGATCTGATCTTTTTTTTTCTTTTCAAAGCATTAAACTACTTATTATACTATTTAACTCCATTTCTTACTTTCTAATTCAGAAAATAACCATCATGGTGGCAGATGATTATGTTTTTTTTTCCTGTTATAAAGGAACTTTATCCTCCTAACTGTCAGAAGGTCGCCTGGTGATTGTCTCTATATTATAATATAGATTATAGATCATTATCATACAGTTATCATGCTGTTTCAAGCACCTTTAACCTTCATATATCTTCTCATTTACAGTAATGTTAGTGTGACGTTCTTCGTGTGGGGGGGGTGACATTTTCCAAAGGTCACATGACAGAATTTGAACCCACAATATCACGTTATGCACCTTAGCCTGAGTGCCACCAGAGCCAAAGTGAATCCTGCTCTTCCTGTTGGGCGGACTGACGAGTCCTCTGAAGGTCAGCTGAAGATTAATGAGCTGATTGCTGACGGAGGAAATGTGTCTGACACCGCGGCCTTCCTGTCTCCCTCCACCTGTAATGATCATCATTTTCTCTTATCTACAGAGCCGCCGACTCCGTCACAGCGGGGTTATTCTGAATCAGTCTGGAGGACGTACTTTCCCTTCACCTCCCCTTTTTCCCTTTGCCCTGCTGTCTTTTATCCCCGTTGCAAGGTGAACGCCACATGCCAAATCTGAGTACTGCAGGGGATTTTGGGATCCAGCATTGTCCACTGCAAGGTTAGAAAATGTGTATTCCTGCTGGTTGATCGGGTTTCCATTCTTTACATACTGAGCTCCAAATTTACCTTAAAATCAAACAGAATCCCTGAAGCAGGCCTGATTTCTGCCTCTCACTCAAAATCTAACTTTTTGGTAGAAACTCTGGAAATCAATCGATGGTAATGTTGAGTTTTATTTACCAAATTTCAACACTCAGTCCTCGAAGGTGGAAACACCAGCAGATAAAGTCTTCAGGTAGAGCTCAAGCGGTCAGAGTATGAGGAGGGAAAGGAGGACCAGGAGGATGAGAAAGGACATGTAAGGGCTGAATGACAGCAACTGGTCGTCGTCAAACCAAAAGCTGACTACTGTCGATGCCCACAACCTCAAAGCCAGTACAACATAACACTACCGGACTACCGTCGAACTAACAACCGAACAAACATGAACAGATGATGACAGTCTGCACTGTAGTCGAAGGTCTCTGTTCCTGTGAGATCAATTCACATGAAGAGAAAAATGATCGGCCTCTGAGCTGCTGACGCAGGAAACCTCTGTTGTCAACGAAATCACAGCCGATCCGGATCAAACTGGGTCGAATCTGTGAATATTAGATCCCCCTCCCCATGTGGATCTGGACTCTGCTGCGCTTCAGCACATCTATATTTGAACTGATGAGGCTGGATTTCACCGAGCTAAAAGAGGCGAGGGGGGGGGGCAGATCATTACTGCCCCTGTGTCATTATGACTGTCTCTGTCCGTGGAGGGAAGATGGCTGCAGCCATTAGTCCACAAGGCGTCCTCCCTGCAGCACTGCCCTCCCCATCACAGTCCTGGTCCAACAGAGGGGGGGTTCAAAAAGCATTAACCTGCCGATGAAATAATCTGTTCAAGTGTCACTTTGATACAAAAGAATTATTCTCTTGAATCCAATCATTGCATTTCCTGGAGGTTTGTAGATTTTATTTGTGAAAACATTCAGAAATGATTCATCTGTCCGTCCAGATGTTGCGTCTGGATCTCTCTCTGAATCACAACATGAAAAATATTTTTGTAAAATTACACTTTCATCATTTCTTACTGACACAAAATCAATTCTGATTAACTTTTGGAAAAAAGACAAACCAAATGGAGGCATCAGACCCAGGTTGCTCCTGAGGACGAGGGTGCTAACCACTGGACCACCGTGCCGTCTTCACATCTGAAGTTTTCACACTTTAACCTGAATTCATTTTTACGTGTTGACCTCTGTGTGACCTTCACACTCATCCTGTCTCATCCCGTGTCATTTAAATGAACGGCCCGTCACACAAACAGAAATGAAACGCTGGAAGCTCCTCTTCCAGACAAACTGCTGGATGGAACAGCAGGGAAGTCATCTCTTCCTCTTCCTCTTCCTCTTCCTTTCCTCTTCCTCTTCCTCTTCCTCTCGTTGCCTCAGGTTTCTCCTCGGTGGCTTGTTAATTAGTCGCACATCTCCTTTGAATTACACTTAAAACAGAGTCGGTGTTGAGGGTCAGGGCAGCTCCGAGCTAATTACCACTTAGCTCCAAGAGTCACTCTGTGCAGCGTCAGGCTGCAATCGAGGGTATAAGTGTGTGTCTGTGTGTGTCTGTGTGTGTCAGTGTGTGTCTGTGAATTGAATCTCTGAAGAATCTAAATTTTCTCATCTCAGTTCTTCAAATGATAATCACATAATCACACGTCCTGCGGCTGTGTGTGTGTCTGTGTGTGTGTGTGAGGATTGCTATCATTCAGACACAAATGCATGTTCACCACAAAACAACATGCAAAACGACTACAAAGAGACACAAAAGACAAAGACCACAATAAGATACAAAACAGAGACGCACAAACATAAAGTTACGCAATCACACAGAAGAGAACACAAAACGCAAGATGAAAGGTGACAAACAAACCACAGACACATTTCAACCACAAATGAAAACACACAAAACAACCGCAAAGAGATAAACAAACAAACAAAGACACATACAACAGCCACAAACAGATGCAACAAGACACAAAACGACCACAAAGAGACACAAATCAACTACAAGCACACAAAACGACCACAAAGAGACACAAAAAACACCAACAATCCAACAACAAAGAGATGTAAAATGACCGTGAAGAGACACAACAAACATGTCTAAAGTATCTCATCATCCATCCCTGGTGTGTGTGTGTGCGTTACCTTTGGTGTGAATCTGCAGACGTGTCAGCTCGCGGTTTCCTTTTCGTGGGTTCTTTTACTTTTGTTCTTCAGATGTCACACTCTGAATAAGTGATGAGCGCGCACACACGCACAGACACACACTGACTCACTCTCACTGCAGCACATGTCACACTGTCTGTACAGTAAGTCATTAGTGAGTCTCCATCACACAGTGATCATGTGAGGATCCTCCCATCTGCTCCTTCGCTCCTTTTTCAGACCGCTCCATAAATTATTCACTAATGAAGAGATTTGTTCTGGAAATCTGCCTGGCTACCTCCTGTTCTTCCTCCTCCTCTTCCTCTTCCTCCTCCTGTTCTTCCTCCTCCTCTTCCTCCTCCTCTTCCTCTTCCTCCTCCTGTTCTTCCTCCTCCTCTTCCTCCTCCTCTTCCTCTTCCTCCTCCTGTTCTTCCTCCTCCTGTTCCTCCTCCTCTTCCTCTTCCTCCTCCTGTTCCTCCTCCTCCTCCTGTTCTTCCTCCTCCTCTTCCTCCTCCTCTTCCTGTTCCTCCTCCTCCTCCTGTTCTTCCTCCTCTTGCTGGTCCTCCTCCTCTTCCTGTTCTTCCTCCTCCTCTTCTTCCTCTTCCTGTTCCTCCTCCTCCTGTTCTTCCTCCTCCTCTTCCTCCTCCTCTTCCTCCTCCTCTTCCTCTTCCTCCTCCTGTTCTTCCTCCTCCTCCTGTTCTTCCTCCTCCTCTTCCTCCTCCTCTTCCTCCTCCTCCTCCTCCTGTTCTTCCTCCTCCTCCTCCTGTTCTTCCTCCTCCTCCTGTTCTTCCTCCTCCTCCTGTTCTTCCTCTCCCTCTTCCTCCTCCTGTTCTTCCTCTTCATCTTCTTCCTCCTATTCCTCCACCTCTTCCTCCTATTCCGCTCCTCCTCCTGTTCTTCCTCCTCCTCCTGTTCTTCCTCCTCCTCCTCCTTTTCCTCTTCCTGTTCCTTTTCCTCTTCCTGTTCCTCCTCCTCCTCCTGTTCTTCCTCCTCTTCCTGTTCTTCCTCCTCCTCCTCCTCCTCCTGTTCCTTTTCCTCTTCCTGTTCCTCCTCCTCCTCCTGTTCTTCCTCTCCCTCTTCCTCCTCCTGTTCTTCCTCTTCATCTTCTTCCTCCTATTCCTCCACCTCTTCCTCCTATTCCGCTCCTCCTCCTGTTCTTCCTCCTGTTCTTCCTCCTCCTCTTCCTCCTCCTCTTCCTGTTCCTCCTCCTCCTCCTGTTCTTCCTCCTCCTCCTGTTCTTCCTCCTCCTCCTCCTTTTCCTCTTCCTGTTCCTTTTCCTCTTCCTGTTCCTCCTCCTCCTCCTGTTCTTCCTCCTCTTCCTGTTCTTCCTCCTCTTCTCCTCCTCCTCCTCCCCCTCTTCTTCCCTCCCTTCCTCCTCCTCCTCCTCCTCCTCCTCTTCCTCCTCCTCCTCCTCCTCCTCCTCCTGTTCCTCCTCCTCCTGTTCTTCCTCCTCCTCCTGTTCCTTTTCCTCTTCCTCTCCCTCTTCTTCCTCCTCGTCTTCCTCTTCCCCCTTTTCTTCCTCGGCTTCTTCCTCCTCTTCTCCTCCTCCTCCTCCCCCTCTTCTTCCCTCCCTTCCTCCTCCTCCTCCTCCTCCTCCTCCTGTTCCTCCTCCTCCTGTTCTTCCTCCTCCTCCTGTTCCTTTTCCTCTTCCTCTCCCTCTTCTTCCTCCTCGTCTTCCTCTTCCCCCTTTTCTTCCTCGACCTCTTCCTCCTCTTCTCCTCCTCCTCCTCCCCCTCTTCTTCCCTCCCTTCCTCCACCTCTTCATCCTCCTCCTCCTCTGTACAGGACGAAGGAGGGAAACCCCTGGTGGACTCGTGGTGAACTTTACTTCCTCCCTCTCTGGATGTCGCCCAGCAGAATGAGTAAAGAGCGACTTCACTGACCTTTTCTTTCAGACAGCTGGGAAACCTTCTGATATCATATTATCCATATTGTGACATCACACTTCTGCTACTTCCTGTTCGTTCATGAATCGGCAGGTTTAAAAGGAATGAGTTCGGTGTTTTAATCTTTGAATGTTGTTTTTGTATTTTTTGGACAGAATGTTTGAATTCAAACTAAATTTGCGCGTATTTGAAGCTTTGACCTGGAAGGTAAACATCCCCTGTGGTGAGCCGGAGCTTTAACAACAACACTGAGTGCATTTGAATCCACACATTTCTGTTCAGACGCCGTTTGAAATGGTTTGAATCATCAACTTTAAATCTCAATAAACTTTACGTCGTTTTACTTTTACACTAATTCAAATTCTCGTCACAGTCGTGTCTCCAGCTTGAACCTCCTCCGTTCTCTCCATCCGTCTCCCCCCTGCAGCTGTTGATCAGTGTCGATAGTGGTGTCGTCGTCGGGTTGTTTTAATTGTGTGCTTTGTGTGTTTGTGTGTGTTGAGAATTTCAGCCCCTCCCCCACGTCTGACCTGCTGCGGTGGACTCGGTCAGTCCAGGTGAGGGTGAGGCAGCAGATCCCAGCACCCATCTGTTCTCCCCCTTCCTCTTCCTCCTCCCCCACACAGGCCTCTTATCTCCGTCTCATCTCCTTTTCCTCCTCCCCCTCTTCTGCATCCCATCTCATTTTCTATTCATCCTTTTCTCCTGTCATCTTCACTTCTCCTTCTCCTTCTTCCTTCCTTCCTTTTCCCTTTTTTCTGTCTGATATTGTCAGTATTTATATCTCCACTCTCTTCACCTTCCTCTTCTTTCACAATCTCTTCCTCCCACTTTCCATCGCTTTATGTCTTTCTCCCTCTTAGTCATCCCTCCTCCTCTTCCTTCCTTACCTCCCCTCACCTCCACACACACACACAAACGCACAACCTGGCATTTTATCACAAGTTATACTTAGACTTCTTATATGAGTGAGCAGAGCAGTAACACACACACACAGAGCTGCGACACAAATTACACATGTAAACAATAATATGTGATTTTTGCGTTGATCTCTCGTTAACATACTTTCAGAATCTAAATTTGCTGTGAGATTGTCACAGATTGTCACTCCTGGACTCAGCACGCTGATGGATCATGGAGTTCTGTGCATCCCTCCAGGAAAACCATTGTCTTTATGGACCTGGTTGTTGACACAGAGAGACAACATCTTCAGGCAGCTGTTTTCATTCAGTTATCGTCATATACTGAGGCATTAAGACTCATCTTTCAACTGAGCAAAACCATGAAAACAAGAGAGAGTAAAGAGTTCATAAAGAAGCTGTGGAGCCTTAAAGCTGAGAGGTCTGTTTTCAAACAGCGTCAATGAAACAGATGAATGAATGAATGAATGAATGAATGAACACTTAAATTAGGACCCTGCTGTCGTCAGATCAATTTATCAAAACAGACATTTAATTCAAAGAAAAGAATCCAAAGTATCCAGAGATACTAAATTAGCCTCTAAAGATGGGCCGTGTTAAAGCAGTTGATAGAAAATGTCCATCTTTATTTCGTAGTTCCCAAGGTGACACTGTCAGCCATCTTGTTTTATTTAAAAACCCCGACTAAATGGAGAAATCCTAAAAAAAAAATAAAATAAGATTTTAGAAGCAGAATTTAAAGAAAAAAATTAAATGATTCACAAAATAGCTGCCAATTAATTTTCAAATAAATAAAAAATAATTACATAAATAATAATCAGAAAGACTGCTGCTCATTTCAGGGATGAATTGATGATTTTAAATGGCTATTCTCTGATTATTACATAATTCAAAAACTTTAATTAAATGAAAAATCCATTCATTCATCTTCTACCACTTATCCGTTTTGCCAATTGGCCAACACACAGAGACCAACAACCAGTCAGACCTACCAACAATTTGGTCACCAATGAACCCAAACATCTTTGGAGGCCCCAGGCCGGGAACCGAACCTTCAACCTTCTTTTGGGGCGACAGGGCTAACTGCTGTGCCCCCACGCTGCCCCTCCAGTGACAGAATTATTTCCTCAATCTTTGCAGCGCCGTAAATCCTCCTGTTTTTCCATGAGTCCACCACAGCAATCCGACCTTCAGACCCGGCACTGTCAGATTCGCTCTCAACCTACCGAGCAGCACGCCCCCGTTTAAATCACACAAATGAGACGCACGGACATGTTAGGAGGGAAGGAGGCGAATACTGGAAACCATGACTGAAGCTGCCCGGCGACCATACGGCCTCAATCCGGCTCTAATAGGCCTATTAGTCACAGAAACAGACTGTGAGTAATTATGAGCAATCAGGCTGTACAGAGAAAGACCACTAAGGGAAATGTGGGAAGGCTGAGGAGAAGGGGGGGCGCAGGAGTTGGGACCGGGGGGAGCGGTAAAGGAGACAAATAAGACAGCAGCATTTAAAAGAAGAGGCAGGAAATGGAAGATGGAAGGGAATATGGAAGATGAGAGGAGGAAGAGTGGGGGCGTCCCTGAGCTGCTATTATCACTCTGCACAAAAAGGTTAATTAAGTCGGGGGGGCGGGGGGATAAAACACGCTCTTCGGCCTCCCGACATACATCAGACCAATCAGAGGAGAGCGGCGTGTTCAGAGGCAGACAATGCTAATAGGCTAATGGGCCGCGCCGCTAAAGATGCTCATTTGTCAACATCAGTGACGCGGGGGCAACGCACATCCATCTCTGACACGTGTTTGTGTGTGTGTGTGTGTGTGTGTGGGCAGTTAAACCCACCACTGAGGCAGTATGGCTGTGGTCGCCATGGCTACGGCCAACACAGGCCGGGCTTCGTTCTCATTAAGGAGTTAATTACCTGCTGTGGACATATTTCTCACCTTCAGCGCACGAGGTCGTCGCTGGCGGACGGCTGAGGGCCGGAGCCGGCGGTTTGACTGTCATGACGACAAAATGAAATCAAAGCGACGGGCAGGTGGAGATGATGAAATTAAATACATGCTGACTGTGTCTGCGGTTGTTTTGTTGTTATTTATAGATTTTTCTGTGTGTTTTCTCTCTTCTGCAGAAAACGACTTGAATCATCTGAAGTTCCCTTAAATTGGTTCATCACATTTTAACCGTTCAACCACTCAGCTGTGCTCCCCATCAGTTTTAATGGAAGGCTAACGGCTAGCTGACAGCTAACAAGTCTGAAGCTTTTTAAAACAAACAAAATAAAGGAGCTATTTGCTACTGCTACATAGCCAACATTAGCATTAGCGGCAGTTTACTCACCAGTTCAGAAGAAAGGTTGTGACTTTAAGATCAATCTTTTACACATTTACACATCTTTACACATCTAGAACTTTCCTTGGAGGTGGAAACCAACGCCGTTTTCTGCTTTTCCACTGAAGTTAGCATGCTAACCAACTAGCGACCTTGCCATGCAGCTTCTAAACTCTGAGGCCGTACGCTATCTTTTGTTTTGCAGAAGCTCGTCAGGATTCTGTTCACGCTGACGTTGGCTATGTGGAGCTGTTTTCTTTCTTTTCATTGCTCTCTGTTTTCGGTGTATTTCATCGGGTTATTCCTAATTTGCAGGTGCCTCATAAGTCAGTGACTCAGATTTAACCTTTATTCAACACGTGTCAGTTCGCTCATCTGATGTTCCTGATGCCAAAAATAACAGCGACGGACAAACAAGCTCATAAATCTGACACTGACATTTACATTTAACCTGATAAACAGTAAAACCCTCCATCACTTCGTCCCCTTCCTCTCTCACATCTTGTTTTTACCTCCTCCGGATCGGTCAGTCAGTGAATTTACAGCCCGTCCTGCCCGTCATCATTTCTGCTGTATCACGGCGAGGCGGTAAGGAGGCGGCGAATAATCGCTGTAAACATGATCACAATAATAATGATGGTAATTGCCTCTGCTAACGCTGCCAGCAGCTCTCTAAAGCCCTGTTTGTTTTCTGATCCCTCTTCACAGGAGTCATTTTGGTCTAATGGTCCGTTTAATCTCCCCCTTTCTCCCTTTCTCCCCCCTCCATCTCCGCTCCTTCCTTCTCTTTGTCTGAAATGGAGCATGCAGCACACTAAACGTAGATAATAGGGGCTCCATTTTGCATCTAAGAGGGTAATTTGCCAACTCTTTGAAAACATAATTCTCATAACAGCATAACAGAGATGATTGTTCCTTTGTTACTCCATTTGTCTAATCCAACAGGGCTTTGCTGTGTGTTTGAACGCTTTTCTTAAGGGCCATTTGGAAGCTTAAAAAGTTCCTAAATGTGATTTCAAGCATTTGAAAAGTGTAACGCCTTAAAACGATGTTTTTGAAGTTAAGAGATGAAACCAATTCTCTTTTGCTTTGATAAAAATGTCAAAGGCTCTGCTTTCACAGATCGGATCCTTTGTGCTGCTGATGTGACGATGTGGACGTGTTGTCGTTAACATCGGCACAAACACTCACTCATCTGAGCAGCTCTCACCTGCTTTGCAGCGTTTTTCTTAAATCTGCCTCTCTAACAGGTGAGATGATTAAAGCAGAAACAAAGACTTTATAACAGCGAGCTGATGAATTCAAATGAAGTTTTCAGTGACTCTTAATCAGCTGTAAACAGCAATAATGTTTATTGTCAACAAATCAAATGCTGCTTTCACACAAATCCTTTTACGCTCTGCGCTGCTTGTTTAGAGTTTAATCTGATTTAGCCAACATATCAACTGACAATAAATACAAGTCATGACTGGAATTAATCAGCCAACAGAATAATGAGGCCTAATATAAAATGTTCTCTCGTGTGTTTGAACAGGTTGCTCTGAAATGAGAAGATCTGCTCTGTGACTGATTATCATTTTTGGTTCAATGCAACCAGCTGAATGAGACTAAAAGTGAGCGTCATCATCACACCCGCTGTCTCGGCCTCCGTGGTCACTCAGTGTCCCGCCTGATGGCGTTTGGGTGGCGTCCCTTCATAAAACCATGACCTAGTAAACTGTCTGGCTGTTTAATTCCACCTTTGTAATGAATAAATTCCATTACATTTATTAACTTTCTGGCCAGTCAGAACGAGCGGACTCGAAGTGAATGTGCACATATACCTTTAATAAATCAGTTATTGTCTCCTCTTACCTCGGTGTTGAGACTCAAAGGCCAGCAGGCGTCACCAACAACGAAATGAAGCCTGATGTCGTAACAGGCAGCTGTTGAGCAGATTCTTTCAGTTCAGGAAAAATGACCTCACATTGTCATTTTTGCTCTTTATGATTCATCACTGGAAACTAAAATTCTCCGCCTACTCACTCGGTGAGCATTTTGTGTGATTTATGTTTTTTGGGCGTTTTTACAATCAGGGTGACCAAAACCGCTTAAGTAATTAAGTAATTTGAATTTAATTAGAGGAGATATAATTGAAGACCACGATATGATGTGCAGGGTTTATTTGCTGGAGAAGACTCGGTGAAACTGAGATGGCGAGTGTGATGCAGCAGCTCAGTTTTCAGAAAGGACTTTCTCATATTCTGCAGACACAGCTGCATCACTTCAGAGTCGCTGGAGCGGCACTGCAGGGCGACCGACCGACAGACTGGCAGGTTGGCTTCTCCTTCCCCCCCCCAGGAGGAAACGTGTCCCCGAGTCAAATTAGATCCACTGACGTCTCGTCAGCTTGCCTTCTTCCTCGCCGTATTACAGCGGGGAAAACGTGGCGTGCTCCGTCACAGATGGCACCGCAGAACGCATCTGAGAACATCATGCTCCGCCGAGGAAGCGTCAAATTGAATTTGTTGGAGGAAGACAGGAGTGCAGAGTTTGGTGCGGCTCACACTGAAGATTCAGTCCGGCCTTTATTCAAGCGTCAATAAAAACACTTAAGGCTATTTAATGAACGCTCACATCAACTAAACTCAGAACCTCAGCGGATCGGTGGCATTTTGAGAACCAATGAGGGTCAAATGATACAGTTTATAGCTCTGAATTATTACCATGTGATAAAATCCCCAGACGTTCACAGGTCTGAGACTCCGGAAGCAGAAGAAGAAGAAGACGTCCGTCAGCGTCCCCTCTGAATTCTTGTCATTCATCTTGATGAGCTGTCACGTCCTGCAAAGCTGAGGTAATCAGAGAAAAGCTGCAGAAAACAACCTGTTTTACCTGCTCATCATAAGCTATTTCAAACATCTGCCAACTTTCTAAACAGACCATGTCAGCATGTCAAAGTTAGCAAAGAGTGTGTATCTTTCACTGTTGGCTAACTGGACCAATTAGCTAACATTGCTGCTGCTAAAGAGAGTTAAATCCTTTCATTTGCTTTCATTTCAAGAACATGATGAAAAATATTAGTATAAGTTAATCAGGAGTTTGGATATGATTCTTCTGACTGGAAAAAAGGGGGAAGCAACGAGCCTGGTTCCCTTCAGCACATAATAATGAACCGTGAGCTCATTAGATAGATGGATTAGATGGATTTTCTTTATTGATCCTGAGCTGAGAAATTCTTAAATCCTTATTAATTCCTCATTAAAACTGACCGATAAATGAATAAATGGGGCGTATTTCCAAACGCTGTTCATAAACACCTTCAGAGTGTCATCACAGTCAGCCCAGATGTGGAGGAATCTGCGCTGGAGCCAGGCCAGATGTTTTCATTTTGCCGAACAATCTTTTGGCGTGTTTGAAAGATCTGAACGAGATCGAGGGATCAAAATCGATCCATCTGTAGGCAATTTTAAAGTCAATGAGAAATCAGCCGACACTGAGAGCTCATGCTGTTTCAATCATCAAATTAAATCTGTTTATATGCAGAAGTGACTAGATGACACACCTCACACCTTGCTGACATTCAGAACGTGCGTCAGAATCGGCCAATCACGCTTCACGGTGCTCGGCTTGCCAAACTGAATCAATCAGTCCTGAACGAGAGACGAGTCTGGGCGATGAGCACAGCAGTTGGAGTGTGATGTTTGCATATTTGTGTGTGTGTGTGGGTGCATTTTCTGCAGGAGTTTGAATAAATGCACCTTTTTCTTGCTCTCTTTGTTTCTCTGTTTATGGATTGTTTGTGTTTGTGTTCCACGTGTTAACGCATGAATGCAGGCTCAGCTTCCATTTCCTGTGTGTGTCCGTATCACAGTGCATGCTTGCTGCTGTCTGGCTACAGATGGGATGTGTCACATGCTGAGCCGACAGGCGTCGTGACATGGGGGGAGGATGGAGGGCAGATGGGGGGGTGGTCATTTTAACGTGAGTCAGCTTTCCTCCGACCTTCACCGTACGACTGATGTCTGATGTAGCCGGAGGAGGTCCGCTTCAAAAGGCGCCATGAATATTCAGTGTTTCCTCTCTGCTTCCTCCGCCAGGCAATCCATCATTCATAAACATGCCTTCACAGCCGGATGGAAGTGTGTCTGTGTGTGTGTTACTTCCTGTTTTAGTGTGATACGCTCACGGTTAAGTCGGTGTAAAATGTTCCCTGGCAGAGATATTTAAGAAATCGGGTCATTTATCCGTGTAAACTATTAATACCTCGGTGTAAAAACACAAACAGCCCGACATTTAAAACCTGATTAAAACCGGGAAAATGTGCTGAAGCCGAAAACGCAGAAAAGATTTATTATTGATGTGTTAATGTGTGTCGTTGCTGAGCAGGTACAGAATTCTCTGAATTCAGCTGCTGCTGTGGAGCCAACAAACAAACAAACAAACTACCACAGCAGCAGCAGAATGAAGAAGAACGTGACAAAGCTCCAAAAGGCTGAAAGGAAATTAGATGAGAACCCTCCGACTTTTCCAATCACAAACGATACCAACTGTTTGTGTGTAATTTTGTGACCTTTGACCTTTGACCTTCGGTAATGGAGATCCAGATGAACCAAATTTAAAGACATTCACTGAAAGTGCTCTGGAGATAATCCTACGACCTTTGACCTTTGGCCATCAATCAAGCAAAGTACATAGCTCGACCTTGAATAAATATAAATATTAAAATATTTTTGGGGGAATTTGTCGTAGTTTTTTTTTTTTTTTTTCTTTTTCCATTTCATTTAAAACTGGAAGAGTCCTAAAAAATTCACTTTTAGCTGTTGACATCGACTTTCTTCTCTCACCTCCGATCAGGCAGCTTGGCCCTTAACTCTCCTTTTTTCATCCTTCTATCCATTGTTCTTCCAAGAATAAAGCTCCGGTGGGTTTTCATGTTTAAGGGAATGAAACTGCAGCTTGTTGATTTGTGCGTTCAGCAGTTAAACACACACCTGAGAGAGAAGCAGCACAAAAACTGAGCAGCGAAGACAGCTTCAGCTTCATTCTGCTCCGTTTACGTCCATTAGAGGACGCATTTACCTTTTAGTCTGTGTGTGTACAAAGATTTACTGAGCTAATAATTCAGCTCAGCGCACAAAAGCAAACACACAAACACAAACACACACGGGTGCATATGTACGCACATGCAGTCATTCTGCAGAGATAATGCAAATGGAGCAGCTCCCACACACCGACGGTGGCTCTGCTGTGAGCTCCACTTGGACACTAATATAAAATTTAAAAGGCAGATAGCTTGAAGTCGGGATGTTTCCTCCTCCTCTGCTGCAGAGATGTCCAGTCATCCATTCACCCATTCACCCATTCATCCATTCACCCATCTTCCAGCTCCGATCTGGGCTGCTGGAGCTGATCCCAGCTCCCTCTGGGCGACGGCGAAAGTTTTTACGTCCCCGTTTGTTTTTGTTCAATTCTGTGTTTTAACGTCATCATTCAAAAAAACTCGAACAAACAATATGTCGGTATTATAAAAACCTTCCTCATAAGCATGTCTGAGTCATTATTCAGCTTCGGGGAACATTCGGTCCTGATCGTGTGGGAAGGACGTGCTGAAAATCCAGACTGGTTCAGTTCCAGACTCTGAGCTGTATAATGAACTTCAGCGCCGCTTTTTGAATCTTATTTAAATGTTAATAAAACATTTATCTCTGGATGGAAATACCTGCTGACACCACTTCAGTGCCAGTTAGAGAAATTATTCCATCTCTCCTCAGAGTCCAACTTTTTGGGACTTTTCAGAGAATGTTTTGTTTTCCATTACAGCAGCTGGGATCGAACAGGACAGTCTGCAGTCCACGCTCTGTCACTTCATCCCAGGGTTTCTGTCTGGCTGTGTGTGTCTGTGTGTGAGTGTGTCGTCCTGAGTCTCACTGGGGAACACAGACATAAAGTGAGGGTATGTTTACTGTGTCAGACAGGACTGTGGGTGGAGGAGAGGACAGCCGTGTGCCAGCTCTCTGCATGCTGTCGGGATCTATCTGTGTCTCTCTCACACACACACAAATTTAAAATCACAACATACACTGCAAAAGCAAACACACAAACGTGGTAATAAAAAGCAACACGCTGTCACAGATGGACTCATTTCCATGTCACGTGAATAGACATCACAATAACACAATAATTTCCCGCCTCACACGCTCTCGTCAAACATGACTCAGCTCCTTCGTCGCCTTGTTCGTCCGCAGCAGCATCGCCATCTTTTCATTTCACATATAAAGACCACGTGTCACTGTCGCTGTGTGTTATTGTGTAAAGTGTGTGTTTTTCTTCTTCTCCTCTTCAGCAAACTCTGAATAACGTGATTAGAGTTTAGCTTAGCTTGTTTTAGCTTAGCGTAGCTTTGCTTAGCACAGCTCCAACTACATGACTCAAGTATTTGTTGGGTGCAGTCACCCTTCAGTTTGTGACCTTAAACTCATCAGGAAAATATTTACTGAGCTAATAAATTAAAAGAAAAGTGTGGACATTTTCCCATAGATGTCACTTTACAGACTTGGAACTGTATTATATTGCCAGCTATTTATTCATTCTTATAATATGCTGAATTTCAGTCAAGTATTTAACTGCGCTGTGCTTTGTTCAATCCGTTTTAAAAACACAAACTGGGCCCAGAATTGAAAATATAAAGTAGCTTTAAACTTCCTGCTATCTTCCTGAACCCCATTAAATAAAAAAAAATAAATTAAGAAAACTGGAGCTGCTTCGTTGTTGGAATATAATAAAGAGTCTGTCTGCAGGAGAACTAATTTCCAATCCCAGCTGCTCTCATGAAAATGCAAACCTCTCCTGTTGTGAAAGAGGAGACGCTCACTTCATTAGATTTGCAGAACGCTGGTTCTGTCCAGTCTCACTTTAACCCCTCATTCAATTTCCACTTCTTTACAGACATGCTGCTTCAATCATGACAGCTGAAGGCCATTAAATCCTCGCAGCAGGTAAAATGTTAGTGAAATGAATGTAAAGTAAAGTAAAATGTTGAAAAGTGAATTTCTTCTGTTGTATTTGTTGTCCTGTCTTTTTTTTTTTTTTTTTTTAATGCAGAGCTCTGTTCAGGTTTCCTGGAAATATTCCTCGTCACATTTTTCCTGCAGCACCAGCAAGTGTTCACATTCTGTCCATGTTGTGTAACCGTCTTGTAATGTGTCAGCAATAATTAACAGAGTGGGTTTGTGCGCTCAGCCTTTGTACTGTGTGATTAAAGTGATTCTGCGGCTGATCAAAGAGGAGAACGATCAGACAGGAAGAGGCCGGAGCATAACAGTCCCTCCTTTTATCTGCTCCTAAACTTACACTGCTCAAACTCTCCACCACTCTGAAAGATTAAAAAGCTCCTCCGTCTCCGACCACGACTCCAGTCAACACACCCAAGACATTTTGATAAAACAGCGCTTGAATAAAACATTGCAGAGCAATTGACCTGAAAGAGCGAGACGTCAGATTTCATCTCATCTAATCCAAACAGACAGTTTGTCATTGCAATCCATTTATTCTCAACGTGACATCTCAAAATTAATTCTCATTACTTACTTACTAAACCAAGATAAGCTCCTAAAATTCCTAAAATATTTCTGCAGCACAGATTATGTTTTTCTAAGCATTTTTAATAAATGTATCTGTTGGGAAGACTCAACATGGTCACTCAGGTGACCTTCTCTATAAAGCACGATCCGTGTTTATCAAATCCAAACCTTCGTTGAGTCAGAGCACACATATTAGCATCAGAGTGCTCTAAAAGCTGTTTTCATTATGCAGAATGGCCATTTTACAGGATTATTAGAATGAATGCATTAATGTGATGTTGGAGCTATTAAGGCTGGGAATAACCAAAGATGTTTTATTTATTTTTATTCCATAAAACACCATTACAATATCATTTTAAAACACAATTCATGAGCTTATTCTTTTAGTCTTTTAGCGTCAGATAAGTTGTTCAGTAAAGTGAAATATTTGCATCCACAGGAAGTAGAAACGCAGAAGTGTCATCCGTCCATCACGGTGAAAGATCAGCTCTTTATTCCGTCAACACAATAAACAAACAATAAACAGGACTGATCCAGAGACTCCGATTGGCTGTGACATCACCCACCGGAGCCAATGGGAGCGTCCGACGTAGAGACGTGACTCTAGACGTCACCATCAAAGATGGAGGATGAGAAGGAGTCAGACAGTCAGACTGATCCAGAAAAACTGCTGAAACTCTTCAAAGACCATGTTCGAGCTGGAAGCGTGTTCTGCTGGAGAAGAAACATCAACGACTCTGAGCTGGTTGATCTACAACAAACATGAAAATTAATTCCGTAAATCATCTCCCACCTTCTTCATGTTGTCACGAGAGGGGGGATTCCCCACCGCGAGGAAAAGAGAGCAGGACGTGGCAGCGTGGAGCCTGGAAACATCGCAGCTCTCTCATTTCTGACTTCAGATGTGGTTACGCCACAATGTCATTTTTCTTTCTCCGCAGCTGCGAGATCAAAACCTCGCTCACCTTCTTGAAAAGCCGAGCAGAGGAGCCCAGACCTGTGGGGAGGCAGATCCAGCTCAGCTGCTGTCCTCTGACAAAGCCCAGAGATCGGCTCTGAAGTAGGCTGTTCGTGGTTTCATGAGGAGAAATCCTCCCAAACCGCTCGACCAGACTGGTCCTGAGTTTAAACACTCAGTTTGTTTGACACTTTAGAATCTCAGTGAAACTGACGGGAATCGGATGTGATCCGTAAACACGCGGAGGCAGACGGGAGACTTTTCTGGATAGAAAATCCTGAAACTTCACGACGAGCTTCAGTCAAAAAAACTTTGGTTCCAAACTGGGCTTGGTTTTTAAAGAGCCTGCTGCTTTTTCCATCTCGCAGTTTTAATCTGGTTTTAAATGACAACATGGGGAAAAAAATGACGCACAATTATTCCTCTGAACGCTGGGAAGACAAAGTGTTTCATGAGAGGAGTTCCAATAACAAATGTCCTGGTAGGTATAATCTCCTCCAGCCTCTGAATCCCTTTAACCTCAGGAGTCCTGCTGCCAGGAAAATGTTCAGTCGATCAGATTTGTAGTGGAGCTCCCGTTTCTGGACACGCAGGAGGCCGCGGCCCGACGGTCAGCCGAATCAGTCCTGAGGTGCGACTTATGAGGAAGCTCGTTAGCTTTCCTGAGGTATGAACATGGTGTTCGCTGAGGCAGCGTGTCACAAACAGCTGATGGCGACTGAATTACAGGACGCAGCTCGTGTGTCACGAAGGTCACGACGCGTCATGCCGCTCTCTTTGTTTTGACTTGGAATTGTCCAACTTGATGTTGGAGTTGGACCTCAGCCGACTGAGTCGGTGAGTGTGAGGCTGATGAGGACGGAGTCACAGTGTGGAAGTCAGCGCTGTTTATTTTACTTTAACCTAAAGGTGTGTGTGTGTGTGTGTGTGTGTGTGTGTGTGTGTGTCCGTGCTCGCTCACTGAGGGCGAGCCAGTCAGTCTGTTTACCTTCCTGTCGGAGTGACGACTCTCTGTAAGACATCTTCGCCTTATCTCAGGGTGACTCACGGGTCGGCCCGACCGCAAGGTGCTTCCACCTGGGTTACACACATACACACACACACTCACACACACACACACACACTCACACACACACACACACACACACACACACACTCACACACACACTCCTCGACACCTATCAGATGTGACACAATCACCTGAGCAGCTGCCTGATGGAGGGAGGGAGCAGATAAAAGAAGAAAGACGTTTGAGGACACCGTCATCAGGATGGAATGAATGGAAAAGTCGTGTGTGTGTGTGTGTGTGTGTGTGTGTGTGTTTGTTGTGCGCGGTCCTTGTCCCTGGTTACGTGCATGATAATTACCTGAGCAGCTCTGTGATTAGACTCACAGCACAGCAGAGAGCCACGACAGCAACAAACGACAAGCGGCTGGGATGCGTAAAAGCACCAGCGCATGCAGACACACAAACTGAAACACACAGCACGCCACAGGAGAACACAACACAACACAACACAGCACGCAGAGGACTTCATGTTGTCCTCTGCATGCTGTCAGCCCTTTAACGGCCCACACGCACCAAAAAGTGGCAAATTCCTGTAAGAGTCGTGATTACAGGTGCTACTGCAGCGCAGCATGCAGAGAGGCATGACACACAACTAAAAATAAAAAACTCACACAAACACACAGTCTCCTCGGTACAGCTTCACAACCTCAAAGTAAACGATCCCACGGAGAACTAAAATGTTTTTGTTGAGGGAACCTGCAGCGACACAATAAACACAGAAGCCACGTTGGTATTTTATGGACTTCACTTCACATGAAGACAAATTAAAAATGTCGTCCAAAGTCTGATGAGTCAAGTTTGTGGACTTCTGTTGATGTTTTTGCGTCACAGTTGTGTTGCTGTGTACGTGACAGCGTCTTCGTGCCATCAACCCGCCGGAGCTCGATCAGCTCATTGGATGATGAATAGTCACGTTGTTCAGTTATGGTCGGTTTCTTTCTGGCTGTGTGGAGGCCCTGAGAGCTCAACACACATCTGTAATGTGAGGTGTGTTGTGTTGTTGTGCGCTCGCTGCAGTGTCCACGTGAAAACTGTCCGTAAGGTTTGACAGTCGATGTTTCTGCCACGTTCGCAGTCGTGCTGGAAAAAAAATGTTTTGCCACAAAGATATGAGACATAAACTAGTTCCCACAAGGACAGAAGTACAACACACACACACACTAACAGACACACACACAGTGGAGGTTTGCAGTTTAAGTGGGGGGGGCTCAGTGGTCTATTGTACCTCTGCTCAGTGAAGTTAAACAGCATCTGTCTGCTGTGTTTATGGTAAACAAAGCACAGCACGAGCATGCACACAGACACACACAGTCACGCAAGCACAACGTCACATACACTGCAGCACATGTAATTAAACTGCACACATGAGCTCAGACACACACACACACACATTCCCACCTACAAACAGATGTGCTCAGGCTGAGTCACTCTAAAAGCTCATTCGCTCCCACGTTTACCAGAACTGCTGTGCTGTATTTTTAAAACACACATTACATTACAATGATGGCGTGTGTGTGTGTGTCTTTGTGTAGTTCACTGTGCGTATGCAATGAAAATGTAAAGTGCTGGAAAAAAATAAATAAATAAGGAAAAGAAAAAATGCAATTTGCTGGAAAAATAAAGCCTGAATTCGATATTTTATTCAAAATATTGTGGCAGCAAGCGATGAGATTTCCTGCAAAACATTTCACTCCCAGCGTTCATCGCTTCAGCTGGATGTTTGTGTCGTTGTGCAGCAATGAGGCGGTGAAGATGAGGCCATTGTGGTGACGACGAAATATTAAAAATGTTGACGCAGTGAGTCTGAACATGAACCTGCTGCGATGGTTCGTCTGTCTCATTTCACGCTTCCTGTTATATAGTTATTCACGAGAACTATGAAAAACTAAAATTTCTGATGTTCATCAGCGCTAAGATGTTAAAACGAGCTGATATTCTAACGAGCGGAGGAGCAGATGAATTCAGACGCGGCCTCAGGTTGTTTGTTGTTTTAAAAAACCCCACTTTAATTGTTATTTATGATGTTTGGGCTCATCACCTTGATTTAATTTGTTACGTGTTAGCTCTGTTTTCATAGCTGCGTCTCTCTTCCTCCACAGAAACCCCCCTGACTTTTGAAACATTCATTAAAGGACGTGTCGCTGCAGAAAGGCAGAATAAAAACACTCTTATCATCACAGGTGCTTTGGAGCATTAATCATCCAATCTCTGATTTGTAATCAGAGGCCTGATGCTCCGGCAGCACGACACCTCGTTCGAAACATCGTCCATCAATCAGAAGCCGACAAAAAGGAGGACACACACACAGCTGGACACAGTCGCTCCAGGCCTTACACAAACAGTCTGTCTTTATACAAAACATATAGATCTCATATCCTGTTGATGCTAACAAGCATCTGGAGACCACTAGCTTGTTAGCCGCGGGCCCCCAGGAACAACCAGGGGCCCCATGTGTGTGAGCTAAAACAGGATCAGATGAGATATGATTAACTTTATTGATCCCAAAAGGAAAATCTGGCCGACTACAGACGAGCAGATTGTCCTGAGACTGGAAAGCTAATAAGCAGTGAAATATAAAACATAATAAATCCTGAAAATAATATTCATAATGAGAGTTCTCTGTGATGCCAATGATACGTTTCTCCCGCTGCGGACTGAAATGGGATTTGCTCGATGAAGGGCAGAGACTAAACGTTCAGGTAGCACACCTACTTCAAAACATCACCGAATAAATACGGCAGCTGTTTGTGTTTGTGTTTGTTTTTGTCGCTCGTCTGAATCAGCTCGCCTTTATATTCCAGTTCTCCTTCAAACTGATTCTCATCAGCTGCAGCTCAGACGGTGGAGCTGAACCTGAAGATGGACAGCATCTCCGACCTGCTGACCCTAAAATGGGCAAACAGAAGGGAGAAAACCTCACTCACCTGTCCGTCAAAGAGGCCACGCCCCCAATTATTCATAACGAGTTTTAATTAAACCTGAACTGGTGAGCTCTGTAAAATAATCTTCTGTAAATGAAACCAGGAAGCTTCAACCTGATGAACTGAAGGTCAGATGTGGGTTCATAGAGACCAGAGTCCAGATTCAGGACCGGGTTCAGAACCGGGTTCGGAACCAGGTTCAGGAACGGATTCAGGAACGGCTTGGGGACCAGATTCAGGACCAGATTTGGGTTCAGATTCAGGACCAGATTCAGGACCAGATTTGGGTTCAGATTCAGGACCGGATTCAGAACCAGATTCAGGACCAGATTCAGGACCAGATTCAGGACCAGATTTGGGTTCAGATTCAGGACCGGATTCAGGACCAGATTCAGGACCAGATTCAGGACCAGATTTGGGTTCAGATTCAGGACCGGATTCAGAACCAGATTCAGGACCAGATTCAGGACCAGATTTGGGTTCAGATTCAGGACCAGATTCAGGACCAGATTTGGGTTCAGATTCAGGACCGGATTCAGAACCAGATTCAGGACCAGATTCAGGACCAGATTCAGGACCAGATTTGGGTTCAGATTCAGGACCAGATTCAGGACCAGATTCAGGACCAGATTTGGGTTCAGATTCAGGACCGGATTCAGGACCAGATTCAGGACCAGATTCAGGACCAGATTCAGGACCAGATTTGGGTTCAGATTCAGGACCAGATTCAGGACCAGATTCAGGGTTCAGATTCAGGACCGGATTCAGAACCAGATTCAGGACCAGATTCAGGACCAGATTCAGGACCAGATTCAGGACCAAATGAAGGTTTTAATGAGCTTCACAGCGAGTCGGAGGTCATTAACTTGATGATATGAATTATTAATATTATCACTTTATCACTTTATTCCTTCTGTCTTCACTAAATCTTTATTGACAGTCTTTGATGCTGAGCCCTCCCCCTTCACCTGCAGCAGCCTCTGATTGGCTGACAGACTCCATCCATATCTATAGCTGTAGAGGTCAGAGGTCAGCCAGACCTTCTCCCGCCCCCTTTTGTCTCCTCCGGGGGCCCCGGTGTTAAACTGACACATCTGTTGCCCCCCCGGTGGGGCCCCCTCTTTACTGGAGCAGAAGGCAGAAAAGGAGGAGGAGGAACTGGAGCTCGTGCCTCCACACAGACTCCTCACACACACTCCATCTGGCCCGTGCCACAACAGATGCTGCCGACAGAGACCTCCTACACACACAGACACACACTGTGAATACGTACACTTCAGCATGCAAAAATACAGGTTCATACAGCTAGATTACAAATATTTAGTGCGCACACACACACACACACACTTGTGGCAGCAGGTCTGTCCTTTTCATGCCTCATAAGTCAATCAGTTCCTCCCACTCAGCCAAGAAATGCAATTAAAGGAATTCACAGCCCCCCCTTCATCAAAACACCACCACGCCGTCCCCCTTCAATCACAGACATTATTAGAAACCAACAAAGGCCACAATGCAGAGCGCACACACATCTGGTTATTGTGGCCACACAGTTTCTGTCACATTTAAAGTACAAAACGCACGCACACACACACAGACACACACCGTCTCCAGCTTTACTGACTTCAAAGAGCGACACAATCTGAATGCAAATCAACATCTGGTGTCCAGAGTTTTAGGTCTTAACATCAAACTCAGACGGAGTTCGTTCTGAAAAAAATTTGATAATTTCACTTCTTCTTCTTTTTTTTTTTTTAAAGCAGCTAAAAGTTTAAACTGCACTTTTTTATATAAGCATGACGTGAAATGGCTGAAGCGAACCAAGCTTCAGGTCCTTCCTGCTCATTGTTGGAGACTTTACCAGCGTTGTGTTAAAACATGCTTCAGTGTATTAATGCAGTTTTAAAAGTCAGTCAAACTTCCCAGCTGGAGTTAATTTTCAAATATAATAAAATTTGTCAGTAGTTATATTTAATGATGATGGCAGGGAGCAGGCATAAAACTATCATAAAGACATTATTTATACTTTTGATGTTTTATAAACTGACCAGCTTTTAAACTGATGATTTTTGGCTTCAACATGTCGCTTTGTATCTGAACTTTAAGAATAAAAGGCCTCGAGCAGCCACAATATGCAACAAACAGTCTGATGACAACAACAACCAAATAAACATTATACATAAGTGATAAAATCATTTATTTATATCAGTTTATGCCCATTGTTCCTGTGCCGTCCCATAATTGGGCCTCTTGAGGTCCCACAACACCTCGTGTATCGCCAAAGAAACAAGGAAAAAGCAACAATTTTGTTCTTGAGGAGGTGAACGAGCAGATCGGAGCTCGGAGGCGTTCATCACTTTGTCTCTTAGCTCGACTTTTAGCTCCTTCAGGGTCTAGTTTCATCTGATGTGCCATTTAATGTGCAGCACGGCTGAAGTCCCCCCCCGCAAAAAAAAAGTGCAAACACTGAGCAGAGGAAGGGAAACTCCATCATCTGCCACATCCAAACCGTTTAAAAATAATCTCCCAGAGTGAAGTCCTGGCTGGATGTCGCCTAAAGAGTTCAATTCCCCGGGCAGTGTTCGGTTTAGCACTAATGCGACAAGGATTCGTGTCCCAGCGGGGCCAGCCAGGCTGAAAGTATACGCACTGATGGCTCAAAGACGCAGCGGCATGTCGGCGGAGAGTCATTTCATGTCTGTGAGGGAGAGAAATTCAGGAACAAAGCAAAGCGAGCGCGGTTCAATCAGCATGCAGCAGCAGAGGAAGACGGAGCTCAGCAAGTTTTAATGGACGGCGTGTGTTTGTGTGTCGGAGGGAGGGAGGATGGAGAGAAAACGCTGAGTCATATTATACTGACCCACTTCTCACTCACATCCTATTTGCCATCACAATTTATTCATTTCCACGCAGCGCTGCTACTTTCTGAGAAATGCAGCTTTTAATAATGCATGTCCACCTAAACTGGAGCCTGAGACGCTGAGGAATATTGAAATCTTTCGTTGCATGTTTCATTCTATATCATGAAGTTGGAAAAGGTGATGAGGTCTGATATGGCCAACAGGTTTTCGTCCTGTTGCTTATCTGTCACAACACATTTCTTTCCTTTCAGAGAACAAGTTCCTCTTTAAATATTACAAATGAATCAAATCATATAACGTTTCATTTGTTTTGCTCATATTGATAAGAATGAACACTTCTGCTGTTACTTTTATTCAGAATAAACATTCATGTGTCCCTCATCGTGTTTATGTGGTCATGGCTTTACATAAACACATTTGTGGGTGCTATTTGTTTTCTTTTCGTGTTGTGTGTGTTTTAATTTGCACAAAAATCTTAAACTTCACTGCTGTGACGTCGAATGTGTCAGCCAACACTACGTCTCTGATTCCGGTCTCAGCAGAGTCTGGATCCAGCTCCCCTGATTCAGTTTGGCTTCAGGATTCAGGATTCAGATCTGATCCTGATTTTCCTCAGAGCAGTAACTTTGTGGTTCCAAAGTCAAAAAGGACAGTGATCATCACAATCAACGCACAAAGAGGCCTCTGAGGACTCACTGAGTTCCTCACATGGTCTGTGAAACCAGTCTGAAGTCTTACAGGATCCAGATCCTGATGAACTCACGCAGAAACATCCCAGTTTAAAACATAACAGGAAGTAATTCACATCACAAATATCAGAAATGTGCTGCCAGAGTCGAGCCGTGCAGCTGAAATGGGCTTAGACGGTATTATGTGGTAAAATGTGATACACTGACATTTCATTTTGTATCTGGCTGCAGAAAAATATTTATTTTTTTGTTTCCATCCTGTCGAGTGTTTCTGCATTTCGCTGTGTGACCTTTAAAGTTTAAAGTTAAAGTCGTGTTAGTGCGTTTTTGTGAAGTACAGAAGCAGCTTTTAGCTTTTATGATGTGATCCTTCGGACCAAATGCAAACTCACCACACCAGCTTATTCACATTTTTCATTTAAGCTCTTATCGCTGCATCGAAGTTGTTGCTTTCGCTGATGTTACAGCATTTTGTTCTCCGTAACTCGCTGTCTTTTAGCTGACCGGCGTTAAAAGTGCTGCACAAATAAAACGTGGTTGATTGATGCACCAGGATCACCTGGTCCCGTACAGAGACCATCTGGAAGGACCTGAGCGTGGTCCGGTCTGATCCCTGGATTTCGGGGGTAAACGGAGCCGAGTGGCGTGTGTGCAGCTGTCGATGCCTCCTCTCTTGTTGTGTTGTCAGCTTTGTGCTCTCTGAGTTGTATCAAAGCACACAGGCCTTCTAAAACCTGCCCCTCCCCACTTTTCTCTTTCTGCTCTCATGCCTTTAACCTGTGAAATCCATCGGGGGGGTCAGGCCTCGGTGGGATTCCCCTCGTCAGCAGCAGGGCATGTGTCGGTCTTGTGTTGTGGTTTCTGCCTTTTTTTTTTGAGCTTTGCAGCTTCAGTGTTCTGATCCAACAGGATCATCTCTGTCTTAATGTGTGTGTGTCTGTGTGTGAACTGGGTGTAGCTTCACTACTTCGCCTCTCACAGTGGGTCATAAATTCAGGATTTCTCCCCTCAGGGTGAACTCATGACGGCACACTTAACACACAGACACACACACACACAGCCTGTAGATTCTCTTTGTTGTGTGTTTGTCTGTGTGTGTGTTACCCCCTGACCCCCGCACACATCCCAACAACACACACACTTCTGCCTGCTGTAACCCCACCTAACCTAATCTGTCCACACGCACACACAGACACACAAAAGGCGACCATCCAGCAGAGCGGCGGTGAGTTTCCTGACTTCCTGTCGGGGTCACTGACTCAGACGGATCAGAATCAGGGTTCGACTCAGTGAGTTTAATGTGTCAAATGTAAAATGAGCCTGTAACTGTTCAAATGTGAATAAATGTGGATTTATCAGCATTTATTTAAAATCCAACATTATCTCTGATCGCTGTGTGTGTGTGTGTGTGTGTGTGTGTGTGGGAGCTCGTCCTCAGCCGCTTTATCTGACAGGAAGCAGAAAACTGATGTAAAGTCTCATCAGAGAATGAAACATTAATGATTCTACACAACATCTGTGTTTTGTTTATGTGTTGTTTGCCTCGTGGCGATCCCACAACAGTACAGTTCATAGTTCATCCATGAGAGCAGCAGCAACACACACGCAGATTTACATGGATGTGCTCTGTGACCTGTGTTTCCCCTGCAGGGTTTTCCTGATGCAGTATTTATGAGCGCTCTTTAAACATGAGCGAAAGAGGAACATATTCATGAACAACAATAAACTGCGCCGTGTGTATAAAAGCAGAGAGAATATCCGACATGATTTCATCTGAGAAACAACAAAACATTTCATACTCAACACGTTTTACTTTTCTTGTTTCATTTGAATGATCAGACGGCGTGTTTGTCAGATCTCATCAGTCATCGTTAATCTTCGATGGCAAACAGCACGAACAAATCCAAAAAGATAAAACACAAACAACACAACACGGTCACATCTTCAACACATCAGTAAAAAGTGATCAGCCTGGATGGGACAGAATCTGTTCAGTGTTGTCTGGAAACATTTGATACTGTTTGGACATTTAAGGTCCACCTTCAGACCGTTTGGACCTTTAAACCTTCAGACCGTTTGGACCTTTAAGCCTTCAGACCGTTTGGACCTTTAAGCCTTCAGGTCATTTGGACCTTTAAACCTTCAGACCGTTTGGACCGTTTGGACCTTTAAGCCTTCAGACCGTTTGGACCTTTAAGCCTTCAGGTCATTTGGACCTTTAAGCCTTCAGGTCATTTGGACCTTTAAACCTTTAAACCTTCAGACCGTTTGGACCTTTAAGCCTTCAGACCGTTTGGACCTTTAAACCTGCAGACCGTTTGGACCTTTAAGCCTTCAGACCGTTTGGACCTTTAAGGTCGACCTTCAGACCGTTTGGACCTTTAAACCTTTAAACCTTCAGACCGTTTGGACCTTTAAGCCTTCAGACCGTTTGGACCTTTAAACCTCTAAACCTTCAGACCGTTTGGACCTTTAAGCCTTCAGACCGTTTGGACCTTTAAGCCTTCAGGTCATTTGGACCTTTAAACCTTCAGACCGTTTGGACCTTTAAGCCTTCAGACCGTTTGGACCTTTAAACCTTCAGACCGTTTGGACCTTTAAACCTCTAAACCTTCAGACCGTTTGGACCTTTAAGCCTTCAGACCGTTTGGGTTTTAAACCTTTAAACCTGCAGACCGTTTGGACCTTTAAACCTTCAGACCATTTGGACCTTTAAGCCTTCAGACCGTTTGGACCTTTAAGGTCGACCTTCAGACCGTTTGGACCTTTAAACCTTCAGACCGTTTGGACCTTTAAACCTTCAGACCGTTTGGACCTTTAAGCCTTCAGACCGTTTGGACCTTTAAACCTTTCAGCCTTCAGACCGTTTGGACCTTTAAACCTTCAGACCGTTTGGACCTTTCAGCCTTCAGGTCATTTGGACCTTTAAACCTTTAAACCTGCAGACCGTTTGGACCTTTAAGCCTTCAGACCGTTTGGACCTTTAAGCCTTCAGACCGTTTGGACCTTTCAGCCTTCAGGTCATTTGGACCTTTAAACCTTTAAACCTGCAGACCGTTTGGACCTTTAAGCCTTCAGACCGTTTGGACCTTTAAACCTTCAGACCGTTTGGACCTTTAAGCCTTCAGGTCATTTGGACCTTTAAACCTTTAAACCTGCAGACCGTTTGGACCTTTAAACCTTCAGACCGTTTGGACCTTTAAACCTTCAGACCGTTTGGACCTTTAAGCCTTCAGGTCATTTGGACCTTTAAACCTTCAGACCGTTTGGACCTTTAAGCCTTCAGACCGTTTGGACCTTTAAACCTTTAAACCTGCAGACCGTTTGGACCTTTAAGCCTTCAGGTCATTTGGACCTTTAAACCTTCAGACCGTTTGGACCTTTAAGCCTTCAGACCGTTTGGACCTTTAAACCTTCAGACCGTTTGGACCTTTAAACCTTCAGACCGTTTGGACCTTTAAACCTTCAGACCGTTTGGACCTTTAAGCCTTCAGACCGTTTGGACCTTTAAACCTGCAGACCGTTTGGACCTTTAAACCTTTAAACCTTCAGACCGTTTGGACCTTTAAGCCTTCAGACCGTTTGGACCTTTAAACCTGCAGACCGTTTGGACCTTTAAGCCTTCAGACCGTTTGGACCTTTAAGGTCGACCTTCAGACCGTTTGGACCTTTAAGCCTTCAGACCGTTTGGACCTTTAAGGTCGACCTTCAGACCGTTTGGACCTTTAAACCTTCAGACCGTTTGGACCTTTAAGCCTTCAGACCGTTTGGACCTTTAAGCCTTCAGACCGTTTGGACCTTTAAGGTCGACCTTCAGACCGTTTGGACCTTTAAACCTTCAGACCGTTTGGACCTTTAAACCTTCAGACCGTTTGGACCTTTCAGCCTTCAGGTCGTATTAAACACGTTAAATATCACACTGAACACTGAAATGAATAAACCAAGCCGGCACTTCCTTTGCTTCTTCTCGCCTCTCCAGATGAGCGGACTCACCCGTTGACGGCGGTGAACCTGCAGAAAGCTTCACCTTTGTTAGGTGGCGTCGGTCCTCGGGGGGTTAATGACCCAGAATCCGTCATCTCCAAATCCTGGCGGAGATGAAAAGAGACATTGTTTACATACATCTGCCTTCAAAGGGGAAGGCGCCCAAATTAGAAGCAGCAAGTCAAACAGTATGTAGATGAGGCAGCTGAATGGGCTGAATAGACGAGCGCCGACTTGAGGCACGCACGCCTCCGCCCTCCATCGCCCTCCATCGCCCTCCATCGCCCTCCTCCATCTCTCAGTCGTGTCCTGTGGGTGAGGATAGAATGGGGGGGGAGGCAGGTGCTGTCACCCCCCCCGGCCCTCCCGTCCCTGCAGAGCTCCTCCATTGTGGTTCCTCTCAATAAGGACAGCTGTTGTGTCTCGCACCCCCTCCAGTGTTTGCTGAGGTGTGTGTTGGCATGTGTGTGCGTCTGGATGTTCATCAGCAGCAGCAGAGTGTGTGTCTCCTAAACTTCATGTTTATATTCAACAGGCTGTTAGAGAACTGAGGTGTCACGCTTTTAGCCCTCAGCTGTTTGGTTCTGCTCTGGTTCACAATAATTGCAAATTTTCTCACCTCTCGGGTCTGTTGTCTTCTACCTGTTTTATTTTTTAGTTTTCAAACTGCGTTTCTCAGGCAGAGCCGTGTGCGAGTCTGTACTGATCTGAAACAGACAATCTGGATTCAGTGTACTTCCATTTTAGAAATACTACAACACTGAATTTACATAAAGCCAATTGTGAAGTGTAACTTTATTAGCAGTCCAAACATTTTGTACGCAGTGAGAGTGTGCACATTTAAACATCACAAGATTCATTTTTTAAAGTTATTGAGTTTTTCATTTGAGTAGAAACTTAATTGCCACAGTAATTATACTCTGCTTACTGAAGTGGTTTGGTCCGATTCCAAAACAACTCACCAGCTGAACAAACACATCCAGCTTTTTTTTTATTGCTAACATGCAAGAAAAATGTTTCACCGGCATCTAAAGTGCAAATGAAGTCCATAAAAATGTTGTTTGTTTCTTTTTAAATCTCCAGTTTGGTCTCCACCACCCTTCCAGATCTCAGATTTTCCTCACCGCACTGAATGTACCATAAAACCCAAGCAGGCCAAAAAGCTATTGATCCCTCATTGGTACAAAATTACTGATCAGAGGTGTTTAAATATTTATTGGATTTGCTCGACCAGCCTCGTTCATTCATTCATTCATCCTGCTTTCCCACGTCCTTAAAAAAAAAAAGCTTTAGGGGTAATGATTAGCCCCCCCGTGGCTCGACAGTCTGCCCCACCTTTTGTTTCCAGCACCAGTCCAGATGCCTCCGTTTGGAATGATGACATCGGCATCGGAGGAATGGCACCAGGAATTCTGTTGTGCTCGCCCTGTTTGCCCCCCCCCCCCCACCTCCCTAATATAATCAGCCTGGGGTAAAAAAAAACCTCACCGCCTCCATAAGAACTTCATTGTTTGCCCCAGTGTGAGCAGGCAGCTGATGGAGGGGTAGTAACGTGAATCACCACAGCCCAGATATCATCAGCTTCATGCTTCATCCCATTTTTATTTGACTTCATTCCGACAGACGCCCCCCCCCCCTTTTTTTTTTATGGAGGATTTTGAGCTAAAATAGATCCGATTGTCAGCTTTTATATTCTTAAAACAAAATTCATCCCTCAATCACAGCAGAGCGGCCTCATTGTGTTGAACACTGTCATTTTTAAGGACTTCTGCGAAGGCGATATGTGTCAAAACATCACCCGCCTCCCAGCCACAGAGCCCCCCCATCACCATCCCATCGCCATCCCTCATGATCGTCTCTGACAGCCTGATGGTCGGCGGGTAAGTGAGCTTTCAGCTCCACAATAGCTTTAACAACAGCTACACAACAGCACTGAACTACAACCCAACCAAGTGTATCAGAGAGATGAAGGCCTCTCTCTTTTTGGGGGGGTGAATTGATTTCCACCAGACGCCGGCCGTCACCCTGTGAGGTGATGAATGGGTGAATGGGTGATTAACATGGCAGCAAATGAATTTCTTTTGACCCAAAAGTCACGGCCAATGGGAGAAGGGGTCAGAGGACCACAAAGAGCAGCACCTGCATTGTCGCACAATTTACATTTTGAACTTTTATTGTTTTATTGACTGAACAGAACCAGGTGTGTGTGTGTGGGGGGGGGGGTCAGAGGCTGCTGGGTCAATCCTGTTATTCTGTTCAGCCTCCTCTTCAAACATGAGCTCAAACCTTCTAACTTCACCAAATGTTTGTGATTGTTAATTTCAATGACGCTCTGTTCTGTCTCACATCTTTCATTAAACCAAAATATGAGTCAAATATGAATCTCTGCGATAGAAATAAAAATCAAAGTGCATGATATTATTCAGTAATGTTATTTTGTGTTACTTTGTTTTTCACCAAATGAAAAAGTAAAATGTTGGAGTTCTGATGGAAAAATTAAGCCATCAGACAAAATGTTCCTGACTAGCTCACATTGTTCTGCACAGTAAAACACAAGGTGTGCGCAGAAAGTGTTTCATTGCCTGAAGTTAAAGCATCACGATGAGGAAAAAGCAAAAATGAACTTTTTTTTGGCAGAGACGTCTGAGCTCACTCATTTATTTCTTGACTTTTGGTCCGAGCACCAATGAACCGGAGCTCTGCGTTACGGCCTCAGTCTGCTTCATATCTGCTGATTTTGAGTAGAGCGGCATTCAGCTTCAGACAAATTCCGGCCGCTGGCTTTCTGTCTGTCAGACTGCAGCAGTCCACTCAAGCCTGTCTTCATTAACCGCAGCCAAGGTGCCCTTGAGCAAGAAGGTGCTTAACCCCCCACTGCTGCAGCACATCTGCTCTGGTCAGCAGAACACATCTACGCCAGCTGTAGGTGTTTGTGTGTGAATGACTCTAATGAGCAGCAGCATTACAGAAATCCTTTAGAGCTACAAGGCTGAGGACGAGCTCATCAGCTGCAATAACAATAAAAACAGGCCTGTTTTTGTTGATGCTTGCAGCCATTTCAGTCTCAGACTGACTCGTGGGATGTTATGTGTTAATGCAGGAGGCAAAAATCTATTTTTATTTATTTATTGACATCATCTGTTTTTATTTTTTCTTGACTTCCTCCTAATCTATCTTTTACTATAGCAATGACACGTTCAATGACTTTTAGGAGCTTCTGGACAGCAGCTGCTTTGTGAGCGGTGCAGCTTTAAGTGAGCTGATATGTCACATGTAGGTTTATTGCTTAAACTGAAACAGCCTATTTTGGGAAACCAACGAGACGCAGTCTGTCCTCTATCCTCTTGTTAGCCCTGGCCACTGTAATATTTTCTCTGTCCTGTCAGGACTTGGACTCCAACACTTTCTCACGGTGTCCTCTCTTTCCACTCTGCTGCTCCTGCTGACACCAGCCCGGAGAAAGCTTCGCCGTGGGAGACGATTAATGGGGTTCAGGTGCTGCCGTCCGTCTCTCTCTTTGTTTCCCTTTTTGCCTCATGACCAGCTCCTCGCCCTGCCCGAGCCCCGCAAGGCTCCAGAGCTGCTTCATCACCATCGCTGCATTTGTCGAGGTGAATCTGCTACATTTGGACGTGATATTTGCAGTTTTCAAACGTCTCTTTAGAGAAGCTGAGACTCACAAAGCCAAGATATCCAACTGTATTGAAGTCTATGGGATTTATTAGCTCAGTAAACATTTTCCTCATGAGTTTATGGTCTCAGACAGGCTGCACAATCCAGTCAAGACAGAGTACACATCAGGTCAGGTCCACCTTCTCTTCCAAATATTATTTTTTCTGGTGCCTAAAAGCCACGATGGCCAACAGCAAAATTACAAACTGGCTGTAATTCTGTATGACGTCATGAAGACTCGAAGGCCAAAATGAAAGAAGACGATGACGAAAATGTTAAAACACAACTTCTGAAAATCTGAAAGCAATTATTTGGGAACAATAAAAAAAAATAAAAAAAAATTTTGGTAATTTTTTGGTAAATGTTAAAAATGAAAAATCAATCATGGACAGAAATGAGTGGATAAGATCAACAAGCCAAAGGAGAAAACTTCCTCTCCTTTCTCATCTTCCTCTCTCGTGATGTCTCAGTTAGAGGTCTTTCATCATCTCCTCTCATTCCTCCTCCACCTCCCCACCTGCTGTCCCCATCATAAATTCAAGAAGATTAATATTTCATCTTCCACTTCATCGCACTCTCCGGCAGCGTTAGGGAGGAGGAGGAGGAAGCGGCATCACCTCGTCGGTCACGTGGTGTCGTGCACAGCCAGTTATTCCTCACGTGTTTCAATATTCCAGCACATGAGGGAGGGAGGGAGTGGGGGGGGGACAGCGTGCTGCCTCCTCCTTGTGTTCATGAGGATTTTTAGAGAGCACAAAGTTGTGCTGGCTCGGTTCCTGGCCTGGTGCCTTTCAGTGTGGAGTCTCCAAAGACATGAAGAACTTTCGACAGGTGACACAGCGCCCTCTCAAGCAGCAACTACAGCAAGCTGTATCACAAGCAAAGCCTTCTGGGTATTCAGGTATTCATCGCAGTACATACATACTATTCCAAATTAAAGTGAAGCAGAACTTTGGTGCTGCGCTGCATGAAATGTAATGTATAGAAAAGTTGAAAGGACAATCTGATGTTATCTATTCTAGTGATATGAACACAGCTGATCACTTATCACAAATAATGGTGTTGTTAAATAAACAATAAATCAATAAACAAAAACATTAAGAACTAATTTTTGTCAATTTAAACTGCAGAAGAATTGTGTAAAATGTTGTGTAAATGTTACTTAAATATAGAAATCATTAGTAGATAACCTGAGGTTTGCTAGTAAAAGTAGCTTATATCTGCAAGTGTATTCGACGATGGCTCTTACAGAGTGTACTTATGGAGGTTCCTGCGCAAAAATAGCTTCAGAATTTGAGGATTGGTAACAAAAATGTGATTGGTTGATTGAAAATATGGAAAAATCTGATTGATAACCAAAAACACCTGAGGCTTATGTGTTTTTATTACACCTCATAAAAAAACTGTGCAGAAAAGGTGATCATCTTCATATAAGCATTTAATTCATCGTTGGGTCGAGGTCAAGTCAAGGCAGGTGGAGCTTTACTGGCATTTTGACCCTCCAGGAAAAGTCAAATATCAACAGTGACTCAATGTGATTTCCAGCATCAGTGATTAGAGAAAAGGCCTGAGCTGCTCATGTGTGGAGCCAGAGAGCGGCACATTATTCTGTGCAATCAAATTTAACTGGAACATGAGAACGAGGTGTTATGTTGAAGATGGAGAGATGAAGAGGAGGAGGAGGAGGAGGAGGGAGTGTGAAAGGCCACATTAAGGTTTTTTGTATTCCACAAAACGCAGCGAGAATCAATCTCTGCTCCTTGAAACAACAACAATGGAAGATGGAGTCAGTTATCTCACCACGGCGAGATAACTGACGACGACCAGCAGCTGATGTCATTCAGTGATAATGACGCTGAGCTGTAATTACATTTGCAGCCCAGTCCAGATATTCAAACACGTGGCGGCTCATAATGAACAGCTCACCTCACAGATAAAATGAAATGTATATATTTCTAATCTAGTTGAGAAGATGTGAAATGATTAGCCTACATATTTTCTCTAATATGTCTCTTCATCTGATTAATTCTAATGAATCTACTGATTGTTTTATTTACGATATGATAGTATTTATTATGTTTAGGACTTTTTGTGGTTCTGACTGAGTGTTAGCTGTGTCTCAATTAGGGGAAGCATCCTTCAGAGACCACTGAAGACCAATTGCATCACAGTCAGTCCAATGTGTCCTACTTTTATATATATTTAATGTGGCAGCGAAAACGGTTTTTGTGGCACAAAATGAAAAAGGGAGTTTTGTCTAAACTGGACTCTCAGCACCAAAGTCACAAAAAGTTTCATTTTCCTTCAGATTTCTCTTTTAGTCCTTTTCTCGTGTGTCCCGATAGCTGTCTGTCAACATCAGCTCAACCAAATTTCATGATTGAGCTGGCAGGAGGGTGTTGCTGCTTTGTCAGACAGCACCGTCGAGTGGTCAAAAGACCACACTGCGTTTTCTTTTTCTGACTTCAGATCATCTTCCAATTTTTAATATCGACTTTATTCCAGGAGAAGTGTGTCTTATTACTTCTTTCCATCACTTTCTATCAAACTTTCCTCCCATTTCCCTGATTTTCTACCAACTGCCCTTCCATCTTTCTCTTTTCCTCCTTTTTGCTCCTCTTTCATTCCACCAACTCTTTCTTCCCATTTTTTCTTTCTTTCTGTTCTGTTCTACTTGACCTTCCCCAGCTGGATCTTATTCATCTTCCTCCTCCTCCTCCTCCTCCTCCTCCTCTCTGTGTATATATATATATATATATATATATATATATCAGGAGATATATCAGGAGAACTCAAACGCCTCCTCAGGCTGCAGAAAGACCAATTAATTAAAAACACTAATAACCATTTCTCTGCTGGGAGAGAGAATATTTTCCTCCTCATACATTATTAATGTGCTCTGTATGATCATTTGCATGCTCTGTGTGTGTGCATGTGTGTGTGTGTGTGTGTGTGTGTTATTTCTGCCTTAAGAAGTAATACTTTATGTGATTTTTCACTTGGGGGTGCTCATTACGAAATGACCAGCTGAGAGTTAGTGTGTGTTAGGTTGCGTTAGCGTGTGTGTGTGTGTGTGTGAGCTCCTGTTAAGTGGCAGCTAAGTGGGGTCACTTTGATATAGTGAGGAGGAAATGTCAAGTTAACAGGTTAATGAGGATTTAAAGCCTGAGCTGTTTTCATTCTGCCTGTATTTGTTCTGATTTATAAATAAATCTTTTTGCTGATAACTATATTTGATGTAAAACACTGAATGAGTGCTCCAAAACTTTAACGATAATCTCCAAAAATCTCATACAGCAACGAAAGCTTGATAACTCGTGTAAAATATGTCTGTGTATATTTTCACATTTATTTATTACTACATTGTGATAGTGTTGTATACTGTTTTTAAATAAATGTCTGCTCAAAGTTACAATAAAATCTAAATCTCTTCAGCAAAACTAAATAAATTTGCACAAGGTAAATAAATAGAAACAATTAACCATAAAAAGTTTTGAGATTTGGACTCACAACACGTTCTCTGATGACTGGATGACAAAGAAAATGCAGGTTTTTCTCCCAGGAAGGAAAAAATAACTAAACACAAAGATTTATAATTTATTTTTTAAACTTTATTTATCTTCTTTATTTATCTATCTAAGAACAAACTGAAAACTAAATCTGTCTTCTGTCTTTTCACTCAGACGGGAAACAGCGCCCCTCTGGATTATAACTGCCTCTCAATGTGTACCAGCGGTAGCGGCCAAATGTGGCATTGCATCTTCATGACGTCAGTCCGATGAGTCAAGGTGCAGTGACGTCATCCGACTAAAAATAAAAAAATAACATCGAAAAAGGAAAATATGCGTTTTTAAAAACAAGCTTACATGAAACGTGAATCTTCTTAAAAGTCTGGCCTCAAAATGACGGAGAGTTAAAAAAAAAACACAAAAACAACAAAAACAACAACAAAACTTTATTTAAACAACGCTGACCGGACAGTCTGCTTCCGGTTTAGCTAACTCAGCTAGCTACCAGTTTGTAAGCTAGCAGCAGCTGACAAACAAACAAAACAAACAAACAAAACAAACAAAACAAACCAAAGAACTCAGCACAGGGAAAGCGAAAACAGGAATGAACTTAAGTACAATTTCACTTTTTTACCGTTTTAAGGTGTTTTCTTTTGTTTCTCTTGATGGATAAATATCTAGTATTTCTAAAACTTCTTCAGCCTTCAGTCGATATTTGTTTTGATTTATTGAGTTTAATTTCAACTTCTTGGCCAGTTTTATTTATTGTAAATGTTGATACCTATCTCTGACCTTAAACTGTTAAAACTGTCTTTGTTGACAATAAAACTCTTTCAGCTTCTTTTAAGTTTAATTATCTAAAATACAACAAACTTGAGTATTGAAATTCATTTAACCCAATTTTCTGTAGACTGTAACATAATGTAATATATTCAGGTTCTGCTTTAGACCTGGCAGTAGCTCCTTTTTTTTTTATTAAACCAGCCTTAAAAATAAGATTATTTTTCATTAATTCAATACACGTGAGTTTTTAATGTTTTTATCTTTTTGTGTTCAGTGTATGTTTACAGCAAACACTCTGATTGTTTATTATCTTTACAACCATTTGAATAAGTTGTTGATAGTCAAAGTGTTTGGTGCCTTTTATTGGTTTCACGGTATGATAATACCAAAAACAACATGAAGTATTTATTTCCTCCATGGCGTGAATACGCTGCTCAGGTCCTTTTCTTGATTTTACTCTCGTCTCAGGTCAGTGAGTCTTGACTATCAGTCTGAGGATGACAGCAGCGTTCCAGCTATGATTGAAAAGGACATTTTGGAGGCCTGAACGAGGCTTGTCTCGTCTCTTCTTCCACTCGGAGTCAGACTAATCCAATATCACTTGTAATTAGATCACTGAAATGTGTAGTGCTCTGTCTGAGGCCCGTAATGCAACTGTTGGGATGAAGGAAAGTCTCCGACACCAGACAGGAAATGGGAGAGATGAGGGATGTGTTTGAGGCGAGCCGGGACTTGTGGAGGAGGAAGAATAATTTAAAATAGTGTTTCCTGGAATTAGATGTTGTGAGGATGAGGATCAGAGTGACATGATGGCAGAGAGGTTTGAAGTGAGGAGGGGGTTTGTAGCAGTTTTACAGTTGTCAGAAGGTGAGCTCCGAAGCGTTTGTGAAATCGAGGTGTCGTGTGCATCAGAGATGGGGAACGATTTAAAGTTTTGTGTGAGGATGAAAGTCAGCTCTGTGATGATTTGTTCTCTTTTGTGGTCTGTGATCTGGGTGTTCATGTCTCTGATATGTGATTTTAAAGTTCGACTCAGGTGATTATAACTCCTGCATAAAAGTCAGGAAGTGTTTTCCCCTTGAATAACCTTACAAAGAATTATTACTCATCATCTTCTGCTGGCCTGCTGGTAGTGATACAATATACTCTCTCTTTCTTTCACAGCCTGATTAAGTATGACAAGAAATACTGTAGAGAAGATGTATAAATTCATTCACACGTGGGCTTGAACAACTTTTAGCTTGATGAATGAGATTAATGTGACGACAAAGAAGTTTCAGGCTTTCAAGCGCAACAACACGACAGTTTCTTTTATTTTTCTGTTTGTAACACCAGATTCTGAGTCTGATAAACATCATATGCACCGTGTGTTCAGATACATCCTGAAACAAACAAAAAATATTATGTGACATGGCAGATCCATGTACGCTGGTGTTTCTCAGACCTTAATAACTTAATGTTGATGACTTTTTGGGCAGCGTGGTGGAAATAACCATCATGTCCTCCAGTGCACTGTAAAGAATTGAATTTCTCTTCCATCTTCCAGTCGTCCATCACTGTAGCTTGAACAACTTTTAGCTTGATGAATGAGATTAATGTGACGACAAAGGAGTTTCAGGCTTTCAAGACTGTCAAAATTCTTGCTAGTTAAACATGCACTTCAAAAAATAGACTGGTGGGAGACAGGCTGAGGAGGGAACCGCTGCTTCCTCAGAAACTGTGTCTGTGAAGTACAAAGACAACGGCAGAACTAGAAATGATGGAGGAGAAATAAGAAAATCAACAATGAAATAGCTACAGATAAGAACAAACACACTAAATCAGATATGATTAGATTCTTGATGTACTGATATTAGTCTTGCTTATTAATATTATTAAGTCAGTTATCATAATAGTTATATTGGTGATAAGTTTGTATAGTTGCCAGCAGGTGGCAATGTTGTCCAGGCCAAGCATGCAGTTGATTTGTGTTTTACTTTGAGCCAAGCCATCAGACACATACAAACACACACGGCTTGCTTGTTGTCAGGTATCAGGTATCAAACTACCAGGCGCACACATTTAAGGGAGTGTCGCCACAACACCTGAGAAGCTGAGAAACCCCCTCAGAGCTCAGAGGCGAGAGCAGGACAGATCAGGAATTAACTAAGGTTGCAGATTTTAGTTTGCTGCCGTTCTGACGGGGTCTGTTGTGTGTAAATTGTTGCTTTCCATGCAAACACTTATTAAAGCAGCAGCCTGTATGAGCCACAGACTCCTGCAGGTTGAATCAAAGCAATTCAGAAATATGATATCAGCTATATCTTATGATTCCACTGAAGTAGCTCTAGTGTTGGAGACATGATTCTATTCTCTTACACTTTATACTGAGTGAAATAATCAAAACAGACCTAATCAGACCTAATTCTGCCTAATCCTGTAGAAATATTTGGTATTTTCAGAAAATTTCTGTCTCCAGGAGAATTTAAAATAAAGCTGTGTGGCTTTAAAAGTGTTTATCTGCACAGCACAGTGTGGTCACATATCTGAAGATTTTTAGTCTGGGAAATGATAAATAAATTGTGAATAACACCAATTTAAAATATCCCAAAGCTCAAATTTACATGTTGAAATGACCTGTTTTGAAATTAAGGCTAAGGAAGTCAGTAAATATTAATTTTTTGGGGGCTGGAACCAGAAATTTGCTGTAGAAATGGCCTATCATGTTATCACTGATGTCAACTAAGTTCCTGTTGTTGCTGTGACGTTTAGTCTTAGAAAGCCAACGCTAACTAATGTAAATGATTTCAGACCAGATAACTGATCTGTGCCGTTTCCTTGGGTTGACTGCACTTGTTCACTGTAAACGGACAGCCGGGGTCAATCTGACCCACTCAGGCCTACCTGCTGTCACCTCAACTCCAGCGAGCGTCCTGATTGGCTGCCGGCCTCCGGCTCCATTGCTGGGGCCGCGCTCTTGTTGTCTCATACCTCAACAGCTGTAATGAGAGAGGGGAGGACGGGGGAGGGCATTCTTCCCTCCTGTAGGGAAGCTGTTGAGCTTAATGTTTAATAAGCCACTGGACACAGAAGGAAACCCGATCCTCTCCGGAGAGGCTGGCGTGTGTGTGTGTATTTTGTGTTTGTGCATTTGTTATGTGAGTGTCCCAGCGTGCTGCGTTATTCTCTGGTCAGTGTGTGAATCAGATCCACTGTGTTGATCGGTCTCTGTTGTAATCGGCTCTTTATTCAACTGAAGGCTGACCGGTGTTTTTCCTCAGGGCCCCCAGAGAAACAGCTGCTTTTTTTTTTTCAGCTAGATTAGGTGTTCAGGTTCAGTTTTTTTTTATCACCAACTCTGCTGAACTGTTTATTCTTTGTTAGCTTGATGTTTTACTCAGTAAATGTGAGGTGAGGCACCTCCAGAACTATTGAACATTTGTGATTTGAAACCACTTTGTTATCAGGCTGCAGTGAAAAATACAAAAAACAAACGCAACAACACAACAGTTTCTTTTATTTTTCTGTTTGTAACACCAGATTCTGAGTCTGATAAACATCATATGCACCGTGTGTTCAGATACATCCTCAAACAAACAAAAAATCTTATGTGACATGGCAGATCCATGTACGCTGGTGTTTCTCAGACCTTAATAACTTAATGTTGATGACTTTTTGGGCAGCGTGGTGGAAATAACCATCATGTCCTCCAGTGCACTGTAAAGAATTGAATTTCTCTTCCATCTTCCAGTCGTCCATCACTGTAGCTCCAAAGAGTGGAAAAAAACAAATAAAACAAAAACAGGAATACAGAACGTTACTCTGTTTAGCAGGAAACGTCTAACAGAATGCAGGCTACATCCTGTCGGGATGAAAGTGAAAATGAATGATCTTTTCCAGCATCTGCAGGCTGAGTCTTTGTGTTTATTGTTTTCCCATTCATCAGCCCTGCTGCTCATTTTACTTTACATCTCTCGTTATTCTTTGGTCCCTAACAGTGGAACAGGCCTCGCATTCCTGATGAAAGATGTTCTTCTTCCTCTCTCCTGTTGTTGGATGAGACGTAACGGCAGTGAATCATATTCGCCCTCTTTTATGTCCTCGTATAAAAAATGGCCGCTTCCAAGTCAGGATTTCCTGTGACTTCATTTTAATTAAGGATAACGTTAATGATGTCCATAACACGGACTTCCTCCAGTGACATTTGTCCAGATGTTCAGAGCAAACTGTCCCAGCAATTCGCTGAAACAGACAATGGGACCTCACATATGGTCCAAAGTCGCGGTTTGTGGCGCCGAGCAGGTTGCAGATCACAGGCGTCGCTCTCCCGCCACAGCTGTGTGCACCAGAGCAGCTGGATGCACACTGAGGCTACAGTTAGTTAAGAGTTCATATCAGCCATATGGTGTTTTACTGGCAGCAATAATACAGCTTTTACTCATCAACGATCACACTCAATGGCCATTCTGCTCCGGTCACGTGTCCCCCGTTGGCTTAAGCCTCCGGCCTGCCTCCTGTCCTGGGCCTGGGGTAGAATTACAGGGCAGCTAAAGCCTCTGATCTATTATTCATCCACTCATGTCAGATATTACAGGGGAACAGGTTAATGTGGGGGGAGAAGGGGGGGCCGCACTGCTGCACCACAGGTCAGGAAGTGTCCACAAACCAAATGGACAAAGAGACAGCCATACAGGGACTGAAGGGCTCTGTCCCCCCATGATGCATCTGTCCCAGAACACACTGTCGTCCCTCTTCTGCAAACATCCCAGCTGTTCCCCTGCTGCTGCTCTCAGAAGTCACTACGAACCCAAATGTGTCAAACCTGGGGACCAAGTACAGCGTCTCTGGGTCATCTCCTCCGTGGCTAATTAGGTTGAACGGGATCCGAGCAGATCTCAGGTCTGTGTGCCGGCTCAGACGTGGCCAAAGTCACCAGTGACGTCAGATGTGGAGTGGCATCAACGGTGAATGACTGGAGGGGCTTGAGAATGTTTCCTTGATGAGGGTGAGCTTCCACTGGTCAAGAAATCCGGGCTTGTTTTTGGCTCACTCACTCAGGGAGACTGATTTTGTCAGGACTGAATCAGAATATATGATGGACTGAACTGTGTGGAAACAGAGCAGGAGCTGAAGTGAAGAGGCCTCCTGTCTGATGGAGGAATCTAGTTTTAATACTATTAATGTTTCAGTTGATCTAAGCTTATCTGGGAGCATTAATAACATTAGACCTTCAGAAAAGCTGAGTCAAATCTTCTGACAGAAGATGGTTTCTTGTTTTTTTGGCAGACGTTGTCTGTCGTCTGTTTTTCTGTCTGGATGTTTGATATTTTTTTAGCGCTGAAGCCTTTTGGTCTGATAATGTGGCCGTCCACAGACCAGACGCCCCCCTCTGTTCCCAGGGAGGCCTGAAATTAGCAGAGCCTTCATTACTGTGTACACACAACATTTGGAGGAGAGGCAGCAAAGACAGTCCTGAAAAAAGTTAAAACCTGACCCTGTCCCTGCACACAAAGCCCTCGGGGTATGTGAGGGGTATGGGAGCAATAATAGCCCTGCCTAAAAATAAAAGGGGCAAAATGACAGTGGAGGATACCGTTACAAAGAGCTCCAGTGGACAAATAGGAGGGCCAGTGCTTTGAAGAGTTTCTCACAAAAGACCGACCACACACCCCCCCCCCCACCCAGCACACACACACACACACACACACAGCTCTCCCTCCGATCAGGTTCCCATTATCGGCAGGAGGGGTTTGAAATGCCTGTTAGAAGCCGTTCGGCTGTGTCCGGCCTCTGCGGCTCATGTCAGGCATGTAGGCAACATTACAGCACACACGCTGGAAGACAAACACATGCGTACATGCATGCAGGCGTAGAAATCCTTTGACAAACCTTCTCCAAAACTTTATTGAATTTTTCTAATTTCCTCGTCCAAGATCACAGGCGGTTTATAATTATCTTTAGTAATGATTCCAGCAGCATGGCTGAGGGGATGGAGACTTCAGGCAGGCTCTCCATCCGTCCTCAGAGAAGTTTTACATTTCTGGATTTTGTCTGAGATGTTTGTATATTTGGTAGTTCAGCTGTTTCTCAAACGTTCAGCTGCAGGTTTTGCTGCAAGGAAATGAATTCTCGACAAGAGATAGGGAATTATTAGCTCAGAGAGAAGAGTGTCAAAATTTGGTTTAGTGTTTTTCACATTTCATTAACTAAAGAGAAAGAGCTGACTTCACCTGCTGTGAAGCATTAAAGTCTGTAGGAAATCAACAGTTCTGGAGGTATTTCAGTCCAACCAACATCAGAGCCGTGTCGTACTGACTTACAACTTTTTATCCTTCTGGGGACATTTTTGGTCCTTGGAAGTCCAGCTCTGTCACCTCGCAGGTTCTGAGCAGTAAAAATAAAACCTGGTGTCGCCCCATTAAGAGTTTCTGCCAAGCTTCATTAACTCCAAGTGACCCAGCTCTCAGAGCAGCTGCAGATAATTCTGACTGTTAGTCTCAGCACGTAGTTAAGGACCAGATGGGTGGGAATTCAGAGCGTTTAAGGCCAGTTGTCACTCACAGGAAGGTAAACTGAATAAGCTGAAACTGTATTTTCCTGCGATTGAACACTTCACTGTTCATTGTATTCTCTAATGTGGTAAACCACACCCGTGTAATTGTAAAGGCTCAGAGACGGACTGACAGACTGCTGTGACCGCGGCCCAGGTTCAGATCTGTGTGTGTGTCTGTCACAGGGCCTCCAAGTCTTGGAGCAGCTCCACATGTCCAGACATGTCCCCGTGTGTCTGTCCCACAGCCTGTCTCTGTAATTAGGATCTGAGGCTCTGCTGCTCCAGACTCCAACACACTCTGACATGAGGAGGACGAAGTGTCCAGCTGCACAGTAAGGGACAGTAAGAATGAGGGGATGGACAAGGCGGACTCTTCAGGCTGCTCATGTGATGCAACAACTGCAGATGTTCCTTATGGTCCTTGTAATAGAGTGTTTACTGGAGCACCTCAGAAGACCGACGAATCCCACGAACCGCCCAGTTTCCCAGGGTCGGGGGGGTGCAATGACTGGGCAGAACCTGAACAACAGGAACATTACTGAGAAGAAGCTGGAGAACCTTTTTGCTGTGAGGCCTGAAGTCAAAACTGTGCGGCTGTTCAGTGTTGAATCTGGACCTTAAATGTTGGCTTGGGCGTTAGATCGATTTGTTCTCTGCTGCTTACCATCAGATTCACAAACCAGGCTTTGTTTGCTGCTTTAACCACACTGTTTATGCATTGGGAGTGTTAAAGTTGCTTGAATTTCCAGAAGACCACTTGATAGGCTGTCCAAGTTGGACCACGCCGCTCAAATCTGTAGATTACAGAATGTTGCCATAAACATAGTGATTCACACCTTTCACAGGTTCAGTGAAATTATCAAGGATCAGGGATTATTGTCTTCAAGCATCCAAAACGCTTATCTGTTGAATCACCGCCATTTCATCATCGCCTGACTTTAGAGAAATTGCTGAGACACATGGCTCTAAAAATGTCATTCATAATGAGGTGGAGTTGTTAGCAAACATGTTTGATAATGTGTTTATCTGGATGCAGGAAAGACGGCCGCCCATCTCCTCCACCACGTCTTCTCTCCGGTCCCGTCCGGCTCTGATGCTAACCCTAATCATCAGGTGAGCCATCCTCTGCTGCAGCACCACACCTCCAGTGACTCACCTCTTTCCCTTAAACAAATCCCTTTTATTACAGTAGGTCTGCACATCCCTGGAGATTTTGGTGGTTGGTGACTTCATTCAGGGTGTTGATCAGCACAGTTCGCTCTGACGCACACTCCCCTCGTTCTGTCACGGCCCGGCAGCAGGTGCTTATCAGAACGGGCAGCCGGACCACCCCTTCGGCTCTGAACCGGGCCGGCGGGTGGGAGGACGACGCAAGCCGCTGCCATTTTCAACACGGCATTGTTGTGCCTGGCAGCGCGCTCCACCAGATTGAGATCTTGCGGGGAGAAAGTGTCGTTTCCTTAAAACCAAAAACCCGCCCGAGTGCGACCCGCCGCCACCTTCTTAAGAAAGCCAGGAACGTACATTTCCAGCCCGTCTGTCACTCAGTGCAGAACAAAATGACCGTGTATTAACAATGCTGCTGCTCCCTATGGAGATCTCGGCTGGCGATAAACACTTGCACACACCCATGAACACATGTATTCGCACTGCTTTGACTTTTTGACCTTCAGCTCCACTTTCTTCCTTAAATCCCGACTGCTCTGTCTTTTGTTGTATTGTAGTTTTAAGAGAGAAAAAAAAAATGTTTCCCTTTTATCCTTTCGTGGGTGAGTTCCTGATGGAGGAAGAGTGGGTGTAAGAGGGAAAAGTCAAAGGGAAATGGTGGAGAAAAAGAACCCAGGCTGCCCTCTAAAACACCTCCTAAAACCTCAGGGTTTCCTGAAACACTAGCTGTCCACTAAAACATTTATTATTCTGCCTCTGAAGCAGATAGAGACATGAAATAAGAATCATTCGAGAGCTTTGACATTTATTGTAAATCATTGGCTTTGTGTGAACTTCTGCTGAATTGTTAAAGAGTTTGATTTCAGAAGAAAAAGGCGATGAGCATTAGGGGCCATGTTAAAACCCAAAGGTGAAGGTCTCAGATGGTTTTTCTCTGTTTTGGAGGCTGAGAAACGAAGGGAGGGAAACATCAGATGAATGGTGATTGTGGTTCCATGATCATCCTCCCTCATCTCTGAGCCTTGACTAGCTCATTAGCATCATAGCTGGCTGAAGTCTGTGACTGAATCATCACCTGTCATTTTGGTAGTGGTTTTCAACAATTTAACTGTTGTAATCTGTTTCCATATCACTCCCTTATCATAAGTTATCATCCAAACTGCAACTTTAAAAACTAAAACTGCTAAAAAAAAAAAAAAAAAAACCCCAAATGCATTCCATTTGCCTTCCTGTGTCCAAACTATATATCTGCTGCAGCCGGCCTTTTAGGGAGAAACAAAAAGAACCAGCTAGATTGGCAATACGAATTTAATTATAAATCACCAAGATGGCTGTCTGAGTTCCACAGAAACTAAACACCCTCTAAAAGTCAAGTCACAACATTCACTTTGGCTCTACAGTAAGACGTATGGGAGGAAAGGCAGTTCACAGAGCCGGGTCCAGACAGGGAGCACGCCGCCGTCTGAAGGGCACCCGGAGCCACAATAGGTCGGTATAGACCTTTATGTCGGGGTCCCCTCCCTCTGGAAAGACACATTAACAGGCTTCTGTGCCTAATGGATGTAGTGGGGATCTAATTTAAAGGAGGCAGGGTATCAAATCCACGTGCACACAAAGACATTAAAGGAAGTCCCCGGGGAGGCAGCAGAGTTTTGATCCCTGCCATCTCTCGTGGGACACCAAGCTGGTCATTATGTTGGATAAAAAAGGGGACACGCACACACACACACACAAAAAAAGAAAATACAGTATTCAATGCCTTTAATGTCTGTAATTTATCGAACGATAGTGTTTGGAGTCGAGATTGTCATCAGGTATCGTGTCTCAGACAGGAAGTGCCGTGGGTGTGTGTTGTACTTGTGTTTTTGATGTGTGGTTGAGTGGATTAAGGCCCTCAAAGTGGGGAGCTTAAGAGAAATCAGTAAAGAAAATAACGCCACCACTTGAGCTGGTTCTCATCCCAGTTACAGCGTAAGGGAAATCGCACTTCTGCAACACAATCTGACAATTAGTTCAACTCCTACAAGCTGAACTGAGTGTTATTAGCCACTCCACTTCCAGCTTGAATTAGTTTGTGTCATTCTACTTGATCCTGTTGGAAGGAACCTACAAGTTAATTTTTCTATTTATTTTACTTTCACTTCAAAGAAAAAGCTTCCCAGAAAAAAAGATGTTTACAGTAAATCAGTTCACTATCTTAAATATCTCTCAGACAAGCAGATAGAAAAATGTTTTTCACAGCCAGATTAAATCTAAGAATTGAAGAAGTTTCAGAGTATTCCTTATTGTTAGTCCCAGAAAACTCTCTTTCATTTTGTGCCCTTTTTTTTAAGACAGATTTTGTCTCCTACTTTTCTTTTATATCTTTGTTTATTTTTTCTGCTTTAAACCGCTCATGTCTGACAGCAGCAAAAAGAAAAAGGAGTTCTGGCATCAATCTGCTGGAAACCTGTGCAGACTCTTTCTTTTCAAGCATGGATGGTAACAGATTTTGATATATCATATCTGGAACTGTGGAGTGCCTGCCTGCATACGTGGGACTCAAAACGCCCCCATGTTGGGACTCACAGAGGGAGGGAGGGAGGCGGGGTGGGTTCCGTTCTGCTTTCATTATTATTTTCTCTTCCATGTCTTCTTGTCCGTCACTACAGGAAGGACAGCGGGGTAACATGAGAGGGCAAACATATACAGGATGGTAAAGTCAGTCATCTACGAGGTCATTTTGAGGTAAAACAAAAAGCTCACCTCTGATGAGCTAAAGTCTGGGGTCTAAAGTCAGGGAGGAGGAGGGACATTTTCCCATAGACTTCAACACAATCTGGATCTGGATATAGATAAAAACCCAAGGTGCAATAGAACAGATTTTCCTTTTTAAAATACCTTATGAAATGAATTCACAGCTAACACGTAGACTGCACACCGAGCCTTTAATATTAAGGCCGTATTAAGTGCGACGTGCTAAATAAACGCAGGAGATCAGATAAAATGGAGCCTTCTGAGGAGAGAGCATTACTGTGAGTGGGTGATTTAAGACCAGGCATCTCACCGCTGCTACGCTGATATTCATTTAAAAGCTACAAGCAGCAACTAGTCACCCTTTTCACTGCAGTAACAAAGACTCTTTACCCATCCCACCGCTGATGGCAGCAGATTACTGTTGAATCGGTATATTTTCTTCTGCAGTACACTGCGCACTTTTCCTATGTATCAGGGCGTGTTTCTCTGCATGTAGGTGCTTGCGTTTTGTGTAATCCGGCGCGCTGTTTGCTGCGCTGATGTGTGGTGAAGTGCCGTTGACTTTATGGTTTAATTGCTCATCTGCCCTGCTGGTGCTGCTGTCGACAGCGGCCAGCCCGGCCCTTCCCTCTGCACGCTGCAGTAGGATATTTTCACAGGAGGTGGGCACCTGCCTCGGCTTCCTCGCTGATTGTTTCCAGGACTGGGGGCCTCTACGGTCCTGACATTTTTTGCACTGAGGTAACATTTCCTTGCATTATGGTCGCAGAATAGCTCCTCTTGTCCATTGTGCCGCACGCTAAAACTCCTTATGGATTCATGAACAGTGATGTGGGGAAAGTGGAAGGAGGGAAGCAGGGGGAGATTCCGGGGATTTCCAGCCACATTCCTATCAGATTGCCTTCCTTACTCCGCTCTGTCTTCATTGAGGATAATCAGGGCAGATCTTTGGTGTCAAGGCCATGTCAGACCTCCGTATCTGACCGGAAGTGAAACAACAATTTGAGTACTCTTCTGCACAAACTGCAAATAAAAAAGTGTAAAGTTACATTTTTATGTGTGTTTAATCCAAGAAAAGTGGGAGTGGACCTTTTCTTTAATGGATTTGAAGGAGAATAGCTGCAGGTGTGGGGGCAGGAACGAAAGCTTTGAAGGCGTCAAGAATGAGCTCTTTTAGAAGAGCAGCATTATTTGTTTGCCCTTAAAAGCATTTCAGGAGAAGCAGGTATGCATGAGAGTAGCCGCCGCATTGAGTTTCAGTGAGTGATTGGGCCGAGAGTCATCCAACAAAGTGCCGCCACTCCACTCAGACTCTGTTATCCAAAGAGGAAAATGGAGGAGAGTGAAGATAAATAAACACAATCACAGTTTGAAGAGGCTCTTTATCTGTTGTTGACAGTAAACGGAGTGAAGAGAGAGCGGGAGGTCAGTCTTAGTGCTGCCGCTCGGCTCCTTCTGTTTGACCCGCTGATGTGAGTCCAGAGCCTCAAAGCCAAGTCGACCTGCTGGCCTCCGTCCTCTGATCATTCAACCGTCTGTCCTCCCATCCATCAGTCCCAGATGAAGAACACACAAGTCCTAATTCAGCAGAGATACAACAACAATATAAGTGACATTTTTTACGAAGAACAGTCAAATAAAGTTTTAAAAAGATGCCTCATCTGTCCAATCATGAGGCAGAATTTTTAATGTTTTATCAAATTTAGTAGTTTAGTTCTTTCTTTCTTTCTTTCTTTAAATTGAGCTCAGGCCTCCTCCCATTCCTCTTGATGGTCTTTGAGATTGTGGTTCCTGTGGTAATGTGAGCTGACTGGATCTGGGAAGGTCTGCGGGAGGTCACAGAGACTGAGTGCAGAAGAACGAGGAGATTGTCCTAACTGTCCTCCGACGGTCTCACTCTGTCTCACAAAAGTAAAGACTGATTTTGATCCCCAAAGCTCCAGCTTCTCTTTGGGGAAAGATCAGCGTGTCCATAATAATAATAATCAATCACAACTGTACTGAACAGTAACACCGGACAACAAAAACAGGAAATCATGGCTCATAATTTGTGTTTCGAGCAATGACAAGAAAAGAGTGATTTTTTTATTTTTATTTTTTTTATTTTGCTTTTTTAAAATCTGACTTTATTGTTTCCTGAAATTTTAAAGCAAAATGTCCTTTAACTGTTGAGTTTCCTGTTTGGAGTAAAAGGTGCTCTGCTTTTGAATGGATGGCCTGTCTTTTTAATTTTCTTATTTAAGAGTCGAATACATAAGATTAATTTGGACGTCTGATTGCAGTCGGAGTCTTGTCTCTTTCTCTGTGGAGTAGCTGTTGTTGGGCGTCTCCAGGCTCCAGGTTCAGTCATGTCCATTCAAGTGAATTTACCACAGGTAGACTCAAATCGAGGTGTACAAAGACATCTCTGAGGGAAAGAGCTGAATTAAAAGTGCCAGCTAAGCTACTTAAATCTTCTTCTGCAGGCATCACCCACGGAAAATCTACGATAATGTTTTAGATAGTCGTGTAGCTTTAAATTCTGTACATTTTAAAATAATAATAATAATTCTTCCACCTAAAACAAACCTGCAGCTGCCTGGTTGTTCCTTTGAAAAGCTATATAAAGAAGTAAACGTGGAGGCAGGAAAAGTGTCTGTCCTTTTATGAGATCAGGTCTCGGTTCAGTAGGAAGGTTGGGCCGAGGTGAACGTCCAGTGTTCTGAGACGTGGCCCCCGTTTGGACCAGCTCCAGAGCTTCCCCCAGCACCTGAGGTGTTTTGCTCTGCAGGATGGAGCTGACTGCTTTAGGTTATTTGTCCGGAGCAAAGCTGAGTGTGAGAGTCCTTACATGAGATTTTCTGTCTGGAAGCTTTGGCTTTAAATGTCGCTTTCCTGGTGTGTGCTTGGACGTTTGTAGTGCTTCTGCTTCGTAGGTGTTTGTGTATTTGTGTGCGCTCGGGTGCTCCAGAGAACGCACAGCAACATTTTCCCACTGCTCCATGGAGCCGCCGTTCTGTTGTCACGAACCCGCAGCCGCGCTGGTCATTGTATTTGTGTCCTGTGTATCACTTCCTGTGTCAGATTGTGGATTGTTAGGGAAACAATGGTGTGGTTCGCCTTGAAAGGACACCTCAATCATCTACCAGCAGGCTGTAAATGCAGACATATACAGCACTGCAGAGACAATATATAACCCCCCCACACCCGCTGTCGCTTGAATGCAGCTTGAGCCATGAGTCAACGTAATGCATCATAATTTAGATATGAGCATGCCCTGATTTTTTTTTTTTTTCATCCTTTTTCTAAATACAATGAAGTTAGCTGCAGCTTGCATTCACAGTGTTTACCCATCAGGCAACAGGGCGCCAAGTTTCCAAGCCCCTCCCTTTTTTGCAGATAAAAAACTAAACAAAAAGCAAAATAAAGGGTTAGAATGAGAGCGAGATCCCCTGCAAGATAACGCGGGCTGTGATTTAGTTTCCCGGTTTCTCCTGGTGTTACAAAAGAGCCCGTCTTATTTCCTTTGGATTCAGCCAGTGTGGGGTATCACCTATTTCACTTAGCCAGAAATATTCGTGTGAGCCAATGCAAACATGCCCACCTCTGCAAATATGCAGTCAAGCACACACTTGTCGCTCCTGGTTGTGCTCCTGGTGATGGTGGTGAGAGTGAAGCCTCTCCCGCATCCCTGCTTGCCTCCCACCGAGGATGTTGTGCAGAGTAAAGTAAAGAAATCAAAGCGAAATATAGACCAATGGAAGTTGGTGTCAGAAAAACTAACATGTTTGGACTGAATGACATTCTTCAGCTCAGGATGTCTGACTTTATTAAGCTGCGGCACGACAGCTTTATCTGCGTTCATTTTGGATTTTACATTCAACATAAAGTTTTGTTTCGCTGGTAATGGACAGAAATTTGAAAATGTTCTACCCACACAAAGACCAAAAAGATAAATAAAGTGATATCTGTTCATCACGCATTTTTATTAAAATATATTTATAACAGTATTTGGACTCATTCTTCAGCCCCAACTAGAGACTTTTCTTTATGCCCTAATTACTGTAAACTCTACTGTGGGAACAACTTTAGTGTGTGTGATGAAATGACATTCAAAATAATCCAATCTGAGACTTATTTCAATCCTTTCGTGTTTATATGTTCAAATAAAAATTGGTGAGGTTGAACATAATAGTATATTCCAACAGGTTTGACTGATTCTAAAAGATATTTCTTTGAATTTCAACTGGTGTCCTAAACTTGGCCATTTCCTGCAAAGAAATATTATTTAAACACTTTGAGGTTACTCACAGCTGCATTGAGTCTTTATCTTAGCATCGGAGAACGTGTTGCTTCATTCACGCTCACATTGCATGGCAGCCGGTGGATAAGAGGGAAAGTGCTGGTTTATTCTGCTGTTATCTGCTGCCACAGCGCCATCAGACGAAACGCACAAAGACCGAGTGTGGACACCTCAGATACAACTCAGATCTGGATGATACCAGTTTGAGTTTTACTTTTTAGGAGAATTAAAATGTTGAACCCTCCTTTTGCGAAATAACTACTTTAGCAGTGAGACTCCACAGAAAATGTTTTATCATTTGGAATCTTTTCTATCGAAGAGTTTTCCTAAATTAATCCAACTCCTCCGTCTGGACTGATCGGGGACGGACGAATAAATGACGCAGACGCTGGAGAACCAAAATGTGCAACGCTTTGGTTTTGTTGTTGCACAAAGTCAGTGACAGAATTAAGAATTCAGGGAGCGTCTTCAGCCATTTATACTTAATTACAGGAGTGGAGTTGATGTTGCTGAATCTCAGTGAGATTTATTAAAGGGAATCATGTGTGGACGTGTTTTTGACGCCTGCACTACACGTCAAGCTTCCATGACGTCGCCCGACGTTCTGAAGCCTCCAGATTGTAATTTGGTCGTTTGACATGTTGATTTTTAACAGACCAGAAGAAACCTTATATGGACTGCTCTGTACCCTGTTCTGATTGGATGGCAATCACATAGTAGCCCCACCCCCCAATGAACATCAATTTGCACACAAGACTTAAAACTAGAGACCGAGACCATAAACTTATCAAGAAAATGTTTACTGAGCTAATCATCTTCCCATAGACTTCAGTACAATCAGATTTTCAGTGTAGCCACGCTCAGATGGTCCTTTCTTTTTAGCCTACGTCCATTTTTATATCCGGTCTGTGGTTGTCGTGTTTTTTTTTTTGTTTTTTTTTCTTGATCTGGCTTCAGATGTCAGAAACCCGTCGACCCTTTGACCCGCCATGACACCCATACCTGAGACAAGGGGTGTAGTTTCATCACTTCCCCACCCCTCCCCTTTTTTTGTTTTGTTTGTTTTCTGAAAAACCTTTTCCTGCAGACTTCACAGAAAGCCCTTTGAGCTGGCGCAGGTATTAATTTGCAGTGATTACCTGAAGCTTCACAGGACAGCCAACAATCTCAGACTGAGGCCTAATTGACGCTGTCTATGTGTGTGAGTGTGTGTGTTTGTGTTGGTGGGGGTGGGGGGGCTCCTCGTTTTGTTCCTTCCTTTTATGGCTGAGGGCTCCCCACCCTGCACAGCTTAATGAGATGTTTACATGGAGCTGGGTGTGGGAACGGGGGCCCGTATGCTGCCGTGTAAGATGACAGGGACCGGCTTTGTGAAGACGTCTGAGCGCTGAAATCAGAGACAGAGCGTGAACCATAGAAGAAGAAGAAAAGAGCTGGATTTACGAAAATCCACCTTAACTCCACGGGGAGCAGGTTCCTCTGGAAGGCCGGGACGTTTAACTCAACCTGGACTTCACTGATGCTGAAGTTTCCCCCAAATGTGACCTTTAAACCAGCCTGTCGCTCTGTCAACGGCCAGCCATAACTTTATGACCAGAGACAGGTGGAAAGAAATGAAGAGGTGATTGGGTTACCACGGCCTCTGTCACGGCTGGGATGGAAGGACACTCTCCTGAATCTGAGCGCACACTTCTTCTCCATCGTGTTCACCTGCTGCCTGAAATGCCCCGCCCACATTATGACCTGAATCTGGCAGCTGACTTTGACTTTTCCTCCTCAGAAAAACTTTTCATTAACTTCAGAGTTGCGTTTGATGTCATTGAAAGACGGGCTGGTCTAAAGGTCGCCGTCTGCGTCCTCCAGCTCCTGTCGCTGGTAAAGGCAGTAAACCTTCATGGCTCCGGTGTTATCAGACACACGCCTTCGGATTAGAGCAGCTGCACCTGCTGCTGCTCACACAATGACCCCAGCTCACAGGAAGTGAGTCTGCCGCCGTCGAACACCTGCTCACTGCTCACCTGCCCTGCCTGGGCGTCTGTAGGCATCTGGAGGATGAGCTGGTGGGGGGGGTGCATTGGCGTCAGATTTTCTGTTTGTTGGTGTGGTGGTATGTGTGTGTGTTGGCCTCTGAGGTGAAATGTTTGTGTTTTTCTAGTGACACCGTACACGAGGAAACCCACAGAGGACTTTTAGGCTCCGATTCAAAACCCTCAAACCACATCAGTCAGAGACTGACGCAAATCAATTCTGCAGAAAAAAAACATTCAAAGGAATATCCCACAAACCTTCGCCACGTATGTGACATACAACCTGAAACTGCAGGTTACCATGGTAACGGTGTGATACCTTACCAAATGGCTACCAATGGCTTCATTGATGTCCTATATTCATCTGAATTGTCCATAAAGTAAAAAAAAAAAAAAAAAAACATAATTCACAATAATTGTGCTTTCAAGTGGACAATCGTTCGATCTGCTCACCATCAGGGGGCAGAAGTATGAGTGTATTGAATTCTATGGGAAAATGTCCCTCCTCCTGGTCTTGCTGGTCTCAGTCTGAAACACAACATGATGTTCATTTTTTGAATGATAAAGGGAAAATAAACCACGAAATAAAAAGTAAAAAAAGAAAAGAAAATCTGATTTAACACACTTTAACGTGTGATCCGAATGTTGCCTGATGAGCCACAACCAGTGAAGAAGTGACACAGCATCTTGTTCAGAGCACGATTAGGAAAGTTTCCCCTGAGTTACGTAAACAGGGAAATTGTGTTTCTGTGTATGCGTGTGTGTTCCCTGTTGGTATGTGCGGAGGTGGAGAGTGGGTTTCAGTCTGTCAGCGAGCTGTCAGTCGATGAAGTGGTGAATCCTCTGAAGGTGTGAACCTTGAAAGGAGGAGCAGACGGAGGTCAAACAGGTTGGTGCTCTGCTGACCTGGAAGCCTGAACCGGTCTGAACCGTCTGAGTGCCGTGACCTGAGCTCTCAGCACAACTTTGACTTCTGCTCAAAATCCAGAGTCAAACACAGAAGAGGCTCCTTAAATGACTGCTCTTAAACACAAAGAAGAAAATAGAAATAATAAATCAAGACAGAATATTCAGGATAAAATAATAAAATACTGTAAGCTAGGAGAATAAAACCAGAAATAGAAATAAATTTGGGCTGTTTATGGATCTGATTGTTTTCTGGATAAACATTTTCACACTCACGGCGTCATGATGTACATCAGGAAAAACTAAATTTACGACATTGCTGGATCTGACTTTAGCTGATTCCTCCGTTGGTATGCTGGATAAGGAATGCACAACAGAAGGAATTTGTCTGGAAGTTCCCTCCTCCCTCCTTCATGTTACCCCCAGGTCCTCTGCGTGGGCAGAGTCCGAAGACAGAGAAACCTGGAGGTGTGTTTCCTCTGACAGGCAACTTCTTGTCTTCCTCCTCGTGCATACCAGGGTTGAGCAAGAAGCAGCCACATGGACGAGGAGCAGACTGTGTTTATTTTATAGAAAGTCCAACAACATTCACGATTACTGGAGCTTTGCATCCAGACGCTGATCCACATCTGCGCCTGATATGAGCTGAAGGCTTGCAGGGTGAATTGCCACCTATCTGCCCCTCCAGACAGCTCGCAGCTGAACCTCACCACCCAAGCCTTCACCCCACCCTGCGACGAGCTAGTCCCAGGTCCCTTCGGAGGTTTGAATCCCTGCTGGGATGAGTAACTCTCTCCACTCCTTTAAAAAAGAAAAAACAAACCCAAACATCATCGGCCTTATTTGCCCCAAAGCAAAGCAGTGAGTGTGTGAGCCCCCTAAAACTGCCCCCATGGGAGCCGTGCTGGGGAACAAAGATGTCAGGTTATAGGAGGATTGAAAAACTAAGACCATCATCCACTTTGAGAAAACGATCCTCCAGTGGGTCGCGTTGTGGTGGAAAGAGCACGCAGACAAGCCACGACAGGACTGTCTAAAGTTTACTCTTTTGTCTGATAAGAGCTCCTCTCAGTTGTGTTTGCATTCTTCAGGAGGCGACTGGTAAACGTTTCTATGGCAGCTCTCTCAGCCCTCAGCACGCTGTGGGTGAGGCTGGGAGCGATGTGTTTGTGCAGCTATTCCCCGATGAAAGCACTTCAGTCTTTTTCAAGAGCTCCTCCATGAACAGTAGCTCCACACGCTGTGACCTCTTCGCACAAATCTGAGGAAGCTCCAGAGCATCAGTGCCAGAAGCACCAAACTGTACAACAACATCCGTTCCCTCCATCACTAAATGATCACATACACACACACCAGGAACATTCACACTCTTATTTTAACCTTAAGCTGATCTCTTCTTGTCATTTTTGTCTCATTTATAATGTGTCTTGTAAAGTGTAAAAGTTTTGGACTTGAGGAAAACCAAAACTTAAGTGTTTTGTGCAACTAGCCCCAAATCTGTTGGAGCTCACGGCTGCAGAAGTTCACTGTCAGGGCTGCACGCTAAAAAGATTTCCTTAGTATGTAAATGAAAATTATTCAGGAAGAATCAGGTTCATTTTCAAAACACGCTCACTTTTGCAAATTAATGAAACGCACCCGCTGTTGCTAAGAGAAGTTGAGTCATTATTTATAAGAAAACCCACAAACAAACACAAGAAAGCCGGTAGGCCTCAGAGCACGCGTGGCCTCAGAGCTGACTCAGGACTTTTAACAATGACTGAGGGATACGTCTGAATATTTCCCGTCCACCTTCGTTGGCAGAAAAAGGCTTACTTGACTCACCAGGCTCTGATTAATGTGCAGGAATATGCATCAGTGAGATCGGTGCAGACAGAGCCGAGCTGGACGTCCAAATGGACAGTAAACTGAGTGTAAGGTTTATAAAGACAAGCCAATGACGGATAATGTTGAGGATTTGATGTCCGTGTGTACGGCAGCTGCAGTGAAAGGTGCGGCAGCGTCAGATCTGCAGAACATATCAGATCAGCGAGACTTCAGCAGGGCTTGTTTAGTCTTTGTTCCGCATTAGAGGCCCCAGCAATGTGAGATGGGACTTTATCTGCCAAATTGCTTAATCCTCCAAACAGCCGTCTCCTGAATGTGAAAGCACTTTTTCTTTTTGTTGTGGTCTTCCATTTCCAAATCATGAGTCAACACGCTCAGATTCATAATCACCATTCAGGAGTTGGGCCATAAATCATTTTTCTGAAGTTCAGGTCAACTTTGTTTCGCCTCCTCTGTTTCATTTGGGGTCCTGATTGATGGACTGGTGTTGTGGAGGTTTTCTGCGTGGTGGTGCAGTGACTGGCATTGTTGCCTCACAGCACGAGGAATGTGGGTTTGAAACCTGCTGTGGTTCTGAGATGGTCAGTGATCCTTTCCTTCCTGCTCTGTTTCCCTCTAAATTTATTTAAAAGATGAACATCATGATGTGTTGAAGACTGTAGACCATAAACTCATCAGGAAAACGTTTACTGATTGGGACATTTTCCCATAGACTTCGTTCCACGGCTCTTGGGCCCATTGTAAGGACTCTGCAGCAGCGTGCAGACCCAGTTTCTTCTGTTCATGATTCCCTGAGGATGAACTCTGCTGATTTCTGTGATCTCTATGCATTTTGGATTTATTTTATTTATTTTTTTCTTGAGTAAATAATTTGACAGTCCCAAGAAATTCGGGGAAACATTCATGCTCCCCTCAGGATGAATTGCAACAGTTCTTGTGTAATTTTCCCCTTTGTTGCTCCAGAGATCGTAACCCGACCGGCGTCGGTTCTGCTGCTGGAGGAGTACCAGCTGCAGTCAGTCGTGTCAAACACGCCTACGTGATCGAACCTCTGCCAGCCAACTTTCTGTCACCTCCATCTTTCTCTCTGGATGTCATCATGGCTGATTACACAGCAGATGTTTCAGTTGGCATATCCCAACGAAAGGAACGACAGGAATGAAAGAAAGGGAGTGATCGCATTAGAGTTGATGCGTGAGCACATCTGAGGTGAAATCAGGAATATTCGTCTTCGGGGTCAATATTTGTTTTGGAAAACTGGAGTCAGAACATCCAACCAGAGGAGAGAGAGACCGTTGGATTGAAGAAACTTCCCCGATGTCCATCGATCCGTTTGCTCCAAGTCCAATAACTCCTCTGCAGCTAATTAACCTCATTACTTTGCTCGTCTGTCTCTGAGCTGCGTTTCACACACTTCCTTATCACTGCTGATAAGAGCCGGCGTAAAGAGATGAACACAAGACGTTTGTGTCCGAGTGCAGGCATGTGAATGAGCTGTGTGTGTGTGTGTGTGTCTGCACCTGCTTCCCTGAGAGGAAACATCTGCTGCAGGGTGTCAGAGGCCACCTGTCAGGGTCCGTCCTGCAGCCGCTGATTGAGCGGCCTGCAGTCGGCGGCAGCAGGAAGATGTGCACGAGGAGACACAGCTGTCTTATTGCACCGAGCCACGGCCCGTCATCCGAGCTGCCGGGGATTCGTCCAAATGAAAGCTGCTGTGTCTGAAGACTGAAAGCAGCAGGAAATCTTCTCTGCGCGCTGGAAGTGACACATTGATGAGGTTCTTCACGCCCACTGAGAGAGTTTTCGTTCTGAAACACAACTTTCCGATCCGAGAAAGATCCGAAACGTGAGACAAATACTGCTGACCCCATGAGATGAGCGATTAATAACTTTGAGCTGACCTTTATCTGACTGTGCTTGTGTTACGGCCGAAAGGCCAGACTGAAACGGCACTCCAGGTCCCCAGAGGATGGATCCTACTGACTGCGATAGAGAAAGGAGATCATCAATGACTAAACTAATGATATTCCAGTCGGCCTCAGCTGGACTCCGGATCTGCTGCTGATTGTCCGATGATAGCATGTTAGCATGCTAGGCTTGTTTAAGCTACAGTCACACTTTTTGACCTTCTAATTACTGTCCATCATAAGTCAAACAACAAACTTCACCAACTTCAACACGACACTTCTTGTCAGGATTTGAGAGGTGATGGTCATTAGCCGGCATCTTATTGAGGTTATCATACGTCACCGTGCCTTCGGGGCCGCCCCAGACGTAACAGCGACAGTGACGAGGAGGTCTGGCCGTACCAGAGCTAGCTGGTTAGCATGCTAGCTTCAGTTACTATGAGCGTTCCTGTAAGTACACAGCAGTCAAATAAATACAAAATTCACCTTTAAAAGGAGTAAGATACAAACTGTTCAGGTGTTTTCCAGTCGACACAGGAACTTCATCACGAACATAAACGTTGATTTGTTGGTACCCTGGGTCGAACCTGAAGGTGATTCCTCAGCATGAAGGGATGACCGACCTGTTTGGGATTGAAACTTTGAAATAAAATGGAGGAGTTTATTCCCACATTGACCTTAAATGTGTAAATCAGAGAAAGGCCCTGAGCTCCGGATTTTCCAGACTTCTGTCAATTGCTCAGAAGCTGCTATCGTTTAGATTTCCCAACTTGGTTTTAGGAATATAACACGTGAGATGGGTTGAATAGTTCAGAGCAGTCAGCTGAGGTCTGTAGGAGGTTGTTGAACAGCTGATGATTGGACTTTTATGTGTAACAGCTTCGGCCTTTATCTTCTGATTGTTTCGTCTCAGACTCTGACTAAAAGGAAGTGGAGTTCTGCTTCTTCAGAAACCACAGATACACGCACCGACTCACTGCCGCTAATTTATGCTCTTTAATTTCCGTTGTGCACACCGAGCTGAGCTGCAGAGGCTGGAAAGATGGACGCTGCGTTATTCACGTTTTCTAAGCAGGAACAGACGATTATCGGCAACAAATCAACATGAAATTGTCTTTCATCTGCAGGTTTGAGCTCTTATTGCAGCTTTTCATTAGAAAATTGATGTGGAGAATATATTGACCATAAATGTCTCTCAGCTGCCAGTTGGTATACTTTCAGCAGTTTGGACTCATTTCGTGTGGAAGAATCTTTTAAATCAGACAATTACGGCTTTGTGCCATTTAGAGATTCCAGGTTGAAGCCTTTGCCATTGTTCAAACTGAATGGCTTCCATAATTGACTGGGACACCTAAATGGAGCACAGTTGCCTGTAAAACTCCCATTTTCCGTTTTATCCGTCTCCTTAATGCCCTTCAGCTTTTTAAACTTTGTTCAAATGTTTATATTTTAACTCGAAGTTCACACAGACATTTGTGCAGATTTCGTATCTCATTAATGTTTATTGTTCCACATTATCTGTGTGTGTGTGTGTGTGTGTGCCGTCTGTTGTCCCCTCCTTTTTTTTAATTCCGCTTTTATTTTGCAAACGAATTATAATCAAGGAGAAATAAACATGTGACATCAGCCCAGAGTTAACCCTTTGAAGGCTCAGAGGTGTTCCGTGTCCTGCTGCTTTGGGCCAAAACGGATTCTGACAGAAAACAAATGCTCTGAAGAAAAAAAGAGGAAAAGCAGAAGTGGAGGAAATGTTGAAAAGTGCCGCATCAAGCGGAGTGAAGCTCCATCTGTGGGTCAGTAGGGGGCGCTGACAGCCACGTTTCCTTCAGCCTCCAACTCCGCTCAGCTTAGTTTCACTGTCCTCATACGAATCTTCTCCATCAAACCTTCTTTGGGCTTCACTTCAGTGTAATTTATGAGAAATCCATCTGCGAAGTGGCGCATATATATATTTTTTTTCTGATGTGTAAAAGTAAAAGCTGCGTCCTCCCTCCCTCTGAGGGGCGGCCCGCCCAGCAGGCCTCTGATTGGCCGGCAGGGCTGCCCGTCGGCCGGGGGAGCGCCCGGCTCCGGCCGTGGCCAGCGGAGACGCGCCGCTGCTCCGGTTAGTGCGTCGAGCGGCGGAGCCAAGCGGAGTGTTTGCGCGTCTGGTCGTGAGTCCGCGGACCAAAGTGCGCTTCTTCTGTGCGCATCCCGGGGAGAGAGCAGCCGCGGGACGCCGGTCAGGAGGAGGAGGAGGACCTTCTTCTTCATGAGTGTTTTCGGACTCACTGACACGACACATTTGGTATTTTTTCCTGATGCTCACCGACACCGAGCGGCCGGAGACATGTGGACTAATCTGGGGAAACTGCACCGCTTCTCTCTGCTGTGTCTGCTGCTGACGCTGCGGGCTGAGGTGAGAACTTTCTGCCATAATTCCACTATTAGACATTAGTTTGCAGTTTCACAGCAGAATTTGAATAAACATCACGATATGAAGGAAAGTTTTTGGAAAATAAAGTGAATCAGCTTCACTTGCCTGGAAAACAAAGCTAAAGCTGCAGGAAAAAGTCCAGATTTGATGTGAATTTTCTTCGAGGTGGATTTTAACGTCCAGCCTGACGTGCAGCTCTGAAGTCCAACTGTGCCAACGCGCGCAGAGGAGCGTGTGCGCTCAGCTGAGTTCTTGTGAAAAGCTTGTGCTGAAGTGTCCCCTGTGTCCTCCCCCCAGGTGTCTCAGTCCACCGGGTACTTCGAGCTGCAGCTGGTGTCGGTGGACAACCCCAAAGGTCAGCTGCTGAACGGAGACTGCTGCGACGCGGAGAAGAGCGCGGCGGAGGGCCACTGCGGCGCGGACGAGTGCGACACCTACTTCAGGGTGTGTTTAAAGGAATACCAGACCGAGGTCACGACCAGCGGACCGTGCACCTACGGCTCGGAAACTACTAAGGTTATCGGTGGGAATACTTTTCAGTTCAGGGCCGGGCAGAAGACCGGACCGAACCGGGTCGGCGACGCCGGGAAGATCGCCATCCCCTTCCAGTTCGCGTGGCCGGTAAGTGGATCATCGTGCGTCGCCGTCCGGTTGTTTGGTGGGAAAAGCGGTCCAAATGTCGCAGAGGTTCTCCTGGATGGGTCACCGGGGCCGTGAGAGTTTATCACGGTCAGATATTTCATGGGAAACTCTCCAAAAATAGATTTTTTTTAAGGCAGCCTCCTCCTGAAATGTCCAATCTGGCACATTTTGGCACTGTTTTTCGCCGTGCAGCAATGCATTCTGGGTCTCATTCCTCCGCGTGTCCACTTGGCAACTCTCAGGCCCCTTCATCACCATCACCATCATCATCATCATCATCATCATCACTGTCAAACATCTCTGAAGCTGCTCAGTGAGTGTGTGTGTGGGGGAATAGGGCGCATGACGCACAGCGGAGCTGCAGTTGTGTCTGAGGGTTTGATGAGTTACCAAACAAGCTGCTGCTGTTTGTGTAGCTGCAGTTCCAGTCAGCGGAGAGGAGGAGGAGGAGGGGGGGGGGGCGTCCATGCATGTGTTGATTAAGAAGTGGCAGGTAACTTATTATCTAATCCAAACAGCAGCTGAGCCAATCAGAGCCCGCTCCTGCTCCTTCTTTGGAGAGGCGGCGTGGGAAACAGGAACAGTTGCTGGCAATCACAGCTTCACAGAAAACCTGCTGTTACACCCAGAGATCTGTATCAGGGAGGGCCAGTGCAGAGTGAAGTCTCCTGGAGGAAACGTCACAGGTTTGATTCCCACATCAGCTGAGTGAGCTGTCAGAATAAGAGCACCCAGTCACTGTGAGTCAGAGTGAGTCAGGTCAGTCAATCAAGAAAAATTCATCAATTATTGACTTTAAAGAAGAATTTCCATCTCACCGAAGAAGGGAACGTTGTTTACAGCCATTTTCCTCCCATTTTATATCGTATATTTTTATTAAAGGGGAAGAATTAACTGATGGAGCTGCAGCGCTGAGAACGATCAAAAACAGACAATGAGGCGGAAATAACAGAAATCTAAACTCGCTCAGATCAGAGCAGACAGAGTGTCGGTGTGATACATCGCTGCTGGCTACGTGACCCCCCCCACCCCCCATTCATCACTCCCCATGGTCAGCTGTCAGCAGAGGGGAAGATGGAAGTAGTAAGTTGGGGCCCTGCGGGCGGATACAGTTACCACTAAGTTGTGTGTGACACAGGCGATGGATATCAGTGTCACCAACTACTCAAACAAGTGAAGCTCCCGCTCAATCTGGGCCGGGGATGCCTTTACCTCGCCGCCTCTCAGGTTCACGCTCTGTCCGTTATTGGGTCATTGTCTCAGCCGGCGTGTGTGGGGTCAGTGTTTTCCACTATCTGCCTGGGAGGGGGGTAGATGTGTGTGTGTGTGTGTGTGTGTGTGTGTGCGCATCGGCTTCTTCTCATCACGCCGTCAAGGTCGGAGCAGTTGAGAACTTTTTCAAAATGTCAGCATGCTTGATATTTTCGCCTCTGGTTGGAATCAGCTGTTTCCTGTCCGTCACTCTGGTGATTTTATTTTATTCATGAATCATTTTATCTCTGAATGAATAGAAAACAGTGACAGCCTGGAATCTCAAAACACAGCTACGCAATGAATACGTGTTAAAAACACAAAATAGACAACTGCGTGATCAAATTGTTAGCAACACAACGCTTATAGTGCTTCTCCATCTTAAAGAAGTTGAATTAGAGTTTTCCTTTTAGGATTTCCTTTCAGGAAAGCAGCAGAGCGGGTTGGTGTTAATTCATTAACTCGTTTAGCTTTTGAACTAATCAACCTTTTACACCAAGAAACACAATAGCATGTTTACGTTTGAGTGACGACGCCCTCTGGTGGCCACACTGATCCTGACGAAAGAGAGTTCAACGAGACCAATCATTTCCTGTTTCCATCTATTTCCTTTAACGATGACTGAGATTTCATCATTGTAACCATGACGATAAACGTCCCGTAGCCTTAACTTTTTACAGCGGACGTTAGCATTAGCTGAACTGAGCAACGCCACATCTTATAAAATTCAATGTCGAATTAGCAACAAAGCAAACAGCTGTCACTGCTAACTTTAGTGCTTCTCCACTTTAATTACTTCACAGTTGGTCTGTGGGTTTATTTCCTCTGAGTCACACATCAGAGTCTTTGGTCGCCGAGGCTGAATATCCTTGTTGTTTGCCTCTCGATGAATAAAGGAGGTTCTGTATGATAAAGGCTGTGAAGGCCTTTCAGGGAAATTTCTGATTTGTGCCGTGAATCAGCAGTTTTGGCACAATTATAAATGGTGACGATGCGACAGAGCTGAGCTGTCGGGTGTCGTTTAGTTCGTCCATTGATGAAAAGTCCAGCTGCCTTCTAAGCTTTAACCTTCCCTTTTTCTAGGTCCTGATCCAAGAGTAAAGTTTCACAATGAACACAAATGAGTCAGTAATGGATAAATCTGAATCTTCCTGCGACCCAGAGCAGACCAGTCCTCGCTCTCCTCCGGCCACGCGGTGCAGGTCGTGCTGTTGTCGTGCCGTTTGTGAGCTAATGGCGTTAACGGCATGTTTTTGTGCGCCTCCGGTGCTGCTACAGTGGACTCCTTCAGTCGGCCCCCAGTATCTGGGCCACTGGTCCTAACACGAAGTAGCTCCTGGGGGACAAAAAAGAAAAGAAGAAGGACATTGTTCGGCCTTCTCCTTTGCCGATCATTTCCCCTTCATGTTCACCCCCTCCGGCTGTTTGGGTCTTCACTGACATCTTTTTCATGAAAGGGAGTAAGAAGTGGGGGAGGAGGAGGGATTGACCGATGGAGCGAAGGGAACGGGGGGTAGGAAGGAGAGAGGAAGCCGTCCTCCTGAAGAAGAAGAAAAAACTGTCACGAGGGAGTGTATTTTTAGGAATCAGACACTTAAGATGCCTTTTTTTTTACACTACTGACTAGAGCAAAAACAAGCATTTACTTATTCTCTGTTTGCTCCCCCTCCTCCTCACCCAAATCCTCTCCCACCTCTCCATCTCCTCTCCTTATGGGGTATTTTTAGAGCTGCTGTCCTCCCCTCACCCCTTGGTGAGTAAATGGAGGATCAAGGCTGCGTACTCCTTCGATTTCACGGCTGTTTTTCTTTTTTTTTACTTCCTGCCCGGCCTGACGGAGGACAGAGGTGGAACAGCTGTTGATTAGACCTCAGCCTCCCGCTCCTCTAAAAAATGCTTTAGTCAAAAAGCATCAGGAAACAGATCAGCTCCCTCGGAGCGGCATCAGTGAGCGGTCACGCCGTCACTGCCGCTCCTCATTTGTTGGTGGCGTGCGTCTTTGAGCTGCTCTTACAGCTGATCGGTTTTGGGTAAAGGAGGAGGAAGGTGTGAGTCCAACAAAAAACCAACACAACATGTGAGGCTGTCGTCGTTGTGGACCGTCAGTCAAATAAAAGATATCCCGTTTAATAAAGTCGCCTCATTAATGTATCTACAACAGCAACAAGGTCAAAGGTCACATCAACTTACAGCGTGACTGTTGACATTGGAGGTGCCGACTGCCTCTCTTTTTGTTTACGCTTCCATTTCCTGTCTGGTTGCTCATCCCAAACGATTTCTCTGTTGATTTGAGATTTTGACATTTAAGTCACAGACTAAATCTAGATCCAAAAAATGAAACTGAGAGGAAATCCTCCTCAATAGTAAAAATAATAATATTAAGCTTTAATTAGGAAGCAGCACAGTAATAGATGCAGGTTGTGCAAAGCCACAGAGTTAACACAAGCTCACCAGAAACACACTTAAAGTGTCTGTGTTATATTAAATAAACCGTCCAGATGGCGATCAGTAAGAGACAATAAATCCATAATGAGACATCAATAAAACACAATCAAACAGTTAAAGATCAAACTCTAAAAACCCATTCGCACTGGGCGGCCAATAAAATCAAATCAAATCAGGAAAAGCTTGTTGTAAAAAGCTATTTGTGTTTCTCATTGTTGGATATTTTGGCTTTTATTGATACACAGTGAACAGTCTGAGTTTTTTATCCAGATGTTGAGAAAAGTCTTTGTGGATTCTAGGAGAGAAAAAAACAAACATGTTAACTGTGTGAGTCAAATTTAATGATTACACAACAACACAAACTGAGGCCGCAGTTGTTTCTGTAGTTGTGTGAGTGAAAATGTCAAGTGGAGCTGATTGGTTATTTATCTGCGTTGCGTGACTTTGTGTGCAACAGATCGTTGTTAAGGCAGAAAAGTTGTTGCGTACTTTGGACATGTGAGGCAGATGGAACGATCTGAGACCCTGAAGGTGCAGCCGTCCCCCCCCCCCCCGCCTTCCCCCTGGGGGCCTGCAGGATGACCAGCCGGGTTCACCACGATCAGGACTCGTCTTTCCCACGCTGCTCTGGTCCCGCGTCAGCTGACCTGGATCTGGCGGGAGGCGTGTAAATGTGCGATTAGCTGCTCTGTCTGACGGGCTGATCGATTGTTGATGCTGCTGCTGATGGGTTTGGTTTGTGTGTCTGTACGGGGCTTTGTCGTACTTTCCGACACAGAGGACACAGCTCTGTTCTCACAGTCCCCCCCCAGAGAGGCAGGTCTGTCTCCTGTTGATGCAAAGTCACACAAATGTTTTTGTATCACATAAAGCTACAACAATTCGTCTGTTGAGAGAATGATGAGGATTCGCTGATGAGGATTTAAAAATCCTGCCACTGATGGCGCTCCTGCGCAGTTTATCAGTCATCCTCACATCTCGGTGTGCTCATCAGAGGTATTTAAACCTGACAAAGGTGTAGAAGTAATGAAACACTTCAGAAGTATTCTGATCATCCAGGTGAAGGTTTAAAATAGACGTGATGAATTTAATTACCTGCGGTAGTCTCAGTTGAAGACATCTGTTTGGTTTGGCAGGTTGAACTAAAACATTTTTCAGCTCCATCGTCTTCCTACGGAGGGGTTCGATTCCTGGCTCATTTTGTCCACGTGTCTTTGAGCAACGGCCCAAATGAGCCACTGTGAAGTTCTGTATTTACTGTCCACGTCCAAAAGACAGTGTATGCTTGTTCTTGCATGCAGTGGGTTTGTGTCTTTGTGTGTGTCTGTGTGTGTGTTCAGGCGAGGCCGAGGTAATGAAATGCATCTTGAGCGAGGTGATTAAAGCTTGTTATTACACACACACGACGCACAGCGCCGCTGAACGTCCCCCTGGACTTCCAGGAGTTGTCCGCCGGCGTAATGGACATCAGCTGGACCTCACCAGGAGATAGAGAGAGAGCATGATGGGAAATAGAAGAGGTGGAGGTTGTAAATGACCAAACCCTTCATTGTTCCTGTGTTTGTTTATCTGCTAATATCTCATCTCTGCCTTGTTGCTCTTGTCCGTCGTTCCAGCAGAAAACCCCGTAGCTACATATTTGGTGCGTTAGAAATCTTCTGGCTGCCGTCTCCCAGTTTTGTTAGCTTGTTTTGCTAGCTTTGAGGGCGCGATCACACCTACAGTTTGCTTTCTTTGGTCTGAAGCAGAGTGAGGGAAGATCATTGTGTGTTGTGTTTTTCTATTTGGCTCTTTCAGGTTCTGACTGTGAAGCAGCTAATGAACTAAAGTTGCAGGACAGAGTTTGTCTTCCCACCGTGCACAGTTTTAACAGACCTTATTGAGTCTCTCAGTGTTCTTTCTTCTTCTCTGGTGTTTATATCTGTGAAAGCAACGTGAAGCAGTAGCTGGAAATTAAGGACTTCTTAACACGACTGTTATTCTTTCTGCGGACAAATAAACCAAACTGAGGGTTGAAGTAAACTGCTGCAGACACACTCTGACTCATCTTTTCGTCAACAAAAGCACACCGAAGAAGTCGCACACACACACAAAATCTCCCTAACTAGAACAACCACAGCGCTCAACCCTCCACGTCTTCCACTTCTTCTTCTCCTGCAGCCTGATGTAACCGCCCTCTCCAAGGGAGTGAAGGTTCATCGGGGTTTCTCAACATCTGGGTCCAGGATTTCTATCGCTAACCTCAGTTACCCAACAGCTTCATGGAGAAACGGCTGAAACAACGCTGACCCTTTTATCGGCCCAGTCCTGAAGAACACGCCTGCTTTTCTTCTAATTTGATCTGTCACAGTAAAATTCTTCTCTCTCAGCTAAAGCGGATAAATTTTAGTCTTATGAGTCATCAAACTTCACTCCTTTGCTCACTGAGAGCTTTCACCCCTCCAGGCTTCAGCTGCCAACATAACACCAGAAAGTGGTTGAATCTCAAAGAGTTTGGTTTGAAATAAAAGTCGGGTTAACATCAAACTTTAGCGAATGTTGCTCACGATTGGAAGGTTAACTTTTAATGTCAAGATGATCTCAACCTGAGACATTTGGAGGGATGTTGGATTTTAGCTGTTTGACTAAAACCTAAAAAAGTTAAAATATTAGTAATACCTGCGTCGTCTGTCGTCCTGGCAACAACGTCAGATCAAGACTGTGTTTGGTTTCTTGCTGGTGGTGATGTCGGTGTTGTTTCGCCACCAAAAGCACAAGTTGGCGTTACTTTTGGCTGATAATGTTCATTTTAAGAGATTTGCAGGAACTATACTATACTAATTAAATTAAATCAGGGAGAAAGGTTTCGATCACTTAACTGTCTCGAGACACATCCAGGATCTGTCCTGTACTTTGATAGCTGATGGTGAGCATGAAGAACACCAACAACCCCCAACCCAGCCGTCCTCCACCCGCCCAAAATACACCTTCATAAAAGGCCCCAACCCAAAACCAGGAGCTATTTCAAATGATTTAAAGCACCGCAACGATCAAGGCAATGGACCTTGAGGTTGTGTTTTTTGGTTTTTGTTGAGTTGTGTTACGGAACTGCATGAATAAACACACTAAGTTTTAGTTTATCAGAATCCTTATCTCTCTCTTGGAGTAAAAGCCCCCGCACTCTTGACTCCACTCGTCTGTGTCCAAACTTCTCTCACACCACTTGAACTTTCTTCACCTGCTGAAGAGTTTAGAGAGTCGCTCGCCACTTTGAAGAGTTTACTTGTGCGTGTTGTGAGTTGTGGGTCGTCGGGGGGCCCAGGTGGGCGAATCCTGCTTCAGGTGAGTCAGTGTGAATATCACTTTCCCAGCAGCGCCGCTGGAAACGAGGGCCGCCTTAACCTCTTTGTCGCTGCACCTTTCAGGGGAACAATGACTCCGTGCCTCGGCTTTTGTGCTCAGATATTGAGTTATCAAGACGAGCGGAGGGAGGGAGGGAAGGGACACACAACTCGAGGAGAGAGATTAAAACAGAAAAACAGATAAAGGAGGGAGGAGGAGGAGGTCAGCTGCTTCAGGCAAAATGTCAGGAGTGGATTTGAGAGCGTTTACATAAGGCCGCTCTCGTGCTGCATCAGGAATTCACGCCTGATTCAGGTGTTAGCGCAGAGATCTGGACTCCATTTCAGCAGCTCACAGCTTGTGGATTAAAGACATCAGTGAAGCTCCAGAGCAGAAAACGGCCCAGGAAAAGTCCCAGGTCAGACCCAGGAGTCTCTGGAACCGGATTTGAGAGATTCCTGGCTTTAGAGTCCAGCCTGAATGAGATGTAACAGTGTAAAAAAACAGGTGCGGTCCAAAGGGCTCTCACTCAGGCTGTTGGTTATTCATGCAGTTAATTATTTATGGAGTGTTTGGGGAGATTCGATAAACTGTCATCACATCGCAGCATTTCCTCGGAGGGCGGGCCGTGGGGGTAAAATGTAGCGGAGTGAAGAAGCAGCAGATATCTTTAATTCTGGATCCTGAGACGTGACAGATTTAGTTTAATACTGAAGCAGATTTACAAAAAAAAGAAGGAATCTCTGCAGGACGAGTTAATGAAACGACGTGGACGCCGAAACGAATCCGTCTTCGTAGCCGTCCTGTGCTCGTCCCTCCTCGTTCGTTTGGTCTTCAGCCTTGGCGTCCTGCTGCTTCTTCAGCTCGTCCCTCAGGACACTCCTCAGCTGCTCAGAATGGAGATCAGCTTCGACCAGATTGAGAAAAAACTGGTGGATTTCCTCACTGAGTCACTCTGGACTTTTACGGTCATGGCTGGACTGAATTTGGCTCTCTCTCTCCCTCCTCCTCTGGTCTTTGCTCGCCCTTCACTCTGTTTACAGCTTTTGAACTACTAACACACACATTGTGAGCTTTGCACATTCCCTTTTAGACATTTTTCACAGGGAATGTGAGGCTTTCACTGACGCTCGTACCTAAAAACATCTCCAGAGCTCAGACGGAGGCAGCAAGCTGGTCTCTTTTTTTAAGGCCGTATTGAAGCTCCAATTACGGATTTTGAGGGTTCCAGTTTTGCTTGGTCCTGTTTAGTCTGAAAACTGAATAAATGAATGACAGACCTTCTTTTTCTCCTCCTCGTCATCTGTTTGTTCAAAGATTAAAAGTTCTAGGCGATGGGTTTAATGAAGCAAATCTGAAAAATCTGCGGTACTCAGATTTGACTTACTGAGATCAGGAAGAGGTTTTGGCGCCTTATTTTGAAAAGAACAAAGATTTCATAGACAGGAAAGTGAAGAGTGAATGAAACGCTCCCTCGGCGTGTCGGAGGCCGAACTGGGGAGCTTTTCTTCCCCCTTGTTCCCTCCACAGAATGTACACGCCAGCCGCCTCCTACAAAGGACTAAATGACAGAATTCCTCCTCGCCGCTGGAGGAGTCGGCGTAACCCGGAGCGACAGAAATAGGCTTCCACACTCGTTTGGTGTGGGAAAAGTGAATTGGGTCATTTCGCCGTTGTGCAGCTCGCTATAAAGACCTGATTAGATTAGCTTTGATTAGATTTGCCGTCTGAACGAGGCCTCCTTAGAGAGATGGGGCGGGGGAGGGGCGGCGGGCTTGTTCTGTTAATAACGTGCTAAATTAACCATCGAAGCGCCTCTCTGCCGGGAGCGACATGTTTTATTCATGTCAATAGACTAACAGGTGAGATGTGACAGGTGTTACTGCTGCTGCTGCTGCTTTTTTCTTCCTCCTCTGATCACAACTCCAGAAAAGTTGTTAATTGGGTCTCGAGCTTTTTTTTCTTTTCCATTAACAATTCCCTGCTGTTGTGAATTTTCAATTAAAGGAACCTCCTCCTGACTTTGTTCCACCTTCACATGGAAAAGTCAGAAGTTCCAAGTGTTGATGTGGCAGATATTTTTATATTTTCTGGCGTTATTGTGGTGTCGTCAGGCTGGATGTTAATTTACAGTCCAGTTTCTGCAGAACAGATTAATGATTGAAGATATTGAAAATGAAAAAAGACAAAAGAAGACGTGGACGTCAGTTTCAGTCGTGTCTCGTTGTGGAGACTTTCAGATTGTGACGTCACTGTCGAATTTGTCTTTTGTCGTCTGTGTGTGTCTGTTCGTGTCCTCAGGATTTAAAACGTGAAGTTTAAAGTGTTTATAAAATAAGATTCTTGGACCATTTAGCTCAGACAGCGTTTCCTCCTGATCTGAAAATGACCAGAAGAAAGGGAGAAGTCATAATAGTTTCAGCCTGTTTGTAAGCGATGGACGCCGCGTGGTGTCGGAGCAGCCTCACTTCAGAGCAGATCTTATTAGCATGTGCAGCGTGTTCTCAGCAGGCCGGCGTGCCGCCGCCGGCTGTTCCCGCACTAATTTATTCATTGAACAGGTGAAGGCGGCGAGGAGTCCACCGCTCGCCCCTCGCCTAATGAAAACTCAAATCCCACTGACTCCTGTAAATTGGTTGGGAGGTGTCAAGTGTCTCCCAACACCCCCCACCCCCAACCCCCCCCCATCCGACCCTCCTCACCTATAACCCCACCACACACACAAGCTAAAAGAGCTGCAACACACACATACGCACACACAGACACACACAAGCTAAAAGAGCTGCAACACACGCACACAGCGGACTCATAAGGTCGTGTCACTGCAGCCAGGATGTGACACTGCAATCCTCGAGCTTCCGTCTTTCAACGACGCACACAGCCTCATATCAGCCCCGCCACCCGGTTGTGCTGACATTTAAAACTGATTACAAAAAGACAAAGATTGATCATGATAAAGTCCGTCTTATTACTGTTACGGCTCCTCACGGGGCTCATAAATCATCCTGTGTCAGTCTGAGGAAGAGGCAGCCTAAACCCCGCCCCTTCCCCTGACTCGTCCAATCACAGCTCGGGGATTGTATTATACTGATCGAGCACCTGGATTCTGGGTCTGAAAGGTCAAAGCTGAGGAGCCTTTAACCTTCATTTTATCTAATTACCATCAGGGGGCAGGTAGTGTTGAAGTCTATGGGAAAATGTCTCAGTCAGAAATACAACATGATGTTAATTTTTTCAATGATGTTCCAATTAGGGGAGTGGTTAGGGGGCGGGGCTACTGCGTGACTGACAGACTGTAGGCTTTCTGACACTATTAAACCTGCCTCAGTGCGTCTTCTCTTAGATGACGTCAGCTACATTTGTCCTTTATGTCTCTCAGTGCTGTTATGTTTGTTTTTGGGTCATTGTTGTTGGGTTGTTTTTTTTTTTTCAACCTTCTCACCTGAATGAAGCCAGATTTAAGGATATCAAAGCGTCTTCATTTGAATAAACAGCTCCAGACCTGCTTCTCGTAAATGCAGGTCAAACAACTTCCGCATACTTTTTTAACAACAAGGTCTCACATCTTTCCTGGAAGTGTTGCCTTTCCACTCTGTGACCTCTGACCCCACGCCTCCAAGTCAGAAATTAGTGCACCATGAAATTAGCTTTAAAGCACCTTTCTGTTCTGTGTTTCTGTTCTCTAATCTGCCCCAGCACCACCGTGCGCCCTCCTCTGTAATCTTCCCTGCAGCCCTCCGTCTCTCCGAGTCAGACTCGGGTCATGGGAACTCACAGCTGCTCGTCCGGCCCCATGCAGTTGACAGACAGCGAGCTCCATCTTGGTTTGTTTGCTGATGCCCGAGAAAAAAAAACAAAAAAAAAAACAGGCCTGCACCTGAAACAATCCAGAGTTTGAGTCTGAGGCTGCTGCAGAAAGTAGGCCACAGTGTGCAGACCTGCTGGCCTCGAGTCCTGATCGGGGTCTTCAGACGCAGCTGAGAAAGGAGCCGATCCATTTTAAATCACTTCCTGTTTTCCTGTCACATGGCTTTCTCCACCTTCCCGCCCCCTCATGACGCCAGCGACAGGTCTGAGTCCACGACAGAGTGAACATGATCACAGATTATGATTCTCACTTGCCAGATTAACCGACATAAATGCTGGAGCAAGTGGCATCTTTCTGGCCAACACACCAGGAAAGAGTTGACTTGAACTGGAGACCACCTCTGTCATCTCCGGTTCAGGCCTCTCTGACGCAGAAGTCACTTTCCAACCACAGAAGCTTAGCGAAATTAGAAAACGTTTAGGAAGGTTAGAAAAGGTGAGCCAGGAAGTGGATCTTTTTTTTGTGTATCTTTGGTAAATTCAAGAGGAGGCCCTGAGCATTCAAATATATATAATATTAAATATTTATAAATTCTCAAAAGGGAACTTTTTACCACTTTGACACTTCGTCTTGACTTTAAAAGGCACACAGATCTCTGTGGGGAGGGCAGGAGAAAGGAACCGCCCAGCTATTGGAAATCAATAGTGGGGAGGGAACGTGCCCTTGAGCAGCTTTGATGGCTCTTGTGGTTCTGACCTCCCTGAGGAACACCGGGGGGGTGATGCAGGTCGGAGGTGAAATCAGTTACAGGACCTGGATTTGGTTGGTTATCGCAGCAGAGTCGATCTGTGTGAAGGTGAACGCTGTTTTTAGATGACCTCAGGTAGAAGGAGGCTAACGAGTGACTGGACACTGTTTATGCCAAACGTGTGTTGGTGTGTCGGTGAGTGACGGCGGCTCATATCTGAGTTTCTGTGTAAACTCCACATCATGTGCACATCTGAGTTTCAGCATGAGTGTGTGTGTTTCTGTATTAGTATGCCCTGTGATAACCTCTGCCTCTCTCTCTTTTCAGCGAGCGTACACCTTGATAGTGGAGGCGTGGGACTGGGACAACGGCACACACGGCAGCGGTAAGAAAAATCAAAGGTTTGAACCCCGTGAGCTCACAGTTTGGTGCTGGTTTTGCTCCCTGGAGTCCGCATCAGTCTGTGTTGGCCTTTTGATTCTAATCTTCCCTCATTGTTAAGAAGCACATTCGTTAGCGTTTGTCCATAATAATCCCTCATTGTTGGGAGAAGCAGTTGTTTGAGTTTTTGTGGACGGGCTCAGAGAACGGAGCTGCAGGTTGACCCACTTTCTGCTTTCTGGGACTTAAAGTGGAGCTGCAGAGAAAAAGCAAAGGTCACAATGTCATTCAAATCAAAAGGGTTATCACAGAAATAAGGTCAGCGTTACTCTGGGATAAAGTCTTTCCTTGAACTGGACCCAGATCTGTTTGTGATCGGAGCTCAGGGAGGAAGAATCTTCCTACCTTTATTTCTCACCTTCCCTTTCACATGGATGTTATTTCTGGATCCTCGAGGCTCTGGCTCACCTGATGGCTCCTGTGATTCTGTATCTGGTCTTCCTGCAGTGCAGACGTGCACGTTAGTGTTTACTGTCCATTAAGCTCATGTGAATCCTTTGGGCTCCCTGATCAGATATATTTAGGCTCAGGCTTTAAAGTGTTAAATGCCTGTTATGGTGCAGAGGATGGAAGTGATTCCAGCTGGTTCTGTGGACGGAGGGCTGAGATTTCATATTGACGCTGTTGTTGACATCAGATTCAAAAATTCAAGCTTATTTTACTCGAGGGGAAATGGAAGTGCAGAGTGATTCCCAGGAACTAACTGGTGAGCAAGTGTCGTCCTGCAGAAGAACAGAAGGCAGCATGAGGTGGCAGAAATGACTGTCTTTGTTTTTATAACATCAACAAAGCTTCGATCAGGACTCCCGACCGCCATCTTCCATTTTCTCGCCCTCTTTGAGGTCATTCTGTAATTATTTTCAGTTCTCCACATTTGTGAGCGCAGTGACTCGTTAGGACTTTGGACATTGTAGGCCGTGACCTCCACTCTCCAGCCCCCCCACCCCTCGGCCCGCTGATGCTTCTCTCCTAATTAGCATCCCGGCAGCTGTCCGGCTACCGCACGCCACTTCGTTATCCCCAAACGCTGTGACAGGCTGCTGGATGCTTGGATTCACCTGTGGATCTGGCACTTTTAAAAACAGAAAGAAAGGTGGGAAGTTTTAGGAGGAGGACGAGGGCGGCAGGCAGAAGGTGCTGACTAGTCAACCGTCGTGTCCCGTCTTGCAGACTTGGACTGAGTATTTTCTAATTGCGTGATCACAAATTTAATCCATGAATCTGTCAGTGAGTCTGTCAGCAGCCAAGTGTCCCGTCAGAGTGAAACTGTACCTGCCAACGGACTGGACAGCCTAAAAATACCATTATATCAGAAGCAAAAAGTATTTATCTGAGGAGCTCAGCTTGGGAGTCGGGAGATCTGCTTTCATTCGTCTGTTTTTCTTTCAGTTCGGAATTTTCTGCAAGCAGCCACGAACGGCTCGAATCCAATGGGTTTTCCACGCAGGTGAAGCTGTAGCATAAAGAGAGAGACCAGGTTTGCACAGGAGTAAGAATTCAGGGTTGTCCCAGTCAAGTTTGGTTTTGCCCGGGAGCCTGATTTCTCTGATTGTCTGCCAGCACACGTCCTGATTACACTGGACTGTATTTTCCTCCATAATACAGCTGCACATTTCAGATAAAGACGCCTGATGGTAAATTAAAGTTGGTAAAGTCGAGTTGAGCAACTGGAATGTTCTGTGTTATGAAAAACACACATCGTCACGTATCCCTTAAATGGTTTTATTCTCCGTCAGTGAAACACTGACAGAAAATCAACAGAGAAGATCAACAGAGAAGATTTTCTCTGAGAAAATCTTAATAATTTTATTAAGATTTTCTCAATAATTTTGAGAAAATCTTCTCAAAATTATTGATGAGAAATCGATCCAACCATGGTAATATCCTTGACGGATATTGATTCATCTGCTGGTTTTCTCAATGTGCTGAGAAATAAAACTTTCACAGATCAGTCACTTGAAAGAATCCATCTACATTTTGGGAAGATCGGCACACAGACAGACAGACGGAGTGTTGGTGAGCTTCTCTGCAGGAAAAGCCATCAACAGATCGAACAATAAAATACGAGGTGGACCAAAGTTTGGAATGTTCCTTCTTCCAAAGCAGCTGAGGACTTGAAGTGAGTTTCCTGCTCTGGTTTCCAGAATGTGCTGCTGGAGTCCGGAGCGGCAGGTTGGAGAGGCCTCAGGAAAAAGAAAAGGCTTTGTGAAGCCTGTTTATCCCTCAGGAAACCCCCCGCCTGTTAAAAAACAAAACAGAAGAGCTCGGCGCTGCAGCTCACTCTGTGCTGGAGCTTCACCAGAGGACAGAGAAGCTGACGCCGGCCCAAGAGCAAGGCAGCATCTCCTGTGGTTCACCCCTGAAAAGAATGATTCCCATTTTGTATGACTGTTTCTTATTCCTCTGAGCCAAAGAGCTCCACTGTTTTCAACAGTGACTTATTCTGACTGTGCTGATTCATCCGCCGGTGAAAATAGTCCCCGTTTAAAGCAGTTTCCCTCCGGTGTTACAGTGAAACTGCATATTTGTGAGCTGTTCAACAGAAATCAGTGGATGTGACAAACAAACACGTGTTGTTTTTTTTTTGTTGAGCGTTAAAAACATCACCAACTTCATCATTTTACCGCACTGACAGTTTGGTTCGTTTGGCTCTTCAGCGGCTCTCCGGCGTCGTGCTGGACAGAAAACTGGTTCCCAAAGCCCAAAAGTTTCAGTGTCTGCAGAACTGGAACAGGAAAGTGGTCGTCTGTTGGTGGAATGATCAAAAACTAATTAATCACAAAAACTTTTTGTGATGAATTAGTTTTTCGTGCCATGTTGTTTTTGTGACGTGGTGTTTCCAGCCTCTGATGTTAGATACTCCACGTCTGTTCTTATCTGGTTTTAAACAGGACCAATCAGATAAGGGCTGGTCTTGATGGGTTAATGAAAACACATATTCATACTATGAGTTTTATTTTTGGTCTGAACTGAAAGTTTTAGTTTTTGTATGCGAACGTTTAACATTTCAGAGCTCAAAGCTCTTTTGTGTGTTGTGTTTGTGTGAATGTGTAGAAGATAACATCCATGTATTCCCAGCGTGGATTTAGGAACGAATACAGTTCACAGAACATGAGCAGATTCACTTAGACTGTATGTTAACGGTGTGAAAACACAAGCTTGACCTCAGCTCAAAGATCACTGCTGTTGCAAGTGACAAGCTGTAAAGAGGTCGAAGGTCAAAGGGCCACAGTCCCGTATTAAACCCACTCCGGTTACACGCCGGCAGCTCGTTGGTTTAAAAAAATAAAAGCGTGTGATTGGGCAAAGCGGCACGTCTTTGTTTGGAAAGTGGATGCTTCTCTCTGAGAGCTCAGACACTCGTGTCGCTCTCGACACCATCAGCTGCTCAGATCTGAAGGCCCTCGTTGTTTATATAAGCCGCTCTTGCTCGGCGCTCTCCCTGCTGCTCTCCCTAGTAACAACGGCCTCTCTTAGCGCGTCTCCTCCAGCACGCCGCCGGCTCGTGATTGGTCTATATTTTTATATCTAATTGCTGGAGATGAGCAGCAGTGAGTGAGTGCCGGGGCGGTTCAGGTGGTGGGTGTGGGACTGATATCTGTGGCAGTGTGTTAACTCGCACTGAGACTCAGTAAATCAGGACAGCATGAAAATGGATTCTTGGTGGGCTTTTTTTCTTCCTCTACAGTGTCAAACTTCTGCAGATATGACAACACTTTAAAGATACACAAAGGAGCTGCAGCTAAAATCTAATCCAGGTTGTGCAGTTTGGAAACCTTTAAGTCAGAACACAAAGTGGGAAAAGAAGAAATGAGACTTGAAAATTGGAACATCATGTTTAAACGTTCAGCTCTGGTGTGACGGTGAGGAAGACCATCTTGGTCTTGTGGTGGTCTTCCTCGGCTGGGTCACAGTGCTTCTATTCCTTGAGAACAAGCTAAAGGGTCTTTCCTATGTCGCCCTTCCTCGTCTGTTCCCCGTCTCTTATTATTTCCGGCCTGGCTCCGATGGAGCCGGGGCTGGATATCCTGACAGGAGGGTGTGTGTGTGTGGGGGGGGGGCACCAGAAAAGCATTTTAGCCAGCAGGAAAAGTGAAAAAGTGTTTGGGTTATCAAGCACTCGCAGACCTACCTACACCCTCTGTTTGTGCTCGCTTGATTTAACCCTGGTGTGTTCTTGGACGTCTGAGCCAAGGTCACGCCTTCTCTCTGATCCGCGCTGACACCAGACATTCTTGGAAGCCTCGTGGATTCTCTAATCGTGCTGAACAACCGGGTTGTTGGGTCAAATCCCAAAACCGGAAGCAGCCCCGTTCCCTGGAATGCCATTGAGGATTCTTGTTGTGTTGACTTTCCTCCCACTGACCCAAATACTGGACCTTGGTGGTTTTTTTGTATATGTGAGAAATCTTTACAAATGTAAGCATATCTGCTAACTGGCTGTCTGATATGATGTGACATCGGTATTAACATTAACAAAAAATAAAGAATATCACTTTGGTTGCACTTTGGTTACAGTAAATTAAACATCACTTGTGTTGCTGCTCTTTTATTGTCTCACTCGTCTGTGCTGATTTGTGTGTTTTCGGTCCAGATGACGAGCTGCTGATCGAGCGCAGCATCTACAAAGGGATGATCAACCCCGGGGAGGAGAAGCAGACGGTGGAGTACAAGACCTTGACAGCCAGCCTGGAGTACACCATCCGCGTCCGCTGCGACGAGCATTACTACGGCAGCAAGTGCAACAAAGTCTGCCGGCCGCGCGATGACTACTTCGGCCACTACGTGTGCGATCAGTTTGGAAACAGAGGCTGCATGGAGGGCTGGACGGGGCCCGACTGTAAGAAAGGTGATTGGACACGGGAACACCGGCCAGATTAGAATCATTTTACAGAAAAGTAGCACATAAAAAATATAAAGTCAGAGTACAGCAGGAAAACATTAGCAGATAAATCTGTGTTATTATTCATCAAACTTATAACTCACATCATATTTTAGTTCTATTAGAATTCCTCACTGAACTCACAGCATGTTTTAATATTGTGTTTCGTTATCGTCTGGACAGCAACATACAACATACTTACATACCTCAGTTAGCTCTTCAGATACAAATCAAAGCTGTTTTCCTGATAAATGAATAAATAAAATTGGAAGTTCAAAGAGTCCATTATCAAGAATTTGAAGAATGTTTGGAAACTGGCCACCGCCGGAGACACCTTCTGAGAGCAAACAAGGAAACACAGGAAATGGGATTTTAGCGATCGAACACAGAAACACAAAAATCACGCTGCACCATTTCGGTTCAGTTTGTTCAGGAACTAATACGAGCATGTCTCTTTTTTTCTTTCCCACAAAGCCATCTGCAAACAAGGATGCAGCGTCCTGCACGGGACATGCAGCATGCCGGGGGAGTGCAAGTGAGTCTCCTCCACTTTTGTTTGTGTTTGTTTGTTCCAGCTCGTTCACGTCAGGCTGCAGCTGCCAAACGATGTAAAATCTGATCCTGTTTGATGAGGATAACTGTGGGACACCACAGAGTGACGGGGGGGGGGTTGTTGATAACATACCAACCCCACACCGCTGTGAAGTGCCCCCCCCACCCCCACATACCTCAGCCTCCATCCCTCAGCTCCACTCTGATCCACGGGCCATTGTTCTGCTTCCTGTCCTAAAGCTGCCTGCACACACACACACACACACACACACACACACAGAGGCTTGTTGTTTCCTCTCTCGTCCTCCTCTACCAGCAAAGAGGCAATATGCCCCCCCCCACCCCATCATCCACCCTCCCTCTCCTCTACCGTCTCCAGCCCACATCACCTCTTCCTATCCTCGGCCTTGTTATGGCTGGCACTCTCCGGAGTGTGTATGTTGGGGGTGAACCTGCTAAACTCGCATGAAGGAAACCTTCAGTTATATTGACAGACCCGACCCACAATCCTCAGGATTCATCCTCAGGACCTGTAGGACCGTTCAGGTCTCAGGTGTTCTGGTGTTTGGTCATCTTCTTTTGGAAAATCAAACAGAAATCTGTCTTTCCTAAAACGACGTCGGAGCAGCTTTCGTCAGCTGCAGAAAAAGTAGTTCCTGTGAAAGCTTTTCTGTGACTTACTGTTCCCCTTTAATGCACTCATGCATCGGCCACGCCGAGCTACAGTACCCACAAGCGGCGTGGAGAAATTCAGATTTGACTACGTGCAAAAAAGTTGTGGGAGGTTTTAAATTCATAGTAAGCTTTGATTTAATGAAGACATAGTTACAAAAAAAAGGATAATCTTACTTCATTTTCTTGGAAACAGCCAGAGGATATAAAGAGAGAGAGGAACACCCTGGAACCTGCCTGAACATGGGATTTTTGGACTTCACTGCAACAAAGAACACACACACACACCCACACAGCCGCAATTGGTGGTGAATTTACAGGGACGTTAATCAAGACTAAAATTATTACAAATAATCATCAGTGTAAACAATTTCTAACCTAAGTTGAACCAAATTTTTAAAGACGGCAGAGAAGAGACAGGGTTAGATGAACACATGCACTTCGGAATTATAACTCATATAAATTATGGATTATTAACCAGATAACTGAATCACTAAAGTTGATTTTGTCAACAGACGTTTTTTTTTTTTTTAGCTGCACATCTCTAAACTTCAGACAAAAATAAAGAGCTCCTTTTGTGAAGCAGGTTTGTTGTGGACGTGATGTAAACAATGGCGGTGAAGGTGGATTAAACGAGAGGGGAAACAGGGAGTGAGACAGCGAAGGGTTAAAGGCAGAGGGAGAAACAGGAAGAAAAAAGCGTCTGGGCCTGGCAGAGGAAAACTAAAAATGTGTGTTTGGTATCTTGTTTCCTACACACAGCGCATTCACAACCTACGCTCCCTCATGTGACACTACTAAACATGTAGCTAGGCAACAGCGGGCTAAGTCTGTCCGCTGGATTTGGGCGCGAGTCTCGCCTGTAAATAATTCAGTGGTATCACACACACACACAAAGCCCCCCTCTACCTCTTCCCCTGCTGCCCACCGTCCCGTCTTCTGGGTGTGGTTTGTCTGAAGGGCCACGGCGGGGCGGGGGTTTGTGGGCAAGGCGGGATATTTTCAGCTCCAGCTACCCCCCCCCCCCCCCCTCCACTGATGGAGCGGCGGTAGCAGCAGTGTGGCGACCGGGCTTGTGGGTAATGCCACCCTTGGCCTGTGGCTGCCCCAAACCATTTCCCCGCTCTCCCACACTGCAGCCAGACAGACTGTCCACGCCGCCACC